>NC_057864.1:443303321-443979821 GCF_019393635.1 Dromiciops gliroides
TAAGCCCCGTGGATTTTATATAGTCCACTGATTTTTAGGAACACATGTTGAATGATAGCAGAACCGCATGTATATACAATGTAGAAACATGGTGATTTGGGGAGAAAAGTATTAGCAGCTGGGGGGACCAGGAAAGATTCCAAGCATGGAATTTAAACTGAGCCTTGAAAGAAATGAAAGTTTTTAAGAGATGAAAGTGAGAACCCAGGATCCCTCACTCTATATCTATTGCCGTTTCATCTCTCTGAGTATGTCATCCCATAATGCACAGAGTTCTCGACTTGGATTGAAGATGACTTGGATTCAAATTCCATTTCTGATACTTTAATAGTACTAGTACTAATAAACATTTATATAGCACTTATTATGTGTGGGGTCCTGTGCTAAGCACTTTACAAATGTTAACTCATTTGATCTTCAAAATAACCCCATCTGTAAAATAAAGGGACTAGGTGGTATAGTGGATAGAGTGCTGGGCCTGGAGTCAGAAAGATCTGAATTCAAATCTGGCCTTATTAGCTCTGGGCAAGCCACTTAATCCTGTTTGCCTCAGTTTCCTCATCTGTAAAATGAGCTGGAGAAGGAATTGGCAAACTACTCTAGTATCTCTGCCAAGAAATCCTCCAAAGGAGTCATAAAGTATCAGACATGACTGAAAATGACTAAACAACAATGAAAGTGTCATGGGCCTTGAAGATCCCGTCTAGCTCTAAGTCTAGAAATTTACAAATTTCTGGCTTTCAGTCCCCTCATCTTTATGACAAGGCAGTTGAATTCAAGGATGTCTAACGTCCCTTCCAATTCTAAACTCCTGTGATTCTTTCATCCTGTATCATTTTGACCAACCCTGTTATATTTCTTTTCTTTTTTCTTTTTTTTTTCTTTTTGCAGGGCAATGGGGGTTAAGTGACTTGCCCAGGGTCACACAGCTAGTAAGAGTCAAGTGTCTGAGGCCGGATTTGAACTCAGGTACTTCTGAATCCAGGGCCAGTGCTTTATCCACTGCGCCACCTAGTTGCCCCTAACCCTGTTATATTTCCAAGGCCTTATTCCTGAAGTTTGGTCATGTTCCTCTAACCCAGTCATTTTATAAGGATGAGATCCTATCCCATGTTTTCCATATATAACAATGCACTAGAGAGGCCCCTTTATGGGCTCCTGCCTTCATGGGGTAGGACTCATGAGCTCAGTGGTCAATGTGATGGGCAGCATAAGTAAGTTATGTCGACCAAATCCCATGTCAGTAGACAGAGAAGTTGGCAAAGCTGCCAACATCAGCACCTCTAATGGAATACCACATCAATAATTAAATGCCAGGAATACAACAGGTTATTTGCCTTGGCTGTGTGTAGATGTAACTCAGCTTGTCTTCTGAATGTGTAGCTGTTCTTCTAATAGCTGATATTTATATAACACTTTAAGTTTTACCATGTACTTTTCTGTATGTTATTTCATTTGATCTTCTTAATAACCCAGTGAGGCTGATACAATTAGCCCCTTTAAAAATATTTACATTTTAAAAAAATGTTTTATAGGTGAAAAAACCTGAAGCTCAGAAAGAGGTTTGGCCATGGTTACACAGCTAATGGGTGTTGCGGGTAACATTTGAATCCAGATCTCTAAAGATTCCAAATCCTGCTCCTTTTATATTCCTTGCCAATCGTTTCTAGTTTAGTCGGGGATGCAATAATTACATGTGTAGTACTCAGTGCCTCAACTAGTGCTGGCACAAGCAGGTTTAGAGCCCAGAGGGACTACATCTGGTTCTAGGAATAACATTGTAGATGAGTACTCCTGACATTGTATATCATGAGCTCTCATTAGTGTGCCTCCCCCGTTAACAACTAACGAGTAGACTCAGTAAGGTCTTTAAAAAATATATATATATATATATATATATATATATTTTTTTTTTTGCAGGGCAATGAGGGTTAAATGTCTTGTCTAGGGTTACACAGCTAGTGTAAAGTGTCTGAGTCTGCATTTGAACTCAGGTCTTCTTGAATCCAGGGCCAATGCTTTATCCACTGCGCCACCTAGCTGCCCACCTTGGTAAGGTCTTAAAAGTAATTTACTCAAATGAAATGGCAAGAAGAGGGATTATAAAGAATTTTCCCCCAAAATCAGGGCCATACTCTCCCACAAAGACATGGAGTCTGGTGGGAGGGAGAGTGGGTGCAGATTTAAAGGACAATGGTAGTGAGGCATGTGTGTAGGCCTAGGTGGCAAACCACAACTCCAGGAAACATAGGGTGACAATATCCCTTCAATCTTTGGAGAGTTCTTATGAACTTTATTCTAGGGGAAAGTGTTGGTGTTGGTAATGATGAGTTGTTCTGTTGCTCATCTGGGCTTTATCTTCCTAGGACATTATGTCTCTGCTGAATGGGCCACACTAAATATCTATCTATCTATCTATCTATCTATCTATCTATCTATCTATCTATCTATCTATCTATCTATCTATCATCTATCTATCTATCTATCTATCTATCATCTATCTATCTATCTATCTATCTATCTATCTATCTATCTATCTATCTATCTACCATCGATGTATCTATGTATCTATCTATTATCTATCTATCTATCATTTATCTGTCATCTATCTATCTATCATCTATCATTTATCTATCATCTATTAATCTATCTATCTATCATCTATGTATCTATCATTTATCTATCTATCTATCATCTATCTATCTATCTATCGATCTATCATCTATCTATGTATCTATCATTTATCTATCTATCTATCTATCATCTATCTATCTATCTATCTATCTATCTATCTATCTATCTATCTATCTATCTATCTATCTATCTATCTATCTATCATCTATCTATCTATCTATCTATCTATCTATCTATCTATCTATCTATCTATCTATCTATCTATCTATCTATCTATCATTTATCTATCTATCTATCTTCAGCCTATTTATCTGTCTGTCTGTTTTTTGTTTTTTCCTTTTTCCCCACAGACTGGGCCAGGAAGATCAACTGGATGCTGGACTGGCCCCTCACCAGGCATGGTTTTTCTACCAGATGTGCCAGGCTGGGCAGGTTACTTGTTACCTCTTCACAGAGCATTGCTGCTGCTGACTTGGACTGCGGAGGTTGCTCATGCATGGGATGGCTCCTTATTGGGTGTATTATCTGTTCTGCATGGGTTAGTTCACTGGAGTATGGGCTCCATATGTAGTCTCTACCATCTTCAGTCTTATGTTTGAATGGGTGTTAAAGTGTTCTTTTCACTTACAGGAATTGATGCCAAGTGAAATGAGCAGAAACAAGAGAATATTGTACATAGTGTCAACAACACTGTATGATGATCAACTCTTCTCAGCAATACAATGATCCAAGATGATGCCAAGAAGACTTATGGTAGAAAATGCTCTCCGCATTCAGAAAAAGAACTATGGAGTCTGAATGCAGATTGAAACATACTATTTTCACTTTTGTTGTTGCTTTTTTAAATTGTTGTTGTTGTTTCTTCCTTCTTGTGTTTTTTCCTTTTGTTCGGATTATTTTCTTACAACATGACTAATGTGGAAATGTTTAACATGATTGTAATGTATAACCTATATCAGATGGCTTGCTGGATTCAGGAGGGGGGAGGGAAGAGAGGGTGGGAGAAAAATTTGGAACTCAAAAATATCTTTGTATGTAATTGGAAAAAGTTTTTAGAAATTAAATTAACTTTTAAAAAAGTGTTATTTTCATTTGGAAAGCTATTATACCCTTTCAGAAAGGGCCAGAGACCCTTAGTCTAGAATTGGTAGGGGAAGGGAATAAGCATTTTTGTAGCACCAACTATGTACCAGGCACTGTGCTAAGTGCTTTATAAATATTATTTCATTTGATATTCACCACAATTCTGTGAGGCAGGTGCTGTTATCATTTCTATTTTAGAGTTGAGGAAAATGAGACAAATAGAGGTTAAGTGACTTGTCCAGGGTCACACAGCTAGTAAATGATTGAATTAAGAAGTCCAAATAGCAAAGTCATTCTCTGTGTGCTATTTCTCTTTTTTGTTTGTTTGTTTTTTGGTGAGGCAATTGGGGTTAAGTGACTTGCCCAAGGTCACACAGCTAGTAAATGTTAAGTGTCTGAGGCTGGATTTGAACTCAGGTCCTCCTGACTCCAGGGCCGGTGCTCTATCCACTGTGCCACCTAGCTGCCCCTATTTCTCTTCAGTTTTTTTTTTTTGCAAGGCAATAGGGATCAAGTGACTTGCCCAGGGTCACACAGCTAGTGTCAAGTGTCTGAGGCTGGATTAGAACTCAGGTCCTCCTGAATCCAGGGCCAGTGCTCTATCACTGTGCCACCTAGCTGCCCCCAGCCCCTATTTCTCTTAAATGTAAAACATTATTGTGAGCAGACCTAGGTTTGAATGGTGAATCTAATTCTTTGATGTACTTCATTTAACTTCTCTGAGACTCAATTTTCTCATCTACAAGATGAGGAACATAATATCTGTGGTACTTCATGCTCAGAAAAGGGCTTTGTAAACCTTGAAAACCTTATAAAAATGTTACATGTTCTTATAATTACTAAGTGATTTGCCAAAGGACACCCAGATAGTAAGAGCAGGATGTAAACCCATATTTCTTGACCCAAAGTGATTTTTTCCCCTATGCCTTTTTTTGTTTGTTTGTTTTGCAGGGCAATGGGGGTTAAGTGACGTGCCCAGGGTCACACAGCTAGTAAGTGTCAAGTGTCTGAGGCCAGATTTGAACTCAGGTCCTCCTGAATCAAAGGCTGGTGCTTTATCCACTGTGCCACCTAGCTGCCCCTCCCCTATACCTTAAAAAAAAATTTCAACTAGTCTTTTCATTGATTCTCCAAGTACATCATCATATCATCTGTAAGGAGTGATAGTTTTGTTTCCTCATTGTCTAGTCTAATTCCTTCAAATTTTTCTTTTCTTATTGCTATAGTGAGCATATTTTCCCCTTTACCAGCCTGTAGAAAGATGAGTATGGGACATGCATATGACCAGGTAAAAGTATCAGACTGATACCTCTAGTAGATCTAAGTAGAGAATTAAGAATGTATTCATTCAAGAGCTAAAAACATTTTTGGTGTGTGGTTCATAGCTTCATAGATCCAACATAGGAAGATACTTCACAAATCATCTAATCCATCTCTCTATGGATGAGTTAACTGGGGCTTGGAGAACACAGAGGCAGTAAGTGACAGAGGTGAGATTTGATTTCAGGCCCCTTGACTCCAAGGGCAGCATCCTTTCCATTGCATCATGTTGATGAGTAGGATATATGGGGTGTTAGAGGAGGACTGGCACCTCTGATGTGATGGCTTACAAAGTCCTTTTCAGGGCTGTTCATTCAACTCTGGTGTCCATCTATCACCCAACTCTCACCTGTGACTCCAAGAAGCTGTAGTATGCTCAGCAAGCCATACTCCTGTAAAGCATCTCAGCAGATGGGCTAAACCAAAGTGAACTAAGTGACATCCTCAAAACCATTGGCGAATTAGGGGGATGCCCATCCCAAGCATATGAAGACTTATCTTGGAGGAAGAGGTAGATGAACACAATTTATTCCAGTGGTTATGAAATCAGCTGAAGCAGGAGCTGTGGAGTGCTTTGCACTAGGTCAGACATCAAAGACACCAAGGTCATTCACTGTATCCTGGGCCATAGCCAGTCATTTTGACTTTTGTCTTACTACTGGACTTCAATAACTCTGGAAGAGAGTGAGACTGATGACTTTGCACAACTCTGCCTCACTTAGATTCAATTCACCTGTGACTCAAGACATCATTGGTCCTTTTTGAAAATGAAGGACAAAAAACAATTGGTGAGTGCATCCTTTGAGGGGAGGGTTCAAACTTAGGTAGCATCCTACCTAAGTCCATCGACTTGTTGGGGGTATTGAAAAGAACAAGTAAAACTCATCTGACTTCTCTGGTGAACCCAAGAAAGCTTCTTGGAGGAGATGGGGCTTTAAGAGAAGTTCAAATAGTGGGATAGAAACTCATTGGTGAAGAGTCACAAATAAGCATTACTTAAGAGTGACTTTGCCATAGGCCCAGATAGCAAGATGTTTTTCTTCAGTGGTAACTACAAGTTACCACTTGTGGCACCAAAAATAGTGGGTGTGTATAGAATCTCCATTAGATAATAGTGTCAACTGCTGTTTACCACATTGGGTGGGGTTTTTTTCTTGGTAATCTCTCAAAGACCTTGTTTCCAGGTCATTTTTATTGAGATGGTCCAAGGGATCTGGCATGTGCATAGTCTTGCAAAGGGTTTATAAAATACTTTCCTTAGTACAATCCTATAAGGTAAGATAGCAAAAATATGAATTTATATTTCTATATCTACTTTATAGTTGAAGAAAGTGAGGCACAATGAGTTTTTTTTTTTGGTGGGGCAATTGGGGTTAAGTGACTTGCCCAGGGTCACACAGCTAGTAAGTGTCAAATGTCTGAGGCCGGATTTGAACTCAGGACCTCCTGAATCCAGAGCCAGTTCTCTATTCACTGTGCCACCTAGCTGCCCCCACCCCAAGGCACAATGAGTTTTAAGGCACTTGACCCAAAGCAAACTGTCCTGTGTACTTTCCATTATGCCACAGTTTCTTTTAGTGTTAAAAATCAGGCAGGGATAGGGAGTGTGGATAAGAGACTTGGGTCCTAAAAGAATGGCTATTGCTTATTGGAAGTCTTCAAGAGGAGACTGATTGACTACTTGAGGATGTTATAAAGGGGAATCTTGTTCAAGTAGATGTTATACCAGATGGCCTCTGAAGTTTCTTTGAATCCCATGATTCTGTGTTTATGATTAATAGAGCTTATAAGAAATTAGATTAGATTCTACACTAGCTTTGATGATCTATCACTTAAAATAAGGAGTTTTGCTTACTGCTCTTTTCTGAGAGTATGAGGGATCCTCATATTTCTAAGTATCCAAGGTTCATTTGGGCTTGGATCAGAGTACTTGGGCTCATAGTCTGGCTCTCCATTTTACTGTGTGATCTGAGAGGCAAATTACTTAAATCTCTGGGCCTCATTTATTCTTCATCTATAGAATAAGGGATTCAGACCAGATGACCTCAAAGAGCCTTTTCAGCTCTAAATCTATGATCTCAGGATCCTGTAGACTATCATGTCTGAAATCCTTGAAACATTTGTCCATCTATACACATTCAGAGGACTACAGAATGAATGGATCTCCTATCTGTCCAAGAGAAATTAAATGCCTGTCACAGGCTGGCTTCACATCTCCCTCCCAGGATCTTGAAATTGCAGACATTATCTCATTTGTGCTGCTTAGTATCACTGGTGCTCTGCACACAGTAGGTGCTTAATCTATGTTATTGTTAGGTGGGAAGTATGGACTGAATTCTTCAATTCATACATGAGTAAACAGGCTGAGAACAGGGAAGGAAATTTGTTCAGAGTGAGATAATGAATCACTAGTAAGTGAAGAATAGAACTTGGGTTCCCTGTTGGTCCTGATGGGACTTTGCCCCCCAGAGTCATTCTTCAGTGTGAGTTCTATCAGTATGATGGAAAGGAATCAATCAATCAGCAGGCATTTATTAAGTGCTTACTATGTACAGTACACTGTGAAACAAATACAAAGAATGAAACAATCATCTCAAGTAGTTTATAGTCTAATGGGAAAGTGAATTTGGAGTTAGGTCAGTTGGGTTTAAATTCCAGGACTCCTTCTTATTACCTGTTTAACACTGGCAAGCTAACTTCTCATCTTCAGGATTTAGTTTTCTCAGCTGTAAAATGAGGAAGGTGGCCTAGAGGATCTCATAGCTCTATGTCCTCTCATGTACATTCATATTTTCGGTTTTAAACCTTGCAAAGAAATACCACAGTCAAAAGCTGATCACCCTGAATCCAATAGTTGGCCATGGAATACCACTGGTACCTAACTAGGAATCCCCTCAGCAGCATTCCAACATCCCCACCTGTCTCCTGATTGAATGTGAAGGTGAAAGATTAAAAACAATTAAAAAATTATTTATTTCATTAACTATTTCCCAATTATATGTAATTAAAAAACATTCATTTAAACATTTTTATGAATTCCAAATTCTCTCCCTCTCTCTCCTCCCCCACCACTTGAGGAAGTAAACTATACACCAGTTATATGTGTGAAGTCATGCAAAACATATTTACATATTAACCATGTTGCAAAAGAAAACACATACAAAAAAAAAATAAAGTAAAAAACCATATGTTTCAATCTGCACTCAAAGTTCATCAGCTCGTTCTCTGGAGGTGGATAATAGCTTTTTTCATTATAGGTCCTTTGGAATAATCTTGGATCGTTGTTTTGATCAGAGTAGCTACAGTTGATCATTCTTATAATATTGCTGTTACCATGAATAATGTTCTCTTGGATCTGCTCCCTTCACTTTGCATCAGTTCTTGGAAGTCTTTTCAGGTTTTTCTGAAAGCGTCCTGCTTATTATTTCTTAAACCACAAGAGAATTCCATCACCATCACATATCACAACTTGTTCAGACAAACCCCAATTGATGGGTACTGTGAGGGACCATTAATATACTGTCCTCTAGATATCTTGGCTCCTATATTTGAGAATGCATGTATAAATAACTCAAGCCTTGTGTCCCTTTTTACTGTCCTTCTACCCCTCAGATTGCAAGACTCATCTTCTGCACATAAATGGAGTCAGAGCCCATACAAGCACAAATATTAGACAGAAAGTCATTTGACCATAGACTGTGAGATTGTAGATTTGCAGCCAAAAGAGACCTTGGATGTCATCTAATTCAACTCCTTCATTTTACAAATGGGGAAGTAGGTTAGGTGAATTACCCAAGATCATTTGTTATTGTTGTTTTATTCATTTATTCAATTATGTATGACTCTTTTTTTTTGTTTTTTGTTTTTTGAGGGCAATGAGGGTTAAGTGACTTGCCCAGGGTCACACAGCTAGTTAAGTGTCAAGTGTCTGAGGCTGGATTTGAACTCAGGTCCTCCTGAATCCAAGGCCAGTGCTTTATCCACTGCGCCACCTAGCTGCCCCTATGTCTGACTCTTAATGACCCTATGGACTATAGAATGCCAGGCCCTTCTATCCACTATCTCCTGAAGTCTGTCTAAGCCCATGTTCATCGCTTCCATGACACTGTGTATGTAGCTCATCCGCTGTCATCCCCTTTTCCTTTTGCCTTCAATCTTTCTTAACATCAGGATCTTTCTCAATGAGTCCCATCTTCTCATTATGTGGCTAAATATTTAAGCTTCAGCTTCAGTGAATAGGCTGAATTAATTTCTGACTGATCAGATCTCATTGCTCTCCAAGGGCTTTTCAAAAGTCTTCTCCAGCACCGCAATTCAAAAGTGTTGACTCTGCAGCATTCAGCTTTCTTACAGCCATGCATTGTTACTGGAAAAAACAGAGCTTTGATTGCATGGACCATTGTTGTCAAGGTGATATCTCTGCTTTTAAGTAGGCTGGCCAGATTTGCCATGGTTTTCCTTTCGAGGAGCAAGTGTCTTTTAATTCCATGGTTGCAGTCTCTGTTTGAAGTGATTGTAGAGCCCAAGAATATAAAATCTGACACTGCTCCCATTTCTTCTCCCTCTATTTTCCAGGAAGTGATAGGACCAGTTGTCAAGATCTTATTTCTATTTTTTTTATGTTAAGATTCAAGAAAGCCTTTACACTTTCCTCTTTCACCCTCATCAAGAAGCTTCTTAATTCCTCTTCACTTTCTGCCATCAAAGTGGTATCATGTGCATGATTGTTGATATTCCCTGACAACATTAATTCAGGCTTTTGATTCATTCTGCTTGGCATTTTGCATGATTTAATCTGTGTATAAGTTAAATAAATAAAGTGACAATATATAGCCTTTTTGTACTTCTTTTCCAATCTCAAACCAATCAGTTGTTCCATGTTTGATTCTATCTATTGCTTCTTGGCCCACATAGAGGTTCCTTAGGAGACAAGTAAGATGATCTGGTACTCCCATCTTTTTGAGGACACACCACATTTTGTTGTGATCCATACAACTCAAGGTTTTAATGTTGTTGTTGTTGTTGAGCTTTCATTCTTGAAGATGACCAATGACTTCAGGAGGGTGATGTCTTGACTTGTAAGTGGATTGGATTTAAGTGAGACAGGGTGGTCCAAGGTTATCAGCCTCACTCTTTCCTCCAGAATTATCAGAGTGCAGTGGTGAGACATACATCAAGATGACTGGTTATGGTCCTGGATATAGTGGAAAATCTTGGCCTTTTTAAGTCAAGATCTCAGGTTTCAGTTTGTTTGAGGCAACACCCATTCAATAATTAAAGGCTAGATAAGAATGGAGGCAGCAGATGGCCTAATGTTGATTCTTCATAAAAGATTCTTTTCTCAGGGAGGGGATAACCCTCAGCATTTCCGATCAGAACAGAAACATTTGGTATTTACACTCACTCTGAGTCGTTAAAATCCAAACAATCAAAAGCTTTAGTGTAGTCAATGAAGCAGAAGTAGATGTTTTTCTGGAACTCACTTGCTTTTTCCATAATCCAGTGAATGTTGGCAATTTGGTCTCTAGTTCTCCTGCTTCTTCAAAAACCAGCCAGCTCTTCTGGCAATTCTCATTTCACATATTGCTGAAGCCTAGCTTGCATAATCGTAAGCATAATCTTGCTGGTGTGTGAAATTAATGCAATTGTTTGGTTATTTGAATGTTCCTTGGCTTTGCCCTTCTTTAGGATTGGGATGTAAACTGATCTTTTCCAATCCAGTGCCAAAACTGTTGAGTCTTCCAAATTTTTTGGCATATTGAATGCATCACTTTAAGAGCATAATCTTTTAGGGTTTTTTTTGTTTTTTGTTTTTTTAAGTGAGGCAATTGGGGTTAAGTGACTTGCCCAGAGTCACACAGCTAGTAAGTGTTAAGTGTCTGAGGCCAGATTTGAACTCAGGTACTCCTAACTCCAGGGCCAGTGCTCTATCTACTGTGCCACCTAGCTGCCCCTATCTTTTAGGGTTTTAAGTAGCTCATCTGGGATTCTGTCATCTTCACTAGCCTTATTGTTAGCAATGCTTCCTAAGGCCTACTTGACTTCATTCTTCAAGATTTCTGGCTCTAGATCAGTAACCACACCATCATGGTTATTAGTGATTTTAAGATTTTTTTTGGGGGGGGGCAATGAGGGTTAAGTGACTTGTCCAGGGTCACACAGCTAGTAAGATCTTTCTTTCTTTCTCTTTCTTTGTTTCTTTCTTTTTTTTTTTAGTAAGATCTTTCTTGTATAGTTTTCCACTGTCTTCTTAATCTCCTTTACTTCTATTAAGTCCCTACCATTTTTGTCTTTTATCATGACAATTTTTTGGGGGGCAGGTGTGCGGACCAATTTTTAATTGGGGAGTGTTAGCTAAGCTGCTTGCCACAATATTGGGGCAAGGAAGGAGCCTGGCAGCCTCCCTCAAAACAGAGCAGGATTTATTTAACAAGAACGAACTTAAAAAAACCCACAAATAGGATCAGTAGGATCAAGGGAAAGGAAATAAAATGGGGAAAGGGAAATTATACAACCTGAATAACACCACTGCCTAGGAATCAGCTGAGAATACACAGCAGCATACTGTCACCTTCCAATTTCCAGCTAGAATGGCGAATCTCCTCCCCCCTTCTTCCCAGTAGATCCCAGACAGCCCCCAGCCAATTGGCTGGCCGCTCTGACAGTCACATGACTGCCCTCACTAGGCTTCCAATCATTATAATTTTGCCAGGCCCGTGTAGGTGTCGGTGAGTTGTGATGACGTGAGGTGCCTGGCAACGGGACTACAACCAGTGGGTGGAGCCCCAGAGGCCATTGCGCGCACCGAGGTTTTTAAAAAAAATTCTAGCCAAAAGATGGGGTCATAAAAACCTCAAATAACAATCAATTCTTCACACGGGGCAATGAGGGTTAAGTGACTTGCCCAAGGTCACACAGCTAGTAAGTGTCAAGTGTCTGAGGCCGGATTTGAACTCAGGTCCTCCTGAATCCAGGGCTGGTGCTTTATCCACTGCACCATCTAGCTGCCCCCTATCATGACTATTTTTGCATGAAATATCACCTTAATATCTTAAATTTTCTTGAAGAGAAAATTTGAAGAGATTTTTTTCTTTTCCATTCTATTGTTTTCTCCCATTTCTTTGCATTGTTCATTTAAGAAAATCTTCTCTCTCCTTGATAATCCCTGGAATTCTGCATTTCTTGGGTATAACTTTCTTTTTTTTTTCCTTTTCCCTTTCCTTTCCTTATTTCCTTAGCTATTTGTAAAACTTCATCACACAACCATTTAACTTTTTTACTCTACTTTTCCTGTGGAATGTTTTTTTTTGTTGTTGTTGTTGATGATGATAATGGTGATGTACGATGTTATGAACCTCCGTCCATAGTTCTTCAGGCATTATATCTGCCAGATCCAATCTCTTAAATCTATTCATCACCTTTTCTTCATATTCATAAGTGATATTATTTAGGTCATGCCTATATGTTCTGATGGTTTTCCCTACTTTCTTTAACTTAATTCTGAATTTTGCAATAAGAAGCTCATGATCTGAGCAACAGTCAACTACAGGTCTTATTTTAACTGACTCGAAAGAGTTTTTCCACATTTAGCCACAAAGTATATAATCAGTCTGATTTCTATATTGACCATCTGGTGATGTTCACGTGTAGAGTCACCTTTTGGGTTGTTGGAATACAGTATTTGCTGCATCCAGAGAGTTTTCTTGACAAAACTCTATCATGAAACTCTGCTGCATTTTGTACTCCAACTCCAAACTTGCCCGATATTCCAATTATCTTTTTTTTTTTTTTAGTGAGGCAATTGGGGTTAAGTGACTTGCCCAGGGTCACACAGCTAGTAAGTGTTAAGTGTCTGAGGCTGGATTTGAACTCAGGTACTCCTGACTCCAGGGCCAGTACTCTATCCACTTCGCCACCTAGCTGCCCCTCCAATTATCTTTTTTTTTTTTTGAATAGAATTTTATTTTCCAAAATATATGTAAAAACAAATTTTAACATCAATTAAAAAAAAAATTGTTCCAACTTCTCTTCCTCCTCCATTCCCACCCCCCCACCCATTAGAACTCAAGCATTTCAAAATAAATTATACATGAGTAGTCATGGAAAACATTCCCATATTAGCTAGGTTGTGAGAGAAAACAGTCAAAAAACTCCCAAAACTTTAGACTAAGGAATTGTCAAAGAGAAAAAAATTTTTTTTTAAAAATGTGTTTCCAGGGGCAGCTAGGTGGTGCAGCAGACAGAGAACCGGCCCTGGAACCAGGAGCACCCGAGCCCAAATCCAGCCCCAGACACCCAACAACCTCCAGCCGCATGACCCCGGGCAAGCCACCCAACCCCAATTGCCTCACCAAAAAAGAAAAAAAAAAGAAAAGAAAAAAAATGTGTTTCCATCTATTTTCAGATACTATCACTTCTTTCTCTGTAGATGGGTTGCCATTTTCGTAAGTCCTTCAGGGTTATATTGGACCATTGCCTTGCTGAAAATAACCACATGCTACCCAGCAGATCATCTTACACTATTGCTATTATTTTGTATACAGTGCATTTCACTCTGCTTCAGTTCATGTAGGTCTTTCCAGGTTTTTCTAATAGTATCCTGTTCATCATAACCTAAATAAAGCACCTTAAACTTGACAAAGAATTTTTTTCATATTAGCCCAGCAAAGTCATCATAACTATTTCCCTCCATATTATTCCCTTCCCATGATATTTACTCTATTTTCTATCTTCTTTTAAACTATTCCTCCTCAAAAGTATTTTACTTCTGACTGTCCCCTCCCCTACTCTGCACTCCCTTTTTTTTCACCTTTCCTTCCTTATCCTCTTCCCCTCATACTTTCCTTTAGGGTTAAATAGATTACTCCTCCCAACTGGGTGTGAATGTTATTCCCTCCATGAGCCAACTCTGATGAGTTTAAGGTCTTTGAACTAATTCTATGTTCCAAATTTTCTTCCTCCCTCTCTCCTCAACCCTCCCTATGAAATCAAGCAATTCAATATTTCATACTTGTGCTGTTATGCAGAACATCTTTACCTTCCTTGAAAGTATTTTGCTTTTTACTACTCTCTCCCAGAATCTGCCCTTCCCTCCTTCCCCGGCCCCCTCTCCCTCCCCTCCCTCAGGGCAAAATATATTACTATACCCACTTGAGTATGTATATTAGTCCTTCTTTGAGTCAATTCTGATGATATTAAGGTTCAATCACTCCCCAATTCCTTCCCCCTCTTCCCCTCCCCTCCATAAGTTTTTTTCTTGTTTCCTTCATGTGAACAACCTCTCCCCAGACCATCTCTCCCCTTCCCCCTCCCCCAGTCTATTTTTCCTACACCTCAACCCTATTTTAAGGATGTCATTATGGGTTAGTTAGGTGGCACAGTGGACAATGCACCAGCCCTGGACCCAGGAGGCCCCAAGCCCAAATCCGGCCCCAGACATAAGACACCCCACACAGAACAAAACATAACATCCCTTCGTATTCAGTTCAGACCTGTGTCCTCTATTAAATCCTTACTGATATAGCTCTTATGAGTTTGAAGTATTATCTTCCCATGTAGGATTATAAATAGTTTGATCTTTTAATATCCCTCATGAAGTCTTTTTCCTGTTTATCTTTTTATGCTTCTCCAGGATCTTGTATTTGAAAGTCAAATTTTCTATTCAGTTCAGGTCTTTTCATAACAAATGCCTGAAAGTCTTCTTTCTCCTTGAAGTTCCATGTTTGCCTCTGAAAGATGATGCTTAGTTTTGCTGGGTATGTGATTTTTGGCTGTAGTCCCAGTTCCTTTGCCCTCTGGAATATCATATTCCATGCCCTCCGGTCCTTTAATGTAGAAGCTGCTAGATCTTGCTTTATCCTTATTGGAGCTCCACAGTATTTAAATTCCTTTTTTCTAGCTGCTTGCAATATTTTCTCCTTGACCTGGGAGTTCTGGAATTTGGCTATAATATTCCTGGAGGTTTTCCTTTTGGGATCTCTTTCAGGAGGTGATCGGTGGATTCTTCCAATTTCTATTTTAGCTTCTTGCTTCTAGAATATCCGGGCAATTTTCCCTCACAATCTCTTGGAGGATTGTGTCTAAGCTCTTGTTTTGGTCATGGTTTTCAGGTAGTCCAATGATTTTCAAATTATCTCTCCTAGATTTATTTTCTAGGTCAGCTGTTTTTCCAAGGAGATATTTCACATTGCCCTCTATTTTTTCATTCAATTGGATTTGCTTTACTGTGTCTTGGTTTCTCATAAGGTCACTAGCTTCCATTTATTCAATTCTAATTCTTAGGCAATTATTTTCAGCAGACAGTTTTTTAATCTCCTTTTCCATTTGGCTTTTCAAACTGTTGACTTTTTTCTCATGACTCTCCTGCATTGCTCTCATTTCTCTTTCCATTCCTTCCTCTCTTTCTCTACATCTTCATTCTATCTCTCCTACTTTCTCTTCAAAGTCCCTTTTGAGAGCTTCCATGGCCTGAGACCAGTTCATATTTTTCTTGGAAGCTTTGGATGTTGGAGCTTTGACCCTATTATTATCTTCTTCTTCTGAGGATGTATTGTGGTCTACCTTTCCCCCAAAGAAGTTTTTGATGGTCTTCTGCTTTCTCTGCCTACTCATCCAGGCTTACTGTTTCTTCGCTTTTTACTCCTTAAAGTGTAGCGCTGCTTCCAGGACACACTGTTCATGCTACAGCATGGCCCAGGGGGTGATTGGGCTTCTTCTCAGCCTGCCTGGCTTGTGAGTAATCACAGCCGCTTTCTCTTTGACCCGGAAACAGAAGTCTGATTGAACTCTGATTCTTTATGGTCGGAAGCTTGGCATGCTTTTTCCCCTCCCCCACTTGATTCAGCCCACTGGTTCAGACCCAGGGCGCTTTGCCCCAACTCCAGTAGAAACTGCCTCCACTTCACTCCGGCCTACCTCCGAACCCCCTCACCAGTCCGTGATCGGAGCCTCAGAAGCTGTTGGTGCTGAAGGCTCTGACGTGCTGGAAGCAGTGTCCCTGGCTTAGTCCGGACCGCGCTGAGTTGTTCAGCCTGATCATTAGGTGATCAGAATTGCCCTGTTTTGCGGAGAAACAGTCTCACTCTGTTCTTGTGTGCATTGGGCTGTTTTGGGTTTTGATTTTTACTACATTATTTGGGCGTGAACGGAGGGGTTTATCTGGAGCTTGTAGGAGTCACAGCCTCTCCTCTGCCATCTTGGCTCCGCCCCCTCCAATTATCTTTTGATTTCCTACTTTAGCATTCCAATCCCCTATGATGAATGTGACATGTTATTTCTAGAAAGTGTTGTAAGTCTTCACAGAACTAGTCAACTTTAGCCTCTTTGGCATCAGTGGTTGGTGCATTGGATTTGTCTTGCTGTGATGTTGAATTGTTTGCCTTGGATTCAAACATTCTGTCATTTTTGAGATTATATCCCTGTTCTGTTTTTTTCCTCCTTTTATTGACTCTGAAGGCTACTCCATTTCTTCTAAGGGATAATTGCCCACAATAGTGTATGTAATGATCACCTGAATTAAATTTACCCATTCCTATCCATTTAAGTTCACTGCCACCCAAGGTGTCCATGTTTAATCTTTACATCTCCTATTTGACCACATCCAGCTTACTTTGGTTCATAGATCTTACATTCCAGGTTCCATTGTCATGTTGACCTTTACAACATTGGACTTTCCTTTTGTCACCAGATGTATCTGCAGCTGAGCTTCCTTTAGGTTTTGGCCCAGTTGCTTCATTAGTACTGGAGTTACTTGTAGTTGTTGTGATGAAATAATGGGATTTAACAGATACTCAAAGACCCATCTGGAGATTAATCTAGACTTATTGAATCAAGCGAGAGTGATTGACCTCTGATTAGTCTACTTCAAGTTAACTAGCCCTTAAGAAGGTATTGTTCTCAGAAGCTAGACTGTGAACTCAACTTGAGAACACTTTCAAAACCAAAGGATTTGGATGATGCCAACCAATCAGCTTGAAGCAGTGTGTAAGGACCGCCTCTGTTCCAGACCTATAAAAAGCTTCCACAATCAGCTTGCTGGAGAGTTCCTGATTAAAGCAGGTTTGTGGAGGAGGACTTGAGGAAGAACCCAACCAGGCTGGAACTCTAGGCTAGATAGGCTTTTACTTAGCTTTCTGAACTCCTTGTGAATATCTGTATGCTTTAATAAATGTTTAATGCCCAAAGACTGGTGCTGAATCTTCTAATTTAAGGCGATCACACAATATAGATTTTAAACATCACATTGTGCTCTGCTCTTCCCTAGTAGCATATTGGACACCTTCAGACCTAAGGGGATCATCTTCTGATGTCATATCTTTAATCATGTTAATACTGTTCATGGGGTTTTCTTGGCAAACATACTGGAGTGTCTTGCCATTTCCTTCTCCAGTGGATCACCCTTTCTCAGAACTCTCCACTATGACCTGTCCATCTTGGGTAACCCTGTATGACATAGCTCATAGTTTTATTGAGTTATGTAAGCCCTCTGCCATGACAAGGCAGTTATTCAGGAGGTGACCCAAGGTCATATAGGTTGGGATTCAAACCTATGACCTCTGAATCCAAGAAGAGAATTTGTGTAAAGAGCTTTGTAAATTTGAATCCCTCTATAAATGCCAAATATCAGTAGGGTTAAGATTATTGCTATTATTTGCATTTGGTTTCACTTGTTCAGATTTGTCTTTTTAGTTATGTGTGCCTTGGGCTAATGGCAGGGTTTAGCTATTCCTCAAATATTTCTTTACTGGGGCAGTGGGGGGAAGCAGCTGAGGGGTGTCTTGGCTGGTGGGGAGAAGGGACTGATTGGCGCACACATGGTTTGCTTTCCTTAATCCACAGATAATTTGCCAGTGGTTAATGGAGAGCAGTCTCTGTTAATTGACTTGAAGTAAGTGAGTTGTTCTCCCCACTAGAGGGTGCTTTTGCTGTATATTATTTCCTTACACAAGACACTAATTTGTTTGATAGCATTGAGGTCCTTATTGTTTAATATACCCCTGTTGTTGCAGAACAAAGCCAGAACACCCCTGTTTGCTCAGAGCTTCACGAAACAACTATATTTTCTGATTCTTATTGTGGGAAAACCTGAAGCAAAATTGTGAAGTAGGTAAAGTTTTTATCTCTTCAACCCACACTTTATTTTGTCTTCACTTTGGTACCTGGTGCTTAAGACTCTGGTATGCACTATCCTTGACTGGGGTACTACATCTGTACCTTCTCCTCTTGTTATAAGGCCCTTTTCTGACTTTATTTCATCAGAAGTTATCTGTTATAAATACCATTACCTCAGGGCCTATCTAGGTGACAGGCCTTAATCTGAGAAACTAATGAGAGCTAGTGTTAATGGTTGATAATGACTTAAGGTGTCACCCCTTCCCATAATATTTGCATTTTAACTAGGACCTTCAATGATTTAAAACAAAGGAGTGAAGAATGTGGGAATTTTAAGACTTCCTGTTATAGGAATATGGTTCTAGCCTCCCCTCTCTTGCCTGCTTTGGAAGCATCAGTGTTTCTCAATTCAAATTATACATCACCTAACTCCACCAAAGAGCACTTGATTTGGGGGTCAGAGAACCTACAATTGGATCCTGGTTGCTCTTTACTACCTGTGCTATGTGACTCAAGGTCCTTTGTCTCCTTTGGGATTATTTCCTGACCTGTAAAAGAATTGGATTGGCACAGAGCCAGGATGATAGAGTAGATGGAAGGGATATAGCTGAGCTCCTATCCACAACTCTTCCAAACAGATCTATAAAATTCATCAGACCAAATTCTGGTGGAAAAATTCACATAAAGTCATGATGAATCCCTTTGTTTGGCTTGGGTTGTGATAGAAGTTTGCAGATACTGGAGATTTCCCTCCCTACCTCCCTTCTTTCTTTCTGTCCTTACTCCTTCCCTCACTATCTATCTTTCTTTCTTTCCTTCCCTCACTGCCTTTCTGTCTTCTTCCTTCCTTCCTTCCTTCCTTCCTTCCTTCCTTCCTTCCTTCCTTCCTTCCTTCCTTCCTTCCTTCCTTCCTTCCTTCCTTCCTTCCTTCTTTCCTTCTTACCACCACAGTTTAGGAAAGGTATTGACAAACTGGCATATATCCAGAGGAAATCAATGAGGATGGTGAGGGGCTGCTCCAAAGGGCAGTAAAGACAGTGTAGTAGATGTTACAGGAAGATCAACTTTGACTCAATATATGGAAAAAAGGTTTCTAATATTAGAGCTGCCTGAAAATGAAACAAGCTGTCTCGTAAAATCATGACCTCCCCATCTTTGGAGGTGTTCAAACAGTCTGGATGGGTCATCTTTCAGGGGTGTTATAGAAAGGCTTCCTGAATTGGTGGGGGGGCTGGGAAAATTTGGATTAGATCAAAGCTTCTTAAACTGTGGGTTGTGACCCCACATGGGGTTGTGTAACTGAATGTGAGGGTCCCGAAAAATTTGGCAAGAGTAAAAAGTCATGTATACTTATTTTACGTACCCATGTACCCAGGATCATGTAAAAATTTCTTAGGCAAAAAGGGGTTGCTACAGGAAAAAGGTTAAGAAGCTCTGGGTTAGGGGACAGCTAGGTGGAGCATTGTATAAAGCACCGGCCCTGGATTCAGGAGGACCTGAGTTCAAATCCGGCCTCAGACACTTGAAACTTACTAGCTGTGTGACCCTGACAAGTCACTTAACCCTCATTGCCCTGCCCCCCAAAAAAGGGAAGCCCTGGGTTAGATGATGACTATAGTTACACGAAAACTGAACAGTTCCTAGATTCATCTGAAGGAGCCTCAGTATTTGTCTTCTAGGCAAGTTTTCTCCATAGGATGGAATTTTGAAGAAAGGAATTGTGAGGATGGGGTCTCATCCAGGGTTGGTTCTGTGAGACTTTCCTGGAAAGTCCTCTCAGAAGCTGTGGTTGAGCTACAAGGCATTAGATTCTGAAAATGTCACTGGGAGACAATCGTGCATTCAGACACCTGCCATTAGGCCAATCAGATGAGAAGCTGTATATATGTAGGTAGATCTCACCATCACCACCAGCCTTGTCCTCCCTCTGGCTATTTTGAAATTTTCAGAGATCTGGTGTCTTTCTCAGGCCTGGACTTTGACATTTCTCCACCATGACCTGGTCCTCTGGGCAAATTTTATACCTTTCCCCATGCATAGGCCTAGAATTTTGTCCTACATAGATTCAAAGGAGAAACTAAAGGGGGTCATATGTTTGCATTGGTCCTACACTCCCTGGTCTTCATCCATGACATTTTATAGATGATGAAACTAATGTCAAAGGTTACAATACAAACTAGCACCAGAGATAGACCTAGAATCCAGCTTTCCAAACCTTAAACCCAGTGCTTTTTCCACTATACTACCCTTTCTCCTTGGTTACAGAAGGGGGAATTGAGGCAAGAGTAATGCCCTGTTCTTGGCCCTCTACAAGCCTTCATTTATCTATCTATCTATCTATCTATCTATCTATCTATCTATCTATCTATCTATCTATCTATCTATCTATCTATCTATCTATCTATTCATTCATTTATGTATTCATTCATTCATTTATTTATTCACTAATTTATTTATTTATCTATCTATCTATCTATCTATCTAATTACTTATTTATTTTTGCAGGGCAAAGAGGGTTAAGTGACTTGCCCAGGGTCACACAGCTAGTAAGTGTCAAGTGTCTGAGGCTGGATTTGAACTCGGGTCCTCCTGAATCCAGGGCCATTGCTTTATTCACTGAACCACCTAGCTGCCCCCTCTCTACAAGTCTTATTATGGAGTTCCTGGTGCTTTGGCTCTGAATTTGAATTTATTAGGGTTGGATTATAGAGCATGGATTTAAAGTTGGAAGGGGTCTTGGTCATCATTTAATCTATTTTACCCAGAAGGACCTGAGGTCTAGAGAGATCAAGGTACTTGTCCAAAGTCACACAGTTAAGCCATTTGGTCAATAAACATTTATTAAGTATCCACTATGTGCCAGGCACTGTGCTAGGTTCTGGAGGTAGTGCAAAAAAAAAAAAAAAAGGCAAAAGAGAGACCCTGACCTCAAGGAACACAGAAAATGGCACAATTTTCTGACTCCATATCTAGCATTCTTTCCCCTCCACCACACTGGTGTTCCTAACCCAGGGGAGCAATAATAATAAAAGACTGGGAAGATTTGTAGTTTCTTTTTATGAGAAGAAAGCAAAGGTAGGCACTTTGCCTCTGGGTTTGTTGCTACTGTCCAATTCCTCTGTCTCACCAGTCAAACCGATTTCCTCTGGGATGCCTTCAGCTCAGAAGCTTTTTGGAGCTCCCAGGAACTAAAACATTTCTTCTGTGTTGAATTAAGTTGGAGTCTTTGGGGAAAGAAAATTCCCTTGCTTCAGTTTTTATCTCTTCCTTCTCACTACCCCCAAATTCCAGACTTGTGTAATCTTGTTGGAACAATTAGATTCACATCTGACACAGCCCAAAGCGGAGCCATTCAGAGGATGGAGAGGCCACTATTTGGGGGCCAGCTGCCCCTTCCCCAGCTGTTTTCTCTCTCTTCCAGAGGAGGACAGTCTCCAGAGCCATACCCATCCCTTGTTCTGCTACCAACCGATTAATACTTTGCAATGAAACTCACGGGTCCCTGTTGTCCAAGGAGTGGCAGCTATTTTGGGATGAGGATTAGATATTAGTCTTCGCTTGGGAAAGGTTTATTTGCATTCCAAGCCTTTGATGAAAACGCTTGGGTCTTGTCCAGGCAAAGCTGAGAGGTGGGTGCCGGATGACCCCAGGGCTGGGAGAGGAGTGGAAGTGGGGAGTGTGCCCTGGGCCTCAGGCCACCCTATTCTTCCGGGTAGGTCTTATTTGCAGCTTTTGTACCAGGCGGCAAACTGAGGGTTTCCCTTCTTGCCTGGGGCCCAGCACTAGCAGGCTATGACAAAGTGGCATCCTTTTCTTCTGATGGCCTTAACTTTTGTGTGGAAACAAGAAGCTCCCTGGCCTTTTCTTTGCGACTTTTCCATATAATTCTGTGAACCAGTCACCTTGAGTGGGTGATATGTCTTTTTGAGACATCAATGCTTTGGGGGAGGGGCAGAGTTGCAGAATAGTCACTGTTGATAGGTCTGGGAGCCATGATTAATATGGAATGAATGCGGCTTTACCTCTGGGGACCAAATCCAAAGAGGGATACTTTCAGTCTGAGAGGAAGGAGGGGGATTTCTTCTCTTCATTTACCTTCCGGTCCTCTGCCAGTCTTGGCAACTGTTACCCAGAGGTCTCATTGCTGTGCTGGTCTTTTCCTGGGCTCACCTTAATTTTCTCCCCTCCTCCAAATCTTTTGGGACATGGAGATGAGATAGCTCTCATTCTTAGAGTGACTGTGCCCTTTGTCACCATAGATAAAACCCTCAGCCACCTCTTCCCACCCTCTTTGTTGTTTTTTTTTTTTGGGCGGGGCAATGAAGGTTAAGTGACTTGCCCAAGGGCACACAACTAGTAAGTGTCAATTGTCTGAGGTCAAATTTGAACTCAGGTCTTCCTGAATCCAGGGCTGGTTCTTTATCCACTGTGCCACCTAGTTGCTCCTTTTTTCTTGTTGTTGTTGGTTTTTTTTTTTTTGTTCCCACCCTCTTTGTATGAATGGTTTTTTTTTTCTTGGATGGAAAAATTAGTTACAGTTCTACTCAAGATACACTCAACTTCATGAATTGAGGCAATCAGTCAACCAATCAATAACATCTACTATGTTTGAGACCTTGTCAGATGCTGGGAATGTGAAGATAAAAATGAAGCAGTCCTTCTCAAGGACTTTACATTATGTTGGGCAATAAAACATACATATGATATTATTTAATCATGCTTGACTCTTTGTGTCCCCATTATGGGGTTTTCTTCACAAAGATACTGGAGGGTTTTGCCATTTCCTTCTCTAGTGGATTAAGGCAAATAGAGGTTAAGTGACTTGCCCAAGGTCACACAAGTAGTAAGTGTCTGAGGCAGGATTTGAATACAGGTCTTCCTGATGTAAAGCCCAGTCAGCACTCTGTGCATTATGGTACCACCTAGCTACCACCTAAATCATGTATGTACACATGTTATGTATGCATATGCAAAATACATTTGAAATATATACATGGTAACAATAACTACCATTAATATGTGTTTTGAGGTTTGCAAAGTGCCTAAAAACCTGTGGAATAGATCCTGTTATCCTCATTTTTACAGAAGAGGAAACTGAAGCAAAAAAAGTTTAAGATATTTGCCCAGGGTCACACATCTATTCAGTGTCTGAGGCAAGATTTGAACTCAGTTCTTCCTGGCTCTAAGCCTTAGTCCTCTACTCAGAATATCACCTAGATGTTTAATTTAAAAAGATATAGCGGGGCAGCTAGGTGGTGCAGTGGATAGAGCACCGGCCCTGGAGTCAGGAGTACCTGAGTTCAAATCTGGCCTCAGACACTTAACACTTACTAGCTGTGTGACCCTGGGCAAGTCACTTAACCCCAGTTGTCTCACTAAAAAAAAAAAAAGAAAAAAGATATATTAGGGGTACCTAGGTGGTGCAGTAGATAAAACACCAGTCCTGGATTCAGGAGGACCTGAGTTCAAACCCAGCCTCAGACACTTGACACTTACTAGCTGTGTGACCTTGGGCAAGTCACTTAACCCTCATTGCCCTGTGCAAAAAAGAAAAGAAAAAAACCCCAAATAAAAAAGATATAGTCAGGGAGATAAGGCACTTAGCATTTGGGAGAATTAGTTAAGGCTATGTCAAGAAAGGGGTGTTTGAGCTGCATCTACAAGGAAGAAAGGGGTTCTTGGAGGTCGAGGTGAAGAGGGAATACATTCTAGGCAGCCTGTGCAAAAGCATGGAGAAGCTCCCTTCCTATCAAACACTTATTATACAAGTCAAGGAAACATACTTATGGAAGCCAGGAGTAAAGCAATAGTAAGGGAAGTTATACAGGTTGGTTTGGGTCAAAGAAGGAGTACCTTGTGTTGAAAGAGAGAAGGTCAGTTTGGCCAGACTAAAGAGTGTGGGAAGGAGAACAATATTCAATGAGGCTGGGAAGGTTGATGGGCCAGGTTTAGGAGAGTTATGCTGAGATATGTACTAAGGAAAATCACTTTGGCAGGGAATATGGGGGGCAAACAGAAACCAGGAGCTAGCAACAAATTGGTTCTTTGGGGCTTTGAAATTCATTGTTGTTATTCATGTTAGTTTTTTCCAAATGCCTCATTGTGGCATAAAGGGGACTTGGTACTGGAGAAGACTAAGCCAGGATAAACTTTGGAAGGTCCTACAATCCAGAAGGGTCTTGGTGATGGCCTGAGGACTAGAGTTAAGTTTGGGGAGACTCTCCCAGGATCTCAAAGTCACAAAGATTGAATTGTTTTGACAATGAGAACTCATGTAAATGGTCTACCAAGATACTGAGGGTCGTACATATGCATACATACATACGTATGTGTGTATATGAACACACACCCATGAGATCAAGGATCACTGAAGTAGTATTTATTTTATTGTTTGCAAAAATTATCCACTACTTACTCTGCCTCAAAGAGGTTATGTGATATAGTTGATAGAGCCTGGATTGGAAGATCTGGATTCCAATCGTATCTCAAATCACTTATTTCTATTGATCTCAATTAAAAAAAAATGCTGCCTGGGGCAGCTAGGTGGCGCAGTGGATAAAGCACCGACCCTGGATTCAGGAGTACCTGAGTTCAAATCCGGCCTCAGACACTTGACACTTACTAGCTGTGTGACCCTGGGCAAGTCACTTAACCCCAATTGCCTCATTCCCCCAAAAGAAATATTGCCTAGAGTGCCCCTGCAGCTCTGCCTTCCCCCAACAAAGAGCTATCTTTTATAGTAGACATAAAAAAAGAGGAAGCAGAGAAAAGTTTGTCAGAATCAACTCAAACATGAATTTCCCTTTGCCCCAAACACCAACTCAATATTCTATATAACAAATGACATCCTTGGACCTTCCACTTCTGTAGGAACATATGTGTAGGGGATGCCTTTTCATATCTCTTCTACAAGGTCAGGCTTGTTAGTAATTTCACAACATTAACTTTCTATTGTTTTGTGTTTGTCGTTCTTTCCTTTTGCATTGCTGTAAAAATTATACATTGTTTTCTTAGCTCAGCTTACTTTACATATGTCCTCCAACGCTTCTCTGTATCCGTTACATTCCTGTACCACAATTTATTTAGTTATTACTCTATCAAACCTAAGATAATTTATAAGCTGTATGACCCTGGACAACTTCTCTGACTTTCAGATTCTTCATCCACAACATGGGGATAATAATACATTGTTTTTGCCAAGCCTGAGATTTCATCAATATAGGAAGCTCCCAATGAGGAATCAAATATCTTATGCCATTTACCTAGATAAGATCAAAATGGATATATGACCTAGATATAGAGATATTATAAACAAATTAAAACATGGAACATATTACTTATAATACTTATGGATAGGCGAACAATTTATTAATAAACAAGAGTTGGAGAGCAAAATTAGGTGTAAAATGGATAATTTTAATTACATTAAATTAAGAAGTTTTTGTATTGTTGGATGTTTGGAAGGGATGTGGGAAAACAGGGATGCTAATCCACTGTTGGTGGAGTTATGAACTGATACAACCATTCTGGAGAGTAAATTGGAACTATGCCCAAAGGGCTATAAAACTGGGCATACCCTTTGATCCAGCAACACCACTACTAGGTTTATATCCCAAAGACATCCAAAAAGGGATAAAAGGAACTATTTGTACAAAAATATTTATAGCAGCTCCTTTTGTTGTGGCTAAGAACTGGAAATCAAAGGGATGCTCATCAATTGGGGAATGGCTAAACAAACTGTGGTATATGATTATAATGGCATATTATTGTGTTATAAGAAATGACAAGCAGGATGATTTCAGAAAAACCTGGAAAGACTTACATGAACTGATGTATAGTAAAGTGAAGACACAGGAGAACATTGTACACAGTAACAACATTGTTCAATGAAGAACTGTGAATGACTTAGCTAATTCTCAGCAATATACTGATCCAAGACAATCCCAAAGGACTAGCAATGAAACATACTATCCGCCTCCAAAGAAAGAACTTTATTAATTGAACACAGACTGAAGCATGCTATTTTTCACTTTACTTCATTTTTAAATTTTATTCAAGTCCTTTCCTACAAAATGACTAATATGAAAACATTTTACACAATTGCATGTGTATAACCTATATCTGATTGCTTACTGCCTTGGGGAGGGAGGGATAAAATTTTAAACTCAAACTTTAAATAAAAATGTTTATAAAAAAAAGTGAATTTACTCAAAATAAACAGGAAGACAGACATGATTTGGTAATGCTGTTTGGCAAGATGGAAAACCCAGAAGGAAAGCTGACTTGATCTTTGGTTACCACTAGGAAGCAAAGGGTTTATAATTTGGAGTAGATGACTTTTTCATGTATGCTGTCAAGCTGGAGTTTATCTTTGACTTGTATGTCTGCTTTTCTTTTGGGTGTATTTTCATCCAATACCCTACCAGATTTATATATGCAGTATAACCCAGTGGATGATATACGGTATGCAATACTGGCATTATTGGGACCATCAATTTTCAACGATAAAAAGTTAAAAAGAAAAAAAAAGTTTTTGTTCATATAAAACAAATGTAGCTGAGATCAGAAGGAAAGCAGAAAATTGGAAAAAAATTATAGACAGTTTGTCAGATAAAGGAATTCTTTATACTTCAATTTTTGATTCAATAAACATTTATTAAGTGCCTACTATGTGCCAGGCATTGTGCTGAGCACTGGAGGTACAAATAAGAGGAAGAGACAGTTCCTACCCTTACGGAGCTTCCAAGGTAATGGGTGAACACAACTCACAAAAGGAAGTAGAAAAGGAGGGGTTACAGGGCATTCGGGGGGGGGGGGGTACCTGGGTCAGAGTCAGTCAAGCACTCCTGTGGAATGGAAACCAAGTAGAGGTGCTGATGGAAAATGGAATTACCTGGAAGGTTGTGAGCTCTCTGTAAAGGAAGGTTTTGGGTAGAATTTAATGCTCCACCCTCCAGCCCTCTAATCAGAGGGGAGAGGAAACAGCAGTTATATATATGTGTGTATGCCAATGAAAATCACTCTCCAACTTTGAGTTGCCTGGGTCACTGAGAAATTAAATGACTTCTCCAGGGTAACACTGAGAACATGTATCCAAAGTGGGACTTGTACCCATCTTTATGGCTTTAAGGCAAGCTTTCTACCCACTGTACTAGACTGCCTCACTATCACCTTATAGCTTCATTATTACAAGTTATTTGTGAAGGCCAAATGAGTGTTTGTAAAGTGCTCTTCAAATCTTAAAATGCTATGCAAAAATCATGGATTATTATTATTAATAAATAACAATAATCATTGATAAGGCTACTCTTAAAATGAGTTTGGGAATCCAAACTCTTCCAATTCACCTATTGACTCATGAAGGTTGACTTGGGAGCTTGCTAGGGACTGATGGATTGGGCTAAAAAAAATTTTCATGGCCATAATCTAAAATGTTGACAGGCCTTTCTATATTAAGATAATTAAGAGAATGAAGATTGGAATGTCTTGTTATTGGGAGGTCCCATTACTCTGGCACAGATCTACAAAACCATTATTTTTCTCATTAATTTGCTCATTCATTCAATCAATACATATTCACTGAGTACCCACTGTATGCAAGGCCTTCTGTACTGGGCATGGTGGGAGATGCAAAGGTAAATAAGACATTGTCTCTGTTCACATGGATCTTACACTCTCGTAGGGGAGATAAGACAGAGGCATACATATTATAGCAGAAAATAGAATATTTGCTTGACATTCAAGTCCCTACTCATTTTGAAACCACCCAATTTTCTAGCATTTTCTCAGACTACTCTCTTTCTTTCCTTCTATTTGATGTTCCAGTCAAGCATGCCCATTAGTCACTTGCCATACTTCATGCACACCCTATACTTTTCTGTCTTCATCCCTTTGTTCATGCTGTTCCTTATGCTTGGAAGGCTCTCTCTACTTTCTTTCCTGGCTGCTGGATTTCTGTCTATTCTTTAAAGCCCAACCCAATTCTACTTCTTGCAGGAAGCTTCCCCCATCCTTCCAGTAAGGAATGACTCGTTGGAACCTCATTAAATATTTTGTTTGCACCTCTCTTAGGCATCTGTAAGAGTTTGAAGTGAACCATGGAAACTCAGTGTGTATAGATAGCCTGGAGGTAGATCTGAAATGCCCCATTCCACATTTCCAAGAAAAACTGTGATTTCTGAATTTGTGGAGAGCAGAAAGATGATCATGACCTGACAATCTCTCCTTTGCTCTCCTATCTTCAAGAGGATCATTGGGCTAAAATTATATCTATCTTTTATATGTTGGATATTGACCATCCAGGGGCAAAATGTTCATTTGGAATTCAAGAAGAATCCCACCACTTTCCCTGGCTGTTGTAGGTGAGAAATGGTCTTATTCCATCTGGGATAACAACAATTGCAAAATGCCTATTACCCAGCTTGTAGGCTTCTGCAGAAGGGAAGATTTGAACCTGGGTTTTCTGACTCTGTATCTAGCCCTGCACCATATATCATATTATTCACAAGGTCAATTTTAATGTAAGTTTGAATTTCATGGGGGATATCTTAAGGCCTCTTCATTTGGCTTCTAGGTGGCATAGTGGATAGTGTTGCACTTGGAATCAGGAAGACCTGAATTCAAATCCAGCCTCAGATCTTTATTAGCTATGTGACTCTGGGCAATTAACTACTCAGTTAAATGCCTTATTTTCCTTATCTGTAAAATGTGGATAAAACTAGTACCCACCTCCTAGGGTTGTTATTAGGATCAAAAGAGATAACGTATGTAACTTACTTTACAAACCTTAAAGTTCTATATAAATGACAAGTTGTTATCATAAAATATAATGATAATGATGATGTCTGATGGTGGGGAATGAGCCAGATTTGTTATGATGCCAGAAGGCTTCATCTGATCATTTCTGCTTCCTGGACAATGCCATAAACATGAACTGGGCCATGGAGGACAAGCCACTAGTGAAATAGTTAGAGATCATTTTGCATTTGTAAAAGACAGCGACAGGGATAACAGTAACGTGCTTTGTGTTTGAAAGGGAGAATTTGGCCTTTCAGATGTAGTGATCATGGGGAAGGCATTCTTAGCTCTGTGCAATGCCCTGTAAACTGAATGGAATCATATGAGAAACACTTGTCGGGGAGATTCCTATTGCTGGGTGTGGTGAGCCTTTGGGCTGCAGCCTTCACTGGAGGGGATGCAGCAGAGACAGGATGAGGTTGTGAGTTGTTAGGGGCTGTCCTGGATCCTCTTTATCTTCATCCAGGGTTCTGCAGAAGTTGAAGTTGGATTAGCCCTGTCAATGTCAGTGTGGTACCCACATGGATGGTGTTTCTACAACACGGATCACCCATAAAAAAAGTTAAATCATCAAGACCAAGGTTTTTTCACTTGCAGTCTAGGTGGCTTTCTCTGTTCTCTCTTATCCTCCAATGGTACCCATTAACCATCTGAGAAAGTGGGCTTCAGGTAGATTGAGGCTGGTTTGGGTCGAACAACTTATGCATAATTGGTAATGATATTCCACATGACTGTTAATAAGTAGAAATAAGACAATTAAAAAAAGATAATTGGGGCAGCTAGGTGACACAGTGTATAGAGCACCAGCCCTGGAGTTGGGAGGACCCAAGTTCAAATACAGCCGCAGACACTTACTAGCTGTGTGATACTGGACAAGCCACTTAACCCCAATTACTTAAAAAAAGATAAATAGAACAACTGTATGTTTACCAGTATGGGTAACCCTTTTACCTCATGCAAATTGCAACCTCTCCATGTGTTAGTAGATGGTTCTGTGAGTGGCTATGACCAGAATAATTGATTCTTTGCTGGGGAATCCTCTGGTGATTGGCTGCTCCCCACATAGCTGGCTGATTGTCACATGATAGAAGTGCAATCCTATCACTGGGCTTATACTTGAAGGTATTTGATAGTTTAGTAATAATAACAATAATAACAACAATAGCACTTCAAATTTATGCTGTGCTTTAAGATTCACAAAATGCTTGTGCTTTTGTGGCATAACTTTCTGAGAACCTAAGGGCACATTGATGCCACCATAATGAAGCATTGTATGCTGCCTTTAACAGAGGGTTTTATTAATACTTAATGAAATATTTTATTTAAAACATTTATAATTCAATCATGAATGTGCCAGGTGCTGGATATCTGAGTTAAAAAATGAAAATATATCCACTTGCAAGGGGCTTATAGTCTAATAAAGAAGACAAATGTATGTACAATTTTGTATAGAATACATATGTGTATATATGTATACATACACACACACATACCAGCTCCCATGTATTTAATTATCATCTTTATGCTGATGATTCTCAAATCTATCATGATCCAATCTCTCTGCTGACTTTGAATCTCTCATCAATAGCTTCCTTTCAGATATCTCAAACTGGGTTTATTATTTATTTATTTTATTATTATGATTTTAATTTATTTTTTATTTTTATATTTTATTTATTTATTTTTGCAGGGCAATGAGGGTTAACAGCTAGTAAGTGTCAAGTGTCTGAGGTCATATTTGAACTCAGGTCCTCCTGAATCCAGGGCCAGTGCTTTATCCACTGCATCACCTAATTGCCCTCCCAGTAGACATTTTAAACTCACCATATCTCAAACTGATCTCAGTATCTTTCCCCCCAAACCCTTCTCCACTCCTGCCTTCCTTTTTACTGAAGGGGACAACGCCACCTCCCCAGTCTCCCAAGCTTTCAACCTATGTCTCCTCCTCTCCTTTTCACTTTCTCCCACTCCTTACATCCAATTTGTTGGCAAGGCCTGTTGATTTTCCCTCTGTAGTGTCTCTCAAATACTCTCCCTTCTCTCCTCTGACACTGCCACCACTGTAGGACAGGCCTTCATCATCTCATGTCTGGATTAGTGAAATAGCCTGTGGGTGGGTCTCCCTGCCTCAAGTTTCTCTTCATTGTAATCCATCCTCCAGCTGTCAAATTGTTTTTTTTTTCCCCAAAGCACAGGTTTAACTATATTATCCCTGCCACACTCAATAAATTTCAGTGGCTTCCCATCACCCCCAGGGTCAAACAGAAAATCATTCCAAGTCCTTCATAATCTGGCTACCTCTTATCTTTCCAGTCTTCTTCCACCTTACTCTCCACCATGTTCTCTTTGATCCAGTGACACCGGCCCTCTTGACTGTTCTACTTCAGAAGATGGTGACTGAGCTGCATTTCAATCGAAGAGATGGACTCAATGAGGTAGAGGTAAGGAAGGAGTACATTCAGACATGGGGGATAGAAAGCATGACAGAGTGTTGCAAATATGGAACAGAGAAAAGGTCAGTTTGGCTGGACTACAGAGTGGAAAGGGTGAGGGGAGTAATGTCCAATTGTCCAAAGAGGTGCCAAATTTTTTACAAAGTCTTGTCTCTTGTCATTAACACATTGAATGACAATCACAATACACACTATTGGCAATGTGCTCCACCTCTGGAGGTCAGAGGTCACAGCTTTTTCTTCTATGCACACAGAATGGAAGGTTAGATTAGTGTGGAAAGACTCTGACTTTGGAGTCAAAGGGCCTGGGATTCAGTACTGCTTCTGCTACTTACTAGTTATATCCCCTCAGACAAGTCTCTGAGACTGAATTTTCCCATCTCTAAAATGAAGAGTTCAGACTAAATGCAGTGTAAGGTCTTAGAATGATAAGAAAATTAGTAGATAATTCTTGCTTTTCAGGACATCTCATTTTAATGATCAATTTGACCCCCACACCTCAGTGGTATCTATTAACCTGTTAGTATCCTGTTCAACTTGAAAATGTGCTGCTTAGCGAATATTAATTTCTTTCTAGCTCTAAATTTATAACCCTATGATTTCTAAGGTTCCTTCCAACTTTGACACTCTGCTACCTCCCTGCTAGTTATGGTGTCATCCTAGGAGTCTGCTGTCCAAGTGCTTATAATAGAAAATCTCCATTTAGGGCAGGGTGCCTCTTTAAGCATGGCTGCCTCTTTTTCCCCACTTTGGTCAAGAGGAGTCATTGTGTATCTCCATTTTCTTTCTGGGAAGGAATAGGCAGGGAAGATGTTTTTATCCAGAGGACTCTCTTGAATGACATTCTTGCTCTATGGTGGTTTGTCCTTCCTCTTTTTGCTGCCCAGAGTCCACTGCTGTTTCCTTCCAATTCCGAGATTCTATTTTAATCGTTGTTATAGGTCAATGTTTCCCTGGATGAAAATTTACAGATCCTTAAAATAAAATTCCAATAGAGGTTTGCCAGATTCAGAAAGCTGTTCTAGTTGTTGCCGCGATTTGAACGCTTTAAGAACCAACATCCAACTTTAATTTTAGGCATGCTTCTAGTGATCAGATATTTTCATTTTCATTTGGTTGTTGCTGCAGTAGAGAGAAAAGGGAAGGCAGAGAGGGAACCTTCTGGAAGCTGTGGAAGGATGGGAAAGGAAAGGAATTCTGGGTGGAGGAGGAAAAAAGCAAGAAGAAAATGATGACAAGCTGGGCAGCTAATGGAAGGGTAAAGTTAGGAGGCCTTGAAGTTAAACCACCAGCATCATCATTATCCAAAACTTATTTTAGGGAGAAATGTAAGTATTTAGAATTTTCTATAGACTATCCATAGCACATAATGCTTTCCCTAAGATATAGGACCTAGAGTTAGCAGTCAGCAGAAAAGTACAAGGCTAGAATGACAAATAATTCCAGAATTCAAGGTAAAGTTTCAATGATTTTCTATATGTCTTCATGCTGATGCACCAGGTACTGTACAAAGAACATATCAGTTCATCTGCTGCCTTCAAAGAGCTTTTATTCTAGGATAATGCTAGGGTAGACAGGTCATTTACATTTTTTGGTCTTCTTAGCTAGTATTTAAAAAAATTTTATTGATACTGTTTTTTCTTTACATCACAGTTATTTTCCAATAACCACAAACCTTCCCTCCCACCTCCCCATTCCCAAACAGAAAGATCCATCTCTAGTAACTAAGAATTAATAATCAAAGATCCCTCACTAGAACCTGAGAACTGATCATTAAAAACAAACAATACAGAGTCTTTGACCATCACCATATGCATTTTTGGCAACTGTAGTCTGCCTGGCCATCATTTCTATGGAAGGGAATGAGTTCCTTATGTCATCTGCCCTTGGTAACCGGGGTCATTGAACTGTAGGGTGAATCAAGGCTTGGAGGTTTGTAGCCAGCCACAGACACCAAACAAAAGCAAGAATGTGGCCTGTGAGGATGGCCTAGTCCTTTTGCCTTAGCCTTTGTGCCTTCCCAAGTTCATTCCTATTGGAGAGCAAAAGGAGCTTGGGGGGAGGTAAGGAAGAGGAGGACAGGATGAGGAAAACTGTGGTATTCATGAAAGTCCTTTGAAATTTGTTAAAAGGCAGCCCCTGAAATGATTTGAGGGGAGAATAACTTGATAATCAGGAATTGAGAAGAGTTAAAGGGGATTAATTAATTAATCAATCCTCAATTAAACAGAGACCTGGATAGAAGCTCCTCCTATAAGGAGGAGGGAGTTCAAAGGTCAAGTATACATCTATGGAGGAGCTGACAGATCCCTCTTCTTACCAAGAAAAAGTAGGTGAGATTTTTTCTTTCTATTCCAATGACTGGGTGTGCCCTTTCTTTCTGAAAAAGCTAAAGCTTGGGCTCTGAGGGCTAAAGTAAAAGAGAGATGGAAGAGCCTATACCGGTTATAGGGAAGAGGTAACATCTCAGTAAAGGATTCCAGGTAAAGCCTAGGAGGAAGAGAGACGTGAGGATCAGAAGGGCCATCTGAGGAGCAGAGGGAATGCATTACCCTATGGAGATAAGCAGAACCACTAAGTGTGGTCAGTATCAAAGAATTATAGACTTGGGGCAGCTAGGTGGTGCAGTGGATAGAGCACTGGCCCTGGAGCCAGGAGTACCTGAGTTCAAATCCGACCTCAGACACTTAACACTTACTAGCTGTGTGACCCTGGGCAAGCCACTTAACCCCAATTGCCTCACTAAAAAAAAAAAAAAAGAATTATAGACTTGAGAGTTGAAAGGGACTCCAGTGGCATCTAGTACAACCCATACATGAAAGGAGACCCCACCATACCACAGATAAGAAGTGGTCATCCTGCCTCCACCTGAAAACCATCTCTTTTTTTTTTAAAGCAAGAAACATTAATTTTATTTTTTCCAGTTACATGTAAGGGTAGGTTTTTTGTTTTTTTTAGGGAGGCAATTGGGGTTAAGTGACTTGCCCAGGGTCACACAGCTAGTAAGTGTTAAGTGTCTGAGGCCGGATTTGAACTCAGGTACTCCTGAATCCAGGGCTGATGCTCTATCCACTGTGCCACCTAGCTGCCCCAAGGGTAGTTTTCAACATTCATTTTCACGAGATTTAGAGTTCCAAATTTTTCTCCCTTCATCCCTCCCTTTCCTCCCCCCTCCACAAGATTGCAACCAGGTTATATATGTACAATTCACAAGTGTTCTTTTTTATCAGTTCTTTCTATGGGTGTAGATAGTAAGCTTCCTCATTAGTTCCTTGGGATTGTCCTGGATCATTGCATTGCTGAGAGTAGTTAAGTCATTCACAACTGCTCATTGAACAATACTGCTGTCACTATGCACAATGTCCTCCCAGCTCTGCTCACTTCATTATACATCGATGTTCATTAGTCTTTCCAGGTTTTTCTGGGATCATCCTGTTTGTCATTTCCTATAGCACAAGACCATTCCACCACAATCATATAGCACAGCTTCTTCCATCATTCCTCAATTGATGGACATTCCCTTGATTATCAATTCTTAGCCTCCACAAAGAGTTGCTATAAATATTTTTTGTACAATTTTCCCTCCTTTTCTCTTTTTCATGATTACTATTGTTAACTGTTTCCCTTCCATCCTATTCCCTTCCCCAAGATATTTACTCTATTGTCCATCTTCTTTCATCCTATCAGGCTTCAAAAGGGATTTGCTTCTGTCTGTCCCCTCCCCCACTCTGCCCTTCCTTCTTTTGCCCTTCTCTCTTTATTCCCTTCCCCTCCTATTTTCCTGCAGGTTTAGAGAGATTACTCCACCCAATTGAGTGTGAATACCACCTCTTGAAGAAGGCCATTTTTTGTTCAATAGAGAGGAGGATGGGAGAGAGAAAAACCAATGCTTGTTAACTGGAAAAAATAGTCAAGTTAAACTTGTTAAAAACAAAATAAATAACATCATAAAAAGGAACTGGGAGAAAGTCATGGATGTTCCAAATCCAGGAAGGGAGAGGTCAAGGAAGCTATTATCTCATAGCTAATTAATCCAGGAAGGCTCCAGGGAGGAAACTTGGTTACAGGAGCAGTTTGAATGCTAGGTGAAAGGTGGCTTGGCAAACAAGAGTGCAGAGGTTGCTGTCTTCAAACTTGATTTACCTTCCTGTCAGCTTTCAGTCACCTGTCAGTTCCCCAGGGCTATAGGGCTGGTGCAGTGACTTGGAATTGAGTCCAGGAATTATGACTGAAGTGAGTGACTAAGATTTGGGTACCTGAGATATTACATGCCACAATGGGCTTGTCAGCATGTCCTGAACCAAAGGAGATTCATGTGAGTAATAATTCCCTGAAGGGTTTTGATCTGTATCTTCATGGTTCCTATTCGTGAGTGATATTTCAATGGGTTGGCTGTCACAAGTTGGATGGAGCATCAGAGGAAGAGGACTCTTAGACATGAGGTAATTGAGTTCAAGGCTGTTTTTGTCAAATATGGATACTGAAGCTTGCAGAATGCTGAGTCTCTGAGAAATGAAACTATTTTCCCAAGGTCATACAAGAGGGATCAGAGTGGAGAGCAGAGCTCAGATTTTTGGTATGGTGGATAGAACTTTAGACTTGGAGTCAGGAAGACCAAGTTTGAATCTTGCTCCAGATACTTCCTGGTTGTGTGATCCTAGATCAAGTCACTTAATCTCAAAACCTCAGTTTCTTGATCCGTAAAATTCATGATTACATTGATTTGTATGTATTTTTATATCTTTTTTTCAAGTGTGTTTTCTAACTTTCCAGCTAGATTACTAGGTCCTCAAGGACAGGCAATATCTGTTCTGATAGCCTGATGAAGGGATGCTGAATGGCCTAGTAGGGAAAAAATCCCAGTGACCTTGGAGCCAGAAGACCAGAGTTCAGTAACTCAAGGGATACTTATTAGTTACTAGTTGTGTGTGTTTGTGCTAATCTTCAAATCATTTCCCTTCATGATCTCCTTTTTCTAGTCACACTGGCCGATTGGCTCTTACTGTCTCTGTGTCCCTGCAATGTTCTTCTTCCTTCTACTCATCCCTTGGAGTCTCTAGCTCCCTTTAAGCCTCAGCCCAGGTACCATTTTGTACATGAAGACTTTCCTAATGCCATCCCACATTCTTCTTCTCACCCTCTCCTGTACTGGCTCTGCTGTCAGTACTCCCTCCATTCTGAAATCACTTTCTCTGTCCTTATCTTTGTAGAACTTAGGACAGAGGGCAGAGGTGGTTTTTGAAGGCAGGAGATGATTGTGTCAATGCCCAGCCCAGTGACTTGCACATAGGAGGCAGCCAGGTGGCACAGTGGACAGAGCTCTGGACTTGGAGTCAGGAAGGCTCGAGGTCAACTCCTTTCTTGGATAAATTCTAACCATGTTACAGTACATAGAACCAGTTACCACCTAAACTCTCTCAGCCTTAATTTCCTTATCTGTAAAATGGAATAATAATACCTACCACACAGGGCTGTCATGAGGATCAAATGAGATAGAACACATAGAATGTTATATAAATCTGAACTTATTAGTATTAGGCACCTAATTAATCTTTATTGAATGTGAAATTGTCATCTCTCTGAGCTTATGATTGAAGTGAGTGACTCAGATTTGGGTAGTTGAGATATTACATGCCACAATGTGCTTGTCAGCATGTTCTGAACCAAAGGAGATCTGTCAAATGATGATAATAACACTTGTACTACCTACCATGTTGGTTAGATTAAATGAGATAATTAAAATTATTAGGAATGGATTAAATGAGATAGTATCAAAAATGACATAAATTTGGGTTATTATTATTCCTTTCTTCCTCCCTCTTCTGCCCATAGTAATAACTTTGTAGTAAGTCATTAAAAATTGAATCAGTTGTCTGACAGTATGTTGGACAGGTAACTATGATGGAATGGAAAAAAACCCTGAAATGGGAATCAGGAAATCTGGATTCTTTCTGGTTGCTACTTTCCTCCCTCTCTAGCCACATAACCTAGATTAAGTCCTAGCTTCTCTGGGCTTTAGTTTTCTTGTCCATAACACAAAGGAGTTGCATTAGATGACCTCCAAGGTCATGTCTAACTTGAAAGATCCAAGTCATTCAAGCATAACTGAATCTATGGGTGGTGCACTCATAGCATCTGATGAACAGCTTCCCACATGTATGGGCCAGTTTGGGACAAGGAATATGGGAGGATCAGTGTGTCCCACGTTTCTCTTTGTATTATAGGAAAATGTGGGAAAGATAATGCAGTGTGAAGCTCTGCTGAGGGCAATCTTATATTTGTTCAGGGATCTGCATAACAGAATGTACAGTTATCCTTTCCACATCTCAACTTTCCCTATCACGGTTTCAATATATTGCAGGTTGGCTTAAGAAATTAAATGAGAATTTTTTTTGAGTTTTGTGGAAGCCACAGATGACACGAAGGCCTTCATATGAGATAGAACAAGTTTAAAAACTCATAAATGCATAAAGTATATGTATATCATTTTATAATATCAATATTTTTTCTTTCAATACCATAAATATACACAATTTCTTTTTTAAAAATTAAAATAATTAAAGTTCAAGTTTGTGAAAAAAATGTGAAAGCCAGCGGACGATACACAAAGGCTAGTATTGTTATTTAACATTGACCTACATACAGCCTATGACCAAATACTTAACCCAAATTTTACAATAAGGTACTGTGAATATCCCATAGGAGAAAAAGAAACAAATTCAGACCTCTCTGTTGCAAAGGGAGGGCCAAAAAATCTTACACAGATTTTCCAGATTGGGGGCGGGCACCACACTTCTAACTCCCACGAGGTGGAAAGGATAACTGTATGTCCTATCTTGGGTGAGGGAAGAAGGCAGTGGTGGTCCAAGTTTCTGGGAAATTTTTCCCAGTGGCCTGGCATTCTGGGACTTGCTCCTATTGCTTTGAAATAGTTTTTCCCATCCTAAAGGATTGGTTCATAGTCAGAGGACAGCCTAATGAGGTGATGGTGAGCAAGGGGTGTGCTGGTAAAATGTTTAACAACTGGCTCTCTGAAAAAAAAAGTATACATGATACACTTAAATTTAATCTTATTCAATTTTCTCTATGACTTTCTTAGTCTAGAAATCAACACAATAATAAATCAATGCCTGCTTTGTGGCATGTGTTGATGCCTGAGGTATGAAATACTCACAATTAAAATTTAACCATCAGGTCTCATGAGCAGATTTGAGCTGGCTCTAGCAAACCCCTGACCTAGGTCCCATCTTGCTCTTGTCTGAACAGAGTATCAGATGAGGATCTTGCCAGAGAAGATGAGACTGTAGAAAGAGAAGGAGAGGGAGATTTTAGTCATTCTGCTTTCCAGAGAGGTCACTGTCTCTTTTGCTTGAGCTATCCATGAAAATGACAATTGCACTCTTTAGGGGAATTTTGTCCTCAGAGTAGCAGATTGTAGAAATCACTTTGTCATTGACTAAGTTCAAAATGCTAAAGATTACCCTTGGCTCCTCCACATAGCTTTGCCATTGCTTCATAAGAAGGATGGAGTTTGGGTCTCTCTCTCTCTCTCTCTCTCTCTCTCTCTCTCTCTCTCTCTCTCTCTCTCTCTCGCAGGACAATGAGGGTTAAGTGACTTTCCCAGGGTCACACAGCTAGTAAGTGTCAAGTGTCTGAGGCCAGATTTGAGTTTGTATCTTTTAAGGTTAATTTCACTTTCATCATTCTATCCAGGTTTGGAGAGGTTTCCAATCTCTGTCTAAAAAGATATGATTTCAGAGAATATGGTTTCCTACCTCTGAGAAGCCTTAAGAGCTAAAAGAAATCAATAGCTTTTAATTTGCTAATCAGTTAATCATTCAACATTATTATTAGATACTGTGGTAAGGAGGGAAGAATGCTAGATTTGCATTCAGGCCTGAACTGGGTTTGAATTTGGGCTCTTCCACTTCATGGCTAGGCGACTTTGGAAAAATTCTGAACCTCAGTTCCCTAATTTGTAAAATGGGTCTAATAATTGTGACACAAGCATAACATATAACAGATTGCTTACAGTCTCAGGGAAGGGAGAGAGGAGGGGTAGAATTTGGAACTCATAATTAAAAAAAAAAGATGAACGTTAAAACTTGTTTTTCCATGTAATTGAGGAAAATAAACTATTATTAAAACAATAATTGCAGTCTCACAGGGTTGTGGGAAGGAAAACATTTTCAGACCGTAAAGTGCTCTGTAAATTTGAATTTTTATTCTTATTAAATTTGGCAGCTATGTGCAAAATGCTTGGTGCTAGGAGCACTTTGTTTTTTTAGGAGCACTTTTAATCCAGGGTACTTTTAATAGCATTATTTTAAACATTTAATTTAACTTTCAGTTGGGTATCTAGGTGATACAGTGCTTGACCTGGAGTCATGAACACTCATCTTTCTTTTTTTAAAAATAATTTGTTTTTGGTGAGGCAATTGGGGTTAAGTGACTTGTCCAGGGTCACACAGCTAGTAAGTGTCAAGTGTCTGGGGTTGGATTTGAATTCAGGTCCTCCCGAATCCAGGGTCAGTACTCTATCTACTGCACCACCTAGCTGACTCCCCTTTTTTAGACTCATCTTTTTGAGTTCAAACCTGGTCTCAGACACTTACTAGCTGTGTGACACTGGGTGAGTCACTTAATCCTGTTTGTCTCAGTTTCCTCATCTGTAAAATGATCTGGAGGAGGAAATGACAAACCACTCCAGTATTTTTGCTAAGAAAACCCCAAATGGGGTCACAGAGTTGGACATTACTGAAAAATGACTCAACAAGAATTGAAATTTTCAATTAATAAGCATTTTTTCTCTCCCCCATCCACTCCCCCCACCCCCGAAAAGAAAAAGAAAACCCTTGCAAACAAATATACATAGTCAAGTGAAACACATTCTTGTGTTGGCCATATCCAAAAATGCATGTCTTGCTCTGGATCTTGTAACCATCCCTCATCTCTCTTTCAAGAGGTAAGAGACACGATTAAGAATACCCCCTGATGTGACCCAGCAACACCACTACTAAGTCTGTATCCCAAAGAGATCATCAAAAAGGGAAAAAGACTCACTTGTACAAAAATATTTATAGCAACTCTTTTTGTGGTGGCAAAAAATTGGAAATTGAGGGGATGTCCATCAGTTGGGGAACGATAGAACAAGTTGTGGTATAGGAATGTAATGGAATACTATTGTGCTATAAGAAATGATGACTAGGCAGATTTCAGAGAAACCTGGAAAGACAAGTGGACTGATGCTGCATGAAATGAGCAGAACCAAGAGAACATTGTACACAGTACAATGTGATGATGAACTGTGATAGACTTATTTCTTCTCAGCAGTGCAATGATCCAAGACAAAGCTGAAAGACTCATGATAGAAAATACTCTCCACATCCAGAAAAAAGTACTATGGAGTCTGAATGCAGGCTGAAGAATACTATTTTCACTGCTGTTGCTTTTTTCTTCCTCATGTTTTTTCCCTTTTGTTCTGATTCTTCTTTCACAACATGACTAATGTGGAAATATGTTTAACATGATTGTACATATATTACCAAAAAAAGAATATTCCCTGAAAGAGAGTTAATGGATATAGACTATAGAATAAGACATATATTTTTGAACATGACCAACATAGAAATGTATTTCTCTTGACTATGTGTATTGGTTTTATTCAGTTTAGGCATTTCAGCATGTCTGACTCTTTTATTACCCCATTTGGAGGTTTCTTGGCAAAAATACTTGAGTGATTTATTATTTCCTTCTCAAGTTCATTTTATAGATGAGAAAACTTAGGCAACAAGGGTTAAGTGACTTGCTCAGGATCACATAGCTAGTAAGTGACTGAGGCTAGATTTGAACTTAGGTCTTCTTGACTCCAGACCCAGCGCCCTATCTACTACACAACCTAGCTGCCCATGTATATTTCTTGCATAATGCTATGAGAGAGAGAGAGAGAGAGAGAGAGAGAGAGAGAGAGAGAGAGAGAGAGAGAGGGAGAGAGAGAGAGAGGGAGAGAGAACATGATATAGTATATAGAAGATCAGCTTTGGAGTTAGGAAGACCTGAGTTTAAGTCCCACTTCTGACATATACTGGGTATGTGACCCTGGGCAAGTCATTTAGCTGGCACTTAACATGATGCCTAACACATTGTGGTTGTTGTTGTTCAGTTGTTCAGGTATGTCCACTTCTTGGTGACTCTGTGGACCATATCATGCTAATACTATCTTTTTTGGGGGTGGTGCAATGAGGGTTAAGTGACTTGCCCAGGGTCACACAGCTAGTAAGTGCCAAATGTCTGAGGCCGGATTTGAACTCAGGTCCTCCTGAATCCAGGGCCAGTGCTTTATCCACTCCACTGTACCACCTTGCTGCCCCTGAAATTTAATTTTAATAATTCAAATTTTAGTAATATGAAATATTATTTATTTTGTTTTAAATAAGACCAGAGATGTTAGACAGCCAATACTATCTATGGTGTTTTCTTGACAAAGATACTGGAGTATTTTGCTATTTCCTTCTCTAGTGTATTAGGCAAACAGAGATTAAGTGTCTTGCCCAGGGTTGCACAGGTAGTAAGTTTCTGAGGCCAAATCTGAACCCAGGTCTTCCTGATTCCAGCCTTAGAGCTCTATCCACTGAGCTACCTAACTGCCTCATCTCACCTAGAGCAGAGTAGGAGCTTAATAAATGTTGATTGATTGACAACCTCTCAGTGCTCTAGGCAACTTTATAAGACTACAAATTTCAGAGCAGGTAGAGATTTTTATTTTATTTTATTTTTTAAATTTAAAACAAAAAAAATTAATTAAAAAAATTTTTTAAGCAGGTAGAGATTTGCTTTGGTGGAGTGAGTTTTCACACTGGGAGTGCATTGGATAGATGAAATGATAGCTCAAATTTCTCCTTCCTCCTAATATCTCCAAGTGTCATCTAGAACACAAGCATATCCAAGACTTTGTCTAGATCCATCAAATTTTTGTTTCTGGAAATTGGAACACGTTTGTTTCAGCATCTCTCATTAACTCTCATGTTTAGCTTCCATTTCAAAGAGCCTTTGAGGATATGAGTTGGTCCAGGTCTGTTGTTTTGTTATCCTAGGTTTCCAAAATGAAAGATTATACTGAGTGATCCCAACAGTTCCCATCAGAGAAAAGGGATGTGGTGGGAGAGAGTGGGAGAGAATGCTCTTTGGGGACACAGAGGTTATGGGGAAATTTTTTACTTTCACTGCACTATTAGAGGTTTTGCAATTTGCCTTGCAGTGATGTGTGTGTGTGTGTGTGTGTGTGTGTGTGTGTGTGTGTGTGTGTGGGAAATATTTGGAAATGATCTGAGATGTTTCTCAATGATCTAAACGTGATTCACCAGTTATTTACATGTGCATCCATCTCCACTAACAGTTTGATGAGTAAGTGTTGGTTTTGTCTGGTCCATGTGCTGACTCCTTTTCATCAGGGCCTACAATGATACAGATAGTATGCAAATGAACCTGCAATCAGATAAATATTTCTCGTGAGCTTGGCAAAACCAACTAACCAAACTATTGGCCTGAGATCCTCTATTGCTTCTTGCATTATGGATGAAAATCCAGAATTACATTTCATAGAATTCCCAGTCTTTCCAAACATTTCCCATCGATAATCCTACTCACAGATTTCTTTCCATTCTGTTAAAGCCTCCAGAAGGTTACAAATAAGAGTTGGTCTTTTTTCCCCTTTTTCTCTCTGTCTAAAAAAAGAAAGGCAGCTATTTGGTATAGTAGATAGAATGCCAGGCCTGGAGTTAAAATCCAGCCTCAGACACTTACTAGCTGTGTGACCTTGGGCAAATCACTTCACCCTCTTTGCCTCAGTGGCTTCATCTGTAAAATGAGCTGGAGAAGAAAATGGAAAACCATTCCAGTATCTTTGCCAAGAAAACCCCAAATGGCATCATGAAGAGTCAGATATGACTGAAAAATGAATGAATGGCACCAAAAAAAAGAGTCCCATATTAAAAAAATAGTACTGGACAGACAGATCCCTAGACTAATTTGTGTTTGTTTAATTTTGTATATAACTTTTTTTTGGTATGGATCTATGATTTTATTAGTATAGGGAACTTCCAGGGTGAAAACTTTTTCTATGGATGCAGATCACAAATTTCTATTAGAAAATTGTCCAGGGTCACAGGGCTAGTACATGTCAGAGGCAGGTCTTCAGCCTATGTTTTCTTGATTCGAGACTTACCTTTAATTCTATATTCATTGAAGCATTTCTTGAATATTAATTAACTTGCAGATTAATAGGAGGTTACTCTAAAAGCTTGGCATGGCCCAATAAGAATAATGGCAGGAGTTCTAAGCCCAGAATGAGCTAAGATTTGTAAGGGAAGCTAACAAAAAGGATTTCTCAGCTATATTGGGGAAAAGAAGAGAACTAAAAAAATTTTGGACCTCTGCTTTGGGTGGATGGGATAATGATAACCAACAATAGAGAGGAAGAAGAAGTGCCTAATTCTTGTTATACTTCTGTTTTCTGCCTAAGAAGATTGTCCCTTGCACTGGAAATGATAGAACAAAAATGGCCAATGGAATTGATATCTAAGATAAGCAAGGAGTGCACCCAACTATCTTTGGTGAACTCAAGTCACCAGGCCTCATTGTACCAGACCTCAATGAACTAGAAGGACTGGGAAATGTGATCACCAAGCTCCTGCCGGGGATATTTTAAAGATCATGGAGGATCATGCTAAGGGACCAGGGATAGGCAAATATTGTCGTGGTTTTCAAAAAAGTGGAAGAGAACAGAGTCTGCAAATAAAAAAGGCCAGTGAGCTTGATTTTGATACCTGGGAAAAATTCTAGATTAAAACATTAGAGATATGGTTTGTGAATATCCAGAAAAGGAAATGGCAAGTACAAATAGCCAGGATGGCTTCAATTTTCCAAGATGAAATTCAATAGGCATACTAAGCCAATAGAAGTTGATAGGGCTTACAAAGATTGCAGTGAAACATTTGAATTAGTCTTTCAGATACTGTTCTTGTGGAGAAGATGCGGAGATGAAGACCAGACACTAATATGATTAGCTGGATTCGGGCCGGTTAAATGACTGGACTCAAAGAGTGGTCATTAGTAGTTCAGTGGCAACTTGTCAGGAGGTCTCTAGCCAGAGGAAAACGAGGGATCTATGTTTGTTCCTGGGCTGTTTAACATTTTTGTCAATGACTTGGCTAAAGGCATAGATGATGTCATCAAATTCACAGATGACACAATGCTAGGAGGGGTAGCTGACACAATGTAAATATCTAAAAAAGACCTTGACTGTCTAAAGTTCAGATGTCTGTTCCACAGGTCACACAAGGCCTAGGACATCCCCATGTATGGATTGAACCAGATTAAAATGTAACTGGGAAATATTTAACAAATAAAAATAAAATTAAACATAGATAATTTACATTTAAAAAATTAGCGGCCTGCAGGCATCCTTATGTATGATTTGTTGTTTAGTTGTGCCCAACTTTTTGTGACCCCATTTGGGATTTTCTTTTTTTTTTTTCCATTTGTGATTTTCTTGACAAAAATACTACTTGTTTTACTTGTTGTTTTTTTGCGAGGCAATTGGGGTTAAGTGACTTGTCCAGGGTCACACAGCTAGTAAGAATTAAGTATCTGAGGCTGGATTTTAACTCAGGAGGCTGAATCCAGGACTGGTGCTCTATCCACTGTGCCACCTAGCTGCCCCTCAGCTCATTTTACAGATGAGGAAACTGAGGCAAACAGGGTTAAGTGACTTGTGTCTGAGGCCAGATTTGATTTCAGGTATTCCTGACTCCAGGCCCAGAATTTGATTTACTGTGCCACCTAACTGTATGGTTTAGGGGCATTCAATCCACCCTCCCTCCTTCCTTCCTTCTCTCCTTCCCTCCCTCCCACCTTCCTTCCCTTCCCTCCCTCCCTCCCTCCCTCCCTTCCTTCCTTCCTTCCTTCCTTCCTTCCTTCCTTCCTTCCTTCCTTCCTTCCTTCCTTCCTTCCTTCCTTCCTTCCTTCCTTCCTTCCTTCCTTCTTTCCTTCCTTCCTTCCTTCCTTCCTTCCTTCTTTCCTTCCTTCCTTCCTTCCTTCCTTTCTTCCTTCCCTTCCTCCATTTGAATATGATACCACTAGAGCGTTGGGTTGAATCTAATAAGATGGAATTCAATAGGGTCAAATATGGTCTTACACTTTTGCTAAAAAAATTCATTTTCATAAGTACAGAATGGGAAAGATGTAGATAGCAATTTTCTTAAAAAAGATCTGGGGTTTAGGTGGACCACAAGCTGAACGTGAGTCAGTGATGTGACTGTGGGTTGATTTAAGGGAGACATAATTTCCAGGAATAAGGAGATTGAAGTCCCTCCATACTCACTCCGGGGTCAGACCCATCGGAAGTATCGCATTGAATTCTGGTACCACAATTTAAGAAGGACATTGATAGGTTAGAGAGCGGCCAGAGGAAGACAAAAATTAGAATGGTGAAGGACTTGGGAATCTTTAGCTTTGGAAAGTATGGAATACACGGTTGCTGTCTTAAGGAATTTGAAGGTTGGAAGAGAAGAGAAAAAAGGGAACAAGCATTTATTCAGTACCTACTATGTGCCAGGCACTGTGCTAAGCACCTTACAAATATTATCTTATACTCCTTAGAAATACATGCTATTATTATCCTCATTTTACAGGTGAGGAAACTGAGGCAGAGGCTAAGTGACTTGCCCAGGGTCACACAGCTAGTAAGTGTCTGAGTTCAAATTTGAACTTGGGTCTTCCTGATTCTAGACCCACTGTTCTGTCCATTGCCATTTCTATCCATCTATCTGCCTCTGGAGGAAGAATTTCATTTGCTATGTTTGGCCCTGGAGGACAGAATCGGGAACAATGGGTAGAAGTTGTCAATTTAGACTTGATGTAAAGGAAAAACTTCTTAATAATGAATGCTATCCAAGAATGGATTGAGCTGTTTTGGGAGGTGGAGGATTCCCCTTCTTCAAGCACAGCTATGGATGAATACTTGCATAGTATGTGTCACTGGGGGTTCCTTTTGGTCATGGGCTACACTAGATAGTAATTGAGGTCCCTTCCGACTGGGGAATTCCGAGACTTTCTTTTAAAATCATAGAATTTGGAAGATAGAAGGGCCCTTGGAGATTATCTTTATTTTGTAAACCAAAATCCAAGAGAAATTAAGTGACTTTTTTTTTTCCAGGGCAATGAGGGTTAAGTGACTTGCCCAGGGTCACACAGCTAGTAAGTGTCAAGTGTCTGAGGCTGGATTTAAACTCAGGTCCTCCTGAATCCAGGGCCGGTGCTTTATGCACCGCGACACCTAGCTGCCCCAATTAAGTGACCTTTTAAAGGTCACATAGCTAGTTATTAAAGGGGGTTCCTGTTTAGGAGTGGGTTGGATTAGATGACCTCTAAAGCAGGCACCCCGTTCATCTCTGAGCTTTTGGAATTCTGTAATATTGGCAGAGTGAGGACCAGAGACCAAGTCTCCCGATGTCTAATTCAGGCCTCTATCTACCACACCCACACTGACTCTCTAGAGATGAGAATAAGTCAAGTTGAAGTGGAAGATGAATGGGGAGGCCTTTCTTTCTAAAGCTGGGTCTCTAGCTCAAATTTATGGAATGCAGAAGAGGGAATTGTACAGATAGTTTCCAGAGATGATTGTGAAATGATAAGGTGAACTCTTGGACAAGTTGTCCTGCGTCCACATAATTAACACTAAGAAAGCCAAAGGGGATTTTTGCTGGACATTGTCTAAAGTTCATTCAGTTCACATCAAACCTCTGGGATGGCGTGAGTCCGTCTTCTTCAAATTACATATTCCTCTTCTGTTTTTATCTCTGTGACTGTCCCTCTCCTCTTTCTTCTTCTGTGTTTTTTCCTTTCTCTCTCTCTCTCTCTCTCTCTCTCTCTCTCTCTCTCTTTCTCCCCCATTTAAACATAATCAACCTCTGTTTTCCCCAATAAGTTGTGGTATAGTCAAAAGCAATTTGACTGTCAACAAGTTGTTGGGTCTGAAAGAGGACCATCAGCTCTGGATGTGCCCCAACCAGGTAACCCCAGATCCTGGACAAGAAAGTTTGCAAAGCTTCCCATGGAATTAGTCAAAACTAACTTGTTTGCACTAGCCTTAAACAATCAGACTTAATCCCTTACATTTCATCATTTTGGAATAATTGTTTTCATTTCCATCAGCTTCACTTTTAGTCCTTTGTTGTCATAATTGCTCATGAATTGCTCTTAAAAAGGGAAAATTCTATTCAGCAATGATAATTCCTGGAGCCTATGCCTCACCATCATGCCAAACATCTGCATATTTGGAAACATCTGGATGATTGGATGAATTTTCCTCCCCTCTAGATGTTGGGTGTAGTGTAGACATGGCCTGCTCAGTCATGAGTTTGGATTTTTGTCTTAGACATTTTCCTCTAATTCTCTCCTGTTGTTTTACTCATAGAGTCAAGAAAAATTTGTTCATACAGGAAGCTGACACCATTGTTTAACCTCATTAGTAGGTCAGGTACTTCTGAGTAGTTTTCTGTTGATAATCCATCCACACTTCCCGGTATGCCTAATTTCTCTTGTGACCAATGGCTCAGTGGATTAAAAATTCCCTCGAGGTCCCTCCTGGGTCTAAGATCTAGGATTTAATGACTTGACTGGCCAGGATTCAGGGTCTATTCTATGGCTTGGAACAGGATAATGTTCAAACATTACACGATTCTGTGGATACTAACTAACTATTCCCTATGGGGTTCAAGCCTATGACCTCATTATAGTATTTCTTCGATTAACTGAGCTAAGTTGGCTAGAATCAAAATAACAAATAATGTCTTTGCTTGGACAGCACATGGTTATTTTGGGAGCACTTTTACATGCATTATCTAATCTGCATCTCACAAATAATACCATGTAATGGGCTCATTGTCCCAAGGTCATAGAATGACATGATGTTGGTATGTTTAGGAGGAAGGCTTTAAGAAGTGAGATGTGCTTGAAAGAACATCAGACTTAGAATCAGAAGACAGAATTACAGAATCTGAGAGCTAGAAGTGCCTTTGGAAGTCATTGAGTACAGCCCATATACAGAAGGAATCCCTCACTGTAAAACACCTGACAAGTGGCCATCCAAGGTCTGCTTGGTGACCACCGAAGATAGGAAGGTCATCACCTCCTGGAGGCAGCCCATTCCACAATGGTACAGTTCTCATTGTTAGCAAGATTTTCCTCATTTCAAACCCGCATCAGCCTCTTTGCCATTTTTACCCATAGCTCCTTGTTCAGTCCTTTGAGGTCAAACAGAACAGGCTTAATCCTTCCCTTACATGGCAGCCCTCAAAATACATAAAGATAGCTACCATAGCCCCTCTGAGTCTTTGCTAGTCTTGTGGTCTGTTTCCTAACCTTGTTATCTGCTACCTCTTTCTGTCCTAGGGGTCTATAACATACTGTATATGTGTAGCACGGTGATGCAGTGGATAGAGCACTGGGCCTGGAATCAGGAAGATACATAGACTCAGATATTGACTAGCTGTATGACCCTGGGCTAGTAACTCTGTGTGCCTCAGTTTCTTCAACCGTAAAATGGGGATAATAATAACACCTACCTCCCAGGGTTGTTGTGAGGATCAAATGAGATAATATTTGTAAAGCACTTTGCACAGGGCTGGGCATTTGTGTTATATGAATGATTATTCCTTCTTTCTTCCTCCTTACCTCCTTCCTTTTTTCCTTCCTTTTTTTCCCTCCCTCTCTCCTTCCTTCTTTCCTTCCTTCCTTCCTTCCTTCCTTCCTTCCTTCCTTCCTTCCTTCCTTCCTTCCTTCCTTCCTTCCTTCCTTCCTTCCTTCCTTCCTTCCTTCCTTCCTTCCTTCCTATATATAAGTAAATATAATCAATTGCATGCATGCTATTTTTTTGGGTCTCTGTTGACCTTCTTCTGAATGCTCTTTATCATTCTTTCTTCCCCTGCCCTTCATTATAGGGTCCTAGATTTCTTTCACAAGTTCAATTCTGGGTCCAGCTTGTTTATCTGTACATCTGTCCCAGATAGAAATAATATTGGATGAGCTCTACAGAGGGTTAATTCAAATGCATAGTGAAATCTGGGCAATAGATATTTTTCATACACTTGGTTTTTCCATGTGGATGGACAAGCCAAGACCTTCGTGTGATTACAAAACTTTTTTAGAAATGTCTGTAAGTCTTCTGAGGGTTTGATGCCATCAACAACATGTTTTACACAAATAACTTCACCATCAACAGGAAATCCCTCTCCAATCTGGACTTTGCTAGATCTCTTCTATCATTTTTTTGGTCTTTTTGTGGAGGCAATTGGAATTAAATGACTTGCCCAGGGTCACACAGCTAATAAGTATCTGAGGCTTTAAACTCAGGTCCTCCTGACTCCAGGGCTGGGGCTCTATCCACTGTGTAACCTAGCTGTCCATTCCTCTACAGCTTTGGAAAATACCTTTGGGGAATGTATGTCACCACCCTGTTTTATGCTCATGTGATGATTATTATCAAAGTTCAAATAGCGAGGCTATTTCTGTTACAACTTCTAAGGAATCTGGGATGATGTTGGTTTATGTACGGGAGACGACATATCATTAAATCCTGTAAAGTAGTATTTTGTTTGATTGAGTCAAAATTTTTTTTCATAATCAACAAACAGTAAGAACAATGGGAACTTATATTCTCTACATCTTTCAGTTAATTGCAAAATGGTAAAGAAGTGGGCCATTGTTGAATACCACTTCTGAAAGCCTGCATTTCCCCCCACTAATAGCCTTGAGAGTCTTGCCCATGGTTTGTGTATAGACGACTCTCATAATGATTTTACGTAGAAGGGGAGGTAGGTGTATATGCTGCCAATTATTGATGTTCTTTTGGAATTAACGAGGTCCAAGATTTTTTTCCCATGCTTTTGGCATCATCTCCTACTTCAGATGACTTGTATACTGCTCCCTCTACACTTTAACAATCGTGCTGCCTCCACAAAGGCAGCAGTTGGTCCCGTCCAACTGCATTGTCTATCTTTGTTCTTGGTGCCATTGCTACCTTCTCTATAAGCTCATCGGGGACTATAATATCAGGGTCCAAGAGGGATGGTTCCCCTCTCCTTGTCAGAGAAAAGAGTTTGCAAAAGTTGTTGTGTAATTTTTTCCCATTTCTGGTTTAATAAGAATAATAATTCTAGTAGTTAAAATCTTTTGAGTAGTTTCATTCCTTGTTTTGGGGTGTGGTCCCAGGATTTGCACTGCTTAAAAAGGACCGCTTTTCTAAGGAGAATGATGCACTTGAATGTGATTTATTCCAAATTGTAATAAAAAACACTGCACTGGGCTGAAGCCTCTGGAGCCCTCGATTCTGTCTACACGATACCAACATCTGGATGGTGGGGGTGGGAGGAAGGGGGAAGAATCCAGTTATATAGATGTTTCCAAATATCCAAATAGACTTCTCTGGCGTGGTTTTGTGGTACCCAGCTCCATTCCTGGGGTACAGTCTTGGCTTGGCCCAAGCATGTGGAGGTTAGAGAAGCCAGTTAGAAAATGAGATGAGAAGTCACTTGTCCATAGTTGTGTAGCTAGTGAGTGTCAGAGTTGGGATTCAGTACAATGTTTGATCCTGAGAGAAAATTCTAATCCTCCCCCACCCCCTGTACCCTTTCACATACATGACTTGTTACATTGAAAAGGTTCCAGCAGAGGTCAATGAACTGAGGAGGGTCAGATGCAAAGGGATGACCTCAGACAAGAAGAGGAATGGGATCCAGTCCCATAGGGGTTGATACATTAACAAGGTCTATTGACTCCCCAAAGCCAGACAGCTGAACTGGGTGAGGAGGATACAAAGAAACAACCCCAGACAAGAAGAGATTCAGTCCTACACAGAGATTTACTCACGCCATTCACATCCCAGAGCTGTTGGGTTGGCCCCCTTCCTGCCTGGGCTGACTTTCTATATGGAAGGTGTAGTAGAGAATGTTCTATTGGGTTTGAGCCCTGAATGAGAAGGCACAGACCTAGGGTTTTGAGTGAAATGGGAAGAGGCTGAGTGGTCAGAGGGAGCAGGGGGCAGGAGGAGTGCGCCCATCAGCACCTGGAAAAGCAAGAACTTGGGGTTTATCTGAGTTGTTTCTGTCTCCACAGCATCTGCCCCCTCTGCAGGAAGCCCTCGAGATCAGTTGGTACGTCCATATCTAGAATTGGTTCATCTTCCCAATAAAAAACTCACAACCACTCTGAATGCAGCATGATGTTTGCTGGATTGCATCCTTTCTTTGTCACTGATAAATAGAAATAGTTACTGACTTGTGAAGGCAGGGTAGTGCCGTGGAACGAACACCAGGGAATCTGAACTGTCTCCCTGGCTCTGGCACTCACTCTACCTGAGTGTGACCTTAGGCGAGTTACTTCATTTCTCTATGCATCAGCTCCTTCATTTTTCCCTTCCTAACACCCAGGCAGGTAGGGTTGGAAGATGTCAGGTATCTTGTAGAGTGGATTCCCTATTCAGGTATGGGTTGGACAGGAAGGCCTTTGAAGTCCCTTTTAACCCAGAGTTTCTGTCATTCCCAGAGTAAGAACATTGTGCTTTGCACATAGTAGGTGCTCAGTAAGTTTTTCTTTCTTTCTTCCTTCCTTCCTTCCATCTATCTATCTATCTATCTATCTATCTATCTATCTATCTATCTATCTATCTATCTATCATCTATCTATCTATCTATCTATCTATCTATCTATCTATCTATCTATCATCTATCTATCTATCTATCTATCTATCTATCTATCTATCTATCTATCTATCTATCATCATCATCATCTATCTCTATCTATTCATATATCTATGTATTTATCCATGTATGTATGTATCTATATGTATATCTTTGTATGTATCTATCTATATTTATCTATGTATATATTTATCCATCCATCCATCCGCCCATCTATCTATCCATCTATCTAGTCTTGGGCCTAGGTAGGTAGGATGTTTTTTAAGTCACTCAGAAATGGCCTTTCTGGATGATTTTAACAGCTGGTCATAGGCTGTGAAAAAACTCAGGAAGATCATGCATTTATAGATATAGAGCTTCAAGAGACCTTAAAGGTCATCTACTTGAACCCCTTTATTTTACAGATGAGGAAGTTGAGGCCTAGAAAGTTAAGTGACTTGGCCAAGGTCATTCAGAGAGGAAATAGTAGGGATTTCAATCCAGATCCTCTGATTTCAAGTCTGGCATTATTTTTACTGCAGCAAGTCTCTTTGTAAGCAATCTGTGGTCAGGGAGCATTCTGCTTTTTCTTCTTTTTGTATCTGCAACCCCAGAACCTAGCAAAGTCCCTCGTGTATGCTAGGTATTAGATAAGTCTTTGCTGTTATTATAACATCCAGCACTTACATGTCAGTTTTAAGATTTAGGAAGCACTTTATATGTACTCACAACAATCCTGGAAGGGAGTTGTTGTTGTTGTTGTTATTATTATTATTATTATTCCCATTTTACACATTTGGAAACTGAGGTTTTGAGAGGCTAAGTGACTTGCCCAGAGTCACCCACTAGTAAATATTTGAGGTGGGGCATTTGAACCCCAATCCCCTTCATTCCTTGTTCAGCCTGCTAATGGCTATACCACAGTTGTCAAATACCCAGCCTTCATGTGGTCTACAACACTCCAGAGTGTGGCCTGAACCAGATTAAAATGTAATTGGGAAATTGTCGACAAAACAAACAAACAATATGTATATACACACACACATATACACACTATGCATACATACATATGTGTCTGTAGGTGTATAAATGTAAACATGGATGGCTCTCTAAGTCAACATGTGGGCCACAGGGATCCTTCTGTACAGTGTAGTCACTGTCTTTCTATTTGAACTTGACACCATGCTGCCCCATCCCCCTAGGAAGATGGTAGTTGATGGTAGTGTTTGTTGGCCTCCCTCCATGTCAGGAAAGAAAGGCGAGTGAAGAGGAGGGGTATATGTTAAGGATTCAATTCAAACAAACATGTTTTAAGCACCTCCAGTATGCCAGGCTCTGTGTAAAGCATTAGGGACGTAGAGAGGAATTGTAAACAGTCCCAGATCTCTGGGTGCTTACTGGAGGGAACCAACAATGAGTGGTTGAGGGGAGAGCAGAGAAGCTCCAACTCTGGGCTGACAGAGGGGCAAGAATCTCACACCTCCTGAAATCAGTACTACAATAGAGGCATTGAGAAGCAAGCCTCAGAGGCCAGGCGAATCAACCAGGAACCCTTGTGAAATTGGCCCTTTCAGCCAGCCCCATTACAGATCAAAGGGGCAGAGGCAGTGTATTCCAGGCAGAATCCAAGGGACAAAGTCCCAGTATGAAAGCATGTGTGGCTGTCATACCCGGGGGTGCCAGGGGCTCCCCTCTTCGGCATGCTCTGTCCTGCTCAGTAAATCCACGGTGCTCAGGTTCATTTTCTCAGTCCCCAGGTTGTGACAGAATATTTTTGGTGTAATAAACTCAAGATGCTTCCTTCCTCTGGGCTATGCTTTGCCCCAATAGCTTCTTTTAGGGGACCTTTAGGAAAGGGTGTGAGTAAGGTCAGGGTTTCCTGACAGTGTGAGGGGCACCTTCTCTAATTGACCAGCTTGAGTGCTCTGTTGGGGTAACTAGGAGCCGCAGTGGATAGAGTACTAGGCTTGGAGTCAGGATGACTCATCTTCATGAGTTCAAATCCAGCCTCAGACACTTGCTAGCTGTGTGATCCTGGGAAAGTCATTTAACTCTTTCTGCCTCAGTTTTCTCATTTGTAAAATGAGTCGGAGAAGGAAATGGTAAACCACTTCAGTGTCTCTGCCAAGAAAACTTCAAAAGGGGTCATGAAAAGTCAGACTGAAAAATGACTCAACAAGAGCCCCTGTCCTCTTAGGCACTCCACTCCCTCCTTTGCTTATCTGACCAAGGGATTTTCCTAAAGCTCAAGTCTGATCATGTCACCCTCACCCCCTCCCGCAAACTGGAGTGGCTCCCTATTGCCCCCAGGGAGTATTTTATTTGGCATTTAAAGTCCTTTTCCCCCTGGCCCTTTTCTACCTCTGCAGTCTTTTTACACTTTACTCTCCTCTACATACTTTATGGTCTAGTGACACTGGCCTCTTTGCTACTCCTTGCACAAGATATTCCACCTCCATTGGCTCTTGCCCATGCTTGGAATGCCCTCCTTTCTCATCCCCACCTATTAGTTTTCCTGGCTTCCTTAAAGTATCAGCTAAAATCCTACCTTTTGGGGGGACTTTTCCAGTTTTTCCTCTCCTCCTTCTTCCTCTAGGTCTTCCCTCTGAAATTACCTCCCACCCACTTGCATGTAGCTAGTTATTTACATCTTGTCTCCCTCCATAGAACGGGAGCTCTTAGAGGAAGGGATTGTTTTGTAACCTTTCTGTAGTAAAAAGGGCTTTTAAATGAATTGATTGGTTGATCTTAGTGTTAGGAGAGATCTGGATTCAAATTCTAATTCTGACCTTAACTAGTAAGTCTGACCTCGACTAAGACACATAAACTCATTTTTCTCAACTGTAAATTGGGAACAATAACATTTATATTACTTACCTTGTAAGCCTTAAAGCACTATATAAACATGAGTTATCATTCCAGAGATACCTTATATAGATACCTTGGTTTGCCTGAAGGGTCAGATGAAATACTTTTAGGGCTTCTTCTGCTCTTGGCTATGAATAATAAAAAGAGATCAGTAAAATCTCAAATGAGCAAACATCATTAATCAAATTTAATGTTATCAAGTAGAATCATACCTACATTTTAATATGATAAAGACATTAAATCATCATGCCAAATCTTTGGGGCAGCCCCATCCTATCCCTGCTTTCTGATTTAGGCCCCACACCTCCTAGTTCCCCTGTGGTCTAGAACTATTCTTTAGTGTGAGACGGGTAGCTAGGTGGCAAAGCAGAGAGCACTGAGCTTGGAATCAGGTAGACTCATCTTCCTGAGTTCAAATCTGGTTTCAGTCACTTCCTAGCTGTGTGACCCTGGGTAAGTCACTTAACCCTGCTAGCCTAAGTTTCCTCATCTATAAAATGAGCTGGAGAAGGATATGACAAATCGCTCCAGTGTCTCTGCCAAGAAAACCCTAAAATGGGGTCATGGAGAGTCAAACACAGCTGAAACAACTTAACAGCATTAACAACAATTCTTTAGTACTCACCTCATTGATTTTGGAAATACTCACGATACAGGAAAATCTTGAAAATTTAGGTGCTACCCCAAGGAGTCTGAATGCAGATCAAGTGGTCAGTGTGTTGTATAACATTGTTAAGGCAAACTAATAAACTTAGCTAAGCAAATTTTGATTTATTTGGGGGCATGGGGTGGACTGGGGAGGAAGCATGGGGATAAGGGCAGAGACACAAGTTGTGAGGAACCTGGGACAACAACTAAGATTAGGTCAAAATAGCTTTCACTGGGGGCAGCTAGGTGGCACAGTGGATAAAGCATTGGCCTTGGATTCAGGAGGACCTGAGTTCAAATGTGGCCTCAGACACTTGACACTTACTAGCTGCGTGACCTTGGTTAAGTCACTTAACCCTCATTGCCCCACCCCAAAACAAAAAAAAATATTTTAAAATAATCGCTTCAATTTATCCAGTGCTCTTCAGGCTTACAAAGCCTTTTCTTTTACAATAACCCTGTGAGGTGGTATCATTGTTTTTATATTCATTTTACAGATGGGGTTCAGAGACACTGTGCAACTTTCCCAGGCTAACACAGCTAAGAAGTTTTTGAAGCATTTAGGTAGCACTATAGTGCACAGAGCACTAGGCCTGGAGTTAGGAAGAAGCGAGTTCAAATCTGACCTTAGACACTTTCTTAGTTCTATGACCTTGGATGAGTCACTTAACTTCATCTGCCTCAGTTTCCTCATCTGAAAAATGGAGAAAATAATAGTACCGAGCTCTTGGGGTTGTTGTGAGGATACCTTGAAATGATATCTGTAAAGTGCTTTGCAAAGATTAAATCTATAGAAAAAGCTAGCTATTATTATTAATAATTATGCATCAGATTTCAGAATTTAATTCAGATTTTCTGACTCAATAAAGTCAGTGTGGTACAGTAGATAAAGAACCAGTCACTGAGGTAAGATGACCTGGGTTCAAATCTTGTCTCTGACTCATGATTAGAGTCACCAGGTAGTGTAGTGTCTAGAGGCCCAGACCAAGGGGTCAGAAAGGCCTATGTTTGCATCCTGCCTCAGTTATTGTTTAGATATATGGGCCTGGGGAAGACCTCTGACAACTTTTCTCCTCTCTTGGCTCTCCTTCTGACTCTATAGAATCCACAGCCATGCCTCAATTGCTGCCTCATCTTATATGTTCCCTTGGTACCCTGTGATCTCTCCTCTCTCTGCCCACTGGTTCATTCCTCCTGGAGCCTCAGTTTTGAGGATGGGCCCAGGACAGCCATTCTTCTCTTCCTCCCTGGCTCTTTTTCTGACTTTCTGGTCTTTGCCACCATATCCCTGTGTGGCTTCCTTCCCTTCATCCTCTTCAGCTCTGTTCTATTCCTTGTGTTCCCCCATTAGAATGTAAGTTCCTTGAGGATAGACAATGTCTTTCTTTTGTATTCCTGTTGCTTGGCATGGTATCTGGCACATAGCAAGTGTTTAATGAATGCTTGTTAACTTGATTAACCTCTATGAGCCTCAGTTTCCTTACCTGTAAAATGGGGATTATTATACCTCATAAGGTTGTTATGAAGATCAAATGAGATTTAAAAAAGTAAAGCACTTTGTAAACCTTAAATCATTATATAAATGCAGTCTATTTGTCTTATCCCTTTACCATGTGATCTCTCAGGATTAGTAAAGCAATTTACCAAATGTGATTTGAGGGTCTTTGAGAAGCCCTCACTTCCAACCCCATGCCCAGAAATATCACCCATTCCTATCAACTTTTCATGTTCTTAAAATTTGCCATTAGAGATTTATTCCTTTGGATCTCAATGGCTCTTCTGTCAATCATTCAACGAGCAAATATTTCTAGATACTTTGGGGTTGAGAGGAAGAAAAAATAAAAATTTTCTACCCTTGAGGAGCTTAGAGACATCCTCTGATAAAAGGCAAATATCTTCAAGACCTATAATACCTTAAACTCTTATCATCTCACAAGAGAGAAAGGGTAATTTCTAAGTATGAGGACTAACTGATGCTCTCTGGGTACTTTGCACAGAATAAGCAGCTGGGAGAAGAGGGGCCGGGGTTTGTAAGAGCTGAGGATGGGAAGCCTTGTATAGAGAGGTAGGAAGCAGGCAAAGGAATACCTTTTCCATTTCATAGTTGATTATGGAACTTAAAGCCATTTAGCCCAACCTCTTCATCTCGAGAAGAGGAACTGAGGCAGCAGAGAGGTTGTGACTGGTGAGAAGTCACACAGGTAGAGTCAGCAGTGCACCCTCCCACCCTTCCAGCCCACTCTCTGCCAATGCGGCTGGTCCCGGAATCATGCCACATTAGACCTGGAAGGGACCTTATGAGACCAATCAATTGAAGACCTTTAGTTTTCAGAGAAGGAAACAGACTTGGAGGAGTTCAGTGAGTTGCCTAAGCCAGTTAATAGCTAGAACCTGGGCTTCCTGCCTGCTGCTATTCTATTCTGTTGATTCAGGTTGATGAACACAAGCATGGACAATGTGGTGACCCAGGAGAGGCACCAGGAAAACCACCACTTGTCTCTAAATCTACCCCCTACTGGCCTGGCTCCACTTCTGGCGATGAATTGTTTCATTTCTGGAAGGCGTTTTGTCCTTCAAGCTCCCATGACACAGAGGAAAGACCACAGAACATATTCAGAGAACCTGTGTTCTATCTCAAGCATACTGTTTACTACCTGTGTGCCCTTGGAGAAACCCTCAGTTTCTCATCTGTAAAATGAACTAGAGGAAGAAATAGCTCCAGTGTCTTTGCCAAGAAAACCCCAGAGTGGGACTGATCAACAATAACAACAACAATGACAACAAAGGTCTCTTCGAGCCCCAAATCTTTAGTTTCAACAGAATGGGAACCTCTTAAGGTTTTATCCGCAGTTACTTCCTAGAAATGATAATGATAGCATTTTACATTGCATTATTTCAGCTATCAAGCATTATCTTGTTTGTTCCCCAGGACAACCCTGTGAGACAGGCAGTATTATCATCCCCATTTTACAGATGAGTAAACTGAGTCTCCAAGAAGGTGTGGGATTTCCTCAGGGTCACACATATCTAGGAAGAGTATTGGAATCCCACATCTACCTGATTTCATTGCTCTATCTACCATGCCACAGTGCACAGAAGGGTCACTGGGGGTGAAGGGGCAGCTGTAGATGGGAGTGGGTCAAATGCCTTGGTTGCGGGGTAGGGAGAAGAGAATGTTGATGTGAAAGGAAGGGATCAATATTCTGAAAGGGGAAGTGGGGTGCATCCAAACCCCCCTCTGGAGGTCTTTCCTTCTGGAAAGACCCAGGGAATGGACCAAGCCTAGGGAGTGAACAAGCCTTCAAGTGTTCAGGGGATGTTACTTCAAGCAGCAGCAGCAGCTCCAGCAACATCATCGCCATTGCCATCCCCACCACCACCACCACCATCAGCAGCAGTGGCAGCACTCAGGGCTCTGGAGAGCTTGGCAGAGCCAGGCAGCTCTCTGGTCCTGTCCAGCGTGACACACGGCTGAGGAATCTTCAAACTCCACATGTGCCCAAAAGCACTGGTCCCTGGGGGGGGGGTAACAAACACAAAAGGTGACTCACTAGACAAGACAGCTAAGTGATGTGAGTGAATAGAAAGTGAAGAAAAGTTCTGACTCATCTTGGCTGGGGGGTACCTGCCCAACACAGTGGTGACTCAGGAGGCATCAGATACCAGCTGACTCATGGAGGGCTCTTCCTCAGGCCGCCAGGCAGGTACAGGGTTGGAAGGACAGGTGGGTGATTCACACACACAGTCACTCACTTACTTTTACAGAATCCCACGTGAGGTGGGACTGCAAAGTCATGTCTGACTTTTAAGCAAACATACCAGCAAGACTACACCCCAATTAGTGCTGTCTGCTCCAAGGTGGTAGCCTGGTGAGGCCAGATGCTTATCATCAAGTGCACCTCATCCATTGCTCACTCTGTTTTTCCTAGCCTTCATTTAAAATTAACTTTAGAGATAATTCATGAGCCCCACTTGAAAAACAGTCTGGCCACTTCATAATTGAGACTCATCCTAACGTCAGATTGCATTTCCACCTTGTTTATCCATTTGATTGAATAAAACAATTTAGGAAGAATATATTTTGTCTCTTTGCAAAAGTTAAATCTATGCTTAAATGGCAAAGATTTGCTGGATCTGATGATTCCTTTTTGGTTATCTTTACTGGCCTATCTTCTCTCACCTGCACTTGAGGGTGGCTGTCCCTCAAGGCTCTGTTCTCTGTTCTCCCCTTCTTTCTTTCCATTCCCTTTCCCCCTCCCCATTACCCCCTCCACTGCTTCAGATCATGTCCATGATCCCTACATGCAGGTGATGCTTGTGTGTATATAACCAGCATGCTTTCTTTTCCATTTGGTTTTCCTCTCAGCACATTGAACTTAAGATATCTAAAACCTAATTTATTATCTTCCAGAACTTCTCGCCTCAACTGTCCTATTATTGTTATTGATTCCCATCCTCCCCCTCATTCTCCAGACTCAAAACCAAGGAGTTGCCTTTGATCCCTACTTCTCCCTTACCTGGTGTGCCACAGTAGGTAGAGCCCTAGACTTGGAATTGGGAAGACCTGAGTTCCAATGTGCCTCAGACACTTTCTAGCTGTGTAATATTGGGCAAGATTTTTAACCTCTCCCAGCCTCAGTTTTCTCATCTATAAAATGGGGATAATAATGTTACCTACCTCACAGGGTTGTTATGAGGATCAGACATGAGATATGTAAATTGTTTTGCAGATCTCAAAATGTCATCCGAATGTTAATGATGGAGTCATTCCATTTTACCTCTGTAGCTTCTCTGTCATCTGGCCCTTTTTCTCTATTCCTAGGACTATCATCATAATTTGAACCTTTAATATCTCTTCCCAGGAACATGAGAATACCTTCCCAAGTGATTTTTCCACTTCCTCCCCATCAATTTAAAAACATTTTTATTTAAAATTTTGAGTGCCAAATTCTATCCTTCCTTTCCTTCCTTCCCTTCCTTCCCTCCCCCTCCCTGAGACAGTAAGCAATCAGATATAGGTTATACATGTGCAATCATGTAAGACATTTCCATATTAGTCATTTTGTACAAGAAGACTTGAATAAAAGAAAAAATGAAAGAATGAATGTGAAAAATAGCATGCTTCAGTCTGTATTCAATCAATATCAGTTCTTTCTCCTGAGGCGAGTGGTATGCTTCATCGTTAGTCCTTTGGGATTGTTTTAGATCATCATATTGCTGAGAATAGCCAAGTCATTCACAGTTCTTCAATGAACAATATTGCTGTTACTATGTATAATGGTCTCCTGGTTCTGTTCACTTCACTATATGTCAGTTCATGTAAGTCTTTCCATGAATTTTTGAGATCATCCTGCTTGTCATTTCTTATAGTACAATAATATTCCATTACAATCATATATCACAAATTGTTCAGCCATTCCCTAATTGATGGGCATCCCTTTGATTTCCAATTCTTAGCCACCACTAAAGAGCTGCTATAAATATTTTTATACACATACGTCTTCCCTCTCCCTACTTTTTTCCACACATCTTTGGGATATAGACCTAGCAGTGGTACTGCTGGATCAAAGGGTATGCAAAGTTTTATGGTCCTTTGGGCATAGTTCCAAATTGCTCTCCAGAATGGTTGGAGCAGGTCACAACACCACCAACAATGCATCAGGGTCCTAGTTTTCCCACATCCCCTCCAATATTGATCTTCTTCCTTTTTTTTTTTTTTTTGTCATATTAGGCACTCTGATAGGGGTGAGGTGGTACCTTGGAGTTGTTTTAATTTGCATTTCTCTGATCAGCAGTGTTTTAGACCTTTTTTTCATATGACTATAGATAGCTTTATTTTCTTTGTCTGAAAACAACCTGTTTCTATCCTTTGACCATTTATCAATTGGGGAATGACTTGTGTTCTTATAAATTTGACTCCATTCTCTGTATATTTAAGAAATGGATCTCTCCACTTCTGATCTCTTATTTCCTCAATCCATCCTTCAACACAGCTGCAGAGATCATCTTTCTAAAACATAGGTCTGACCTTGACATTTCCCTGCTCAAAAGCTTTCTATGGCTCCTTAGTGCTCATGGCATAAACCACATCCTTTTTAGCTTGGCATTTAAAGCTCTCCATTGTCAGGCTACAACTTATGATTTTTCCTGTTATACCCTATTCCCCTTCACACTCTCTCTGTGTTGCTAGTTGTTTACCAGTGTTGTCCAACCTTATTCCAGTTGTACACCCTTATGTAAGCTACTCCTCACACTCTGTCCTCATCTCTAGATGGTGAATTTCTTTGAAATTGGGTTTCTTTGAATAATAGTACCTCCCAACAACTCTCAAAGATAGGTGCTATTATTATATCCATCTTATAAATGAATAAACTGAGGCAAACAGGGTTAAGTAACTTGCTGAAGGTAACACAGTAAGTGTCTGAAGCTGGATTTGAACTCAGGGTTTCTTGGCTTTAGTCCCAGGGCTCTATCTACTGTACCATTTCACTTTGTTTTTTTTTGGTATCTTCAGTGCCTAGGATAGTGACTTGAGCCCACTTAATGGGTACATAACAAATCATTTATTTATTTATTTATTTTGCAGGGCAATGAGGGTTAAGTGACTTGCCCAGGGTCACACAGCTAGTAAGTGTCACAAATTATTTTTAATTGATTAATTAATTAATTCATCCCCTCCTATGATCTCTCCCTCCCTAAACTTTTAATGCTTCCCACTTATTTTATTCTACTTTATATCATTTGTTGTTGTTGTTCAGTTGTTTCAATTATGTTCAATTCTTTGTGACCCCATTTGGGGTTTTCTTGGCAAAGATACTAGACTGGTTTGCCATGTCCTTCTCCAGCTCATTTTACAGATGAGAGAACTGAGGCAAACAGTTTAAGTGTCTTGCCTATGTTCACATAGGTAGTAATTCTGAGGTGGGATTTCAACTGTGATCTTCCTGACTCCAGGCCTAGGTTCCTATCCACTGTGCCACCTAGCTGAATATTTTGTATCATACTCAGTTATACACCTGGTTTATCTGTACCCCACTTTCCTTCATTGGAATGTTAGACCCTTGAGGGCAGGAATCATGTCTTGTTTCAGTCTCATATCATCAGTCTTACGCACAGTAGGGGCTTAATAATTTCACACACCCCAGGCTCTGAAGGAAATTTGAAGAGAAATGAAATCGAGATTATCATCACAAGTGTAAAGCTCTCATCCAATGATGACTCTTTGAAGACAATATGGGAGATCCTGGCGAGTTGATTAATAAATCAGTTTAGCTACTTTCCAGTAGAAGTGCTTGACTCAGCGGAGACATCTTGAAATGTATCTGTTGTGACCCTTGTTGCTTGACCATCTGTGATGCCACAAAAGTAGGGAAGGAGGCAGAGGGAAGAGTTTATCCATGTTTGTGTTTTGGGGGAGGTGGCTGGATTGATGCAGGGGAGAGACAGTGAGATGGCTTCAGCCAGTCACCGAGTAACCAGAGTTTTTCTTAGCTTCCTTCTTGAATACTTCCACTGTTTTTTGCTTTTCTCTGGCATTTATTTCATTTATGGCTGGGGTCATATTAACCTCATTCTCAGCTAGACTGTTTTTTTCTGACTCGAATCCTAATTAGACCAGTCAGTATCCTTAGAGATCATCCATTCCAATCCCCTATTTCATAGATGAGAAGCCCAAGGGGACCTAACAAGTGTGTAGGCAAACTGGGCATCAAACTCAACACCTGGTACCCTGTATTCTTTCCTTCCCAGAATTCTGTGAACTTCTGAAGAGAGTCCAATCAAGTCAAGGACCATTTGTTATGTGCTTGCTATGTGCCAGGCATTGTGCTAAGTGCTGGGAGTACCAGTATAAGCAAAAAGAAAGGCACTTCCTATCCTCAGGAAGCTTCCATTGTAATGGGGTCACAGATAACTCAGGCAGTCTGGCCATGAACTACAATGAAATTCTTAGCTCCAAGAAGCTATAAAGATGGGTTGATTCTCTCCTGTGATCTGGCTTGAAATTCTATTCCAGGCTTGGAGGGGCCAACCCCGTGCTTTATTTATGTTGTCTTATATCATGAAGTGTTCACAGTATAAAAGTTTCTTTCCAGTAATGGCATTTGAAAGTGGAAAGTTTAACTGGAGTGATGAACCATAAGTCGACTTGGCTGAAGGCGTAAATAAGGTCTCCGTCTGCAGATGTTCCTTCTCTCTCTTTTTTGGCAGTGCTATTTTTCTTAGGATTGAGCTGAAGAACCTGTGTTTGGCAGGATGAACACACACATCATCATCTTTGTAAATAATAACTTCTTTTTGTGCCCTGTGTTAGGAATCAGGTCCATTTCATATTTTGGCTACTGAGAAGTACCTGCTTAAGATGTCTTGAGTGCCCTGTCCTTATACTCCAAGGAGTTTTTTGGGGGCAGTTATGCTAAAGCGGGTTTAGGTGAGAGGATTGGAGCCAATATGTGTTTGGGGTGGGCTGTATAAGACAGTGGAAAGTGATTTATTACTTCTGCAATCCTGGGCAAGTCACTTTACATTTTTGGGCCTCAGTTTCCTCACCTGTAAAATGAGGTCAGATGAATCACTGGATATCTGAGCTTTCTTTCAGAGGAAGAGTGGCTTCTGCAACATTCCTGAGAAGTATAAATCTGACCTTTGCTTGAAAAAGTCCAAAGAAGATCATTTAATCATAGGATCCAGTGGTATCCAATTGGATCATAGGAGCAGAGATTTGCAGCTGGAAGGGACATTGGAGGCTAAGAAGACTAATCTCCCATTTTATGGAAGGGGAAACTGAGTCTTACAAAGGTTAAGTGCCTTGCCCTGGGGTCATTCAGATGGTAACTATATGAGGTGGAAGTTGAATGCATGTGTTCTTTACTGTAGGTCTGGAGCTCTATCCAGTACTCTACACTACCTTCTATGAATCTATTATGTTTAGAGGTCACTCATTCCACCACAGGACAGCTCTAAACATTAGTAAGTTTAAGGACAAATTCCTCTTGCTCCTAGTTCTGCTTTTTGGGATTCAAGCAGAATGTGTTTAAGTCCTCATTCAAGTTGGCAACCATTCAAATATCGGAAGGTGGTTATCACGTCAATTAATCAATCAGCATTTTTTTCAATCAGCATTTATTAAGTGTCTACTGTATACCAGGCACTATGCTAAGCATTAGACTTCCCCTTCTAAATCTCCTCTTTAGGCTAAACGTCCCCCACTTCTTTCATTGCGCCTCATGTTGTACAAACTTGAGGGTACCTCCTGTCTTGGTTTCTCTCTCTTGAACTCTCTACAGCTTATCAATGACCTTCCTAAAATTTGACATCCACAAATGAAAACGATTCTCTAAGACCTAGCTTCTTAAACTGTGAGTTGAGACCCCATATGGTGTCCTGAAACATTTGGCAACAGTAAAAGATTATGTATACCTATTTTATATACCTGTATACCTGGGTTCACATAAAAATTTCTTGGTCAAAAAGGGGTCATGAGTGGAAAAAGTTTAAGAAGCCCTGGTCCAAGATGTGGTCTGATTGGCACAGGGTATTAAGGGCGCTTACTTGCCCTGTCCCTAGATGCTATGCCTCTCTTAATACAGTCAATGTTGGCTATAACTTCCTCTGCTGCCTTATTTCACTGTTGTCTCATCTTGAGCTTGTGTGATCCACTTAAACCCCTAGAACATATTTAGATGAACTTCTCTTGAGCCAAATGTTTTCCATCTTGTACTTGTGAAGCTGAATAAGTGTCAAAATACTTAACACGTATCCCTACTAAATCTCATATTCTTCAATTCAGCCCAATGTTCTAGCCTTCCAAGATGTTTTGGAAGTGATCTTGAAGGTCTCTTCTAACTCTAAATCATATGATCCCATGATCCTAGTCCTTTGAGGAGAGCTGGTTTCAGTCATTTTCCCAGGGAGGCCAGGAAGTCTCAGCCTTCATTCCTTTCTAGGCTAGTCTCATAGCCTTAGGCCATTGGCACAAATTTGTCTGACTCTGAGCCAGCTCCTTGATCTCTCTGGACACTGGTCTCCTCCTCTGTAAAGGGAAGGAGAAGATTGTACCAGGGGTCCTCCAGGGCCAACATGGCTCCCCTCATTCCTACCATTATGTCAATTTTCCTGAACAAAATTCCAGTGGACTGTGGATGCTGTTCCTCTGCCTGTCTCCAATGGCAACATCAATGCTTCCTGTGTGGGAAAGGCTTTGTCCCTGGATTATTTCCACATTATTTACGAGTCAATAACTGCCTACGTGCAGCTCTCCAAAGAGGCCATTATTCTCCAGGCTTTGGCTAACGCTTTTCCTGAACTGAACTCAGACAGGATATGAGTGACCACCGCGGCTGGGCAGCCCAGACACCTGGAGGCTTCGGTTAGCCATCTTGAAGACTTGGGATGGTTTATGGTTTTTGCCCTAGGCTGTGTAAAAGGGTTTTAGTTCTCCGAAGTCCTGTTTCAAAGGGCAGTGACCTCAATATGCTAGAGTTCCGTAGCAGGAGTTCTCTCTCTGTTTATTCTTCAAGGACCTCCGCTTTACTAACTGGAATGTCCCTTTGGTGGAATCTGAGGCCATTTTGCTATAGAAAAGAATGTGATCCAAGGTGGATCTGTCTTGTACATCCATATAAGACTGGGGAGAGAAGAGGGTTGGTTTTTGAAGTTCCAAAAGAACTTTGGGATGTATTCCTTTCATAATAGTTTTTTTTTCTTTTGTGATTTTAAATTTTTTCAGTGTGCACAACCAGGTGTGGAAACACTATCCACTGATAGAAATCAGCAACTCCTCTGTAGCTTAGTCAGAGGATACTCTTAAGTTGAATTTGCATCATTACTATTTCTTTCCACAACTTAAGTCTAGACAATCCACAAACCAATAAATCAAGCCCTGATTTGTAGCATTTGCCTATTTCTGAGTCATAAATGCTAATGATGAAAATTTAATAATCCTTTCTGGAGAGGCTGTCTCACTTGTCTTCAGCACAAACCAAAGGTCAAATGACTTGTCCAGGGTCAAACAGCTGGTATGTGTCAGAGTCAGAGTTTGAACCCAGATCTTCCTGATTCCTAGGAAGAAGAGGGTTGTCTGTCATGCTGCTTCTTATCATAGCAAAAACAATGGACATTTATAAAGCATTCTAAGATTTTAAAAGCATTTTATCTCATCTGATACTTAAAACAACCTGGTGAGGTGAACACTACATTTATTTATTATTTTAAGAAATAAATTCATTCATTTATTTATTTATTTAGCGGGGCAATGAGGGTTAAGTGACTTGCCCAGAGTCACACAGCTAGTAAGTGTCAAGTGTCTGAGGCCGGATTTGAACTCAGGTCCTCCTGAATCCAGGGCCAGTGCTTTATCTACTGTGCTATCTTGCTGCTCCTGAAATTTAATTTTAATAATTCAAATTTTAGTAATATGAAATATTATTTATTCTGTTTTAAACAAGACCAGAGAAGTTAGACAACTTACGCATAGTCACACAGCTATTTGTCAGATGCAGGATTCGCAATCAGGTCCTTTCCAGACTCTGAATTCAGGGTTTTTGACACTGTACCACACTCCCCCATCTATAAGACAGTGCTACAGAAAGCCACAAGGTGAGTATCACAGTGGGGAGCCCTATATAATTGTTCCTCATCATTCTCTTCTCATCCTCTTCCTTCCCCCTTTAACTCTCAACTTCCCCTGGGCCCATTAGCGCATTTGTTGGGAACCTCTTCCATTGTTTTGGGATTTCTTCTTCTTCTTCTTCTTCTTCTTCTTCTTCTTCTTCTTCTTCTTCTTCTTCTTCTTCTTCTTCAACTGGTTATGCTAGGTATGCTAGTATATCGCTTTGCCCAGATTTTAACCTCTTGCCATTGGTAAATGTTCTTTCCTCAATGCCTCTTCATTTGATCCAACTATAAAGCCCCCTGGTTAATAGGGGCACTCTCCTCCCGGACTCCTCTCTCCCTCCTCCACTTCTGGCTCTTTTATTAAAAAATGTGGAATAACTTAAGCTCTCGCCTCTTTGGTTGGACGTCCCTGAGCACATGTTGCTTCCAGCAGGCTCTAGAGTGGGGAGGTCAAGTTTCAGATGCAGTTAATTCAGAGCAAAGGTGATACTGCCCTGCTTGGGGTAAAGAACAGCTGACCAGCTGATTTACGATGTGGCATCTCAACAAATCGGCCTTGCAACAAGGTTCGTTTCATTTTAGCGGGGGTAGGTATCATTTAGACGAAACGTGTCATCCCTGGACACTAAGTTTGGGCCCCTAAGCCTGCAGCTGGTGGAAACAGATGGGGCCCCCAGGGTTCCAGAAAGCATCTGGTTTGGCCCAGGACTTTTCGCAGCTTCAGGGAGCTTGGCTTCTGGGGCAACAGTGCGGCTGTGTGAGAGGCAGAGCCATGGGTCTGTGGAGCTGGGGGGTGGAATAGGTTGAAGTTGCTGCCAGAAGGGAGTGTGATAGGGAAACGGGGCAGCTCCGGAGGCAAGCTATCTTGTCTGTTGACCTCACTCGGGACTCCATGCCTGCCTGGTGAGCTGGTGTGGGGGTCCCCACTCGCTAAGCAATGTGGTTCTGTTTACTGCCTCACAAGCTGGAAATAGAAGCATGTATTAGTGGAGCCTCCGGAGACGAGTAAATACAGTATGTGACTAAAACCTTCACACAGGTCCCAGGGAGGGCCCAGCTTCCAGGAATTTCTAGGTTTAATGACAGGCTGCCTGGCCTCAGGCTATCTTCTTCACTAAACCTACATGGAACAGTGTGCTATCACCCAGGGTGGGAACTCATGAGTCTCAAATGAGTGGCCTGAGCAGCATCCACATTGGGAGGACATCCCGGGGCCTGGGTGACATGTGGATGGCTTTGGGAGTCTTTACTGTCTCACCTCTGATATTTCTGAGTCAGTGGCAGTTAAAATAGGTATTTCTACCCCCTAGAAGGTTTTGTGAGACACACCAAGGCTAATGGACAGCTCAGGTCAGTTAGTCACAAACGGATTGGAAGGAATCCTTCTGTATCCAGTTCAATTCAATTCCATTTTAGTTCAGTTCAATTCAACATGCATTTGTTACATACCTGTCAGGTCCCGTGTGGAGGAGGACTTAACCCTTTCAGCTCTGGAACTTCCCACCTTAAGACCCCCGGTCTTGATTCAGTGAGGGCTTCATATGGGGCCCATTATTTAAGGTTGGCTATTTCAGCCTTACTTTATTCCTTTTTGTTTTTTCATCAATCATTTTGTCATTCCCCCTTTTCTCTCCATAATCAAATGAATACTGTCATTGCTATTGGAAAAGGTGTATGAATCTAGCCTTGTAAACCTTTACTCACCCTTATTATAATTTTCCAAATCAAAATAGCCCTCCCTGACCACCACTCCCATCTCCATCTCCATCTCCATCTCCATATCCCCAGTATCTAGCACAGTGTCTTGACAAAGTAGACACTTTGTGGTAGATTGGATTGGATTGGTTTGGATGAGAGTAGGAAGATCAAAGAACAATTAAGTGGGATATCCCTGTATTCATTCAAGGGGAAAAAGATGAATAGTTAAAACCCCGAGAATTCTAAAACTCAAGAGTGCTTTTATCCTAATTCCAGAGAGAGGGCAGGGAATCTCCTGCAATGTAAGATGGACACACCTGTACTTTGTGTGAGCATTAAGGGGATGACTCTCTCTGTCCCAATGCTTGGGCCACACCTGTCCCTTTCCCTTCATGAAGGGGCACACCTGTATCTGTACCCTGATTAATTCCACCCAATTCCTTTCTGTTCTTTTTACCCTGTGTTCCTGAGGTATTTACACAGTCAGTTGGCCCTGTTTTCATCCAGATTTGCTCCTTTCTGATTCTCCCCAGTCAGCTCATTGCTGTGTGGGTGTTCTGTCTCCCTGGCTAGACTATAGTTCTTTGAGCCTGGGGACCGTGTTTGCTGGATTTTTCGGTTTGTTTCAGTGCATGGTGCCAAGCACACAGTGGGAACTCAGTCCTTAATGGTGGCTGGCATATTATCTTGTGCCCAGTATGAGGATATCATTCTAAACTCTCAACAGACTACGTATTGTTCTCCTTTGGGTCACTGCCCAAGAGCTCTGCTCATTCAAAGGTGCCTCAGAGTTTTTGGCTCTGGAAATAGCTATTTATAGTCGAGTACATACGTCCTGGATGGCGGGACCTTAACCACATCCTCCAGTCAAAGAAGCGGTCTTGGCATGGCACTCTGTCTCTCCTTCACTGTGCTCCTCCGTTATTCCCATCTCCACCTGTCATAGAAGAGTAGCGCCCTTCTTACCTCCTTCCTCAGGGATTATGCCTTGCAGGGGGTCAGATGCTTTACTTTAGACTTGAGCAAGCAGGATGCTATGCTCTGTAAAGTGTTGTGCTTGGAGTCAGGAAGAACTGATATCATATCCCCCTACTATGAACGGGTCAATTCACTTCTCCAACACTCAGTTTTCTCATCTGTAAAAAGGGGATGATACTTGCTTTTAAGTGTCTGCTGGGGTTGTTATGAAGGAATCACTTTACAAACCTTAATGTACAAAAACGTAAATCATTGTCGCTTTCCCTAAGACAGAATTGCACACGTTTGATGGTGCCTTTTTTTCTCTCTCCAGACTCATATCTCATTCCTTCACCCATTGTTGTGTCTGGGGGCCAATTTGTGGAGATTTACTGGATTGGCCATGAGGAAGAACTGACATGGTTAGACCTTTGCATTAGGAAAATCAGTCCGTCAGGGGTGGGTGTTGCAGGATAGATTGGATCAAAGAGAGAGTGGATGCATGGATGCTAATATAAAATCATAGATTTAGAACTGAAAAGGATTTCAAAGATCATCTGGTCCAACCCCCTCAGTTTATAAATCATGAAACTGAGGCCCAGAGAGGCAGCTAGGTGGTACAGTGAATAGAGTACTGGACCTGGAATCAGAAAAACTCATCTTTCTAAGTACAAATCTTGCCTCAGACACTTACTAGCTGTGCGATCTTGGGCAGATCACTTAACCTTGTTTGCCTGTTTTCTCATCTGTAAAATGAGCTGGAGAAGGAAATGGCAAACCACTCCAGTCTCTCTCCCAAGAAAACCCCATAAAGAGTCAGATATGACTGAAATGACTGAATAACAACAAAAATGGCCTACAGAGGTTAGATCACTTGCCCAAGGTAATATAGATACATGGCACATCTAGGATTTGAACTTCAGGTTCTGTGACTAAATTCAACACTGAAAATTCAGGGCCTTTTCTATTATACCATGTTGTATTTGTCTGGGTGAGGACTCCAAGTAAGGATGGTGGTAATAGAGATGGAAAGGAGGAATTGGGTGTGAGACACTTTGTAAAAATAAAACTGACAGGATTCGAGATATGGGTGATGACAAGGGATGGTTCAAGAAAATTCCAAGATTTAAGCCTGGGCGATTGGTCTTTACAGTTAGTTTTAAGAGAGGACATGTCTCAGTTCACTGTTTTTTTTTTTTTTTTTTGTGAGGCAATTGGGGTTAAGTGACTTGCCCAGGGTCACACAGCTAGTAAGTGTCAAGTGTCTGAGGCCGGATTTGAACTCAGGTACTCCTGAATCCAGAGCCAGTGCTCTATCCACCTCGCCACCTAGCTGCCCCTCAGTTCACTCTTCTATAAGATGAGCATATCAGATTGGATGGTACTTTAAATCTGTGATCCTCTGAAGGGAACAAAGGGATGAAACACAATTAAAAAGGATGGTAAACCATCATTGAGATATATCTTATTAGGAATCCATATCTATCTTAGCATGGAGAAGACTCTCCCCCAGCTAGAATGTAAACTTGCAGAGATTTGTGGTCATACCTTACTCTTCTCTCCATTCCCTTACGGAAGTTGTGCAAGACCTTGTCCATGGGAGGGAACCTATGCCTCTGCTGATAGACAGATTTTAAAAAAGCACCATTTCTTTTTGTGATGATGCTTCCCTTAGGATGATGGGAAATTTGTTTGTTGTAGGGAGAAGTTCCTTAGAAGTGAAGAAATAGTGTTTGCTGAATGGTCTTTTTTTGGGGAGGGAGAGGAAGGACTAAATCAAACTCTCTTAGAAATGGATTCCTGTGGACAAAACCCACAAATGAATATTATCTAAATTGTATTATATTTTTATTTGTTTTGTTAAACATTTCACAATTTCATTTTAATCTGCTTTAGCCGGCATTGGAATTTTAGCCAGCTACAAGTTTGACACCTCTGGACTAAATGAAGGTTAGAGGTTTCTTTTATTTCAGGGAGACTATGTAATTAAAGCACTGATGACTCCCCAGAAATTTGAATCCTTGGGAAATAGGTCATGATGTTCCTCATTAACACTCCCTTTAATTTTGGAATCCCTAATTTAGTAAAACTCAGATATCCTGAACATCAGCACTTTATACTCAAAAACACTTTTGTACTCCCAGCATAATTCTTCTGTTGTTCTTTTTGATTTAGATATAATCAGAGAGATTCACAGACCAGACATGCTACAATAATATATAAAAGCTGCCTTATGGGATTATGGAATCTCAGGGCTGGAAAGGGCTTCAGAGGTCATCTGATCCCACCTATATCTGAAACATGAATCCCTTGGACTAACTCTCTGTCAGCTGGGCATCCTTTGAGAAAATTTGGGATTATAGATTTGTGGTTTTTGGTCCTGACATTTACAAGAAAATATAGAATGAACCATTGGTCCTGGAACACAGGTACTGAAATTTTCGCTGTAATTTTTAAACTAAAAATAAAGGAATTCTAGGAAAGAGAAGACTTCTGCCCTTCTCTGTTTTACTTTGGGAAATGTGAGCAAATGTTGACTGAGCAGAAGTGCAGCTATTCCAAAGCAGTGAATGATCTCTAAATCATTTACTTTCATTATGTGACTTTCCGACTGGTCTTCCTATCTCGAAACTCTTCCCCTCCTAATCCTCTTTCTTTCTTTTTTTTTTCCGGGGCAATGGGGGTTAAGTGACTTGCCCAGGGTCACACAGCTAGTAAGTGTCAAGTGTCTGAGGCCGGATTTGAACCCAGGAACTCCTGAATCCAGGGCTGGTGCTTTATCCACTGCGCCACCTAGCTGCCCCTCCTAATCCTCTTTCCATATCACTGCCTGATGAGATCACCTTACACCCTACCTCAAAAATCTTCAGTAGCTCCCTAGTGCCCACAGAATAAAGTCCAAACATCTTAGCTTAGCTTTCCATGCCTTTTGTCATACGGTCTAAGCCTTATGCCCCTCCATGTATGCTCTGATCCATCTAAATTAGTTTATGTGTTTGTTTCCCGAATGTCCTTTGTACTTTATATTCTGAACTTTTGCTCATTGATTTTCCTCTCACTTAGAATGTCCTTTACCTTTCTTTCTGCCCAGCAAAATCCTACACATTGAAGAGAGTGAGGCTGATGACTTTGCATAGTTCTGATGTCATTGGTATTCTGAAAACAAAGGACCAGCATCATCATCATGACCATCACCACCACCACCACCACTGCATTCTCCAGGTTCTCCATGCCTTACTCCATTAAGTCTTGCCAACTCATAGTGATTTCTCTCTTCCACAAGTTCTTGCATTTACTCTCATGGGTATCACTCAAATGACAACTATGGCTCATCTTTTATGACTGTTTAATATATTCATTTAACTGTAATATCAATTTACTTTTCATGTATTTATGTCTTATCTCCCCAACTAAAGTGCAACCTCCTGGAGAGTGGGGACCACATCTTACTCCTCTCCATATTGCCCTCCTCCCTCCCCCGCCCCCCATAACATGTGGGAGAGTCTCCATCTATCTTTGCTGATGCACAGACTCTTTTTGGAGACTGTTTAGCTTCTGAATGATGCTTACCCAGGGCTGATGGGAAATTTGCTTGTTTTTCCTCAGCAGCAAAGTACAGTGAGGAGAGGTGCTTCAGAAATGAGATGAGTGACAAAGTAGGATCCAAACATTTGGAGTGTGGGTTGTGACCTCTAAAGATATTTCTCAGAATGCTGGATTTTGAAGGCATCTAGTCCAGTTTCATCATTTTATATATGAAGAAACCATGGCCCATAGAAATGAATTGATGCCTAAAGTTTTGAAGATACAGAGGCATGGCAACTGGCATTGGAGTCCAAGTTCTTTCTTCTACTACATCCCCCAGTGAGTAATGTCTAGAGCTAGAACTAGGGTGATGCAACTAGTGTTTTTGTTCTGGAGTGCTAACATAAGGGGAGGGAGGAACAATTCCTTTCCTGTAATGGTCTGGTAAATGTTTTCCCCACAACTCAAGGTCCTTTTCTGGGCTATGCTTCTGACCCTATTCCTTCACCTGGCCACAGGTCACCTTCCTGCCCCCTTCTTCCATATTGTTGCCCTGGCACCCCTCTCCTAGACCTCCCTACCTCTGTGTTGATATGTCTGCCAACTCAAATTTACAAACACAGTATAGATAAATGAAAGAGACTGTAAAGCCTACTCTCTGGAAAATGGTCAACACTTTCTCCCAGTGCATCTGTGCCTCTGATATATCACCGTATTCGTCTTGCTACATCGCATCTCCTCATCTGTTGGTCTATCTTCTATATCCCTGCCATCCTCTCTCCTCCTATCCCTTCCCCCACCAAACTGCTTTTGCCCCAGGTGAAAAACTCCTAGGCATGTCTTTGGTACCATGTCTACTTTGGTAGTCCCCTCAGTGGAAGCACAGCATGCAGGCAAATGGAACAATTTTCCTATTCCTGGAGAGATTTGTCTCCTTCAAAGGGGACAGAGCTGCTCGATTTTATCTACATAGTCTCCCAATAGATAGGTTTTCCGTCCTCCCTCAGGCTCCTTTACCCAAACCATGTGAGGTGGCGTTTAAGTGCTATTTTAGAACGCCAAAGGACAGAGCTTCCCAGCAGTAGCTATAAAACATCCCCTCATGAGTTGTAATAACAGAGAGACAATGGAGAACTGGTGACTCATGGTGAGTGAAGGGATCAGTCGGCTCCAATGAGGCCCTTTGAAGAAACTCTACAAGACTGGAAACATCTTTTCTGGGGATACGTCCATGTCAGGGAATAGGATCAGAGCCTTGCCAAGTCCTCCCTTATGGCTTGCCTCAAAGGGAAATTTAGGAACTGGACTGGGATTAGATGGATATTTTTTTTAACATCCATGAAAAGAAATGGGATTGTCACATGGCAATGTTTAAGAATCTGAGCAGGATAAAAGAAAGCTCGATAAAGGAGGTTCATCAAGGAGGGACAGTTGTCCTGCAAGTGAACCCTGATCAAATCAGATTCTTCGGTCTCTTGCAAGGAAATAGGAAGGGAGGCCTCCTTGCAAGGACTGCACACTTCGGCATCTGTAGGACAGGGTGTAAGAAAAGGAAATGATGGCTAGAGACAACTGGTTGAAACAGACTTGAAAAGTGCACCAACACCATGAGAAATAAACTTGTAGCCCGATCCAAAGTACCCGCATCATCAGGGCTTTTGCCCTCAACATCTCCCCTTTCAATTTAAGTCCAGGAAATAGATTTGGACTTGCATCAAACCCTGCTCGGCTCTGCCATCCTTCTCTCTGAATTATAAACATGCGGTTATTACAACGCATTTCCTGCATGTGCTTTACATGTGGCTCCGATCTCTCCCTCACAAATGTTGCAAGTAAACACGCCCCAAATGCAATATTGAAGTGTCACCCAGATGGTGCCGTCAGCAGGCCTGGGATAATGTATACACTGGGAGCCCAACCTAGGGAAAGTGTGAGTGAATAGCCAGAAAGGGGGTGTGTCTCCTGTTCAGTGGCAGAGGAGTCCCTGATCTCTAGCTGCCTGCTCTGGGGGTTTCATTGGAGTGGAGCAGTTACATATCAAGGTTGGAAGCTCTATTTTAAATAGGAAAAAAAATTGCATTTCAATCTGTCTCATTCTTGGAAAAACCACAACCTTCTCCCCTCCTCCCCCCCCCCCCAGTGTAGAGCCTCTGCATTCCTACTCTCAGTTATTTGTTTCATATTTGGAAAATGACCCAGTTCCTGACTGCCCCCATCTCTCCTGCTGCTTCTGTGGGTCTTCTTTGAGTGGCAACTCATCTCTCTTGAAAATGAGTTTGGGAAAGGGTCTTTCTTAAATTTGTCAGGGACTCTAGACCCTTGTGGCTCGATGCTCCCTTAAAGGCACAAATTACTGTTTTGTGATTTTTTTTTGAGTTTCTCATTTCCTTTCCAAATCTCCTACAAAAGGAACTGCCTACAGGCAGCTAGGTGGCACAGTAGATAGAGCACCAGCCCTTGAGTCAGGAAGACCTGAGTTCAAATCCGGCCTCAGACACTTAACACTTACTAGCTGTGTGACCCTGGGCAAGTCACTTAACCCCAATTGCCTCACAAAAAAAAAAAAAAAAGGAACTGCCTATAAGCCGTCCCCCCCCCCCCCCCATGAGCTCAGAGGCCAGGGCTTCCATTTCCATTGATACCTGCAGTTGAACAGAGCTTCAAAATGAATTTGACTATGTCCTTAACAATTTCATCTCCCCCTACCCCCAAACCTTCCCCTCCCCTTAACTTTCTTTTTCTGAGGACGGTACTATCATCTTCCAACATGACTGGGTTCTACACCTATGATTCATTTTTTTTTTTACTTTCCCTTCTTGCTCATCCCATACATTCTATCAGTCACCAGTCCACTTGATTCTAGCTTCCCCGTTCTTATATCATGCCTTCCTTTTCTCTTTCACTGCCAACATCCTAATTCAGATCCTTGACTTTTTTCACTTAGACTAGTGTAGTAGTGTCTGAGAATGCTAAACTTTTAAGTTGACAACATCCAATATGATTTCAAATTCCATCCCAATGCATTCTTTTAGTACCACTGGACTATTGTAAAAGACTTCTAAGTGGTGTTGTATTTCAAGGCTCTCCTATTTCCAACTTGTTCTATATACTTATTATCTGTTTAATGCACTACTCTGATCCACCCACCCTAAAAGAACCATAAATGAATCCCCACTGCTTAATAATTAAAATATCAATGCCTTATCCTGGCATCCAAGGCCTTTCAAAAAGTGATTGTAACCCCTCTTTCCAGTCTACTCTACATCATTACCTTTCACATACTCTGCATTGTAGAGAAACTGGACTACCAAACATCTTCTATTCTCATCCTCCCCTATCCCAACTCCCAAGTCTGAGCTCTTGCTATCCCCATGCCCAAGAAGGATGAATGCCTTGCCTGCATATATGCCCATATCAATTTTCTCAGTGTTGTCTTTGGGGCAACATAAGGAAGATTCTTTTCAGAATCTTACCTGCCTCTCTCCAAGAGAAGCTTTAATTCCTTGCCTGGAGGAGTGCAGAAGGGTCCAAGAGGCTGAACCCTTTGCTCTCCTTAGAGCGGGGATATTAGACTAGAATTGGATCTATCTGCTTCTCCAAAATATTGCTAGTCTCTGGGAATGATTTTTTTTTGCCTTAGGTTCAAGACTCTCCTGGTTGCTATCCCTTAAAGAGAAAGGGGTACCCCAAGTTTATATCTGAAAAGCTTTACTCCTTCCCACAAAATACTAGTTATTTATAATGATCACAAATAGTAGTGAGTAAATCCATTTATGCAACCCCATAGAAAACAGAAATGAGAGAAGTTCTATTGATTAGAATATACCGGATAATATGCTAAGTGAATGAGAGAGCGAGATTCCAATCTCACCCAACGGGTCATTCCCTGAAGTCTCTAGGGAGGAAAGTTGGAAATCAGAAACATGTTGTTGCACCAGGTCCTTTATGTGTCTGCAGCTGCTTAAAGTCTTTTCTATCTTTCTCGGCAGTCAGTCCTAAGGAGAGTCTGGAACCGAATGTGCCCGCTTCTGAAGCAGGAAGAAAGAAGACTGTCTCTCCTCTCCCAAGCTCTTCAGCCAATTCTGTCCCTTAGGCAGGCACACAGTGAATTAGTGTTTTCTCCACCAGCGAGGCGACTCTTGTGCAAATGTTCCCAACTTGAGACTTGGGTTACTCCTAGAATGGACCCCGCAACATCTCCCTTGTAGAAGTCTACCTTTCTTCAAGGCCCAGCTCTAGTGCCACTTACTCCACAGAACTTTCCCTGAAACCACCCCATTCCCAGCTCAAAGGGATCTCCCCCTCTTTGTATTTCTTTCTTTCTTTCTTTTTTTTTTTGCAGGGCAATGAGGGTTAAGTGACTTGCCCAGGGTCACACAGCTAGTAAGTGTCAAGTGTCCGAGGTCGCATTTGAACTCAGGTCCTCCTGACTCCAGGGCCGGTGCTCTACCCACTGCGCCACCTAACTGCCCCCGCCAGTAGTCTTTTTACTGCACTACAGCACAATGCTTAACACAAGGCTTTGCACATAGTAGGTGCTTGATGAATTTTGGTTGAATTAGATTGTTGACTTTTTCATTATCAAGATAATATCCACTCATTTATTGTCATTGAGTCTGAGACTTTGGGCTGGTATTGTATCACCCAGAAACAATGATTATTTATTGTAACAACAATAACAACAAAGGATGACAATAATTATAACAATAGCTGGCATTTATAGAGGACTTGGAGGTTACTAAAGTGCTTTACATATAGAATCCCCAGGGCCTCGTATAGAGAAAGCTCTGTCTTCAGCTGCTTTTAAACGCCCTTTGTCTACACTTGTCCCTGGTGCCCTCAGGGCTATGCAGTGAGTAAGCTGGGTTTCCAGACTGTACACTTCATACCTAGGGACTACAAAGGATGCTCTATTGTTCTTTCTGTCTTCAAAGTTTAAGGTTTCCTGAGGTCCCATTCTCACACTCCCATTTCCTGTGCAAAGTCTGAGGTATCCAAAGGCTTGGGTGTGGAGGTTTGAAAACACTCGGGTACAGGGGCAGCTAGGTGGCACAGTGGATAGAGCACCGGCCCTGGAGTCAGGAGTACCTGAGTTCAAATCCGGCCTCAGATACTTAACACTTACTAGCTGGGTGACCCTGGGCAAGTCACTTAACCCCCATTGCCTCACTAAAAAAAAAACAAAACCAAACCCCAAAACACTCGGGTACAGGCCAGACTCATGGTACAGCCCTGGGATGACACACATTCAGCCGGTGCCTCGTTCGATGCCTTGGAATCCTTCTTCTTAAGAGGCACGTGTCTATTTGGTCACAGCGTTGGTGTCTATAGTTTCTCTTGCATCCCTCCATGCCCTGCCTGCAGCAGATCATAGACTGAGAGATGGAGGCTGCTCTAAAGCCCTCGGAGTTGATCTAATCCAATCTCCTTATTTTGCAGATGAGGAAATATATATAGCCCATGGTGGTTGGGACTTAAGGTCATGCAGGTGGTGTCAGAGACAGGATTTGAACCAGAGTTTTCTGCCTCCAGAGTCCTTCCCCTCCCTAATGTATGATGCAGGAAAGCCAGACCACGATGGGGGCTGTGGAGGGAGGGCAATTTGATAAATGGAAGTAAAACCTGCAAGACCCAGAGATAAGTTAAAAGCACCAGGTTGGATTCCACGGATCAGATGCATCTTTTTTATTTCTCCGCCTCTCTCTGGAACCCTTAGGAGGAGCCCTGAGCGCTGTCAGAATGCTAGAGCTGGGCTGGGAGTTTCGAACTCAAAGTTGAAAACAGATGGCAAGAGAATGCCAGGATTAATACAAAAGGCATGTGGGAGAAAGATCAAATGCAAAGGAGAGCGAGTATGTTTTCAGTAGAGCCGTGTGCTTCCTTCAGAAACAGATTTGGGGGAAGTCAGATCAGGGGGGATTGCACCTCTTTTCAAAGTGGTCTCAGGGTCCTGTAGGATAATAGAATACTGTCATCTTCTCCCCACCCAAATTAGCATAGGGTGGGTTACATCTATAAACATGGTGAGTTTGGGTGATCCTTGATTGGTTTGTATTGTCACATCAGAAACTTCCCCATCCGGGTCTGTGAAGTTAATGCCTTGATTTTCTCCTCCCCTTCTTCCTCTTCCCCTTCCCCTCCTGGGTGTGTGTGTGTGTGTGGTAGGGGTGTCAGGCTTGAGTTCCCTCACATCCTGGACTTGTCAGAGCCTTAATGGTCAAAGAAAAAGCTGGTTCCTTTTCTCTTTTGACAGATAAGGCACGGAAGTCCAGATTGTGTCCTTTTTAAATCTAGCTCTGTCTTTCCAGTTTCCTTCCCATGTCCACATCTATGATCCTGTGTACTGGAGAGAATGATAGATTTAAGAGAAGGGGAGGGGAAGCTAGGTGGAGCAGTGAATAAAGCACTAGCCCTGGATTCAGGAGTACCTGAGTTCAAATCTGGCCTCAGACACTTGACACTTACTAGCTGTGTGACCCTGGGCAAGTCACTTAACCCCCAGTGCCCTGCAAAAAAAAACAAAAAAAAAAAAGAGAAGGGGAAAGGGTCAGTGGGGAGGAGGGGGTGAAAATGACTAACAAGTCAGAAGAAGTATGGGAACAAGGTAGGGAAAAGAGAAGGTGGAGAAATAACCAATTCTCTGTCTATCAGGAAAGGATTTTTGGGCTTGTAGATTTAGACTTGGAGGTCATCCAGTCCAACTTTCTCATTTTACAGATGAGGAAAATGAGTCCCAGAGAGGATAAGTGATATTCCTGAGGTCATATAGGTTGATCTCGGTAGAACTTGGGAATTAAACCCAGGTTGTGTGACCTGACAAAATCCTGTGCTCTTTTTACTATCATGCTGGTAATAACCCATTTCACAGTGGGGAGTGTATGTAGTGATGGTAGGGAAGTAGAGAGTTTTGGGAATGGAGATGAAAAAAAACCATTTTCCTTTTTTATTTCTGGAAGGGATTTGTAGGCAAACGATCTTATAGAGTGTTGTCAGAATACTTTAAGGAAAACAGGAGGTTTGTGTAGTGCCAAAGGAAATGATCATGGTGTTTGTCAAGAATCTCAAAAAGCAATCTTCCTAATTGTCTTAATATGACACACACAGCTCCCCTTCAGCTCTCCTGCTGTTGGCTTCCAGGAACCAACCATGAGGAAAAGGCAAATGACTTGTTAGATGTTTGCAGAGCAGGACCACGTAAATCTTTTGAAATGGGACTGGAAAAGATCACTCCGTACCCAAACAGAGAGAAGAATAGGGAGGTTGGAGCAAAGACATTGAGATTTATGAACGTAAATAAAACCGTGGTGCAGCATGAAGCCTGGAGACCTCACAGCTTGAGGAAATCAGCTGAAGGAGCCCCTTGGCCCCCCTCTGGGGGTCTTTCTGCCTTGCTGGTGATTACCTGAGGCACTTACTTAGAAAGGTGAGATGGCTTTCTAATGGGGCCTTTCCTGTGTTGCCTGGTTCTCTATGAATGTGCTCTCTGATTGCTGGAGGGCCAGTTAGGAGGTCAGCAAGCAGGATGCTCCTTCACATTATAAGAATAAACTTCTGTATGGGCACTAGAAAGATACTAACATCAAATGAAAATATGGCAGTGGCTAATTGCAAAACCCTTGTTACTTTCAATCTACCCTCTTGCCCAGAATACTCTCACTGTTTCTTTCCATTTGTTTTAGTCCTACTTTTATTTCAAAGATCATAGATGATGATCCAGAAGGAACTCAGAGACCAACTTGTCTAATACTTTTATTTTACAGATGAGAAAACTGAGGGCCAGAGGGGCTAAGTGTCTTGACATTACAGTGGATAGAGTGGCAGGTCTGGAGTCAGGAAGACTCATCTTTCTGAGTTCAAATCTGGCTTCAGATACTTCCTAGCTGTTACCCTGGGTGAGTCACTTAACTTTTTTGCCTCAGTTTCCTCATCTGTAAAATGAGCTGGAGGGGGGAATATCAAACCATTCCAGTATATCTGCCAAGAAAACCCCAAAATGGGGTTATGGAGAATCAAACATGACTAAAACGACTGAACAACAAAAAAGTTTTTTTTTTCTTTTTTTAGGACACCATAAAACCATTTATGACATTCCCTAAGACGGGAAGAAAAATCTCCTGGTTTTAAAACTGTAGGTTAATAGGAAATCCCCCAATTTCCACATCATCCCCTCACCATCTTTTGGTTGTTGTTGACTCCTCAACTGGGATTTCCTTTAGCACAGGGTGCCCTCCCCTAATACAGATTGTCAACTTTATGCAATTCACTGATTTAAAGAGTTGCCTGGAGGCACTGAGAGGTTTGGGTGATTTGCCTAGGTCAAATAGCCAGTCAAATTAACAAGCAGTTATTAAATGATTATTGTGTGCTAGACATTTTACTAAGTGCTGAATTTACAAAGAAAGCCAGAAACCCAGTCTTTGAGTAGCTCTCATTCTAATGAAGGAGATAACATGCAAATAACTATGTACTATGATATGTGTAGATACATTATATATGTCTATCTATCTATCTATCATCTATCTATCTGTATGTGTGTATGTGTATATATATACATATATATGCACACACATACACATTTACATACATGTTTTATATATATATATACGTGTGTGCGTGTGTGTGTGTGTGTGTGTGTTTCTTGTTGTTGTTCAGCTATTTCATCTTCACCAAGAAAAACCCAAATGGGGGTTACTGATGAGTAAACAAAGGCTCAGATTGGCTAAAGGGCCAGAGTCACATATGTACTCAGTTGTTGTTGGGTTGTTTCAGTTGTGTCTGATTTTCCATGGTCCAATTTGGGACTTTCTTGGCAAAGATACTGGAGTGGTTTGACATTTCCCCTTCCAGCTCATTTCACAGGTGAGGAAACTGAGGCAAATGGGGTTAAGTGACTTGCCCAGAGTAAGTATCTGAGACTGGATTTGAATTCACAAAGATGAGAAGATGAGTCTTCCTGATTCCAGACCCAGTACTGTGCCAGCTAGATGCCTTACACACACACACACACACACACACACACACACACACACACACACACACACACACACGTGTTTATAGAAGGTAATCTCAGTGGGAAAGTACTAGCAATATAGGAAAGGGGGGGGGGGGAATGGCCTTTCTCAGAAGTGGGATTTGAACTGATAGACTGCCTCAGAGGTAGAACTTGAACTCAGACTTTCCTGACTCTGAGAATGGCCCTCAATACTATACCTGTTGCCTCTCTAGGAAATTCTGGAATGAATTTAAATATCTTCCACTAAAATTAGTGAATCTAGGGATTTTGAAGGAGTGAGGTGGAAGCTGTCTTCCTTTTCTGCCATTCATAAACCCTTCACATATGGTAATTGTATTTATCTTAGAAAAATACCTCACTATTATACATCCCAGTGCTAGGTTTATGTGTACAGGCCTCTTGGTGGTGTCTATTTATAGCCTATAGGGCCCTCCTTGGTGGATCTCTGGGAAGACTCACTTGGAAATCAAAGACAACTTCTGGGTGCCTCTTAAGTGGTGGCTAATGCTGATTAACCTAATTCCCTCCCAAGCTCCTTAAGTCTATAGCCTCTGAACAGTTTATAATCAATCTTCTTTGCATTTATACATTGTTGCCTTGTAAGTGTTATTAGACTGTTTTTCAGGAGTCTATGGCTTGTCATATTAGATTGCAGACTCCTTCAAGAGCAAGGAAATTGGATTTCTCTTTCTTTTGCCTGTTCCCACATCACTCAACAGAGGGTATTTCATCTAGTGGGGCATTCTATGAGTGCCAATATGCAAGACCAAAGCATGAGTAAAAGATTATATGGACTTATGCCAAATGTAGGCATCATGGCAACATGTGAAAAGGCCTGGATTTAGAGTCAGAAGACTGGGTTTGGGTTCCAGATATTATCCTATTTTACAGATAAGGAAACTGAGCCATGGGGAGGCCAAATGGAAGTCCTGTGCTTATAGAACCCAAACCTATGCTTTTATAGTTAGAAAACAGCAGAGGAAGGGTTCAAACTAAGGTCTCCTTACAATAACAACAACATTGCAAAGACAAACAACTTTAAAAGACGTGAGAGCGCTGATCAATGTGATGACTAACCATAATTCCAAAGGACAGATGATGAGGTATATTACCCACCTCCTGACAGAGAGGTTATGAACTTGGGGTACAAAATAAGGCATGGACATGGCCAGAGTGAGAAGTTGTTTTGCTCAACTGTATGCTTGTTATAAGAGTTTTGTTTTTCTTTTTTCAAGGGGGGGAGAGAGAGAGAAAATAGATTTTTGTAAATGAAATTCCATTTTAATGAAAAGAAAAACAAACTTAGGTCCTCTGACATCCAGTGCAGTGCTCTGTCCATGACAAAGGATCCTAGCTTTCAAGCTGGGACAGGCTTTAGAACCAGAAGGAATGTCAGAGGTAGCTTAGTACATCCCTCTCACTTTATAATACCAGGAAACTGAGGGCTAAGGAGGTGAAGTGAATTGCCCAAGGTCACACAAACACATATGAAGGGTCGGATTTGAAGCCAGGATTGCTGGAAGAATTGGAGATGGTAAGAGATGAAAGGTCCTTTGGTTATCCTTAAAGACTAAATGTCAGCTCTGAAGCCTTCTACCTTCATTGATAGAGATTTCCTTCCCTTCTCTTGGATGCTTCTCAAATGTCCTTGTCCTTTATTTGTATACAACATCTAGGTTTGCACAACAGAGACTGAAAAGTAAAACTTCTGTCAGTTCTCTGTAGGGTGGGTTATCTTCAATTCACCCCATGACCCAGAGGACTGGCTGAATTCAGCATGTTTCATCCAGATGTTTGGCATCTTGTAGGCACAGCTTATGTGAAAAGTTAATCTTATTGAGACAGGCATTTAGTGTTTATGGTTGAGTTGTCTCTGTCCTCTCTTTGTGTTACCAGCCTGCCGGGGACCGCAAACTACTTCTCCAGGGTGGGACCATATGTATTTAACACAATGTATACAACATTACACACAATGAGGTGCTGTGTAAATGGGTTTCGATGAAGTAGGAGGTCAGTCTTGTGGTAATTTAGGTTGGGTATTAGAAGAAAATGAGACACTCATCTCAGGCCATTCAACTGTTAACAAAAGGAGATTTATTGAGCCATGACAGAACAAAGACATAAAACAAGGATCAGCATTGAGAACCAGTGAGTTGATTCAGCTGAGTGGACCTCCTATCACATCCATCAGCTAAGAATAGGAGATCTCCTGTAGCTTCTTGTGGCTGCCTTGTCATCAGCTGATGAAGGGACATTAGAGTCTGAGCCCTTGGGTCACTGAGCCAACCAAGTGTCCACCAATACCTTTTCAAGGAAAAATGGCAAAATTAGACTTAAAAAATCTTTAGTTTGAAGGTGAAATAGTTCACAATTACTCCTATCGTAAATGAATTTTTTGTTGTGATTGTTTAGTTGTTTCAGTCATGTCTGGCTTTTTGTGTCCGCGTTTGGGATTTTTCTGGGGAGAGATACCAGAGCTATTTGCCATTTCCTTTGATGAGGAAACTTAGGCAAGTGATTTGCCCAGGAACCCACAGCTAGTAAGTGTCTGAGGCTGGATTTGAACTCTGAAGATTTGATTTCAGGCCCTGTGCTATATCTACTGAATCACCTAGCTGAGCATTCAGTAAGGTGCCAGTGCCTATTGCCTTATGATTCTACCTTCAAGGAATTCACAGACTCCAGTGTGTTAGTCCCTTCACAGAGCCTTATTCCCTTGCTCAGGACCTTATCACACCTCTTTTCTGGACTCCTGCAATAGCCTTCTACCTGGTCTTACCCCTTCCATTCTCTTCTCTCTCCAGTCCATCCTTAGGTATGATGCAAAGAGGACTCTTACACAGACATAGGTTGGACCATTTGGTTTCTGAAGTCCCTGCTGTAAAATTCTATGACCCTGGGAGGCGGTGTGTCCCTCACTGGCATTCTTTAAGCAAAGGCTGAATCGATACTTGTTGGGTTTATTTTAGAGATTTTTTGGGGGGGGGCAGGAATAGGTTGGAGTGGATGACATTTGGGATCCCTGCCATCTCTGAGATGGTTGATTCTGTGATTCTGAATGGAATGTCTTGGAATGTGTTGAGTTCTCCATCACTGGAGACCTTCAAATAGAAGGGGGAATGTTGTAGAGGGAATTACTATTCAGGTAATCAGTTGGTCTAGTTGGCCTCTGAGGTTTCTTCCATCCAGCTCTGAAATTTTATGTCCATAATATGAATCTCATGTGCATAACTCCTTCTTCTGAACTCTCATACAACCTTGTTGATAGATTCTTATGTACTTCCTTTTTGTTTAATAGTTATGTGTGTGTGTGTGTGTGTGTGTGTGTATATATATGTATATATATATGTGTATATATATATATATGTGTGTGTATGTATATATATATATGTGTGTGTATGTATATATATATATATATATATATATATATATATATATATATATATATAGCCAGGTCAGAAAATTTAGTTTGCTTCTTCTCCTGCCTGCCCAATCTTGAGGTAGAAGTAATGACAATTGTAGGGGTATTTGCTCCATCCTTAGTAACTTAGAAACCTCAAGGTGTCCTTGTATGTGCTGCCTCTCCTTGTAGGCTATACTCCAGGTGAGGATACCTCCCTCCTCTCACCTCTGACTTGTTCCAGGTACAGAAATTGTTGGTTAACCACAGGTCCCCTACTGTTGAATGTTAAGTTCCTTGAGAGCCTCTAGGGTTTTATCTTCCCTAACTGTTAGTGCAGCATTTACACACGATAGGTTCTCAATTATATTTATTATTGTTAAGTAGAGTGAGGAGCAGCTGGAATTGTCTCCTAGTGTCCATAAGGCTGTTTTCTGATAGGAATTATCCAACAACCTTGTTCTCAGTGGAATAAACTTAAAGTAAGCTTGCCTTTCAGAAAAGAAAAGTTGTGGTGATATATGCATTAAGCTATTCTCTTATTCTCTTTCCTTTCTCTTTATCTCTAGAATAGCACTTTCAAAATGAATTGAACTAGAGACCATCATTGGGTTGGAAATATTCATCCCACTGGGTCATCTCAACCAAGACCTTTTGGCCAACACACCTGTCCCTTACTGCTCTGATGACATTTGTGATACTATGCAACACAGAGTTCATGAGCTCTGGGGCAGATGAAGTGAACACATATTTCTCCCTATATCCTTTGCCTGATAAGCAGATTGATTTGATCTCTTAGTAGTGAGTATCATATTTTCCTGGCTGCAGCTGACACCCGGGAAAGATATCAACCAGCTTGACAGAGAATGTTCTGAGACAGAAGGTCATTAATGATTGGATCAGGGAAGACTACATGGAGAAGGCAGAATTTGAGTTTAGCACAGTGCCTGTCACATAGTAGGTGCTTAATAAATGTTTATTGAATTAATGAATACATGAGTAGAGTTTAAGGAATTGATTGAAATTCAATAGATGGGGTGAGTGAGGATGTTCTAGACATGGGGATGAGGGTGAGCAAAAGTATAGAGGTGGGAAGAGAACAGAGAATGTTTGAAAAGTAAAGAGCAATCTGGTTTAACCAGAACATAGATTGTAGAGGGAATATGTTGATGAAAACCATTATGTTGGTCTGAGGGCAAAGAACATTCCTGAAGAACTTGAGGAGGATTGAACTAAAAGATCGAGGTAATAAGACCTGTTTTCATACTTCTAAAAGTTGCGTATAAAATATTTTGATCCATATACACTTTCGTATTTAATACTTAAGAATGGAGAATATTATTAGCATTGACATTCCTTTCCAGAAACCCTATTCCCATTGGGCAGAACACTTATATTGTATGGAACACAGCATGAGATATATTGATTTAGAGAATTCTGAATGACCTCAGAGTTGTCCACTCATATGAAATCACCATGTTCTTGATCTTAAATTGGAACAAGACAAAGTTTCTTATAACTTTGATCAACACAATAAGCTGAAAATAGGCTGGTTACTTACAGTACTGGGAAAATCAATGAAAAGAAACTTCAAAATGACCTTCAGTCTAGAAATCCTGCCAGTTTTTGAACATCAGAGAATAAACAGACAGGACACATATTTAATTAACCCCAAAATCTACAAGGCACCTTTTTCTGTTTACATGGCTAAAATGAACCAGGTTTTACATTTTCCAATAAAATAGTTTTCTAGGTTGTGGCTAAGATAAAAGCGGAGGTAAAATGACTGCTCATTTATGGTAGTGTAACAACTTTGACAGTTGGAATAAAAAAAAAAGATAATCCTAAATCTGGAGTGTCAGTTTAATTAAAAACATCCTTGAGGCGGCATAGCATAATGAAAGGACCGATGGACTCATGGAGTTAGGAGATGGGTTCTCATCCTAGCTCTTACTAATCTTCAGTGTGACCCTTGCCAAGTCACAACCTCTTTGTACCTCAGTTTTCTCTTTAGTAAACTGAGGAGATTGGACTATGTTTCTTCTAGTTTTAAAATTTTCTGAAGTCTTAAAAAAATTTTTTTAAAGGACTTGCTTTGAATTTGCAAAGATAATTTGCTAACAGGGAGGGGCAAGGTGTGTACAGAGGCACCCATGAGGCAGAGAAGGTGTGTAATAGGGAGTGGAAGGAAAGTAGGAGATGCCAACAAGGGAATGAAGAGAGATCTACTTAGATAATGATACGCCTCTACAGCTTCTCATAGAATCTTCCTTAGGAGTCGGAAGGTACCCTACTAGTCATCTTGTCCAACTTCCTGCTACAAGAAATTCTTCTAAAATTACACTGACAGATGGTTATTAAGTTTTTGCTTGAACACTTCCAGTAATGGGGAGCTCATTTCCTCATGAGCAAGCTTATTTCAAGATTTAGATAGCTCTAATTGCTAATGTAAACTGTGTGTGTGCACGTGTACGTGCGTGCATGTGATGTCCTTGTAAAGATGTGTATGTCTGTATGGGTTGCTTAAATGAGACTATAGGGAGGCATGGATAGATAGTTCCAGAATCTTGCCCCTTCCGCTCCAAAGGAAGTTTTGATTCCTGCTTGGAAAGAGAGCAGTAAAAGGGGCCGAGAAGTTGAGGGCTCTGTTCTCTTTTTAGAGAGGGGAATACTAGACTAGAATTAGCCCTTATCCCTTCCCCTTCCTACCCCTCCAACTAAATATTGTTGCTGTTCTAGGGATGCACTTTTTTTTTCAGGTTCAAAAGCAGCAGCTGCTTCCTTAAAAGGGGAGAGATACCCAAATTACACTGACTGGCTTCCCTCCTTCTCACCAAAACCTTGTTACACAAAAGACCATCACAAAAAGTGAATAGTGTTTATCCAAGAATTTACCTAAATGGATAGCAAAGAGAAATCAGAGAAATTGTTTGGATTAGAATACACCAGAAAATACAGAATGAATGAGCTCTCTCAGGAACAAAATATCTCAACTCAAATAAGAGATAGGCTCCAATCTCATCTAAGGGGGAAGTTCCTTGAAATATCAAGGAAGGGGGCAGCTACATGGCGAAGTGGATAGAGCACCGGCCCTGGAGTCAGGAGTACCTGAGTTCAAATCCGGCCTCAGACACTTAACACTTACTAGCTGTGTGACCCTGGGCAAGTCACTTAACCCCAATTGCCTCACTAAAAACAAACAAACAAAAAAGAAATATAAAGGAAGGGAAGCTGGGAATCAGGTATGTTTTGAAGTGCTGGCTCCTTTCCTGTCTTGCTTCCCAAAGTCTTTTCTCCCCTTCTCTTTATAGGTCTCTCACCAGAGAGAGACTGGAACTGGGTGGTATATCTCTTTTGAAAATGGAGAGAGGAATTTCTCTCTTCTTCAAAGCTTCTGCACTTAGCTTTCTCTTCAGGCAGTCACACAACAGAAAGTCATCATTTTCTCCACCACTCCGACATCATGCCTAGACAGCAGCACACAGAAAGCCATTAGAGGAAGGCTTCTCTACCTTCTGTTATTTTATGGAAACTTCTGGCAGTCTGCTGAAGCAGATATTCTCAGAATTATGTTTTTAAATGCATAGAACAAAATTTGTAGGATTCCAAAGGAAGCTAACATATTCAGTTGTCAAAATATTCTAAAAACAAGATTACAGACCTTAGGTTTAAAACTCTTGCTAGAGGCAGCTAGATGGTGGGTAGAGTTGATAGAGTGTTGGACTTGAAGCCAGGAAGCCCTAAGTTCAGATCTTGAGCAAGTCACTTAACCTCTCAGCTTCAGTTTTCTCATCTGTAAAATGGGGGATAATAATAGTACCTGCCATGCAGGGTTGTTGTGAAAATCAAATGAGACAATATTTGTAAAGTGTGTTGCAAGACTTAAAGTGTTCTATAAATGCTTATTATTATTATTATTATTATTAGTAGTAGTAGTAGTAGTAGTAGTTGGTTTCCTCCACATAACATCAACTTAGTACTCAGTACCCTTTGTGTTAAGTTGTTCACCTAACTGCAAATTCAATTTAATTTCACTAGTACTTAACCCAAACTTCTCCATCTTGTCTACAAGGTTAATACCTGAGCAACTTCTCTCAGTCTATTCTAGCTGGTTTGGGCTTTTGTGAGCCATGAAGTTCAACCAGTGATGATTCTTAACTTGAGCTATCCAATGTGGTGGTGCTTGGGGCAGTGGGGAGAGGAGAGGGCTGAGGGAAGCCTGGTAAAGGTTAAATCTGGATCTATGTCTCATTTGCCAGAGGCTTTGGGGGTCTATGATCTTAGGACCAAAGCAGAAGGGGATTCTGATGATTGTACAAAAGACTGCCCTCTAGACCTGATTCCCAGGTTGTTCCAGGTTCCAGTCACCTCCATTTGAATACTGAGGTCTCTTTACTCACACAACTGAGCAGCTCAGTGAAAAGCACTTTGTGCTTAGGGCATTATCTTTCCTATTCTGCCATATTGTAGGGTAGAACCTTTTTGGAAGGCCCAAGTAGAGACAATTCTTAGTTATCTGTGCATACAGTTTTGCCAGGCAGTCATCCACCTAGACCATCTTGTGGTACTGCCATCCTTGATGTCCCCAAACCCCTTCTACCTGCTGCTCTGAGGTCAGTGATCAGTCAATTCTAACACAACTTCTGGAAAAGGAGTACAATGGGACCAACTCATTGTCTCTGTGACTTCCTAAACCGAAACTTCTTTTCCTGAGAACCACTCCTATATTTTTGATGTATCCCCCATTAGAATGTAAACTCACTGAAGGCTTTGAGAACTGTCTTATTTTTGCTTTTGTATTCCTAAACATTCAGCACACTGTCATTAATTTATCCTCAATAAAGTTTTTTTTTTTTTTTGTGGGGCAATGAGGGTTAAGTGACTTGCCCAGGGTCACACAGCTAGTAAGTGTCAAGTGTCTGAGGCCAGATTTGAACTCAGGTCCTCCTGAATCCAGGGCCAGTACCTTATCCACTGCACCACCTAGCTGTCCCCTCCTCAATAAACTTTTCATACCAAATGGGTGCCTTTCCCCCAATTAGAACCTTTGAACCACCAGGCCCTCATTGTGGATTTGTGCTTGATGAGGAAATATGTCATTTGTGATATTGGCTTAAGCAAAATACAACCAGCAAGGTAAATCTGCTAACCCTTCTTCTCCCTACAATCATATGATGTGTTCTAATACCAAATAGAAATGTTCAGCATTGTCTGTCCTGTCCTGATTGACCATTTCACTAGGTACACCTTAGTTTTTAGAGTAGAAGTTGGAAGGAGACATTTCTGAGACAAGGTGGGGGGTTATCTTAATCTGAGGTTCATAGATGCCCCCTCCCCAATGGCTCAATGGATAGAGTTCAGGCTGTCTGTGAACTTGGGAAAAATGACTTTATTTTCACTAACGTCAAAACAAAATTGAGCATTTCCTTTGATTATGAATGTAGGCAACAATATATTATTCTAAGAAGGGATCTATAGGCTTCCCTCAGCTGCCAAAAGGGTCTTTGACCCCTTTAAATTTGGTCTTCCAGTTGACCTGCTAAGTGACAAATTGCAACATGTGTCTCTATCTTAGCATCCTGATCTATAAAGTGGGAATAATTACTCTGGTCTGTTGGGGGTTTGGGGAGGAGGGTGCTCATTAGAGGGATTCTGGGAGGAGAAATAGTGGGAAGGAAGACACCCCCCTCCCCAGGTGATCCCCATCACTGAGGTGGCAGTAAATCTATGAAACTTTAAAAAAAAATTTAGTCATTTTTCATTGGTTCTCTCCAATTGGGGCTCCTTATGGAGATAATTCTACAACCATTTTCCTTCCCAGGTGGAAACAATTTGAGGTCTAAGCTCACATCTGTTGCTGCCCTTGAGCTCCCCTGTGTAGTGTGGAGAAAAACCTTTTTAATCATTGGAGAGCCCAGATCCTGTAGTCAGGCAGCACCAGCATGGGTAAGCCAGGCAAGGCTCTCTGCTCTCTGGCCACCTTTGACCCTGAGACTGCTCGGGTGTCAAAGCCTGCTCTGTGGAGCTCCCTAATGACTGCAGGACTGCTTTCCCCCATTCTCTTTGCCTTCCCTCTTCCCCTCACCCCTAACAGACAAAAAAGCAGCAAGCTTAACTTGTCATGTGATATAAATTGTTCCCGGCCTTGGGCAAGTGGGTGGGTGACTCTTTGCAGGAGGATGTGTGAGGCTAGAAATTAAAATTAAATTGCCTTTTTGGAAGGGGAAAAAAGATTTGGTCCATTCTACCTCCTGGCTTGTCTAAAGCCAGGCACTTGGCTTGTGACGTTTTCAGTTCTTGTTTTCCCAGACCAGATAGGAATTGACTCAACTCTGGCCAGTTTTTAGGAATAGTTGATGCCTTTGGCCTCAGAGAATGTTGTAGCTTTTTTTTTTTTTTAAAAGACAGCTCAGGACATCTGCTATAAGCATCTTTAACGGAACAAATATTTGTTAATCTATGCAGAATCCTGTGTTAGGTGATGGTGGTGATAGGGATAACAGGTTTAGATAATAAAACATTTCTACCTTCTTGTCATTTACACTTTCGGAGGAGGTTATTGGGCATCTATAGTTAACTCTAAACCATAATAAAACAAAATAAGCACATCAGAAAGTTATAAAACAAAGTACTATTCAAAGTCCAGGAATGGAGAAAGGTCAATCTGATTGTGGGGACCATGAAAGCCTTCATGGAAGAGATGACTTTTGAGTAGGCTTTTAAAGGATGGATGTGCATTCAACATACGGAAAGAGGGCAGAGGAGCCTCCTAGGAACAGAAAACAGTTTGAGCAAAGGCAGGGAGGTGGGAATATGAAAGCATATTTAAAAAACAAAGGCTAGGGAGTGGCTAGGTGGCGCAGTGGATAAAGCACCGGCCCTGGATTCAGGAGTACCTGAGTTCAAATCCGGCCTCAGACACTTGACACTTACTAGCTGCGTGACCCTGGGCAAGTCACTTAACCCCCATTGCCCCACAAAAGAAACCGAAGAAAAAAACCCCAAAACAACAACAACAAAAACAAAAAACAAAGACTAATCTAGATTGACTGGGGCACAGAGTACTTGATATGGAGTATTAGGGAGTAAATCTGGGAAGACAGAGTTGTATCAGAAGTGGAGGGATAAAGATGGGGCTGGGACTAGAACTCAGTGCTAATATTCTGTCCAATTTTCCCCCATCTTTTCACACTACTTACTCAAACCTAGAGCCAAAGGAAACTTGATCATGGAAACTCAAGATCTGTTTTAATTATGCAGTGTTAGAATTTCTTCCTAACTATAGTTTTCCCTTCCCATGTGGGACTGGGTCAGGGACCTGTCATTCCCAGAACCGACTAGGCAAGAAGTCTTTGTCTCTTGACAGGACATTGATGAAATTGAGGAGAACAGGAAAGAAACTTACTTTATCAGGATGAAGCTCATATGACTCTTGGCTTGGATAGTTGGCTCTGGACTGTTGCCCGTTCCAGATTGCCCTGTTGCTGCTACCATGGGACTTTCCAATTCCTGGCCTAACCTGACCTATGCATTCTTATCCTAATGTCTCCTGGGTGGGGGTGGGGTGGATGTAGAACTTTCTCCATTTGGTTAGTGTCCCCTTGGATGAAAGTTAAAAGAGATCAGTTCTCCGTTAATCCTCTTAGCTAGGGGTAATGCAGGCAGAATTAGGTTGAGTGTGGAAGCAAGACTCAGGTAAAGCCTTGATTCTTTCATCCAGAATGACATCTCCCTTGAACCAGGGCTGTCCCCAGCCCTCCCTGCTGTGCTCCCGGGCTGGCCACAGGCTTCCTGCCCTGCCTCCACCTCCCCCGCTGGGAGGCTTGTGTGTTCCCCAGCAGTCGGTGCCCTCTCAGTGACATGCCGTGTTGGGCCGGTGCCCTCTTTGGAAATGGGATGCTGCGTAAATGACCCCTTTATGACAGCAACACCGCAGGAACATTCCCCAAAGGGACTGTTTGCTGTGGTAGCCCGGCTGGCTGTTCCCACCATGATCTTGGAGTGGCTCCAGTTTGGAATGACCATTGTTGTAAGAAAAGGGCAAGTGGCACCAGAGTTTGGGAATGAGGCTGCGTCCTCTCCCCCTTCTCCACCCCTCCACAACTCCGTCACCCTTTCCTCATCAGTGAGGGGAGAGCCGAGTCCATCTGTGGCATTCAGGGTTCCGGGACCCCATACTTTGAACCACAGGGCCATGGGAATGAGAGGGCTCCCTTGCTATTATACACAGCAACAAAAAACCCACAAAGCCACTATCTGCAACATGAACAACCCCTGATGTGAACCTCTCTGGACCTAGGCCAGGAAAGCAACTGGAGCCAGCCCCCAAAATAGGCATCTTGCAGGCACTTTTTTTTTTTTTGGTAGGGAAAAAATAAAACTGGGAAAAAAAAACCCTCTTAAAAACTTCTACCCAAGAGCAGTCACAAGATTAGCATGGTGCATTTTGACTGTTGCTTCCCTTCAGGCCAGGCCTAATTCTCTGTGCACTGCTGCATTATCAGGTGACAAGGGGCATGCGAGTGGAATTCCTCAGACTCTGCTGATGATTGATGCAGACCCTCTTTCTACTGATGTCTTCTCTCAGGTTGTCCTCTGTCTTCTCTATATGTATCTTTTATGGAGACGTCTCTTCTGTTAAAATCCATGTTGCTCCTTTAGGGCAGAGACTGCTCTGTCTTCTTTTGCATTCCCAGCTCTGCACACAGCACACATGATTGCTTGTGGATTGACTGACTGTCTGCAGTAGATTGGTCACCAAAGGTAGATAACTCTGAAGTTAGTCATAATCTGGATAGTGTCTGGCACCTGTGGGGTGTTTAATTAACTTGTTGAGTGATTGTCCTGAGTATTTATTTGATACTTTAACTCATCATGGAAATTTTATATTAATTACTTTATTTTATCTTCATAACAGCAGGAAGAAAACAAGAGGAATGTCCATGGATAAAAACCACAGTCCACCCATGCCTCTTAGCACAAATTATTGGTTCTGCTTCCAGCTAAGTCCTCACAGCCAGAGGGGGCAGGAAAGAAAATTCTTACACAGAAATTCTTGGCCCTGTCAAGTGGTTCAACAGCAGAAACTGATATAATTTTATCAGTGGAAATGACCATCAAGAAGAGGCACTAACATTTGCTATGCTGCTGCACCTTGGGAACCATGAGATTTTCCATCTGATTTGTAGCTGAAATCTTCTGTATGCGTTGTTTCCTTCATCAGAATTTGAGTTCCTGGAGAACAGTGTCTGTCTTACTTTTCTATTTGGATTACTAGCAGTTAGCAGAATGACCCAACAACAGCAACAGACAAGGATGCTGTTCTTCTTCTTCTTTTTTTTGCAGGGCAATGAGGTTTAAGTGACTTGCCCAGGGTCACACAGCTAGTAAGTATCAAGTGTCTGAGGCCGGATTTGAACTCAGGTACTCCTGAATCCAGGGCTGGTGCTCTATCCACTGCGCCACCTAGCTGCCCCCTAGGGATACTGTTCTTTAGGACCATTTGTCCCACCCACCTCACATGGCTGTTATGAGGCTCAGACAAAACCCTCTGTAAACACACCTTAAAATGTCAGTACTGTTATTACCTACCTCACAGGTTTACGTGGAAAGGACTTTGTAAACTTTAGCAATGTTCTATCAGCATGAGTTGTGATGACTGAGCATCAATGAATCCAAAGCCAGGAGAGACCTCCGAGATGGTCTGGTCCAACCGTCCTCATTTGGGGATGAAGATATTAAGTCCCAGAGAAGGACCACGACTTGTCACAAGGTTACAAGGTCACACAGACCTTGGATTCTAGTCTAGGGACTCTGAATGTGTTGATTATTCAAATGCATGGTGCTGCTGCTCAACAAATGAGTCTTACTACTAGGGATATACAAACTGTTACCCAGGGGCAGCTTCCTTAGCCCATTATATCAGGAATTATTATCTAACAAAAGCTAAGGCTCTGAGGGAATGGGGAAGTTTCAAGGAAAATGGAGGCAGGTCTGGGGCATACTTGCTGGGTAGTAGAGCTTTCTAGACTTCTAGAGATTAGCCTGAGGGCAAAGGGAAGTAAGAATGGGAGAAAGGTGTGTGTGGTGAGATGCCAAATGGCAGTTTGGAAATAGAAATCAAACTTTGTTTACATCTCAGGTTTTTTTTTTTTCTTTTCCTAGAGATAGATGACCCTAAAGAGCAGAACATAGTGGAACCTTATTTGAATGGGAGAGTACAGGATTTATAAGGCAGGCCTGTCTGGGAAGTCATCCAAGAAGGGTTAATTGTGAGAAATAGTAGGGGGATTCTTGCAATAAAGGGTGATCTGGTGCCCAGCTTCCCTCCCTCCCTTCTAGTCCCACCAAGAACTCTGGAGTCACACAGACTGGGTCTGATCCTGATTGCTTGGCCCCAAAGGGTTGTTATCTCTTTTGATCTTTGCCTATTTCACAGAGTTTTTATTCTGGGGGAAAAATCACCTGAATAAAACCTAAGTGTAGCATGTGTCTAGGGGTTCATAAACATGAGTCACAGGATCCCCAACTCCCTTAGAGACAATGTGACACAGCACAGGGCTGGACTTGGAATCAAGTAGGAAGGAAACAGGCATTGATTAAGCGCTTGCTATGTGTCAGGCATGTAGCCTAAGCACTTTATAAATATTATCTTATTTGATCCTCACAGCAACCCTGTGAGGTAGTTGCTATCATTATCCCCATTTTATAGTTGGGAAAACCGAGGCAGAGGTTAAGTGACTTTGCCTAGGGTTACACAGCCAGTAAGTGTCTAAGGACAGATTTGAGCTCAGGTCTTCCTGACTCCAAGTCCAGCGCTGTATCCACTGAGCCACCTAGCTCAGCATGGAAATAAGGACCCAGAGTCTTTATTAGCCTCCATATCCTGTCTATATTATGGCAAACATTTGGAAGAAGAGTCAATAACTCAATAATAAGTACTTTGTTAACAAGACACTAAATAATCAGATATTTGGAAATAATGGTGATTGAAATTCTCACTTTTTCACCTGGATGCTTGAAGTTGTTATCGAGTCAGTCTATGAAAAACTGTGGATTAGAACCATCCTAGTTTAGTGAGTGAGCATTCAGGTGCCTAAGAAGCCATTAGAAGGCAGGCCTTCAAGGAAAGTGGATCAGATTGAAGGAAACTCTCTAGTGGCAGATAAGCTGCAGCAGAGCCAGGATAGGGCCAGTGGATAAAGGAGTGGCTTTGAGATCAGAGGACTGCGCTACCTTTTTTCACTTGGGACTTGACCTCTCTGAACCTCTGTTTCTTCGTCTATAAAATAAGGGGGTTGAACTACTTGACCTTTAAAGCCTCTTCCAAGGTAAAATCTGTGGCTGTGCTCTTAGATTTGATTTCTAGTTGAGATAGCTAGAACTCAAGGTGGATTATAGCAGAAAAACCAAATAAAACATTCCAGGGCCAAAAAAAAAAGAAAAAGAAAAAATAGGAGGTGACATGACTTAGGAAGCTTCTAAAGAAAAACCCCAGGAAGGCAGATTGAGTCTTTTAAAACAACACTCTCCAGCCTAAGTGCCCCGTGACATCTGTTAACACAAGAGCCGGAGGTGTTTCCTGAATAGGCACTGTGTTTACGAGAGGTGAGAGACCCACTCCATGTTTCTCTAGCTATAATTCAAGGATGAAGGAATGACTTTTCATCTCTTCCAGTTTCCATGGGGAATGCAGTCTGGGCCTGGAGGATGTCACACATCTGGATGAAAAGAGAATCTATTAATTATCCTGAGGTTTTCAAATAGCTATGGACAGTTATGGGGAGGGTGGAGGGTCAGCTCCTTTAGAAACGATGCTACTTCTGCAACAGGAAGATGCCCGTAGAAATGACTTATAGACTGGAAGTGACAATCTCCTCCAAACTCCCTATTTTACAGGGAATGAAACGGAGGCCCAGAGAAGTTAAATGACTTGTCTAAGGTCATATACGTAGTAAGTGGCAGATTCTGGTCTAGACCTTAAGTCTTCTGTCTATGTATCAAGACTAGTGCTCTTTCTCCTGCATTCCATCATTAGGTTTTTATCCTAACTCTAATATATTTTCTAATTCTGTGACCATAAGCAAGTCATTTCACCTCTTTGAGGAAGCCTCAGTTTTTTCATCTATTAAAAGGGGATGGTTGGATAGAGCACTGGTCCTGGAGTAAGGGAGGACCTGAGTTCAAATCTGGCTTCAGACACTAACTAGCTGTGTGACCCTGGGCAAGTCACTTGACCCCAATTTCCTCCCCCCCAAAAAAGGGGGGATGGTATTATAATAAATGAACTACCTGCCTCACAAAGGTGTGGGGAAAGCACTTTGTTAACCTTAAAGTACAAAGAGGCAGTGGACAGAGAGTCAACTTTGGAGTTAAAAAGTCTTGGGTTCAAGTCCTATTTCTGATACATGCTAGTTGTATGTGTCACAGGAAAATCTTCTCAGTTTCTCTGTGTTCTCTAAGACTCCAGGTTACAGAAGGGTTGTACATGTTCAGCACTGAAGGAAATTTCCATGCTGGATGGTGATCTGCCCTGATGAAATCACTAATGCCCCCTAAAGCACCACAGAAATGTAAATAGTATAAGTCTTTCTGGTTTACAAAACCACCAAAAAGGCAACCGAGTCTCAGAGAAATCACTGACTTGATCTGAATTACACAGCTACTAAATATCAGATCAGGATTTGAACCCCTATCCTGACTCCAAACCTAGTGTTCTTTTCACTATACCTTATGACCTCTGACTAAGAAGACGCAAGCTCACACCTCAAACAGCAGCTGGATACTAGTATTAGAGGCAGAAGTAGCCTTCATGCACCTGGAAGAAGCTATGGCCTATAATCGAGACATAGACTGGCACTACCTCTTGATATTGGCTCCAAGAAAGGACCTAGCACAATCTTCTGCACATAGTCAAACACTTTCTAGATATCCAATGAATATTTGTTTAACTGAGTTGGAAATCCATTCCTCTACCCACCCCCAAACTTTCTTGTCTCAGTTTCTGAAATTTTATAATGAGAAGTTCATTCTTGGGGCAGCTAGGTGGCTCAGTGGATAGAGCACTGGCCCTGGAGTCAGGAGTACCTGAGTTCAAATCCGGCCTCAGACACTTAACACTTACTAGCTGTGTGACCCTGGGCAAGTCACTTAACCCCAATTGCCTCACTAAAAAAAAAAAAAAAGAAGAAGTTCATTCTTTGGAGTGAAAAAGACATTACCCTATCCATGGTTTTTAATATATAATCCCTCTAGAGAGAGATAACTTATGAAGCCATTATCAGCCGTTAACATGTTAGTATGAATTATTTTAGTCATTTTGCCAGCAAGACCTTGAAGAAATGGAGCAGAAGAGGAGAATTTTGGATTAGGGTCAGTCAACAAGAATTTATTAAGTGTTTTCTGTGTGGCAATGCTATGTTCTAAGCACTAGGGATAAAAAAAGGTGAAAATAAAACAATTTCTAACTTCATGGAACTTGCCTTCTACTGAGGGAGACAAGATGTTGCAAATACATAATACAAAATGGCGGCCACAGGTGGCCACTAGTGGCCAGGGGAAGCAATGATACTTTCATGGAGAAAGTGACACAAGTTGCATCTTGAAGGGATTTTAAGAGGCAGAGTGTGGGTAGGTGCAACATTTCAGCCACGAGGTAGATGTGTGCAGGGAGGAGAGAGTCATTTTCTGTGTGCAAGAGCGAGTAAGCCATTATGGCTGCAGAATTTGTTAATGTGGAAAAGTGGAGAGAAGCCAGCTTGTAAAGAGATTTAAATGTCAAACCGAGGAGTTTATATTTATCTCTGTGGCAATAGGAAGTGCACTGAGCTGCTGGAGTTTGTGGAGCAAGGGGGTGATAAGTCAGGTCTGTACTTTGGGAATTATTTTGGTGGCTTCATGTTGGACAGACCAGAGTGGAGAGAGGTTTGAGGGTGAGAGATCAAATGGGAGGCTATTGTAATAATCCCAGGCAAGAGGTGATGAAGGCTAAACTAGATCAATACCTGTATGAGCCAAAAAGGGCTGCAGAGATTTGTTAGGGCTAACTCGAATCACCAGCTCCTGAGAGCCAATTGTTAAATTTTCAGAGTGAGCATGTATACCTCCAAAATTGGCAAACACTGAAAATAAAGGCCTGGTTTATTATTTTATTGATTGTCTAGACTTAAGAAAGTGATGGAAAAATGTTAATAATGTAGATTAAACTCAAGAGTGTTGGGGCAGCTACTTGGTGCAGTGGATAGAGTACTAACCCTGGAGTCAGGAGGACCTGAGTTCAAATCTGACTGCAGACACTAGCTGTGTGACTGTGGGCAAGTCATCTAACTCTGATTGCCTAAAAAGAAAGTGTATTGTGAGCACAGATTGGTTCCCCCCTCCCCACCCAGGTATTAAACACTTAGCATATCACAGAAAGGGATAGATTCAAGAGATTTGAAGAAAGAAAGAACAAGATTTGTCAACTGACAGGATATAGGGGGTGAGGTAAGAGGAATTGGGTATGGCACAGAGACTTTGAACTTGGGCAACTGCCAGGTTGGTTGTGTTTTGTAGGAAGGGTAGGTTTCAAGTGTCGGTACTACCCTGAAGGGTGGCTTTGGAGGGGTTTATAGTGAGTATTTCTGGACTGCTGGGGTGGGGTGGGGTGGGGACTAAAAAGGCCACCAGGTCTCAGATACGGAAAGGGAAGAAGGAACATGAGCAAGGGGCATGTGGAGTGGGGTGGTGGAGGAGGAGGGGATAGGAGACAAACCTTGCCAATGGTCCTGATGAAAATATATATTTTTTTCTTGTTAGCAATGACCTTGTTGTGCTCTGGGGTTTCCTTTAAAGATGTAAAAAGGGCTTCAAAGTTGCAAATGCAAGAGAGAGAAAGAGCATTTTTTCCAAACTTTACATTTCAGGAAAAAGAAAAAACAAAAACAAAAGAAAAAGAAAGGAGAAAAGGAAGAAAGAAAAGAAAAATCAAGAAGAGAAAAAAGCTCCAGGAAGGAAATAACTTGGCATCTGCATAAGAAAAGAATTGACTCCTCAAAATGTGAAAGGATTAAAACCAAAGGAAGGATCATCCGGCTAGAATAAGAAGAGTCTGGGCTTGATTTTTCCCTCTGCTATTTACTAGGTATGACCACAGTCCTTTACTGAGTACCTTTTGTACTCTCTTCTCTGATTAGAGGCTGGAGGGTGGACCAAAGAACCCCTCCCAAAGCCTCCATCTAGGTGGCTCTCAGGCAGCCATCTTTCCATTTCCCATCTAGCTGCTGAATTATTTTGCTTTTCTGAGCCTCAGTTTCCTCATCTGTAAAACAGAAATAATCTTTGTACTATAAGTCTCACAGGAATGTTGTAAGGCTCAAATGATATGGTGTTTATAAAGGATTTAGAATCTTTTTTTGTTTTTGTTTTGCAGGGCAATGAGGGTTAAGTGACTTGCCCAGGGTTCACACAGCTAGTTAAGTGTCAAGTGTCTGAGGCCGGATTTGAACTCAGGGAGTCCTGAATCCAGGGCCGGTGCTTTATCCACTGCACCACCTAGCTGCCCCAAGGATTTAGAATCTTAAAGCTCTAGATAGATATCTGCCAATTTTCATTAGTCTCATCCTTTCCTCAGTTACCGGTAATAGTCTTCTTCTATATTCACCAGATTGCTTTCAAAATTCCCATTCCACTATTTAAAAAAAAAGAGAGAAAAAAGAATGTGGTTACCTAGAGATAAGCCATGATACTCTGCATGTGTGTGCATGTGTGTGCATGTGTACAGAGGATGGGGATTCACCACTTCTATCTATGTGATTCCAGTTAAATTATTTAACCTCTCTGAGCTTCAGTTTCCTTACATGTAAAATGAGAAGCTTAGACTAGATGACTTTAAAGATCCCTTTCAATTCTAAATCTGATCACACACACACAAATATCTATGCATGTGAGACCTACAAATACCACAGGTAACAGCCACATCTGTATTAATTATTGCCAAGCATGAGAACAAGAAAATTGTGACCTTTCTTCATCACACAAGAAACAAATTTGTCTCTAGAAACATTTGCAGAATCACAGAGCTTTAGCTCAGCAAGCATCTGTACCCCATACCTAAATAATTATCCTCTCTATGACATCCCTGACAAGTAGTCATCTAGAACTTGACTTTCCAGTGTGGGGGAGACAACTACCAGGGGATGAAGCCCATTCATTCCACTTTGGGATCTCTCTTCTAGTTAGAAATTCTTCAAAAAAAAAAAAAAGAAATTCTTCCTGCCATCAAATCTAAATTTGCTTCTTTTCAATATCTGCCTACTGAGTCTCCTCTGGAGGCAAGGAGAACAAGGCTAATCCCTTAATATTATCACAGTTGACAGCATTTCCAAAATATGAAAACATCTATGTTCCCCCTCAATCTTCTCCAAGTTAAACCTCCTAAATTCCTTTCATGCAGCTTCACTTGGCATGAGTCATGACCAGTCACCATCCCGATTGCTCTTTTTTGTATGCCCTTCATTGTTTTTTTTTTTTTTAGTGAGGCAATTGGGGTTAAGTGACTTGCCCAGGGTCACACAGCTAGTAAGTGTTAAGTGTCTGAGGCCGGATTTGAACTCAGGTCCTCCTGACTCCAGGGCCAGTGCTCTATCCACTGTGCCAACTAGCTGCCTTTATGCCCTTCATTGTTATCAGTGTCCTTCTTAATTTGTGGCCCAGAATGTTGAAGATGGAGATCCTCAAAAAGAATCAGGAAAGAGTACAGTATGTAGAAGAACAAAGCCAACTGTACCCTCTGCTGGCCAGTGAGTGAGTCCTTCACTTTTCCAAGTCTGGAATCATAATGAAGTCATTGCTGCCATTATGTCATTTTTAAAAAAAATGTCATATATTGAATTCAGGAGGTTCCTGACCTTATTTCCTTGGTGAGATGGAGGGACTTTAGGATAAGATACATTTCTCTCTCTCTCTCTCTCTCTCTCTCTCTCTCTCTCTCTCTCTCTCTCTCTCTCTTTCTCTCTCTCTTTAAAATTAATTAATTTTTTGGGGGTGAGGCAGTTGGGGTTAAGTGACTTGCCCAGGGTCACACAGCTAGTAAGTGTCAAGTGCCTGAGGCCAGATTTGAACTCAGGTCCTCCTGAATCCAGGGCCGGTGCTCTATCCACTGTGCCACCTAGCTGCCCCTATGTCAATTTACTCCCTTGTGGCTCTACTCACCATCCTTGTAACTTTTCCCATCTAAATACCCCTCCTTGGCCACTGCTCCCCTCTCTGTATTGCCTTTCCCTATTGGAATGTAAACTCAGAGAGTAAGGAACATCTTTGCTTTGATATTTGTCCCCAACACTTAGTCAGCAAGTCAAACATTTATTAAATGTCTCCTGTGTGCCAGGTTCCCTCCTGGACGCTGCCTTGTTGTGGTAGAGAAGCTTGTGTAACTCAATGAAACTATGAGCTATATTGACAGGTCATAGTGGAGAGTTCTGACAAAAGGTGATCCACAGGAGAAGGAAATGGTAACTCACTCCAGTATCTTTGCTAAGAAAACCCCATGGGCAGTATGGAGGACAGAAGGGCCTGGTATGCTATGGTCCATGAGGTCATGAAGAGTAGGACACGGCTGAATGACACCACCACCACCACCACCACTACCATGTGTTCCAGGTACTAGGGTAAGTACTTGGTATACAAATATGAAAAAGAAAGACACTTCCTGCCTGTAAGGAGCTTATAATTTAATGGGGAAAGACAACACATAAAAGAAAGCTGAAAAGGAGGGGAGAAGGGAAGGTAACCAGAACAGAGGGGTCATGATGTTTAGTCCAAAGGGATGTAAGTAGGTGGGAAATGAAGAGATGGCTGGCCTGGGAAGCTTTGGGAGGAGTTCTTTGCTCCATCCTCCAGCCCTCCAATCAGAGGGGCAGAAGGTACTAAGGAAGTGATGACGTGTGAGTACCAAGGATGATACAGCCTTTCAGGATGATGAGTTACCTGATAATGAGCTTCTTAGAGTCAGGATGGAATTTCAGCCCAGAGGAGTTCAATGGGGCTTTGCACAGTGCTTGGCACCTAGTAAGCACTTAATAAATATATTTTTAAAATCTCCTCATTCATTCAGAGTCAATTATTTGAGAAGTACAGAGTTTGTGAGGCCAGACTTAAGCAGTCTCTGGACATCAGACATTATGTCTGTCTCTATTTAACTTCTTGAATCCAGACGGATCCCAAAGCATGGGGTCAAAATTGTCAGCTCCACAAACTGATGAAGTTCAGCTGTTTGGCATGGCACCATGGGTCACTGTGGGGTGACCACAGAGAACTGTTTAAGGAGTATGTAGCTGGTGGGGCCAGGCAATGAAGAACAACACATATCAAAATTAAAACCATGGTGAAAAGGGGAGAATGGTCATGTGGTTATCAGTGAGGAATCTGGTCTGGAACATTGAAGTGGTAAAGTCCAACTCAGCTGGAGAGTGTCAGAGGCCTCTTGTGGTTTGGGGGAGTCAGAGTCTAGCCTTGGGGCCTTGCACTGGTTGCTCAGAATGCTTGTTTGGCACTGACCAAGTTATTTGGAGGGGCTTTTTGGGAAGTCTTGGGTGAATTTTGGACTTGGAGAAAGGAAGGCGCCATGCAAATGGAGAGCTCTTTTCACACCAGCTAACAGTTCCCAGATTTCTACCTCAGAAAATGGGAAGCAGAAGAGGATTTTTCATAGAAGGTCCAGTTATTCAGAACTCTTTCTTCCAACAGAGTCATAGGAGTAGAAAACCAAGGGGTAAAATGTCAGACTTGCATCTTTAAATTGGTGTAAATCAGTTGAGATTAAAGAATGTGTATTGTCAAATCTAGGGGAATAAATAGTGGAATGGCAATTCTTTAAAATGAGGAAAAGCCTGAAATAATTTATAGATTCTTGGTAATGCATTTTGGGCTCTTTTTTGGGGGTGGGGTGGAGATAGAGGTTGGGAGTAGAGAAGAAAATAGATTTATCATATAGAATCATGAAATTGTTGAGTTTGGATAAATTCTTAATATTTAGAGCTAAAAGAAGTTTTGAAGATCATCTGGCCCCTCCTATCATTCCATTTTACTGGGGGGAAACTGAGGCCTAGATATGTGAAGTGACTTAGCTAAGGCAATTTTTAAATTATCACAGATTCCAAAAGCTTCAAGGGACCTCAGAGGCCATCAACTTTGACTTATGTATGTAAACAAGTATCTTTTCTGTGACAAGTGGTCATTGACCCTTTGCTTAAAGACCTACAGTGAAGGTAAACCCACTGACCCTGAAGGCAGCCCATTGCTAGTTATTAGAAAAAAATTTTCCCCCTTAGATCAAACTGAATTGACTTCTTTGCAATTTCTACCCATTACTTCCAGTTCTGCTCTTTAGAACCAAAAAGAACTTGAATTCCTCTTCCAAAGTGACAACCCTATAAATACTTTAAGATAGCTGTCATGTTCTCCCTAAGTCTTTTCCTCTCTAGGCTAATCATCACCAGTTCTTTCATTGGATCCTTCTATGGCATGACCTTTAAGATTCTCAATCTCCAAGTTGTCTTCCTTGACACACTCTCCAGCTTGTCCTTTCTAATATGTGGTGGCAAAAGTTGAACATGCCGGGGACGGGGGGGGGGGGGGAGGGGGGGGGGCGGGTTGGAACCAAGATGGTGGAGGAAAGGCTGTGATTCTCCCATGCTCCCAACAAACCCATCCACATATTCCAAAAATAATGCTGTAAGACAACTCCTGGAGCAGCATAACCCACAAAAGAAAAGAGTGAGACTATTTTCCAGCCAAGTAAGGCTTAATTAGGTGACTGGGATCACCTGCTATGTGGAGTGAGAGAGGAGGTCTGTACATGGTGCTGATCCAGCCCCAGGCAGGCTGTGCCTCCAGAGCCTTGGAATCTTTAGCACCAGCAGCTTCTTCTGAAATTCAACTTACGGGCCAGTGAGGAAGTTCAGTGGTTGGCCAGGGAGAAATAGCCGCAGTCTCTGCTGAAGCTGGGATGGAACACCCATATTCTGAACCAGTAAGTTGACTCGAGTGGCAGCGACCCAGCAGGGGAGTGGCACAGGCATGCCAAGCTTCCAACCATAGATAATCAGATTTCAATCAGATTTCTGCTTCTGTATTAAAGAGAAAACAGGCTGTGGTTACTTACAAGCCAGGTGGGCTAAGAACAAGCTTAATTGTACCCCCTGCCACCCACTGTAGCTTAGGTCAGCACCTACCCAGAAAAACTGAGCATAATCTTTCAGGGGAAAAATGGGACTTAAATGAAAAAAAAGGACTTTCAGGTATTTGTGATGAAAAGACCTGAACTGAATATAAAATTTGACTTTCAAATACAAGACCCTAGAAAAGCTTAAAAAGGTAAACAGGAAAAAGAAATCATGAGGGATATTAAAAGGTCAAACTGTTTACATTTCTACTTGGGAAGATAATACTTCTAACTCATAAGAACTTTTTCAGTATTAGGGCAGCTGAAAGGAATATACTTAGACAGAGGGCACAGGTATGAACTGAATATGAAAGGATGATATTTGTAAAGCATTTATTTTTTGTTTATCCTTGTTTTTTGTGGAACAGGCAGGGTAGGGTAGCTTATGTCTGGGGCTGGATTTGGGCTTGGGGCCGACGGGGTCCAGGGCTGGTGCTTTGTCCACTGTGTCACCTAGCTGACCCATGATTACATCTTTAAAATAAAGTTAAGGGGTAGGAGGAATACACTGGAAGAAAGGGAAAGGGAGAGGTGGAAGGTGGTAAAGTAGCTCACATAAAAGCAACAAGAAAAAACTTATGTAGTAGAGGGGAAGATGGGGAAGGAATGGGGGAATGAGTGAGCCTTACTCTCATCAGAATTGGCTCAAAGAGTTAATCACTCACACACACACACACACACACACTCAAGTAGATATAGTAATATATTTTGCCCTGAGGGAAAGTGGGAGGGGAAGGGGATAAGGGGGGGAGAAGCAAAGGAAGGGAGGGTAGATTGGGGGAGGGGACAGTAAAAAGCAAAACACTTTTGAGGAGGGATAGGATGAAAGGAGATGGAAATAGAGTAAATAGCAAGGGGAGGGAATAGGAAGGAGGGTAATACAGTTAGCAATAGTAACTTTGAAAGAAATGATGAGCAGGATGCTACCAGTAGGACATATGAAAAATGCAAGCCATCAACAGAGAAAGAACTGATGGTATCTGAATACAGATTGAAGTATAATTTTATTTGTTAGTTCCTCTTTCTAAAGTTATTTTGTGTATTTTCTTTCACAACTTAACTAATGTGAAGATGTTTTACGTGACTACACATGTATGACGTATTGAATTGCTTGATTTCTTAGGGAGGGTTGAGGAGGGAGGGAGGAAGAAAATTTAGAACACAAAGTCTTAAAAAATCAATGTGAAAAAATTTGTTTATTTTACATGTAACTTGGGGAAAATTCTAAATAAAAAAAAAGCTGAAAAATTGAACATAGCCCTCCAGGTGTGATTTGACCAGGGCAGGACAATCACCTCCCTAACGTTGAACGCTATTGCTCTCTCAATGGAGCCTAAGATCTCATCAGTTTTTTTGGCTTTCATATCATACTGTTAGCCCTTACTGAATGTGCAATCCATCAATATTCCCACATCTTTCCCCCTCCCCCAAACTATCAGCTTGTCTATCCATCTTCCCTATCTTTATCTTTTGAAATTCAACTTTTGAATACCAGTTCAAGAATTTATTCTTCCTGCTATTACACTTTATCATGTTAAATTTGCCCCAACATTTTAAACTTTTAAATCTTTTTAGATCTTGATGTGTCATCTGACCTTTTAGCTATCCCTCTCACCTTTGTGCCATTTGCAAATTTTGTAATGATGCCTATATCCAGGTTACTGATAAAAATGTTAAATAAGCATCCCGCTAGAGACTTTCTTCCAATTTGACACTGAACCCTCCATAACTCCTTGGGTCTTTCAATCATTCCTGAATATAATGAACTGTATAATCATCTATTTCATATGTCACCATCTTCTCCACAAGAATAAGGTAAGAGGCTTTGTCAAATGCTTTGCTAAAAGTATATCTACCATATTTCCCTGATCTATCAACCTAGTAATCCTGTCAAAAAAAGGAAATGAAATTAGTCTGGAATGACCTGTTCTTGATAGAACTAGTTCTTTGAGATAATAACTTTTTTCTCTAGATTTTCACTAACAATTCTTTTAAAATAAGGGTTCTTCACCTTGAACTTAAACAAAAAAATAGTCAATTGTATTTCAGTATAATTGGTTATTTTTGTAATTCTATATGTTTGATTTTTATGATTTTTGGAACATTTGGAGAAGGGGTCCATATGCTTCATCGGTTGCCAAAGGGGACCCATGACATAAAACAGATTAAGAATTTCTGCTTTTATATGTTATAGAATTTTGCAAGGAATTGAAGTTGAATGTATTGGTTTAGTGTTTTCAGACTCAATTCTTGTCCTCTTTTTTAAAAAATTAGAACATTTACTCTTCCCCGGTCTTTTAATACCTCTTCCATTCTTCATGATCTTTTGAAGACCATGGATGGAAGCTCAGCATTCCCATCTGCCAGTGTTTTCAGTACTCAAGGATATGATTCATTTGGTCCAAGTGGCTTAAACTCATCAGGGGTACCAGATGTTCTTTTATTATCTTCCTACTTATCTTTGGGATGAATTCTCCACTACATACTTTTGTTCCATCCATTCTAATCCAAAGATGATTTTCTTTGGCAGAGAAAAGACAAATAAAAAATTGTTAAGCAAGTCTGTCTCCTCTATTCCTTGAGATTAGTGATTTTTTTTGGTTTTTGTCTTTGAGTTCCCAGTGCCTTGTATCATGTCTGGTATGTAGTAGGAACTTAATAAATGCTTATTTGTTGATCAATGGGGGACAATCAAGAACAAGGTATAGTTAAATTAATTGAACATTATCTAAACTCTTGGTTAAATATTTTTTATCTGTTTCTTTAGTTCTCAAAAGTTGTTACTAGGAGTTAGAAGGGTTTTAAATGCCAAATAGTGTGCATTTTCTATTTGATTGTAGAGGAAAAAGTAGAGTTTATTGAACAGGAGGGTGGCATGGTCAGACCTATACTTTAGGAAGATTAGTTTGATGATTGAGCAGAAAATAGACTAGAATAGGGAGAGAGTTCAGGCAGGGAGATGAACCAACAGGCTGCTAAAACAGTCCAAGTGTGAGGTGGCCTATAACAATGTGGTGGTGGTGTCAGAGGAGAAAAAGGTATATATATGTGTGTATGTGTGTACACATACACACATATATATGTATGTATAGATATGTATGTGTGTATAGATATATACACACAAGACTTGGCAACTAGTTAATACAGGAGACGAGAGAGAGTGAGGAGCTAAGAGTAAAACCTAGGTTATCAAACTGTATCACTAGGAGGATGTGGTATCCTGGACGATAATAGGAAAATTAGGAAAGAGGGTGTTTTTGAGGGTAAAAAGAATGAGTTAGGTTTTGGACATGTTGAGTTTAAGATGTCTATGGGACATGTAATTTGAAATGTTCAAAAGAACATAGGAGATTTGAGACAATATCAGGAGAGATGTTAGGGTTAGATGAATAGACCTGAGAATTATCTCGATAGAGATGATAATTGGATCCATGGGACCTAATAAGATCACCAAATGAACTAGTAAAGAGGGAGGAAAGAAAAGGACCCACAACAGAGCTTTGTGAGACACCTCCCTTTAGTAAGAATGAATTGGCTACAGATCCAGCAAAGGGGACTGGGAAGGACCAGTTAGACAAGTAGAATGAGTACCAGGATAGAGAAGTATCACAGAAATCTAGAGAGAAGAAATTATCAACAAAAAGAGTATCTAAAATCCCAGAGAAATGAAAAAGAACAAGGATTGAGAAAATGCCATTAGAGTTGATAATTAAGTGATAATTTGTGACTTCTGGGTTGTGACTATAAAGTTAGAGGCCTGGGATATTTTCTTCAGTCCTTATGACCTCTCAAACATCTTGAAAATAGAAATTATGCATGAGATATCTGCAAAGATTTGGTCTTTTAGAGACCACTCATCCTGTCTTAAGGAAAAGGGAATAAGAGCTTCCAGAGCCAAATGACACCCAGAATAGGAGAGCATGGATCCAAAAAGGGAGATTTGAAGGCAAATGGGAAAGGTGGGGCTCAATACTGAAATTTACAATCAGAGATGAAGGAGAATTCCTAACATGAGGAAATATCCAGTCTTCTTTCTTTCTTTCTTTCTTCAGGAGCACCTGAGTTCAAATCCAGCCTCAGACACGTGACACTAGCTGTGTGACCCTGGGCAAGTCACTTAACTCTCATTGCCCTGCAAAACAAAATAAAACAAAACAAAAACAAAAAAGAAACTGGTATTTCTTTTAAAAGATATTTGTTTTTAACATTCATCTATAAAAACAACTTGAGTTCTGAGTTTTCTTCTTCCTTCCAACTTCTACTCATTGAGAAGGCAAGCAATATGATATCAGTTATACATGTGAAGTCATACAAAACATATTTCCATATTAGCCATATTGCAAAAAAATAAAGTTAAAAAAAGAATGCTTCACTTTGCACTCAGAGTTCATCAATTCTCTCTCTGGAGGTAGATAGTGTTTTTCATCATGGGTCCTTTGGAATTGTCTTGGATCATTGTCTTGATCAGAGTAGCTAAGTGTTTCACAGTTGATTATCATTATGCTGTGTACTCATTTCACTTTGCATTAGTCCATTTAAGTCTTCCCAGGTTTTAATGAAACCATCCTGCTCATCATTTCTTATAACACAATAGTATTCTATCACAAATATAAACTACAACTTGTTCAGCCATTCCCATTTGATGGACATCCCCTCAAGAAATTGGTACTTCTTTTCTCTCTCTCTTTCTCTCTCTCTCTCTCTCTCTCTCTCTCTCTCTCTCTCTCTCTCTCTCTCTCTCTCTCTCTCTCTCTCTTTCTCTCTCTCTCTCTCTCTCTCTCTCTCTCTCTCTCTCTCTCTCTTTCTTTCTTTCTTTCTTTTTCTTTCAGGGCAATGGAGGTTAAGTCACTTGCCCAGGGTCACACAACTAATAAGTATCAAGTGTCTGAGGTCAGATTTGAACTCAGGTCCTCCTGAATCCAGGGCCGGAGCTTTTATACACTGCGCCACCTAGCTGCCCCCTAAATTGGTGCTTCTTCAGGATGAGACACAACAGAAAAAAAAAAAAAAGAGGGCCAACAAGCAAGATTCACAAGGCAAAGATATAGAAACTGTTTAGAAGAAGGAACTCAAAATAGGTATCTCAGAAGCTTTAATTCCATGAGGAACACAGATACTAAAGCAGAAATAAATATAAAGTCCATGGATCAAAGAATAAAAGTCTAGAATAGATAGAAATGAAATAAATAGTAAAGATAACCAGAGAAAGAAATCTTTCTAGGAAAAGGTGCAAATAGTAAAATGAGGGTAAAAACTAAGAAACAGGATATGATAAAGTTGAGAAGGGGAATTTTACTTTATTATTTATCTGAGAAGAAAAAAAGGAAAAGAATTAAATAACTAGAAAAAAATCAATAAAAAGCATTTAATAACTCAAATTTCAAAACTAAGGAAAGAGGTTAACAAATGGGGAAAAGAGGCCTGAAAGAGAAGAAAAACAGTGAGAATAAAGTTGCCTTAAAGTAAAGCTGGGACAGCTAGGTGGCACAGTGGATAAAGCACCAGCCCTGGATTCTGGAGGACCTGAGTTCAAATCTGGTCTCATGCACTTGACACTCACTAACTGTGTGACCCTGGGCAAGTCACTTAACCCTCATTGTCCTGCAAAAAAAAAAGAGATAAATCTAAAATAACTGAAGAGGCATAATACTGTCTTTACAGAGAAAGAGACAGGGGGGAGGGAATTCCAATTTGGAAAAAAAATAGAGAAAAATGAAGAAAAAATATAAGCCTCACACCTTTTAATGTTAATGAATTAAGTAATCCAACAAGACAGAACAAAAAAAGAGTGACAGCCAAAACAGTTACATACAATTATAGTCACATGAAAAATGACTCTAAATCATTATCGATTAGAGAAATGCAAATTAAAACAACCTTGAGATATCATTTTATACTTATCAGATTATCTAAAATGATTGAAGGGGAAAAGGAAAAATGTTGGAGGAGATGTGGAAAAACTGGGACACTAATTGTGAATTGTAGAATTGTGAACTGATCCAACCATTTTGGAGAGCAATTTGGAATTGTACCCAAAGAGTTATTAAATTGCTAACCCCCTTGGACCCAGCAATACCACTACTAGGTCTATTTCCAAAGTTGATTAGGGAAATAGAAAAAGAATTTACATGTTCTAAAGTATTTCTAGCAGCTCTTTTAATGGTGGCAGAGAACTGGAAATTTCAGGGCTGCCTGTCAACTGGGGTATGGCTGAACAAGTTGTGGTACATGATTGTGATGAAATACTACTGTGCTATAAGAAATGATAAGCTTGATGATCTTAGAAAAACATGGATAGACTAGCATGAAATAATGAAGAGTAAAATGAGCAGAACCAAGAGAACATTGTATACAGTAACAGCAATATTGTTTTAAGAACAACTTAGTGTGAATGTCATTTTTACTATTTTAAATAAATATCCAAATTAACTACATAGAACATGAAGGATGATGCTATCTGCATCCAGAGAAAGAACTGATAAATAAAAGTATATGAAGAATGATTTTATATACACACATACATAAACACACACATATATATGTATATATATATATATAATACACACATATATACACACCTATTTGTGTCTAATGGTACTAGGATGAGGGGGAGAGGGAAGCAAAAAAAGAAATTTACATGATAATTTTATTATATTTTTAAAAAGGAATAGAAAGTCTTATATAATATACTTGCAGTTTAATGTGTAATCATCTTTTTTATGCTGTTATGGAAATGCTTATTTTATTTCATAAATTTAAAATGAAATAAAAAATTGAAAAAGAGTTACAGATGGGATAAAAAAGAGCCAATCTCTTCCTTACAAGTAATATATTTTTAAAAAAACAAAGACATTCACAGAATAGAAATGAGGGAGCAGAAAAAACTTATTATACATTTGATGAATTTTTAAGAAGAAGGAGTTGAAATCATACTATTAGACAAAGCAAAAAACTAAACATTCAAAACATAAAAAGGGATGTGAAAGTAAACTACATTCAGCTAAAAGGAACCATAGACAATAAATCAATATCAACATCAAACATATGCTACAAATGTCCTTGCATTTAAATTCATAAAGGAAAAATTATCTGAACTACAAAGAGATCTAGACAATAACACAATGGTGGCAGAAGATTTCCATCAACCTCTCATAGTTTTAGATAAGTCTAACAGAAAGGTAAACAAAAGGGAGAAGATAGAACTGAAAAATTTAATTGGAGATAGTAGAAATAAAACTTAGAGAATTTTGTAAATAGGACTGCAAAAGAATATAGACTGTTTCTCAAAACCACATGGAAGGGGCAGCTAGGTGGTGCAGTGGATAGAGCACCAGCCCTGGAGTCAGGAGTACCTGAGTTCAAATCTGGCCACAGACACTTAACACATACTAGCTGTGGGACCCTGGGCAAGTCACTTAACCCCAATTACCTCACTAAAAAAACCAAAAACCCCAAAAAACCACATGGAACTTTTACCAAAATTGACCATATGTTAGGGCATAGAGATGTTTCAGATATTATAAATACATCATTTATAGAAAATTATATAATAAAAATAGTAATCTGTTTAGGGAGATAAATGAAAGGCACAGACCCAAATGTAGATTTAACAATGAAATCCTAAATAATGAGTCAATTAAAGAATAAATTACAGAAGCAATTAATAGTTATGTGAAAGATAATGATAATTATGAAACAACATACCCAAATTTCTGGGATGCAACCAAAACAGTTCATAGGGAAAATTGTATGTCTAAAAACATACTTTGACAAAATACAAAAAGGGAAGATTAATGAACTGAATCTGCATTAAAAATTAGGAGGCCAAAGAGTCAACTTACCTAAAATAAACACAAAAGGGAAATATTAACATTTAGAGGAGATGTAAACTGGAAACAAAAAATGCAAAAATAAGTGAAACCAAAATCTAGTTCTTTAGCCAATCTAGGTAAAAGGGAGAGGACAGAAAAGTCAATCAACAAAATACAAACAAGTGAGATAAAATCACAACAATCCTACAAGAAATAAAAAGAATAGTCAGAATCTATTATATTATATGCTAACAAAACTAAGAAAAAAAAGAAATAGAGGGATACCATCAAAAAACATAAAATAGCCAAACTAAAAGAAGACCAAAGAAAGATTTTAAATTACTCTCTCTAAGAAAAAGAAATAAAATTAGCTTTAAAGGAATTACCAAAGAAAACAAATCATGGTCCTAATGGATTCACAGGATAATTCTAGCAAACTTTTAAACAACAATCAGTACCAATACTACAAAATTATTCTAAAAACATGAGAAACAAGGCACCTTAACAGAAGAACTGTGGACCAATATATAATTAATAAATACTGATTTAAACATTTTGAATGAAATTTGGTCAACCAAACTATAGCAACTCATCCAAGAAATCATTCATTATGACCAACTCGAATTCATGCCAGAGATTCAAATATGGTTCAATATCTAGAAAACAATCAACATAATTAATCATATTAAAAATAAAAATATTCCAAAGCAAATGATTATCTCAAGATGGATTGAGAAAAAAATGTTTACCCAAATATAACCCTCATTTTTGAAAAAAAAAAAACAAAACAACCCCTACAAAGTAGTGGAAAAGAACACCTTTTTAATATCATAAAGATGTCTATCTAAAGTCACAAGTTAAGATCATATGCAATGTAGATACATTAGAACCTTTCCCAGTAAATACAGGAATAAAACAATGATGCCTACTTTCACCACTATTATTTAATATATTTTTGGAAATGTTAGCAATAGCAACAAAACAAGAGAAAGAAATTAAAGACACAAATATAGGCAAATAAATAAAACTATCATTACTTGCAGATAATATGATGGTAAACTTAGAAAATACTAAAGAAACACTAATTAAGACAACTAATAACTTTGGTAAAGTTGCAGGTTCTTCATAACAAACCCTCAAAAACCCAATGGTATTTCTATTTAATAATTACAAAATCCAAAAGGCAACAGTAGAAAGGGAAATCCATTCCAAGTAATTACAAAATGCTTTAAATGTCTAGGGATCAATCTCCCAAAGCCACAAAATACTTGCATAGATTCAAATACAAAGAACTCCTTAGAAGAATAAAGAATAATTTGAATAGCTATAAGAATACTTGGCACTTATGTCTGGGTTGTGTAATATAGTAAAAATGACAATACTACCAAAGTTAATTTACAGTTTTGATTCTATACGAATAAAATATAAAAGAGATACCTTACAAATCTTAATAAAATGTCCAAAATTCACCTGAAAAAATAAAAGAAAAACCTAGACTATCAAGGGAAAATATGAAAAGAGGTAGAGATGAAGGAAGAATAGCACTTTTAGATATCAAACTATATTACAAAGGAACAGTAATCAAAGTCATCTTGAATAGGTTAAAAATAGAGAACAGACTAGACAAGGAGGTTCAGAAAAAATGGAACTCAGTAACTCTAATAAAAGTTTAATCACTCTAATAAGAGTTTAATGTCCAAGATATTTAAACAATTAACACACAGCTACAAATGTATGTATACACACATATATATTATAACCCCAAACCATCCCCCAATAGATAAATGATCAAATGATATAAGCAAACAGTTCTCAAAAGAATTGCATACTCTTAACAACCATGTGAAAGAAGGCCACATGTCATTTATAATAGGAATAATATAATTCAAAGTTATACCAAGGTTTCATCTCACCCTGCAAATGGTCAAAAAAGATAAAGATGGAAATAGTTTTGGATGGATTGTGGGAAGATAGGCACACTAGTGTATTGTTGATGGAACCCTCGATCAGCAAAAACATTTTGGAAAACAATTTAAAATCATGCAGGTAAAGGGATTAAAAGTTCATGTCCTTTGACCCAGTGATTCTACTTTTAGACTCTCATAAGCTAAAAATATCACCAATAAGAAAAAAGTCTCCATATACATCAAAATATTTATAAAAGCATTTTAAATAGCCAAGAATTAGAACCAAAGAGATGCCTATCAGTTAGGGAATGACTAAAAATTGTGGCACATACTGTAACAGGATATTACTATGCTGTAAGAAATGATGAATGCAATGAATACAAAGAAACATGGAAAGAACTAAATGAACTGATGCAGAGTGATGTAAGCAGTAGGGAAGATACAACTATAACAAAATAAATGAAAAGAACATCCTCTAAAAATGAATGTTGCAAAGTTATAAAGAATAAGCATGGTTTGAAAGAAACGATATGAAATGCCCCCCGCCAACTTGCAGAGGTGGGAGGTCTACATGTATTGTATATTTGCACATATTTTGATATTTTGATAAATTGTGCTTCTTTTTGTCTTTAAAAATACTATTTGTTGAACCCACATAAATCATTAGCATTTCTAGATATTACCAACAAAGTCCAGCAGCAAGATATAGAAAGAGAAATTCCATTTGAAATAACTATAGACAGTATAGAATACTTGGGAGTCTATTTGCCAAGACAAATCCAGTAACTTTATGGACACAATTACAAAACACTTTTCACACAAATAAAGTCAGATCTAAACAATTGGAAAAAGTACTAATTGCTCATGATAGGCTGAGCCAATATAAGAAAATGACAATTCTACCTAAATCAAGCTATTTATTCAGTGTCATACCAATCAGAGTACTAAAAATTATTTTATAGATCTAGAAAAAAATAATATCAAAGTTCATTTGGAAGAACAAAAGGTCACAGATATCAAGAGAATCAATCAGTGGAAAAAATGTGAAGGAAGGTGATCTAGCCATATTGGATCTCAAATTGTATTATAAAGCAAAAATTATCAAAACAATCTGGTGCTGGCTAAGCAATAGAGTGTTAGATAAGTGGAATAGATTAGGTACAAATTACATTATAGTATATCACCATAGTAAGCTAGTATAGGAAAACCCAAAGATCCAAGCTTTTGGAACAAAAACCACTGGGAAAACTGGAAAACATCATGGCAGAAAGTAGGTATAGACCAACATATACACCATATACCAAGAAAGGGTCAAAATGTGTATGTGATTTATATATAAAGGGTGATAGCATAAGAAAATTAGGAAAGCATGGAATAGTTACTTGTCAGATCTATGGATAAGGGAAGAATTTAGGATGAAAGAAAATAAAGAGAGGATTACAAATGGAAAATTTTAATTATTATAAAATTAAAAAGGTTTTGCACCAACAAAACCAATACAACCAAAATTAAAAGGAAAAAAAGAAAACTGAAAAAAATTGCAACAAGTATCTCTGATAAAGACCTTGTTTCTCAAATGTATAGACACAACCGAGTCAAATTTATTAAAATATTAGTAATTTTCCAATTGATAAATAGTCAAGGGATATGAACAGGAAGTTTTCAGACAAAGAAATCAAAGGCATCTATAGTTACATAAAAACGCTTTAAATCACTATTGATGAAAGAAATGCCCATTAAAACAACTCTGACATATCATTCCATACCTATCAGATTAGCTAATATGACAAAATGAAAAATGATAAATGTTGGAGAGAATATGGGAAAACTGGGACACTAATGCACTATTGGTGGAATTGTGAACTGATCCAACTATTCTAGAGAGCAATTTGAACAATTCCCAAAGGGCTATAAAACTGTGCATACATTTTGATCCAGGAGTACCACTGCTGGACCACTGCTAGGTCTGTATCCCCAAAAGATAAAAAGCAAAAAAGAAAAGGACCTACTTGTACAAAAATATTTATAGCAGTTCTTTTTCTAGTGGCTAAGAATTGGAGAAAGGATGACCATCAATTTGGGATTGGCCAAACAAATTGTGGTATATGATTGTGATGTAATATTGTTGTGATATAAGAAATGACAAAGCCAGATGATTTCAGAAAAACCTGGAAAGATTTACATGAACAGATGCAAAGTAAAGTGAGCAGAACTATCCACCTCCAGAGAGATAACTTATATTGTCTGAAAACAGACTGGATCATGTTATTTTTCACTCTCTTTCATTCTCTTTTTAAAATGTGATTCTTCTTGTACAAAATGACTAATATGTAAATGTTTTACATGATTGCACATATAACCTATATTAGATTGCTTACTGACTCAGGGAAGGGGATGGGAGGGGGGAAGGATAGAATTTGGACTTCAAAACTTAAAAAAAAAACAAAGGTAAAAATTGTTTTAATGTGTAATTGTGGAAAAATATAATAAAAATACTATTTCTTTTATGGGTTTTCCTTGGAGAAGGACAGGTATGGACCATGGAGTAAACTATGATGATATAAAAACTCTGAAATACCTAAATAAAAACTTTTTGTAAAAAACTCCAAAATGCCTAAATAAAAACTTTTTTAAAAAAGAGGTCATTGGTAACTTTGAAGAGAGAAATTTTAGTTGAAGTTGAAAGCTGCAGAGATTTAAGAAGAGAGTGAGAGGAGAGAAAATGGAGACACCACTTTTTATGACTTTCTCAAAAAGTATAGCCCTGAAAGAGAGAAGTGAAAAAAGGATGATGGGTATAGCACAGAGATGGATGAACCAAGTTAGAATTTTTTGAGGATGGGTAATACATAGGCATGATTATGTGCAGTAGGGAAGCAACCACTAGACAAAGAATGATTGAGATTAGTGAAAGAATAGGGATGATAGAAGGGGTGATATCCTAGAGAAGACAGGTTGGAATGGGATCACTTGTGCATATAAAGGGGTTAGATTTTGCAAGAAGGAATACTTCATAAGAGACAGGTGAAGGAGGAAATGGTGGCAAATTGAATCTAAGTGATGAGAGATAAGGAGAAAGAGAAGGAGGAAGAGGAAGAGGAGGAAGAGGAGGAGGAGGAGGAGGAGGAGGGGGAGGAGGAGGAGGAGGAGGGAGTTTTCAGCAAATGGCCTCAAATTTTCAATGAAATATAAAGCAAGGTCCTCAGCTGAGAGGATGAGAGGAGGGAAAGCCACAGGAGGTTTGAGGAGAGATGAAAAGGTTTGGAAAAGGATATACAGTGAATAGGAAAAGGAATTAATTAGGGAGGTATAAAAGAATTGCCTTGCTCGAGTGAGGGTCCAGTTGTGATTATGTAACATAATTTTGTAGCAAAACTCAGCATAGTTTCATGATTTTACCTAGCTTTGCTCATTAGTATGTGAATAAGGAGCATTGGAAATGGATGGAAGATGGGAATAATCTAAGGCTGAGGCTTGATCATTATGTCTTCTACTTTGAATAGCAATTTTTCTTTTTTGGATCCTCCCCTTATGCACAATAAAGAAACCATACAATGTTTTTTTTCATGACCCAAGCTTTTCTTGTCATCCTCTGCCCATTCCAAATTTTTGCATTCCTGATACTTCTTGCAGTACTGTGCCTTGCTTTTGCATTATTAATCTTTTTTGTTACCTGTCATTGCTTCCATCTTATGTGCATATTAATATAAAATTTAATGTGCACTCCCTGAATTCTTTCAAATGGATAGCAAATATCAGAAAATAGAGACAGATCTTAGGGAACTGGAAGAAGCCATTCAGAGGCTAACAATTTTTATCATGTAGGGGGATAATCAAGAGCTGACCGAATTTTTAAAATTATACTTAATTGAACATTTATGCAAACCTTTGGTCAAGTATTTATCTGTTTTCTTGGTTCTCACAGTACTCTCTGGGAATTGGTGCCTACACAGACACTGAAGTCCCTGTTTATCTGACTTGCCTACGATAACGTAACCAACAAACCAGTATCCGTTGTGGCTGATCATTAGCGGGCAGCTTCGGTATACAAATAAATTTTGTCTGTGTTCCTGGGCAGGAAAAATGGCTTGGAGGAACAGCACAGCTAGACTCCTGAGGCTCTGAGTCACAGTTACTATTCAGTCAGGAGCCTTGACATCATGACTGGGGAGAAGGGCTTCTTAAACTGCCACCAGAGGCTTATGGGACATAAGAATCAGTAAGGACTCCCAGGTAGTATAGTCCAAAGGTGGGTGACATTTTTTTACTCCTATAGTGTTACTGGACACTGGAGCCAGCTCATGCCATAAATTAGGGAAATAAATTTCCTGACTCATTGGGATAGAGATTTTATGAAGTATACATCGTATTTTTGGGTATCAGTTTCCTCACTGGTAAAATGAGGAACTAGATAATCTACAAGACTCCTTCCATCTCTAAATCTGTAATCCTCTGGGCATAACAACTTTTCTTCACATGACAAAATTTGAGGTCCTTCATCATCTTTGTCATCTATCCTTAAACTCTGCTTTTATTAATATCTTTCCTAATATGTGATCATTAGACCTGATTGGAACTCTTCAGTGGTGGTTTGATAGTGGGGAGCATTTGACAGGATTCCCTCTTTCTGGATGCTTCCACTTCCCTTGAACAGTATTAAGATTGCATTATGTTTTTTGGTTGCCAAATCATACTGTTGAATCATATTGAGTTTATAATTCACTAAAACTCCCAAATATTTTTAGATGATTGTCTAATTATGCTTTCTCCTTTTGTGCTTATAAAGTTGATTTTTTGAACTTATATATGTATATATATAAAACATGCACACATATATAAATTTAACAGTTATCCCTATTGGCTTTGATCTTTTTAGATTTAGCTAAATGTTGTAACCTGTCAAAAGTTTTTTTTTAATATCTCCTCTCTATCGTCCAAGATGCTCCTCATCCCTTTTAGTCCCTTATCTGCTGCAAATTTGATATGCATGCCACCAATGCCTTTAATAAAACAATTAATTCCAATATTAAATAACAGGGTAAAGTACAGATTTGTAAAACATAATATAAATGTGGCATGGTTATTATGATATGTGCATTAGGAAGACACCAGACAAGTTACTCTGTGAATGATCAGGGAAGATTTCATGAAGGTGATTACATTTGAATTGGTTTTCTAAAGGTAAGGAATTTAGAAGGTTGATGGAGACATTCAGACACAGGGAACAATTTGAATGAAACCCTAAAGACAAAATCACATAGCATGTTAGGAGGATAGAAGAGAATAGTCTGGATTGGCTTGAACATAGAGTGAGTATAGTGAGCCCAGAAAGCACCAGAATAAGGCGGAATACATGTGGAAAGGTATATTGGCACCAGATTTTGGATGAACTTCAATGCCATACAAGTGATCCTGAATTTCATTTCATAGGAAATAATGGTTTTAAACTTTTAGACTTATCTTCCTTTTCAACCACACCATCCCCTTACCCCTTAAAAAAAAACCCCAAACCAACCAAACAAAAAACCAAAAGCAAGATCCAGAAACAAGCCTTGGGGGATACCTATATTTAGTGAACATTATCTGGATGATGATCCAGAAAAGGAGCCTGAGCCATTATCAGATAGGTAGGAGGAGAACCAGGAAAGAATATTTGTAGTCCAGTCATTTTTGGTCATGCCTGAGTCTTTGTGACTCCATTTGGGGTTTTCTTGGCAAAGGTACTGGAGTGGTTTGCCATTTCCTTCTCCAGTTCATTTTACAGATGAGGAAACTGATGCAAACAGGGTTAGGCAAACAAGAAAGAATGTCATGAAAATCTAAAGAGAAGAGAGTATCAAAGAGAAGAGGGTAATCGATTCTGTCAAAGAGAGTTCAAGAAGGATGAAGACTAAGGAAAGTACATTAGATTTGGCAATCAAGATCATTGACAACTTTGGAGAGAACAATTTCAGTTGAATAATAATGTAGAAATTTGATTGTAGAGGATTTAGAAGAGAATGAGAAAAGAAGAAGTGGAGGAATGTAGTATTGATAACTTTCTCAAAGAATGTATTTTAGAAGGAGAGGAGAGACATTGGTCAATAGCCAGCTGGGCTGGTTAGATAAAATGAGGGGTTTTTGAATGATGGGGGAGACATAGATGTTTGTAGACAACAGGGGAGGTGCTAGTAGATAGTTAAGAGACTGAAAATTAGAGTGGGGATGATAATGGGGACAATATGCTAAAGAAGTTGGGATGGGATAGGGTCAAGGGTGTTTGCAGAGGGTTTTGCTTTGGCCAGAAGGACCACATTTTTATGAGACAATAGGGAAGGAGGAAATAGTGGGAGGAGATGTCTGAGTGATGTGAGATGAGAAAGAGGGGAGAAGAGGGAGCTTTGGTGAATGGCTTCATTTTTTTCCATTTATGTATAAAGTAAGGGTCTAAACTTAAAGGGATGGGAAAGGGAATGCCTTGGAAGGTTTGGGGAGAAAGAAAAAAGTTCAGAAGAATAGCCCTGGTGAATTTGATAAGTAGATTTATAGAGCTACAAAATGGCTGCACTTCTTCAGAGAGAATCCAGTTGGGATTATGAAATGTAAATTTGTAGCCGACCTAATCATCATAGTTTCATGATTTTCTCTAGCTCTATTGAGCTGCATATGAAGAGGGGGAAAAAGGAGATGGGTGGTAGGAATAATGTTTATTAAGCCCCATTAGGAGCTCAGACTTCAGGGAGATGCTATAGGGATTATAGAAGATATCTTGGGCATGGGCCATACCCTCAGGGAGCTTAGTTAAGGAAGACAAGTCATGTACATGTGTCCTGAAGCCCACTTCCACAAGGGAACTCTGGATTTAGGCTCAAAGAGACCTGGATTCATCCTTGGGTGGCCTGACCCCAAAGAAAGAGATTGATTTTCTCTCTCACTGTAGCGTCACTTCCATTACAGAGTAACTCTGGGGAAATTGCTAAAATAATACTTATTTATGGCCAGTTTCTGCTGTTTCTCTGAAATGTGGATAATGGGATTTTTCCTAGATAAAATATTCAACGTAAAAAATGGGTATCAGGTATAGAACAGCTTTATTTCTTCCAGCACAGAAAATGTGCTTTAAAAGTCTTACAGACATATTAACACACAGAGGAAATATAAAGTACCTCAATTAGTCAATTGCATTTATTATTCTCACCCCCATCCCCCAACCTGGAAGGTTGAGATAACTTTCTGTGGGCCTACTGAACAGATAATTAGTATTTACATCACCTTGTCTCTGCTGAGCAATCCAAAAGGCCAGCTAGGGCACAGGGCATAGAAGGAGTGTTGGGTTGATCCTGGTGATGGGTGTCTTCTCTAAGAGACTCTTCCTCCCCCATCCCCCTCCCCCCAGTCAGGTGATGCTTGAATTCTGAACTTTGAAATTCTCAACCAATGAGATAATTGCCAGAGTTGGAAACATCTTTTTTAAGGACTGATATTTGATGAATTGTGATTAGGAAGTGAAACAAAAAGATGGAAACATTAAGCCAATAGGGATTCAGGGTCTTCTTGTCAACTACATGTCCCTACTACCATATGCTAGTAGCTATTTCTGTGTCTGGGGTGGGGGTGGGGTGCAGAAGAGCAGGTGAGGAGTAAAGGAGAGGAAAATTCCTTCCTTCTCCTTTGATGGAAATCCAAAAGGGAGAAATACTGGAAGAAATTCCCCAAAGAGCAAGGCCTGAAAGACAGGAGGAAAGTAATTTCCATAGCATTTATAAAAAGTCCATTGTCCTGACTCAGAAAACCCACTCTCTTGGCTCTCAGTAGCCAAGTACCTTTGACACAGCCCTTGGGTCATGGGGACCACTCAGGAGTTACCATTTCACACTGTCAAAACAGATACTTCTATGCATGCCCTGTGCAAAGAGCAAGAGAACATGCCCATCTTCAGTAAAAGTGCCCCTTTCAGCCAAAGGGCCACTCCATGTAAATCTCAATTCAATTGTGGGGTTCCTTTAGTAGGGGTCCCCCAATAAACATTCTGCCCATTTACTTAGAGCCATTAGTGAAGATGATCACGTAGCACACAATTAAGTGCTATTCTAGGGTTTAGGTATACACAAACAAGGAATGAAACAATTTCTACTCTTAAGGGCCTCACATTCTATTGAGTTAGTATATGTGTGTGTGTGTGTACATGTGTATTGGGGGGCAGGAAGACTTTCAAATTTCCCTACTATATGTGATGAAATAATGGGATTTAGCAGATACTCAAGGACCCACCTGGAGATTAATTTAGAGTGATTGAATCAAGTGAGAGTAATTGACTTCTGATTAGCCTACTTCAAGTTAACTGGATTGTAATCACACCTGGCTAGCCCTTAAGAAGGTATTGTTCTCAGAAGCTAGACTGTGAACTCAATTTGAGAACACCTTCAAAACCAATGGATTTGGACAACGCCAACCAATAAGCTTGAAGCAGTGTTTCAGGACTGCCTCTGTTCCAGACCTGTAAAAATATACCACAATCAGCTTGCTGGAGAGAGTTCCTGATTAAAGCAGGCTCTTGGAAGAGGACTTGAGGAAGAACCCAACCAGGCTGGAACTCTAGGCTAGATAGGCTTTTTCTTAACTTTCTGAACTCCTTGTGAATACGTGTATGCTTTAATAACCGTTTAATGCCCAAAGACTAGTGCTGAAGCTTCTAATTTAAGGCAACCACAATTTAGATTTTAAACATCACATATAGAAATGTATGTGAGAGATGTAATAATATATCAACCTTCATAGAACCTCAGATTTGTAATAATATACTGGCCTTGATAGAACCTCAGATTTGCAAGAATTGTACACTCAGAGGATTATGGATTTAGAGTTGGAAGAGGTCTTGTAGGATATAGCATCCCAGATTTGGAGCATATATCCATCCTAGAACTCATCAAGTCCAACTTCCTCATTTTTATAAGTAATGAACTAGGGTTCTGAGAAGTTGAACCCAAGTTTTCCTGACTCCAAATTCAGTGCTCTATCCATTACATCACTCTGCCTCTCAGAGGGTCCTGAGAGGCTATATAGTATGGTATATTTCTTTACAGGGAATTCCTTATATTCTTTACAGGAATTCCTTATAGTTTCTCAACAGGGGACATTGAAGTACTTTATATTATTTCATTTGATCTTCACAACTCGGAGAGGTAGGTACTAGAAGCATTATCATTTCCATTTTATATATGAATAAACAGAGGCCCAGAAAACTTGAAGAAGCTTCATTGGCCACCTTGTTGGAGACAAGATTTGCACCCAGGTCTCTTCTCCATCCCAGTCCTGAAACCTTTATACTCTCCCATGATGCCTCTCTAGGAGGGACCTTTTGGAGAAGGGGCTTTTGGTGTACAATTTATAGAAGTTGTTTCTAATCTCTTATGGTGCTTCTTCACAAACTCTGTCATTATACTGTGTTTGTGGCAAATATTTCCCAGGTTAGAGAAGCAGGTCGATTTTCTAATTCCCATTGAATAGATGGGAAAGCTGAGGCTTGGGAAGGTTGTGACATGCCTGAGACTGTGACCAAGCCCAGCTCAGAACTCAAATCTCTGGTTCAGCAGCTTTTCCATCAGACAAAAGTAAAATTAGCAGTGTTTTTTCAAAGATGTGTTTTCCACCCTTCCCACTCTCACTTTTCAGGAGTGGGGCTTTCTCTCCCAGTTAGTGAACATGAAAATCAACTCTGGGGAGAATTTTCTGAGAGGCACTCCCATTATGGAAAGTTTACATTAAGTGGACTCTCAATTAATTTTATCTGTGATTGATTTTGGGTGAAGGAACTGGAGAAAAATGACTTTTAATGTTCTTTTGAAAATAAAGTTCCTCTGAGATGTTTAGCCTGTGGCTAATGTGTTTGGAAACATGTTTTCTGTAAAACTCAAGCTCATTAATCCACTTGCAAATCCAGAAAGACAACTTTAATCATACAGATCGAGGCTTGTCCAAAACTTTCCCTCTTCACAGTGGGAGATGTGAAGGAATTAACTGGTGACTAGAACTGCCACCTGACTTGGTTTCCTTTGGAGTGTCCAGGACTTGATGACTGCATGTCTGTTGTCTTATCTGCTCTTTCGTTTGGATGCTGAATGATAGGGAATAAATCTGTTCAGGATTGGTGATCAATAGGATCCCAACAACAAGTCATACCCTTTCCCTTTCTAATCCTTGCTTAAGTTTTTTATTTCACCCTAGTAAAAACCAAGGGCACCTATTCCCTTACAGGTGGAGTTTTCTGGTTATCTCTGGATGGCTGTTTGCAGGTATCTGTTTTGAGGTGGGTGTTTGGTAGGTAGAGAAAACAGGAAATTAGATTTAATTTATAGTATCGGAGAACTGTTTAGTTGAAGAGCTTGGATAATTGATCAGTGAGTCCAATGCCCTCATTTTACAGAAGAGAATTATTAGTCTTAGAAAAGCAAGTGACCTGATCAAGGTCATATACTGAGTTAATAAGGGACTCGGGACTTTAGTCCAAGTCTTAGGAATTCTAGTTTATTGATCTATCAACTCACACCATACCAAGCAGACCTTGGGCCATAGAGTGTTAGCAGTGCAAGGCAGTTGAAAAATCTTATAGTCCAACTTCTCAATTTATAGGTGGAGATACTGAGGCACAGGAAGGTTCACTCTTTGCCATTTGATGATCATGTCTCCTGAAGAGTTCCGTCTAGGATTGACTCTTGGTAGAAGGCTTGTTCAGGCTACTCCCACCCTGTAAAGCTTCTCTGACACTTTATGCAATTATGACTAATTGCTCCTAATAAAGTTTAGTTCTTTCTGACTTGCATGCCAAATAGATTGTTTTAGGAGTAGCAATTTTATGCTGGAGGGTCTGGGACCCCAGAATTTTATGAGACATGTCTCAGTGTGGGGGTTTCCTTTTGATTTTGGATGTGACAGTCCATGTTGCATTTAAATTCCTGTGCGCTCTGGTTCTACATATTCATCCAGGCTAAATACTATAAAGGGTCCTGCAATCATTAGATCTAAGACATAAACCACCTCCAAGATCATAAAGGAAAGTAGAAAATCTTTAAGGAACAAATTAAATTCAACTTGCAAGAAGGCACAAAAATGTACAACACAGGCAACTCTGCCTCCTTGGCACATTCCCATTGAGCCAAATGTCTGTCTCTTCTTTCAAATTCCACTTACCATTTTCCCATTCTTCTGGCTAGGGAGGGGTGGGGAGGTTCCTTCCACTGGTCTTCTTTCTGTCTCTCCCACATCCCTGGGATGCCTGTGCCTTTCTCAGTCCCTGCCTTAGGTTCCCTTTAACCATCATGCTCATTACTATGTTGAGTCTTTGGAATCTCTTTTGAGAGTGGCCCTTGGAGTTGTCTTGAATGTGGCAAGGGATGAGTTGGAGTCTAGTGGAACAAAGACAGTTGTCCCTAGCTACCACCTGTCTCTTTGCTGATGCTTGTCTTGTCTTGTTGGGTTCCCTCCTTGTGTCTAATTTATATTATGAACCCTCTGGGTAGGGGCTTCCCCTTATCTCTATTCTCTGCCTATGCATGGTACCTGATTCATGACTAAAATTCAGACTTTCCTCATTCCTATCCCCCTAAACAGAAAAAAACTCAAACCTACACAGAGGAGTGAAATAATAAATGAAGGAAGGGGTTGCCACAAAGCATTTAAGAAGGAAGTAAAATAGGGAATTAGGGATTTTTGATGAGTCTAGCTATTTTTCAGGGGCTGGTGGAGGAGAAGGCCTAACACTAGGTTTATATGTCACAAAAGGGGTCTTCTGGCTCCTGCCAAAAGTCTTGTTTGTATGTAATACAGATCCTGACTTGCCCCCAGAGTCTTCTTATTGCATTGTCTCCCAAGGAGATATCTTTAGGGACCTACAATCTTATGATTGGGGTTAAGGGGTGGAAGTGTTGGAGTGCACATATAAAAGATAGCCCCTGTCCTTAAAGAATTTATATTCTAATGGGTAAAGACAATACCTAAAAGGAAAGTGAAAAGTTACAGAGTTCCAGGAGAGAGAGAGAGAGAGAGAGAGGAGAGAAAGGTACCCAATCCTTGGGATGCTAGAGAATGTCCAAAGTGAAACAGGGTAAGAACTGAGATGTGGTTGGTCCAGATGCCCTCCTTAAATGGAAGTTCTGGGAAGAATTATCCAATTGGGGTAGAGGATATTTTCATTGCATTCATCTCAGGGCTGCAGTGAGACTTCAGGATGAAGATCTGAGGCATGGGAGAGGAAGTCCAAAGTGCAGCCTGGAAGTTGAAGGAAACCAGGAATTCTACAAGTTAGGGGTGTGAAGAGAGAGCATTCCTACCATAAGGGAGAGCTGGGAGACAGAATGTTGCATATCTAATCAGCAAGTATGTCAGTTTATCTAGAATGTAGAGTATGTAAAGAAACACAATACATTAAAAGGCTGGAAAAGTGGGTTGGGACCAGGCTGTGAAGGTCTTGAAATGTCAATCAGAGGAGTTGGTATTTTGTGATAGAGACAAGAAGGAGGCAGTCAGTCAGTCTAGTCAAAGACCATTTATGAGCAACTACTTTATACTAGGCACTGTGGCAAGTGCTGGGGATATGCAGAAAGGCAAAAGACAATCCCTGTTCTCAAGGACCTACCAATCTAACAGCAGTGGAACTTCATGAACAAAGGAATGACATGGTCATAACTTTAAGAATATCAATGTGTCAGCTTTTTGGAGGATGGTTGAGAGAGGGGAGAACTGGAGGATGAGAGATCACTTAGGAGGTTAATGCTACAGTTCAGACAAGAGGTGATAAAGGTTTGGGCTAGGGTAGTGGTTGTCTCAGTGGAAAGAAAGGAAGGGATAAAAGAGAAAGGGAGGATGTAGAAGATTTGTCATATTATTAGATAATGGGGATGAAGAAGAGAGAGGGGTGGAAGATGACTCCAAGGGTGCCAATCTGGGTGATTGGAAGAATAGTGGTACCTTCAACAGAAATGGGGAAGCTATTTGGAGCAACAAATAATGAGTTATATTTTAAACATGTTGAATTTAAGATAATGATGGAATTTCTAGTTCAAACTGTCTAGTAGGCAGTTCATGCCAAGGGACTGGAATTCAAGAGATACTATGGATGGTTCAATAGATCTGGGCAAGATTGTCTGCTAAGAGGGAGGGTGGAAAGGTTAGGGAGAAAAATGCATTGTGGGGAATGCAATAGAAAATTGACAAGAAGAGTGAAAGGATTATTTTGTTTCAATGAGGGTCTACTTGAGATTAGATCACATAAATCTGTAGAGGACCCAATCAACACCATTGACTCCAGCATAGCTCAGCAGCACCTGACTACTGTGATGAAATAATGAGATTTAGCATGTACTCAAAGACCCACCTGGAGATTAATCTAGACTGATTGAATCAAGTGAGAGTGATTAACTGCTGATTAGCCTACTTCAAATTAACTGGATTGTAATCACACCTCGAGAACTCCTTCAGAACCAATGGATTTGGATGATGCCAACCAATCAGCTTGAAGCAGTGTGTAAGGACCACCTCTGTTCCAGACCTATAAAAAGCTTCCACAATCAGTTTGCTGGAGAGAGTTCCTGATTAAAGCAGGCTCTTGGAAGAGGACTTGAGGAAGAACCCAACCAAGCTGGAACTCTAGGCTACATAGGCTTCTTCTTAACTTTCTGAACTCCTTGTGAATACGTGTATGCTTTAATAACTGTTTAATGCCCAAAGACTAGTGCTGAAGCTTCTAATTTAAGGCAACCACAATTTAGATTTTAAACATCACAGTTTGGCGACCATGAAGGGACTGCCGAACCCCTCAACCTTCTGATCTTCACATTGGGTAAGAAATTTTATGTTTTTAAGTATGTTAATGCTTCATTTTTGTGGACTTTCTGTTTTGATTTATCTTTACCTGCTTTTGCCTTTAACTAATAACTTTATAAAGAATTGGCATTATGAAAGAGAAAATAAAGGGGTTGAAGAAAAACAAGAGAAACTTTATCATCATCATATTTCAAGAATCTGCTTCTATTGCCATAAACTGGCACATATTTTGCCGAAATGCAGAAGTAGACAGCAAGATATTAATATGAGATGTGGAGATTTTAGATATCGAAATAAAAAATGCTCTAAATTCACTCAGAGAAATAATGTCAGTTCAAATGTTACATAAAGGTTTCCTTTTTATGCCATTGTATCTACATTTTGAAATTAATAGTATGAGTTTGTTTTCATAGAGATTTTCATTCTTTTAAGATTGTGTTTTGTTTTTCCAACTGATTATTTGATAAAATTATATAAAGTATTTCCTTGGTAAATTGATTACTATGACAAGTGTAAATTAATTCTAGAAGTACTATTTTTGCAAAAAAAATTATTTGGAATCATTGTACATTGTAACTTATATTCTGACTCAAAGCAAATTCACAGTTTTTGTGATCATTTCACATTTTTTTGCTATCATTATTATCCTCAAATTTTTAAATCCATATGAGAGTTGGATTATGGGAATTTACCATTTAAGACATTAATTGCCTTTACCCATGAGAGGAATACATACAAGAGCAAGCATTGAACTCTCACAGGAGGGGAGACACTTATGAAGTCCAGGTACTGCACAGATGGCTGGAAGTTTTCATCCCACCCATCTCATTCTACACCTGGCTTCTATTCCCCTACAATATGCCTAATGCCATGGACATCTCAATCCCATGCATCTCATTAAGCTTGACTTAGTTTCCTCCAATATGTTCCGTGGCATGGACGTATATCCCATCCACCTATTTTAAGCCTGGCATACTGCATGTGCTGTATATATTGCTCAATGGTAATCCCCATAATTATCTCAGATGCCATGATAAATACAGTGTTGGATTTGGCCTTGACATCTGTTACCAATTATATTAGATTTTAAAGTTTCTCATAATGGCATGAGGATAATTAGGCAGATGATACAAAAGGTGATGAAATTGATGTGGGAAGGGGGTTCATGAAGGTAAGAATGGGTGATAAATTGGTGGAGAGGTTTTAGCTTGACCCAGGGATTAGCCTAAGGTGGTAGAATAAGAGAATTATGAGAATTAATTCCTAACTCCCTCACACTGCATCTGGTCACCATGCAGGGGACTTGTTCATAGTTTTAAGGGTTTTGACTGAGTTAGGAATCAGCCTAAGATAACTATTAATCTCTCCAATGTTTTCAAACTGGAGAGCCAAAGAGGGCATGCAGGGTACAATGGTGTCATTGAGAACAGCGATCCCCTAGAAACTTGAGCCTGGATACCAAACTGCAGAGAAATAAGAGCTGTATGTTTGCCACAAAGGTGCAGAGAGCTGTGGTCTCAGCCCTTGGAAACATCATCAAAAGACAATGCTCAGAGTCAAATGCATTCCATGTGTTTGGCCCTACCCATGTGTTTCTTGTCAGCCAGGCCGCTTTTCCTGGGCTCGGAAGGGTTTCTGTTTGAAATTTTATGAGCCTTGGATGGGAAGCAGCACTTACCCCTGGGTTTGTGGGAGTTAATGACCTTCTCTGGTGGGACTGCTCCAGGGGCCTTAGGGAGTTCCCAAATGCCAGAAGAGGAGAAGCCCAGAATCTTGGGTTATCCAGCCTATAATTGTACTTTATTTATAGGCCCCTGAGGATGGAAACCTTCTCTAGACCCTTCTGTCCTTGGGGAATAATGATGTGGTGGTAGATCTATGATTTAGGGTATTTTCTGGCTAGCACCTGCAGACAGTACCCCTGCTCCTTGTTGAGAAGAGGGTCCAAGATGAGTTCCCCCCTTCCTCAATTCTTGGCAGTGCCTGTCCCTGGATTCTGAGGGGTTGGTATCTGGGGACCAGCAGAAGCCCATTCATGGTCTTCATGGGTTCTTTCTTGAAAAGGAAATGGAATAAAAAAAAACGCACACAGAAAAAAAAAAAAAGGAAATGGAACAGGACTTGTCCTGGACACCCAAACTTGACCTGCTTAGGGATTCAAGTCAACTGGCATGGTCGGAGTGATTTCTAGGTACAGATTATTGAGCCAGGTGCTAGGACAGAGGAGATGCAGACCTTCCCATCAAGGATGCTGTCTAGGTCAGCAAATAATATGGGCACACGTGAAACAATAGTAGAACAGTTACAAGGCTATGTGGAAACAAGTGCAGTTAATGATTTTAATTTTTTTTGTGTGTGAGGCAGTTGGGGTTAAGTGACTTGCCCAGAGTCACACAGCTAGTAAGTGTCAAGTGTCTGAGGTAAGATTTGAACTCAGGTCCTCCTGAATCCAAGGCCAGTGCTCTATCCACTGAGCCACCTAGCTGTCCCAATTTTAATTTTTCAATGAACACTATGTTTTCTCTCCTTTCTGCCTCTTCTCCCTTCAAAAAAAAAAAAAAAGAAAGAAAATTCATAGTGATTTTTAAGGGGGGGTCACTAACAACTGGGAGAATCAAGAAAACCTCTTGAAGGGGGTTACACATGAGATCAATTTTGAGAGGACCCAGCGTTCTAAGAAGTGGAAATAAGAAGGCAGCATATTACAGGCATAGGGTTTAGCCTGGGCAGTCTTTGAAATGGAAAACAGAATGATGTAAATGGGGAATGTCAGTAAGGCCAGTCTGGATAGAGCATAAAGTTCTAGAAAGGGAGTAATATAGAATTAACCTGGAAAGACATGGTAGAACAACATCATAAAGGGCTTTAAATACAAACATAGAAGTTGTATTTTATTCTAGAGGCATTATGTAGCTTCTTGAGGATGGCAAAGTAAGACCTTTGTTTCAGGATTATCAGTTTGGCAGATATGAAGAGGATGGGCTAAACTTGGATAGAGGAAGAACTGAGTTAAAGTCCTGCCTCATTTATTAGCTGGTTAACCCTGGGCAAATCACTATTTTTTAAAAATTTCATTAAAAATTTCCCAATTAGATATAATTTTTTAAATGATCATTTAAAAAATGTGTTTCAAATTCTCTCCTTTCCTCCTGTCCCTCCCTCCTCCTTGATAAGGCAAGCAATTTGATATTGATTATACATATAAAGTCAGCCAATCTGATAGGTGTAGGGTGTTGTCTCAGAGTTGTTTTAATTTGCATGTCTCTAATCAGTAGTGATTTAGAGCATTTTTTGTACATGATTGTTGATAGCTTTGGTTTCTTCTTCTGAAAACTGCCTGGTCATATCTTTTGATCATTTATCAACTGGAAAATGGCTCTTATTTTTATAAATATATTTGAGAAATGAAGCCCCCGTTTTCTGTTTTCCTTCTAATTTTAGCTCTGTTTGTTTTGTTTGTGCAGAAGCTTTTTATCATGTAATCAACATTTTCTGTTACTTCATGTAATCTTTCTCTCTCTTGTTTAGTCATAAATGCTTTCCTTATCCAAAGATCTGACAGGTAAATTTTGTCAGTCTCCCCTAATTTACTTATGATATCACCCTTTATGTCAAAATGTGCCCATTTGGACCTTATTTTGGCATATGGTGTGAGATGTTGATCTTTGCCTATTTTCTGCCAAACTGCTTTTCAGTTTTCCCAGCAATTTTCCTCAAATGTTGACATCTTACCCCCACGGCTTGAATGTTTGATTTATCAAGCATTAGATTACTATGGTAATTTACTACTATGTATTGTGTGTCTAATCTATTCCACTAGTCCACCACTCTATTTCTTAGTCATTACCATATTATTTTAATGATTACCACTTTGTAATATAATTTAAAATTTGGTACTGCTAGGCTACTTTCCTTAACATTTTCCCATTGATTCCCTTGATATTCTTTTTTCTTTCTTTCTTTTTTTTTTGTGAAGCAATTGGGGTTAAGTGACTTGCCCAGGGTCACACAGCTAGTAAGTGTTAAATGTCTGAAGCTGGATTTGAACTCAGGTCCTCCTGACTCCAGGGCCGGTGCTCTATCCACTGTGCCATGTAGATGCCCCATTTCCCTTGAAATTCTTGACCCTTTGTTCTTCCAGATTAATTTTGTTATCATTTTTCTAGCTCTATAAAAGAATTCTTTGGTGGTTTGGTATAGTACTGAATGAGTAAATTAACTTAGGTAAGATTATTTTGAATATATTGGCTTGGCCCTGAGCAAGTCACTTAATATATATTAGCTTTAGTTTGCTCATCTACAAAATGGAGATAGTAGTAGCCTACCTCCTAGGGTTGCTGCAAGGATCAAATGAGATGAGATAGCATATATGATAGAAAATGCCTTGCAAACCATAAACCACTATATGAATGGTAGTTATTATTATTATTAGTCGCAGTGAGGTTAAGGGATTTGCCCACTTCATGTAACTAGTAAGTATCAGAGTAGGGATTTGAACCCAGGCTTCTTGACTACAAATCTAGAGCTTTCCCCACTATGTTACATGGTCTCTTGTGAAGCCCATAACAAGTTTATGCAAATATTAACTCATTATTTCATCTGAGAAACAGTTATATATTGATTATTTGTATGCTGATAAACCACTTGGAATGACTGTACAACTTGATCCCAGGCCCCCATCATCTCCTGATTTTATAGAGAAGAATTAGAAAAGTTAGGTTCAGAGTTGTGTGTGTTCTTGGGTAACTGATAGGAATTATTGATTTTGTATAAGCAATTTGAAGATTATCAGAAGTTTTGTGTTATTCATGCTCCTGATTTTCTCCTTTCATGAGAATGATCTAGATTAAAGTACTTATGATGTGACAAAGGAAGGTCTCAGCTCTTGAAAACCTAACTTGGCCCCAGCCTCATATAGGGTTTTTCTTCTCTTTTTCCATTCTCTGTTTAACTTGGTCTTTGCTGGCAAGCACTCCAAAGCTACTGTGACGGTGTTTCCACCTATCTCTTTCTAATACTGCCTCTAATCTTTTTCTTTTCTTTTCTTTTCTTTTCTTTTCTTTTCTTTTCTTTTCTTTTCTTTTCTTTTCTTTTCTTTTCTTTTCTTTTCTTTTCTTTTCTTTTCTTTCTTCCTTCCTTCCTTCCTTCCTTTCTTTCTTTCTTTCTTTCTTTCTTTCTTTCTTTCTTTCTTTTTTTCTCCAGTTTTCCTAGTTTCTCATGGCCTCAGTTTGGACATCCCTTTCTTCCATAGTGCAATCAAGACAGAAGTTGGGTTTTTCTAAGATGGTTTGATTAGAAATGAAAAGAATTAAGATAAAATTAAAGGCAGCGTCACAGTCAAAAAGACCTGGAGCCCAGTACAACCTCTGAAACATCCTGGCTGTATGTCATTTAACTGCCTTGGACTTCAGTATCCTTATCTGTAAAATGATAGGGTTAGACTAAATGGCCTCTGAGATCCATTTGAAATCTAAATGTAAGATTTGGTATCACTTAAATTCTCAGTGCCTCAGGCAGCTCTATAAGACCATAAGTTACAGAGTAGTTGCTGATCTGCATTTGTAAAAGAAATGTTCTAACCAGATGTTGCTTCCTCAAATGAAATACCAGGTATGGAGAGAGAGACAGAGACAGAGACAGAGAGAGACAGAGAGACAGAGACAGAGACAGATACAGAGAGATAGAGACAGAGACAGACAGCAAGACAGAGAGACAGACAGAGAGACAGAAATTGACAGAGCACAGCAATGTTGAATTACAGCACATGGAAATCTGGGAATTTTATCCTAAGTTATCTGATATTCCCAATTTGACCATAGAAGTCACAAACTTCTTGGGGTCTTATCTGTCTAACCTTGCCATAGAACTACCTATGACTACATAGGACTGCACAGCCCTGAGAGTGAGAAGACAGAACATATGCTCCCTCTGGTTTTGACTAAACCCAATTTCAAATTCTTCTTCTATTCCCAAGGTTGTCCCTTCCTTGGCTCCCCATGATTCTTCCCATTTACCTTTGTAGTCATTGCTAAAAGGTACTTTTCATTTGGGGTGTATGGGGTATTCAAGGAGCACCATCACCTCTGGTGTGAGGCCTTGCTGAGCCCTTTTCAGGGCTGCTCATCCATCTTTGGCGACTACCTGACACTCAACTCTCATTTGTGGCTCCAAAAAGCTGTAGCATGTACAGTGGCCATACCCTGGTAAACCATCTTGGCAGATGGCATAAACCAGATTCAGGGTAACTGGCAAGCCTCAAAGTCTTCAGTGAATTAGAGGGGTGTCTACCTCAAGCATGTAAAGACTTCATCCAGCAGAATAGGCAGATGAGGACAATTTGTTCCAGCAGCCATGAAGGCAGCTGGAGTAGGTGATATGGAATGCTTAGAACTTGTTCAGATGACTCTAGAAGAGAGAATGAGGTTGATGACTTTGTGCAACTCTGTCTCACTTAAATCCAATTCAGGCACAAGTGATGTCATCGGTCCTCTTTGAAAACAAAGGACAAATGCCATCAGACAAATGTCGGATACCTTAGCCAGGCTCCAACCACCAACAGTGAGGGTAGGTCAGATTCTCATTGTAGACTTCTTTTTTTTCTTTTTTTTTTAAATTAAAAAATTATAAAAATATTTTATTTTCCAGTTACATGTAGAGATAGTTTTCAACACTTGTTTATAAGATTTCTAACTTCAAATTTTTCTTCCTCCCTCCCCTCCCCCCCCTCCCCAAGACAGCAAGTAATCCAATATAGGTTATATATGTACAATAACATTAAACATATTTCTGCATTAGTCATGTTATAAGAGAAGAATCAGAGCAAAAGCACCAAAAACAAAAGAAATAGTATGGTTCAATCTGCATTCATATTCCACAGTTCTTTTTTCCCCCCCTTTTTCTGTATTTGGAGAGTCTTTTCCATTGTGAGTTCTTTGAAACTTTCTTGTACCATTGCATTGGTGAAAAGAATCTCATTTGATCAACACAATGTTGATGATACTGTGCACAGTGTTGTGGTTCTGCTCATCTCACTCATCATCAGTTCATGCAAGTCCTTCCAGGTTTCTCTGAACTCCTCCTGCTAATTGTTTCTTTCATTGAAGACTTTCTGTGTGACACTTAAACATCAATGCCAATGACCCACTGGGAATTGAAACTTCTTGGTACAACTTATACTCTTAGGGATTTGCCTGAGGCTCAGATCTGCCCAATGTCACACAGCTAGTAAGTGTCAAAGGTACAATTTGAGCTAAAATCTTCCTGATCCCTCTCTTTACCTGCTGTTCCAGGCTGCCTCTCTCAATTCTGGGTATTTTATTTTTCTTTTAAAAAATGTTTCTTTTCTTGTATTTCCCCCCTAATTAACAAGCACATATTTTTCTTCCTTTCAGCTTCCATGACCACAATTGAAAAAAGAAAAGCAAAACCTTTGCAACAAGGTTCTGAGTATTTTCATAGAAAATCAACAATTGAGTATCATATGATAATAAAACATAGAGACTCTGGATCTCTTGTTTCTACTTTTGTATTTTCAGCTTGAGTTTCATTACAAAATTGTTTCATACGGGGATCCAGTAAATATTTAGCAAGCCTACTATGTTTCTAGCACTGTGCCAGGAAATTCAAGAGGAGAAATCAAAGTATAATACATGATCTCTTTCCTTTCAGGAGCTTATAAACTATCTGGGGTGACCATACTAACATGAAACATGTAGAAGACAATCAATGCTAAAGTGTAAAGTCTCTTGCAGAAAGTGCAAGAGGAATGCAGAAAAGGGAGTGATCAGTGAGGGAAAGAAAGAGTATCAGGATGACTGTCCCTCCAAGGAAGTGAGATTTGTGTTAAGTTGGGAAGGGTTTAGAGAAGCGGAGAAGGAGGCACTGCATCAATGAAACATGAAGCAGTCATTTAAAAGTCTTCATCCTCAGCTTCTCTGCAATTAAAAAAAATTTATTTTTTAAAAAAATTATGAATTCAACAAACAAAACTTTCTATACATGAGGAACAGAAAAGACTATAGTATATGAAATCATGAAAATCTATTACATTCAGCTGTTTTAATATACATTTATTTTAACATTTATGCATATATAGATAATATATAATACCTTTCTATATAATATACATTTATTTCAATATTCATTTATATAAGTATGCATTTATATATAAATTGCATATGCAATATAAATATATATGCATGCATATATACATGCATACACATATATGAGGAAAAAACCATGATAGTTCTTTGACTTCTTTGCTTGGTTGTGTCCCCTTCTGAACTTCTTTCTGCTCTCAACTGAATGATTCTTAAATGTTTTCTTGAGGATCTCTCCTTGCTTTTCTTCTTTTTTAGGGGGAAGGCTTCACTACTGATCTCCCTCAACTCTCTCATCCACAAATTAAAAAAGTAAGAAAAATGTGGAGTCAAGTTTTATGCAGCTTTCGATACTGGCAACCAACAACTCCTAAAGGATACTCTCTCTCTTTCTCTGTCTGTCTCTCCTCTCTCTCTCTCTCTCTCTCTCTCTCTCTCTCTCTCTCTCTCTCTCTCTCTCTCCCTTGTTTGAAAGATACCACATATCCTGGTCTTCCTTTTACCCCTTTAAACGTCTTTAATTCTGCTTTCTTTGAAGGCTCTTTGTTCTCTTACTGACCTTTTAAAATCTTGATTCTCTAAGGGGATGCTTGATCCTCTTTTACTCTCCCTCTTCACATTCTTTCCCTTGGTAACCTCATTTATTCCCTTTACTTCAAACTTTAGAGCTAGACAGATGATCCTCATATCTACAAGTTCCATTTGCATGATGGATTCCTCTGTCCGTCTATCAACTGACTAAGGTGAGACCAAGAGACTCTTTTTCAGAATGTCTTTAAAGACATAAAATAAAATATATAGGATTATAAAGGAAACCAATTATACTGAAATAATTGTCAAAATATATTAAAAATCAAGTTCATGGACCACAGGTCAAGAATCACTGCTTGCTTCAAGCAGACATATTTCAAACTTTCCCCTAAATCTGTTTCCACATTCGACTTCACTATTTTTGTCGATGTAACAGTTGGAAACCTTGGAATTAACTTTGATTCTTTCCCCTCCTTCATCTTTTGCCTAATCAATTACCTAGTCCTGTTGACCCTATCTCTATATCTTGCATCTGTCCCCTCCTCTATATAGTCACTGCCCTAGTACTACCATATAAAGTGGTAAGATGCATAGTTTGACATATACAGGATCATTCTTTTTATAATTCACCTTCTTGAGAGTATAGGCGTAGTAGTGGGGTCTCTGATTAAAAAGATGTGGAAAATTTGATCATTCACTTTATTGGCATAAATTCCAATTGTTTCCCAAAATGGTTGTACAAATCCACATCCCTGAGCATACTTTTATTGCAATTTAACTGATGCTGAAAAAAATATTTTATGAGAAAAGGAGCCACTTACAGTAAATACCAAATTCAATCAATTCATATTGATAGAACATGGTACCCTTTATTGTCTATTGTTGTTTAGTCATTTTCAGTTATGTCTAACTCTTTGTGACCCCAGTTGAGGTTTTTTTGTCAAAGACGCTGGAGTGATTTGCCATTTCCTTCTCCAGCTCATTTTATAAATGAAGAAACTGAGGTGAACAGGGTTAAGTCACTTGCCCAGGGTCATATAGTTAATAAGTGTCTGAGGTTGGATTTAAACTCAGGAAGATGAGTCTTCCTGACTCTGGGTCCAGTGCTCTATCCACTATACTACTTAGCTGCCCTGCCATTAAGACCAATAGTATCTCTAGACTTCTCAGAAGCTTAACTGATGCCAGATTCCAAGGACATTATATTTAGTTGGTTCAACTTAATCCTATGAGCAAAAGATGGAGGCGTAAATATGGGAACTTGACTGCCTTTTCACCTTCAGAGAATGCTTATGTTTAAAAGGTTGAAGCTGGATAGTGTGTCAAGATAATGGAATGTGGTAGATAAGGGGATTTAGCAGATACTCAAAGGCCCACCTGGAGATCAATCTAAACTGATTGAATTAAGTGAGAGTGATTGACTGCTGATTAGCCTACTTCCAGTTAAGTAGATTGTAAGCACATCTGGCTGGCCCTTAAGAGGGTATTGTTCTCAGAAGCTAAAAACTTTGAACATGATCTCTTTCCTTTGAACTTGAGACCACCTTGGGGTCCAGTCAACCAATGAATTTGAATGGTGCTAGCCAATCAGCTTGAAGAACCTCCCATTTCTGGGAGGAGAACATGAAGGAGGAAGTTGAGGCTGGCAGGGGACTTCTGCCTCTTTTGGTTTGAGACATGGGTTTTGGTGGCAGGACTTCAAGTGGGAGGTTTAGGAAGGCTAGGATTTCCATGCTATAAGAAATCTGTTCTCAATCTTTCTCTTTACTATCTTATATCTTTCAATAAACCCTTAAAAAGCCTAAACTGATTTATCAGTGATTTTGTCAAGTTTCCCCCCAAAACTGGGGGGACAGATCAGAACCCACATTTAGACTTTTAGAATACACAATAGTCTCACTTAATCTCCAAATTTACAAAGCTCCTGGGAAACTAGTAGGCAAGATGATAGATCCCTTACTCATAAATTAGGTGGTGAACTCACCATGTTGATTACAGATAAGATTGTCCTCTCCACTGTGAGTCAACCCTGGGTTCCATTAATACTAGTTGAAATGAACTAACCCAAGCTCCAAACTCCAACTATTTAATCATTGATAACTCCCACTAATTGTGCATAGGCAAGAAGAATACATAGTCCATGAGTACCCAGACCCATCTAGGTACTAGGAACATCTCCAGTTCCTAGTAGATTGGCATGGTTATAGGCCAGAGGAGAGGGCACAGTAACCAACACACAGCATACATGCCCAGGAGTTGGTTGAGACTTTTCACCAGTGTTATCCCACTAAGTTCAAAGATGGCACTCTAGACAGAGAGATGGTACCTATTCTCATGGTAACATAGACTGAATGAGGAGGGTGTGTGCAGAGCACATCAGCTCAGGACAACCCATAGATAGAGAAGACCAAGGACAGGGTGACTAGCACACTCACCACTCTAAAAAATACCACTTTGAGGGGCAGCTACGTGGCGCAGTGGATTGAGCACCGGCCCTGGAGTCAGGAGTACCTGAGTTCAAATCCAGCCTCAGACACTTAACACTTACTAGCTGTGTGACCCTGGGCAAGTCACTTAACCCCAATTGCCTCACTAAAAAAAAAATGCCACTTTGAGAAGGAGGTTATGTAAGATAAATTACCATTTTGTTGGCACTTGCTGCTGCCTTCCATCAAGTCCTTTCTCTGACTCCATACCGATTTCTTGGGTCTAGACTACTACTCGCTAGCTACTTTGAACACTGTTCTTGCCTCCTGCTTCTCTAATTGAGCTTAGTATTCCTGATGAACTTTAACTTGACCTAGCTTAGCCTCTGTTTTTACTTTGGATCATTCCACCTCTCCCTCAGGCCTTGGTGATGGATCTTAATCAATAGTACCTTTTGGTCCCATTCTTTCTCTTCTCCAAATCCCCCATGTGACCTTATACAAATTGATTTACTTCCTGAGCCTCAGTCTTCTTGTCTGGAAATGGGAAGAGTACAATATGATCTCGAAGTCTACACCTTAGATAATGGAATGAAGAGAATGGCAAAGTGAAAAAAAATCACTCCAAGATATCAAGCCCAGAAGACCAGAAAAATGGTTGTAGCTTTGGAAAACAATGGGATAACTGGGCAGTTTGGGAGTTGGGGAATAGGAAAAAGAAAGGCTATAAAAGGATGAGTTCAGTCACTGAGAGTCAGGGTCAAATGGGAGAAACTACTGCTGATAAATTCCCCATCCTGCCCCTGGGAGTGTGAAAGTCTTAGAATTAAACATCCTGTGAATTTGGAGTTGGTCAGGGGCCAACCACAACTTTTATTTTATTTCAAACGTGCCTTGATGGGGTGAGATTAGCTCATGTTATTTGAGTGAGCCAGTTGCATGGAACAAAACACATTTTTGTGTTTGTTGGACTTGAGGCAGTGCAGGAAGTGATGTTGGCGTCTATTACACCAGGGCCCCAAATGGATCAATTAGGCCTTTTATTTGGGGCTGTCTCATTGCAGGATTTTTTTTTCAAATGTTCAAAACAAGGCATCTCCTGCTCCAGGGCTCTATACAAAGTCCAAATCAAAACCGAGCAACTCACAGACCCTAGCTTCCATCAATTGGACTTGACTCTCTTCCCTTCAGGCCTCTTAGGCTGGCTTTGTGTATAGGTTGGAATAGATGACTGTCGAGGTCCCTTCCAACTCTCAAATTATCTGATTCTATTGAGGAAGTAGTCAGAGCTGCTATTCATGAACTAATCAATTAATTAATATTAATTTGTATTACATTGCCTATTGGCCTGTATAATATATTAGGCTATTCTATTCCTGTTAGGCTTACTCTGTTGGGGAAATGGCTAGAGCTGCTCTTAATTAATCAGCTAATCACTTGTGTACCTTTATTTTGATCATCCAATTCTTGTTATGACTCTGCTATGACACTTCATGAAATCTGTGTTTCAGCTAAACTCAGCTACTAGCCATTCCCTAAACTTCAGTCTCTATATATTGCCTCCATGTATTTGTACAAACCACCAGCTTGCCTGAAATATATTCCTCCATCAATCAGCTCCTTGTCTTCCCTTCAAGGCTCAGCTCAAGCACCACCAATCCCATCAAACAAACCTTCAGATGATCATAGAACTAGAGCCTGAAGTGACTTAGGAGGTCATTCAGTTTACTCTCCTACTCCCTATCCATTTTGTTGAGAAAACTGAGATCCAGAGAGGTTGAATGAATAACTTGCCCAAGGTCACAGAGGTTGGAAGTGTATGAACAAGAATCAGTAACCTGGTCCTCTGACTTGAAATTCAACATTCTTTCTACTTCACCACACTGCCTTTCCCAATTCCTCCAGTGGTTAATGTTCTTTCTGTCTTCTGTCTCCTCATTATCTCTCTGTATCTGTCTTTGTCTCTCCACCTCCCTTTTTCTTCTCTATTCTTTTCTCTGTCTCTTTTCCTCTCCTTCCTTTTCTCCCTCCCTCTTTCTCTTTCTCTCTCCTCCCTCTTCCCTCTCCCCAATTACCTTATATTATGCTTATTCATGAGCATGATGAGAGATGGGATATCACAGTGATTAGACTTGGTTTCAGAATGAAGAAGACATGTATTAAATCCCCATTTATGCGACACTAGCTAGCAGCATGACCCTGAACAAGTCATTTAACCTCTTGGGTCCCCAAGTCTCAAGACTGTAAGTTGCTTAGTAGATGTGGAGCTGTATTCCCAAGAGTTACCTCCCTGGAAGTCCGCTACACCATGGGTCTAGGACCTCTGGCCTCCAAAAAACATGCCCATATTGTATCTACCCAGTAGAATGTAAGCTTTGAATTTTTTTATATCAAGGATTATTTTGTTTTCATCTTTGATTTCCTAGTGCCTAACATATATTAAACACAAGAAATGTTTCGTAATTTAATAGAATTACAATACTGCCTTAAACATAGATTTTTCTTTTCTTGAAATTGGCATCATCCTGAAAAAATTTATGCCATTAGGGCCATATGAAAACAAGACTCGTTCTCCTAAGCTCCCCTTTGGCTTGCCCCATGCACCTCCATCCTTCCTTCCCCAGGATCTCATGAGAATTATTTTTCTGCTATTCTTTCTGGATAAGACATGTCCATCGCATCAGAGTTTGTGATAGGGGAAATGGGGGAGGGGAGGAAGGTATAGAAAGTGGGAGCTGGGGTCATTTCACAGTCATGCTGAACATGTTCCCCTTGTGCTTTCACCTCTCAGAGCCCTGTTTCTCCTGCTGAGAAATGCTAAGGATCAATCCTCCTGAGACTTCATACTCTGCAACTTCCTCCAGACGTTCTCTACCTCCCTAGGGAAGGTCTAGAAAAAGATCTTTTATTTTTTTTAAGCAATTTCTGCTATGGTGAGAGGATTGTGGTAATCTATTTAACTCCCAGAGGATTCATTCTCCCTCGATTCTGGCCAAGCCTGGTAGAGCTGGGCCTTCCTGAAGAAAACCTAATATAGCAAAATAAGAATTCACGAAGCATCTGAATTGGACAGCAGTCATTTGCAGGACAATTCATCCCTGGGCTCCTTTAAAACAAGTTTCCTTGATGTATTTTAAATATGACTTACAGAGATCTTTCCAAAAACATCACTGGGGTAAAGTGTGGTACAGCTGAGCTCTCTTTAGACTCTCAGGATTAGTCCCTTTACTAAAGCAATTAACATTTTATGACCTCTTTTATGGTTAATTTCCCAAGCTCCATGTCAAATCTCTTCAGTACTGATGGAATGATTATTGGGTACAATTATTGTGTGTGACTTTTTTCAGTCATGCCCCTTTGCCCCTCCCTGAACAATAGAGATTCTAGTGTTTGGTTCAGTTTTCTCTCATGGAACCATTGTAAGTGGAATCAACTCCAAGAAGTGTAATGAAACTTGGGTTCTTTGGTGCATAAGAGTAGTTCTTTGGCCTGTAAATCACACTCAGCCTCTTGCTCTCAGAAATTAATAATAACTGAATAAAAACTGAATGTAGGCCAAATCTATGATTAATTTATTTTATCTAAACTCAGCTGAGACCTCATTACAGTAGGGCAATCTTCTTATTTGTTCTTGATTGTTCTTGATCAAGCTTCACAGGTTTTTTTTTGTTGTTGTTGGTTTTTTGTTTTTGTTTTTGGTTTTTTTGTGGGGCAATGGGGGTTAAGTGACTTGCCCGAGGTCACACAGCTAGTAAGTGTTAAGTGTCTGAGGCTGGATTTGAACTCAGATACTCCTGAATCCAGGGCCAGTGCTTTATCCACTGTGCCACCTAGCTGCCCCAAGCTTCACAGGTTTTCACAGAGACTTCAGAAGCCACATAGTCCAACCCTTATGCCCCAAAGGTTTAATAACTGTCAAAAAAGGAAATAAGGTTAGTCTGACATGGACTTTTCCCCTCAGTCACTCAACAGAAGCACACTCCATTGTCTCTCAGCAGGTGAATTCACCTACTTTACTGAGAAAATGGAAGCAATCCTTCATTAACTCCCTTATTCCCCTATTTTGTTCCTTAACTCTTTTCTTTCTTTGTTTCTTTTTTGTTGTTCCAAAATATTCCAAATTTCTTAACTCTTTTCTAAATCTTTATTTTTCCCTTCCTTATTTGTAACATTATATGAAGAAGAGGTGGCCTTTCTCCTTGACAAGGCCAAATCCTCTACTTATACCTGGCATCTCATTCCCTATCATCTCTTCTAGAAATTTAACCACAAATTATTTTTTCTTGACTTGATCTTCAGTCTCTCTATTGATTGGCTCAATTTCCACTGTCTGTAAAAATGCCCAGGTCTTCCACATCCTATCGATCAACTAATCCTAAAAAAATCAATTCTTATTACCATTTTTACTTTTTCATATTATAGTTATCTTTACTTCCCTGACAAGCTCCTAGAAAGAGTCCTTTTCTCCAGCTACCACTTCCTTATCACTCACTCATTTCTCAGTCTCTTGCAATCTGGCTTCTTGACCTTACTACTCCATTAAAACTGTTCTCTCAAGTTCAGAGAAGCCTGGAAGGACTTGCATAAACTGATGATGAGTGAGATGAGCAGAACCAGAAGAACATTGTACACAGTATCATCAACATTATGTGTTGATCAACTGTGATAGACTAGATTCTTCTCACCAATCCAATAGTACAAGAAAGTTCCAAAGGACTCATGATGGAAAAGGCTCTTCAAATCCAGAAAAAAAAAAGGAACCATGGAATATGGATGCTGATTGAACCATACTATTTCTTTTGTTTTTTTGTGCTGTTGTTTTCCTTTTTTGAGGTTTTTCCTTTTTGCTCTGATTCTTCTCTTATAACATGACTAATGCAGAAATATGTTTAATGTTATTATGCACATATAACCTATGTCAGATTACCTGCTGTCTAGGGGAGGGGGGGAAGGAGGGTAGGTAGGGAGAAAAATTTGAAATTTGAAATCTTATATAAACAAATGTTGAAAACTATTTATACATGTAACTGGAAAATAATAAAATACTTTTATTTTTTAAAAACCTGTTCTCTCAGAGATTGAGTGATCCTTTTTATCAAGTACAGAAGTCTTTTCTCAATCTCTATCCTAACTGACCAGTATGTTGCTTTTTTACATTGTTTTTTCACACCATGCTGCCCCTTCAGCCCTGTTTCTAGATTAGAGGGAGCCCCCTACACTTTATGACTTTCTATACATTGTTTTGTCTTGGATCTCTCCCCTCTCCTCCCCTTTCCTTCCTTTCCTTTCCCTTTCCTCTCAGGCACCTCTTGGTAAGTTCATCTTCTCCAATGGGCTCAATTATAATTCTTATGCAGATGACTATACATACATACATACATACATACATATCCCAAATCCCCTGAATTTTAGTACTCTATTTTCAAATGGAGAGTTATATTTCCAACTAAACATGCCTAAAATTAACCTTATTCTCATAAGGTCCCACAGAATCACAGTATCTTAGAGCTGGAAGGGAAGTCTGAGGCGATTTGGTCCAATTAATACCTAAACAACAATTACTTCCACAATATTCCTGAAAAATAGTCTTGGCATGGGGCAGCTAGATGGTGCAGTGGATAGAGCACTGGCCTTGGAGTCGGGAGTACCTGAGTTCAAATCCAGCCTCAGACACTTAACACTTACTAGCTGTGTGACCCTGGGCAAGTCACTTAACCCCAATTGCCTCACTAAAAAAAAAAATAGTCTTGGCATAACCTTTTTTTGTAGACATCTACTAAAGAAAAACCTATTCTTTTCTAAGGCATCCCATTCCAGTTTCTGACAGCTCTAATTATTAGGAAGTTTGTTCAGGCATAAAATCTATGCCTATTTGCCTCCTCTACCATCATCCTTCAGTTTTATCCTCAGAATCAAGCAGAACAGGTCTAATACCTTTTCCATGTGGTATAATTTCAAATAGCTACTACATTCCCCCATGTATCTTTTGTCCAGATGACGACTTCTTATTCCTGTGACTAAAACTCATTTGGCATGATTTAGTGATCCTTCATTGATCTCGTCTTTCTTCTCTGGGTGTTCACCAGTTTATTCATTTTCTTCTTATAATATGGTGTCCATAACTGAATGCAATACCCCAGATGTTATCCAATTAGGGCAATGACCATGTGAATATCAATCACCACCCTAGTCCTGGACACTACATTAATCCTGGATTTCTGGTTTAGGTACATATACTTCCCCTATCATCACATTAACATGGTTCAAGCTGCCATATTTATGTTGCTGTTGACCTTGAGTTACACTAAAGCTTAAACATCTTTTCCAAAGTATTGACTCTCTTGTCAGACTTCTCCATCTTGTACTTATGAAGTTTTTTTTTTAAAGGGAAAGGTTTCATTTTTATCTCTAATAAATCCCATCATATTACAGTTGACCTAACAATAAAATCTTTCAGGGTCTATTGGGATACCGATGATATCATTTATTTTTCATCTTTCCCTCATAGGATTCTGTCACCTCCAAATTTGATTGACATATCTGTGATATCTTCATAATTTCCTTAAACCTGCCTCTAAAATTCCAATGCTCTTATCCTCCCAGATACCCAGTTTTGTAATCTAAGATTCATCATTGATTCTTTTCTCTCTCATCATCTATAGCCAATCAGTATTGAGTTCTCATTTTTCTAATTCCACAACTTCTCTCACTTTCTTCCTCTTCTCTCCACTCATATGACTAGAACACTGATTTAAGCTCTTATCACTTTTTGCATGGTCTATTGTGATAGCTTCCTAATTTGTTTCCCTGCTTCCAGTCTATTTTTTTTTTGAGGCGATTGGGGTTAAGTGACTTGCCCAGGGTCATACAGCTAGTGTCAAGTGTCTGAGTCCAGATTTGAACCCACATCTTCCTGACTCCAGGACTGGTGCTTTATCCAATGCACCACCCAGCTGCCCCATTCCAGTCTATTTCAGTACTATTTCCCTTCTGACCCATCCTACTATTGTGACAGCTTCCTAACCAATTGGTTTCTCTGCTTCCAGTCTCTCCTCTCCACCCATCCTACTGTTGTGAAAGAAACTTTCTAGCTAATTGATTGATTCCCCTGCTTCTATTCTCTTCCCACTATGACCCATACTACATACAGCTAACAAATTGCTATTTTTATAACACAGGACCACAATACCTCCAACTCAAAAAATCTTCACCAATAGTTTCTTATTGCTTCTAGGACAAAATAAAACAAAAGCACTTTGCTTGGAATTTAAAGGCCTCCACAGTCTAGCTTGAACATACTTTTCTAACATCAAGTCACTTTATTTACTTTTGTATATTCTACTTCCTAAACCAAATTGGCTGACCACTTGTTCCTTGAACTTGGCATTCTATCTTTTGCCACAATGTATTTTCTTTTTTTTTTCATTTTTTAAAAAAAAGATAAAATAGTTAACTTTGTTTACATGACACAAAAAAGCTTCTGCACAGACCAAAGTAATACACATAGGATAAGAAAGGAAGAGGTCAAATGGGAAAAAAATTGTTAGTGGAGCTGTGAAATGGCAGAACCATTTTGGAAATCTATTTGAAATTATGCAAATGCAAATAAAGTAACTAAAATGTCCATACCCTTTGAACCAGAGACTTTATTACTGGGACTGTACTCCAAAGAAACCATTGATAAGAAGAAATTCCCCATACATACCAAAATATTTATAGCAGTACTTTTTGTGTTAGTCAAGAATAGGAAACAAAGTAGATGTCAATCAACTGGGGAATAGCTAAACAAATTAGCAATTATGTATGTGATTAGCAATTATGTATATGATGAATACAGAGAAATATGGAAAGATTTATATAAATTGATGCAGAGCAAAGTAAGCAGAGCCAAGAAAACAATATATACAATATGAAATATAATAAAATTATAAAGATCAAATATGACTGGAATGAAGAAATATAAGAAGATACTCCCAATTTCATGGAGGTGGGAGGTGTACAAGTGTTATGCATTACATATGTTTTTGGACTTTTTCTTTCTTTTTTATACTTCCGTCTATATTCAGGTACCATCAGTTCTTTCTCTATAGATGGATTGCATTTTTCATAAGTCCTTCAGAGTTATCTTGGATCATTGCATTGCTGAAAATAACTAAGTCATCATCTTACAATATTGCTGTTATTTTGTATACAGTACATTTCACTTTGCATCAGCTCATGTAAGTCTTTCCAGGATTTTCTTTTTTTTCTTTTAAAGTATTTTTAAATGTTTAAATTTAAATTTTATTTGTAATATATAATTATATTTTATACATGTATCAAACATAGATATAATATATACAAAGACACATATATGACATATATAATGTAAATTTTCTACATTATTACATTGATATACCTAGATATATTCTAATACATATAACTTAGTATTTTAATTCCTTAGATAAGTTTTATAAATAACAAATACATATCAATTTATATAATTTATATGACAAATTTGTTTAAATATCATTACTATACAAATAATACCTAAATAACTCATATACATCATATATATATATACACACACATACATACATACATTTATGTGTGTGTGTATAAATACAAATATACTTCTCCAAGTTTTTCTGATAGCATCCTGCTCATCTTTTTTTTTAAATAGTAAACTACATTTATATAGTACTTTAAAGGGAGATTTCCCTACAAAACACCCATGAGGCTGATTATTGTAACAATAGTAATAGCTAACATTTATATAGTACCTTATACCTGACAAAGAATTTTCTTCACAATAGCCCAGCAAAGTAAGTACTACTACAACCACTACCATCATCATCATCCTCATCTTACATTGCTCTTACCTCTGCTTCAAATTGCCCCCCAACTTATTATTGCTAGCTGTTTCCCTCTATCCTATTCACTTCCCATGATATTTACTCTATTTTCTATCTTCTTTTACCCTATTCCTCCTCAAAAGTGTTTTGCTTCTGACTGCCCCTCCTCCAATCTGCCCTCCCTTCCTTCACACCTCCCCCCTTATCCCCTTCCCCTCTCACTTCCCTTCAGGGCAAGATATATTACTATACCTTGAGTGTGTATGTTATTCCCTCTTTGAGACAGTTCTGATGAGAGTGAGGCTCATTCATTCTCCCACTCCTCCCTCATCTTTCCCTCTACTCCTTAAGTTTTCTCTTGCTTCTTTTATGTGAGATACTTTGCCCCATTGCACCTCTCCCTTTTCCTTTCTCCCAGTGCAATCCTCGCACCCCTTAATTTTGTTTTAAAGATGTCATCATGGGGCAGCTAGGTGTCACAGTGGACAAAGCACCTGACCTGGACCCAGGAGGACCCCAGTCCAAATCCAGCCTCAGACATAAGATACTCCCCAACTGCATGACCCTGGGCATGCCCCCCAACCCTGACTGCCCCACAAAAAGAAATGATAAACAAAAAATAAATGCTTTGCAGATATCTTCCCTTCATAATCAATTCCCACTTGTGCCCTCTGTCCAAATTTATTCCTTTTGGCTGCCCTAATACTGAGAAAGTTCTTATAAGTTAGAAGTATCATCTTCCCATGTAGGAATGCAAACAGTTTAACCTTTTAACATCCCTCATAATTTCTTTTTCCTGTTTACCTTTTTATGCTTCTTTAAGGTCTTGTATTTAATCAAAGTTTCTATTCAGTTCAGGTTTTTTCATCATGAATGCCTAAAAGTCCTCTTTTTCATTAAAGTTCCATTTTAAAAAAACATTTTGTTTTGTTTTGTTTTGTTGGTGGGGCAATGATGGTGAAGTGACTTGCCGAGGGTCACACAGCTAGTAAGTGTCAAGTGTATGATGTTGGATTTGAACTCAGGTCCTCCTGAATCTAGAGCTGGCACTTTATCCATGGCGCCACCTTGCTACCCCCTGAAGTCCCATTTTTTACCCATAAAGATTTTTTTTTTGCTGGGTAGGTGATTTTTGGTTGTAATACCAATTTCTTTGCCCTTTGGAATATCATATTTCATGCCCTCTGATCCTTTATTGTAGAAGCTGCTAGATCTTGTGTTATCCTGACTGTGCCTTCACAGTACTTGAATTGGTTCTTTCTGGCTGCTTGCAATGTTTTCTCCTTGACCTGGGAGCTCTGGAATTTGGCTATAATATTCCTGACAGTTTTCATTTTGGGATCTCTTTCAGGAAGTGATCAGTGAATTCTTTCAATTTCTATTTTACCTTCTGCTTCTAGAATATCAGGGCAATTTCCCCTGACAATATCTTCAAAGATGATGTCTAAGCTCTTTTTTTGATCATGGTTTTCAGGTAGTCCAATAATTTTCAAATTATCTCTCCTGGATCTATTTTCCAGGTCAGTTGTTTTTACAAGGAGATATTTCACATTGCCCTCTATTTTTTCATTAATTTGGATTTTCTTTGTTGTGTCTTGATTTCTTATAAAGTCATTAGCTTCCATTTGTTCAATTCTAATTCTTAAGCAATTCTTTCTTCAGAGAGCTTTTCCATTTGGTTTTTCAAGCTGTTGACTTTTTTTCATGACTTTTTGGTATCACTCTCATTTCTCTTTCCACTTTTCCCTCTACCTCTCTTACTTTATCTTCAAAGTCCTTTTTGAGTGCTTCCATGGCCTGAGACCAATTCATATTTTTCTTGGAAGCTTTGGATGTAGGAGCTTTGACTTTGTTATCTTCTTGTGAGGGTATATTTTGATCTTCCTTGTCACCAAAGAAACTTTCTATGGTTCACATCTTTTTCTGTCTGATCATCTTGCTAGCCTATATCTTGACTTCTAACTCCTTTTTAAAGTGGGGCCCTGCCTCCAGGATACACTGTCTCATGCTTCAGGGGGTCTCAGGTGGAACAATTTAAGGAGAGGCAGGTTCTTCACTCCCCTGACCCATGCTCTGGTCTGTAAATAGCCCAAGGCTTCCTTGCTCTTTAACCTCAAAATAGAATTTTGTCTCACTATAGTTGCTAGTTTCTGGCATGCTTGTGCCCCTCCCTCACCTGGGCTGCCACTTAAGACTACTTCCTGGTTCCCAGCACAGGCGAGACAACTGAGTTCCACCCCAGTGCCAGCAGTGACCCCAGTAATGTCCCCCTGGCCAGCTGCTCGACCCTTTTATCAGACCACGAGATGAGTTTCAGAAGTAGCCACAGCTGCAACCAATTCAGAATCTCCGGAAGTCTTTTTCTCTGGTATGGCCTGCCTGGGTCTGGGTCTGTGTTGGGGCAGCCTGGTCTGGGCTCCACTCCCACCCAGATACAACAGACCTTTCCTGCTGACCTTCTAAGCAGTCTTTGGTTGGAAAATGATCTCACACTGTCCTTTTGTGGGTTGTCTTATGGCATTGTCTTATGGCATTATTTGGAGTTTTTTGGAGTGATTGTGTCAAGAGCTCTGAGAGGTTACTGCCTTTCATCCACCATCTTGGCTCTGTCCCAGAAGTCCCACTATATATTTTCAAAAGTCATTCTTGCTGACTGGAGCACAGACACCATCACATTCACCTTATAGAATCCTTATTTTTCTTCAAGGTTTACCTAAGGTGTGACTGCCTCTTCGAGATAATTCCTATATCCCACCTCCCCAGTTGTTAGTATTTGCCCCATCCTCAAAAGGCCTTTTTATACTTATCTATATACTTTCATCTGCTGGTATAATATAAACTCCTAGAAGTCAAGAAGTGTTTACTTTGTATTTTGGAAGCCCTACGCCTTGGATAAATGGTTAATAAATGTCAAGTTGAATTGAATAAAAACGGTCAATTGTTTTTCTGGTTTAAAAAATGCAAGTTGCCTCAGGGAAGAGACTATTTGGTTTTCTTCTTTGTATGCCCAGAACTTAGCAGTGACTAGCATATAGCAGGTGCTTAATAAATGCTTATTTTTAAATGAAAAATTAAATGCTACCCTGTCCAGCTTGGTTTATTTGCTCCATAACTTTATGGCAATTCAGTTCAATTCAAATAGCATTCATTAAGCACCTACTGTATACTAAGACCTGATAAAAAGAAAAAAATGAAGCATCAAAATGAATGGATAGAGTGCTGGTCTTGGAGTCAGGAAGATCTAGGCTTAAGTCTCACTTATGATACATACTATTTTGTGTGACCTTGGAAAAGTCATTTCTCTCAGAAATCTAGGCTATTCTCAAAGACTGACTTTCAAAGAAGGTGCCAACCTGCTCTGGGTAGAAAGGATTTCTTTATCTTGTAGTTACTTATACTAATGAAATTGTAGGTACATCCAGTCTCATACACTTGACACTTATTAGCTGTGTGACCCTGGGCAAGTCACTTAACCCTCATTGTCCCACAAAAAAAAGAATTTGTAGGTCCAGACCCTATTCCTATTTCCTATGTATTAAAAACTATGCAAGGTTTTGGGCATATAAAGAAAAACAAAGGAAAAATTCTCCTTTATTTTATGTAGTTTATATCCTACTAGAATAATGTACTGATATGGGTCTGGGATAACTCTCCTTGAGGGCTAAACTAAAGGAGATGGGTCAGGGGTAACACTCCCTGAGAAGCTAAGCTATCAGGATGGACATGCCTAAGAAGTAAGGGTGATAAGCCTATTAGGTGGGGCTGCTTCCTGAGTGGCACCAGGGAACAGAGATAACTTTAGAAGTCAGTACCACTATACCTCCATTGTCAGGTGGTGGTCACCCCATCTACCGGTTATAGAAATTTTTGCCTTTCTTCTGTTGGATGAGCAAGATGTCTTTAAGATATCTCCTCCCCATTGGTTACTTTCTCTAGTGCCCAAATAAAAGACTATTTTATTCTAATTGAATTGCATGTGAGAGGGTGTAATTCTTTAAAGACGAATACCTAAGAACCTCCCCCCACAGTACTATTTAACATTTAAATGGTGCTTTAAGTTTTACAAATTCATATACATCCATTGCCTCACTTGAACCTCACAAAAAGACTGTGAGATAGGTGCTATATCTATTATTATCTCCATTTGACATATGAGGAAACTGAGGCCCAGGAAGACCACATGTCGTGTAAATGATTACATAACTGCTAAGTATCAAAGGTAAAATTTGAATTTAGGTCCTCCCCATTCCAAGTCCATCATTTTAGTTCCTGTTCTAGGTTGCTTCAAGTAATATACATATCCTACTTAGAATGGATATGGGTTTTAGGTAGTGGGGTGGGTGGCAAGAGCTTAGACAGACCAGACCAGGGAGGAAGAACCAGAAAGCACTGATGTTTTCTTCTGTCACTTCAATTCTACCTGATCAGAAGAATAATGTCCCACAGGGAGATGGCCCATCTGCAAAGCATGATGAATGGTGAGTATATTGGAAAATCCAGACTCATCTATTCCAGGTAGACTCCCCTGGAGTACTTATTTTACCTGAAACAAATTGTATAATTTCCAACTTCCATTCTTTTGCTTACATCACTCTCTTCACCTAGAATATCAATCTTGTCCTCCCTATTTGTCTATTGAAATTCTCTCCATCCTTAAGATCCACCTCAAAAACCACCATCTCTTCCTCCAAGTCTTTCCTACTCCTCTAAGTTTAGGGATTCTTTTTCTTTTTTTTGTGTCAAAGACCCATTGGTTGTCAGGTGAAGCCCTTCTATGATTAAAATTTTGAAAAGCATAAAATATGATACACAAGGAAACCAAAGCTTAAGCACCTGTCTTTATTGCTAGTGATCTCTCTCAGCATACATTATTTATTGCTTTCTTATGTACTTTTAGAAATCTGAGCTTTATTCTTGGTATTTGTATGTGTGTTTTATCTTCCTTAATAGACCAGATCACTTAAACAATTTGTCCTTATAACTCCAGTGGTGCCCATGATGGTGCCTCATATTTAATTATTCTTATTGATGGTCGAGTTATTTATGGGGATGGACTTACCATCTTGGTAAGTAAGAGCCCATTGTCCAGTTCCCTTGCCCCTGTTTTCCTTTACCTATGTCCAACTTCTATTCCTTGGTTCAAAGAGCATCACATTTCCCAAGAAATCCACATTAAGTCTGACACATGAGGCAAAGCTTCCCTTCCTCTTGTCCCGGTAACCGTAAGTCGGGAGCCAGTTCAGTGACCAAGTCCAGCAGTGGCAGCTGGGGCCCACAGTTTGTGTTTGTTGCTGCCTCAGAGCTGAATTTTTAGTCACAAAAAAGAGAATGAGAACAAACCATTCACCATGTTCACCCTCTCCCCACCCCCAACTTTTTATTTGTTTGAAGCCTTTTAACTGCAGTATTAAGATCATAAATTGGAAGGACTGCAATTTCCTTTCTTCCCTGCTCATTGTGGAGACATAAGGATTTGATGGAAGCCAGTGGACACTTGATTTCCTCAAACCACACTTGAATCCTGCCCACTCTCCACCCGAATCCCTCCCCACCCCCAGCCAGGTCTGTGTTGTGTCAGTGGACTTCCTGTAGTTAGATATGAAATATAATTTCCAACCTCATGCTCAGTAATTTGTGGAAAGAACTGAGGTTCCTTGGGCTCATCTTGTTCTAGGCTTTGATATTTTCAGTAAAGGAAAGGAGAAAAATTTAGGCAGTTGTTTGTAAGTTATTCTTGCTCCTGACCTCTAAAAATGCTCCACACTATGAAAATATTTCCTTTGTTGCATCCTATGGGGCTTCTCCCTCCTGCAAGGTTAAGTTATGCTCAGTTAACTTGTCAATTAACCATTGAATGCAAGAGTTCTTAATAATTTTTTTTTACATGTGTGAGTATGCCATGGATCCCTTTGGCAGTTGATGAAATCTATGGACCCCTTCCCAGAATAAGGTTTTTAGATGAATAGAATAAAATACATAGAATTACAAATGAAACAACTTATACTGAAATATCATTATCAAAATAAAAAAATAACAAAAACAAAAATAAATTCACTGACCCCTGATTCAGAACCCTTGATTTAATGCTTGGTAGCATTTCTTCTAACACCTTATACTGGTTCTTTAAATATGTTGTTGATATTTACCTTGTAAATGTGCTCCCATGTCATACTGGAGCATGGAGATTATGTTGGGTTTTTGATGGCTATGCCACTGGAGTCAAAACTCTGGCATATTCTCTCAAGCTAGAAAGGTTTTGAGCATAACCAGAGCTATGGCTTGTGTGACAGTTGTTTGAGGACTAGCTCAGTTCTCTTCAGAGGGGTTCAGAAGTACTCATCACTCCTTCAGATGATTTTCTTTTTGATGAGAGGGAACCACAGCAACTTGATGGCTGTACTAAGAACAATGAGGGTTGTCAATCTACAATGGTGGAGGGAATTTCCATGTTGATGAAGTCATGGATATTTTGAAGTATTACGGGAGTGATTTATTTTTCCTATGCTGTTGGCTAATCAACTAGATAACAATAATGACTGGTAATATTTACCTCATACTTAAAAGCTCCTTGAGAAGAGAGAATATATCTTAAGTGACTCTATAGGCCTCAAAGTATAATGTTATGCATAGTAGGTACTTATAAATATTTTTGGATTGTATTTTACTTTTTCTTGATTCATTGATTTTTATTTGGCAAAATGGTGGAGTAGGTAAAGTTTGTCTTCAATTACTTCTCATCTTCCCTAGGCTCTTCTTTGTGGTTGAGGGTACCCATTTCCCAGACTCACAGTCTTCTTAAGCTCTATACTGATTTCCCAAAGCCTCCCTCCTCTCCATCCCAGGAACCTTAGAAGTAATCTATATCATCAAACTATTTTTTCAGCTTGTGGTCCTTAATACTTGAAGTGACAACTAATTATATGAATTATTATCACTAGGGGAGATAAACAGACTTGAATAATGTCTCTCTATGTTTTAGTTTAGTAGAAAGGAATTTGAATTCCTAGTTCAGTAGAATAAATAATAGAAGGACTATTGGTAAGAGCCCAATGTCTACTTCCTTAGCCCCTTTTCCATTTAACTTGGCCCAGCTTCTGCCTGCACCACACTTCCTGAGAATGTCCACATTATATCTGACACAGGAATAATGAAAGGGAGAGAAGAAGGAGAAGGAGAATAAGAATAAGAATGAGAAGAAGGATAAGGAGAAGAAGAATAAGAAGAAGGCAAAGAAGGAGGAGGAGGAGGAGGAGAAGGAGGAGAAGGAGGAGGAGGAGGAGGAGGAGGAGAAGAAGAAGAAGAAGAAGAAGAAGAAGAAGAAGAAGAAGAAGAAGAAGAAGAAGAAGAAGAAGAAGAAGAAGAAGTTGCTGCATGACTGCAGCTGTACAAGAGATATGAAACTCATTCTCTAGAGAATGAATCTGGAAAATTTCTCTGAATCAGAATTTCAGAGCTTAAAGGGATTTTGGTGATAGAAGCCAATTCTACCATCTCACATATCAGAAAACTCAGTACCTAGTTTTTCACCAGAGTGAGGAACTCCTGGAATGAAAACTCTCTCCACCAATGCAGACTAGCAATTAGTCTAAAATTTATGGTCTTAGAGGGGTTTCCTAGGACAATGAAAGGTTAAGTGACTTGCCTACAGTCATACAGCCACTAAATGTCAAAAGAATAAATGTAAACCAGTACTTCCCAAGCCCTAAATTGGTCCTATTTCTACTGTGTCATTCTGCCTCTATAACAATAATAACAATAAAAAACCAGTCACATTATAAAGGGATTTAAGGTTAACAAAACACATTCCCCACAACAACTTTGTGCAGTTAATTAATGTAAACTGACTTATCTCCATATTACCAATGAAACATCTGAGGGCATGAGACCACACCGGTCATATTTCTGAACCTTTTGGGGTCTGTTTTCCTAAAGTCAAAGGCACATGGGTTACCATGTCCATATTTCCCTTCATCTCATATTCAAGTTTAGATCATCCAAGGTCACTCTCTCAAGGTTCCTGTCATTTCGGTTCACTAACCAGCTTCTACTTGTTGGTCAGAATTAGATCCAGAATAATTTCTTCAGCCTCCTGAATAATGAAATTTGTTAACAAAACAAATTGAGATTTATCAGCTACTCTGACTCATTTTCAGAAAGTCTGGATTTAGCTGCCATAGGAAGAAGACTACCATGATGGTTACATATATCCAACGGTTGTGTTTCTTTTCCTTTTTATGAACCTCATTTTGTTTCTCCTTTGCCCCCTTGGGATCTGTCCCATTATCTGGTTTCTATTCTTTCTGAAAACTATTCATTTTCTTAAATTAGTCATTTCACCTTCTCATCAAGAAGGATACACTAATCTGTCATCCCTCCTAATAGATCTGCTTCTTTTGAACAGGGAATATCTTACCATTCATCTATTCCAGTAACAAATCCCATCTTAACAAACCTTAGGAGCACCTTCAGTATAATATTTGCACTTTGCATGTTATCTCTCCTAAGAGATTGTAAACTTCTTGAGAATAAGAATTTCCCTTAGCCTTTCTTTGTATCCCTAGTGCTTAGCACAGTGCTTGGCACATATAAGGCACTTAATAAATGACTGAATAACTAATGTTGTACCAAAAGTTCAAGTTCTCTTTACACTGCCAAAATGTCAAGTTGTTCCTCAAGATAGCAAGCAGTCTGATATAGATTATACAGTACAATCATGTTAAATGTATTTCCACATTAGTCATGTTGAGAGAGAAGAATCAGAACAAAAGGGAAAAACCACAAGACAGAAGAAACAAAAAGGCAACAAAAAGTGAAAATAGTATGCTTTGATCTGCATTCAGATTCCATAATTATTTTTCTGGATGTGGAATGCATTTTCTATCATGAGTCTTTTGGAATTATCTTGGATCATAGTATTGCTGAGAAAACCTGCCTATCACAGTTGGTCATTGCACAATATTGCTGTTACTGTGTATAATGTTCTATTGGTTTTGCTCACTTCACTCAGCATCAGTTCATATAAATCTTTTCAGGTTTTTCAGAAATCTGCCTGCTCATCATTTCTTACAGCACAATAATATTCCAGCATATTCATATACCACTACTTGTTCAGTTGTTCCCCAACTGTTGGGCATCCTCAATGCTAATTCTTTGCCACTACAAAAATGACTGCTATAAAAATTTTTGTTCATGTGAGTCCTTTCCCCTTTTTTATGATCTCTTTGGGATATAGACCTAGTAGTGGTAGTGCTGAGTCAAAGAGTATGCACAGTTTTATAGCCCTTTGGGCATCATTCCAAATTGCTCTCCAGAATGGTTGGATTAGTTCACAATTCCACCAATGATGCATTACTGTTCCAATTTCCCCACATCTCCAACATTTATCATTTTCTTTTTTTTGTCATATTAGTCAATCTGATAGGTGTGAAGTGGTACCTCAGAGTAGTTTTAATTTGCATTTCTCTAATCTATAGTGATTGAGAACTTTTTTATATGACTATTGATAGCTTTACTTTCTGCATCTTAAAACTGCCTATTCATATTCTGTGACAATTAGATAATGACTTGTATTATAAATTTGATTCAGTTCTCTATATATTTGAGAAATGAATCCTTTATCAGAAACACTAACTGTAAAAATTGTTTCCCAGCTTTCTGCTTTCCTTTTAATCTTGGTTGCATTGGTTTTGTTTGTATAAAACTTTTTAATTTTATATAATCAAAATTATCCATTTTACATTTTGTAATGCTCTCTATATTTTCTTTGGTCCTAAATTTTTCTTTTATCCATAAATCTGACAAGCAAACTATTCCATGCTCTTCTAATTTGCTTATGCTATCACTCTTTATGTGTAAATCACATACCCATTTTGACCTTACCCTGGTATATGGTGTGAGATGTTGGTCTATACCTAATTTCTGCCATACTACCTTCCAGTTTTCTCAGCAGTTTTTGTTAAATAGTGAGTTTTTCTTCCATCAGTTTGGATCTTTGGGTTTTTTTAATATCAGATTACTTTGAACATTTATTATAATATAATGTATACCTAATCTATTCCATTGATTCCCCACTCTATTTCTTAACCAGTACCAGATTGTTTTGATAATTACTGCTTTATAATACAGTTTGAGATCTGGTATGACTAGATCACCTCTCTTCATATTTTTTTCATTGATTGCTTTGACATCCTTGATCTTTTGTTCTTCCAAATGAATTTTGTTATTATTTTTTCTAGCTTTATAAAAACTAGAAAATTGATTGGTATGGCACTGAATAAATTGATTAATTTAGGTGTGGTTATTATTTATACTGAAAAAGTTTTAAAAGTTTGAGGACTATATTTTTTCTCCATGTTATCAGGGAAAATTAATTGTGCCTAAGGGGAAGATTTAAAAAAGATAAACGGTAGGTAAACCATTAATAAAGTACTAACTACATGCCTAGCCCTGTGCTAAGTGCTGGGAATAAGGATACAGGCCCAAAGAAAGATAGTCCCTATCCTCAAGTAATTTACACTCTAAGGGGGTGAGGGTAAGAGAAAACATTAAAGGAATCTGGAAATTAGGGGGAGGATACCTACTCAGAAGGTCCAGAGGGTATTTGAGAGAAGATTAATCAAAGCTGGCTTGGACATTTCCTCAAACAGAGCTTCATGGAAGAAATTGCCAATTAGAGGAAGGGAAAGAAGGGGAATGCTTCATTGTGGCAAGAAGGAAGAAAAAGAGATCTGAAGAGGCAGAGTATCTTAACATTTGTCAGAATTTGGAGGGTGAAAGAATAAAGAGTCAAAGATGAATACACAGAGGAGAAACCAAAGAAGGATTGCCAGACACTTGTAATGAATAAATAGATGTGAGGTTCTTCTGAAAAGGAAGGAACTGAACCCTTTGAGGAAAAAAACCCAGTTATTTATTTCCTAAAGAAAGACCATGTATGTCCATAGGTGCTATTTAATAAAAGTCAATTCAGTAAGGGTTATCAGGAAAGGCATGAAATGGTAGTGGTTGGTAATTCTCCAGTGAGAGGAACTGAATCAGTCAGCTATTTGTCAACCTGCTATCAATAAGGATGAAATTTGCTATCTTCCTGGGGGCATACTTCCATGTGACAGAGAACTGTTCAAGACTTGTCAAACAGGATAAGAACTAGCTACTGGTGATTCACATTGATATAGATGATGTGGTCAAAAGGAATCTTTATAAGATCAATAAAGATTACAAAGTTTGGGCAAGAAACTGAAATTCTTAGGGACACAGATGGTTCTTTCATTCCTGGGCCAGTCAAAAGGAAGGGCTTCAGAAGATAAAGCCAAATTTGACATAAACAGTTGATCCAACAGTGGGGATTTGTATATCTGAACCATGTATTAAAATATAGGAATGCTATGTACTTGGACAGAGATAGAGCATACCTAATCAGGGGTAGATGGTACAGTGGATAGAGTGCCAGGCATGGAGTCAGGAAGATGTGAGTTCAAATTTGACCCCAGAAACTTACTACCCATGTGACTCTGGGCAAGTCACTTGACCCTATTTGCCTCAGTTTCCTAATCTGCAAAATGAGCTGGAGACAGAAATAACAAATTGCTCCACTATCTTTGCCAAGAATCCCCCACCCCACCCCAACAAGGAGTCATGAAGAGTTAGAAACAACTGAAAATGGCTAAATGATAAAAAAGGTCTTTTAACTGAAAAAGGAGGAAGAGAGAAAAAAAACTGCCTAAAAGCTGGCAGTTATATTGTGCTTTATGAATATTATTTTGTTTTATGTTCCCAACAATCCTGGGAGGTAGCTATGATTTTTAGCCTCATTTTTAGAAGTGAGGAAACTGAGAGAGATGTAATGATGTGCCTAGTATCAAACAACTAGTAAGTGTTTCAGGATGGATTTGAACTCACGCCTTCCTGACTCCAGGTTTAGCACTCCATACACCGTACCCTGTATATCCACCAAACCATATGCACCTTGTATATCCACCTACTCCCATGGATCCTAGGGGCAATGTAGGAAGAATAATGGGAAGTGGAGACACCAAGAAATTCCTAAGAGACACAATCCAGGAAAGGAGCTGGCATCAAACCCCATGGCTACAAATGTCTCTAAACAGAGGCACAATGTATGGAGAATAAGAACAGCGACTTACACAACCTAACACAATTACAGAATTACTGAGCTTCGTACAGTGTCTGGCACAAAGCAGAAGATGACTACATGTTTGTTGACTGACTGACATGAAGTTCCTTTGATAGAACTGAGGAGATTTAGTTCGCAGAAACAAAGATTTAGGGGAAACATAGATGTCTTGAAGTATGAAAAGATGACATATGGAAACAATTTGGGGCTACCTTTCCTTGTCCCCAGAAGGCTGAACTATAGTAGAAACAAAGCCTAGAAGTTGCAAACAGGCAAATTTAAGTTAGAAGTAAGGAAAAACTTCCTTTCAACTAGAGTTCTCCCAAAGAAGAATGGCTGCCTCTGGAGATTTTTCGGCTGTATTCCCTTTCTTAAGAGATTTTTAGGCAAAGCATCACTGGCTACTTTTCTGGTACATTACAAGGACTCCTCTTCTGTCATGGACTAGAGTAGAGAGGCTCTTATCTACCTTACGACTCTGAATTTTTTTTTTTTTTGTGCAGGGCAATGGGGCTTAAGTGACTTGCCCAGGGTCACACAGCTAGTAAGTGTCAAGTGTCCGAGGCTGGATTTGAACTCAAGTCCTCCTGAATCCAGGGCTGGTGCTTTATCCACTGTGCCACCTAGCTGCCCCACGACTCTGAAATTTGGTGATTTCATGGTATGGTGTTAGCTACAAGTCACCTGTTCCTCTGACTGACCTTTAGCTGTGGCTATCTCCTGGCTGCAGCCAGCATTACCTGTACCCAAAATAGCTGTGACTTAATGGTCCTGGAGAATCTTCAGTTAGATTCCAAAATGGATGATTGAACTTATGGTTCTAAGCATTTAGAAAGGGAACCCATGTGTAGTACAAGCTAATGTGTTCTGTAAAAACAAATCACGGGCAGCTAGGTGGTGCAGTGGATAAAGCACCGGCTCTGGATTCAGGAGGACCTGAGTTCAAATCCGACCTCAGACACTTGACACTTACTAGCTGTGTGACCCTAGGCAAGTCACTTAACCCTCATTGCCCTGCAAACAACAACAACAACAAAAAGACCCAAATCATGCCGATTTCTGTTTCTAAAGGTGTGAATAGATGGATAGATGAGGGAACAGCAACAGTCATTAGGTATCTTGATATTTTATGGCTTTGATGAAAGCCCCATGCTATCATTAGAGATGAAATGGAGACACATGGGTTTATAGATACAATGTTTTGGGGAATTTGTGGTTGGCTGAACAACCTCATCCTCTGTCCTCAATTCTAGAGCCTTTCCTCTGTTGTTTTTCTTTAATTTATCTTGTATATAGCTTGTTCATATGTATTTGTTTGCATGTTGCAATTTGTTTAATCAGATTGTGAGCTACTTGAGGACAGAGACTATCTTATGACTTTGAATGTATCCCTAGTTCTTTGCACAGTTACTGGCATATAGTAAGCACTATATAAATGCTAGCTATTATCGTTATTAGGCAATTAATAAATACTTGTTGACGGACTGACAAAGAATGATGATTAACGGATCGATGTCAACCATTCAGCAGCTAGTGTAGCATCTTGCACCTAGGGACAGGGACAGACAGGACAGGGACTGAGCCTGTGATTTCATTAACAAAGAGAACTCCCAGATGAGTAAAACCCTCCACCACTGCAGATCAGACTTGTGCCTGCAACTTAGAGTCTTAGAGAGTTGCCTAGATCAGTGAGAAGTTAGGTGACTTTCCAATCATAGCTAGTATATGTCAGAGGTAATTCTTTAACCCAGATGTTCTCGACTTTGAGGCTGGCCCTGGCCACTATGGTATACTGCCTCTCATCTCACAATAGTAGTTGCTTATTGAAGATTATATGATCTTATGATTCTAATTAATTTATATTAACATTGAGCTTAACATGCTAGATTTTGCAGGTATTTGGATTTTATAAAAAGAAAATCTTGAGAGGAAGTGAATCTCTATGATTTTAGACACTAGCAGGTGTGGTTTTAAGAAATAACTTTGGCCAGTAGGTCTTCTCAGACCTCCTGACATTACCACTTGTGGGAAACTACATACTTTCACTCCCTACATACAAGACAAATGATGATCCCAAGCATATACCCGTCTTGGTATCCTTAATCAAAGAATCATATAAATATGGCTAAGATTTTACACAGTCAGTTGGTAAGTCAGTCAATTAGCATTTATTAAAACACTCACTAAATGGGGAGAAGTTTGAAACAGTAAGAACAAATAGGAGGCTATCATGATAGTTTAGGATAGAGGTGATGAGGATCTGAACTTGGGTGATAAAAGTGTAAAAGAATCAAAGTTTGTGAGAGATATTGTGAGGATGGAAGCAATAAGATCTGGTAAGTGATTGGATATATGGGGTGAGTAAAAGGTGACATCAAGGTTGTGATCCTGGGTGACTGAGAGCATAGTAGTGCCCCCAATACTAAAACAGAAATTTGGAAAAACAAATGGGGTTGGGGGAAATTATCAGTTTTGTTTTAGACGTGTTGAGTTTGAGATGCCTCTGGAAAATCCAGTTTGAAAGATCTAATAGGCAGTTGGGTGATAAAGAATTAGAGTTCAAGAGAAAACTATAACTAGATATATAGATATTGCAGTCTTCTGAATGGAGATGGTAATTGAACTAATGGGAGATGGTAAGATCATTAATTTAAAGACTATAGAGAGACAAAAGGAGAAGGCCCAGGATAAAGCTTTGAGTTAGACTGATTGTTATAGGGTGTGGCATGGATGATGAATCAGCAAAAGAGGAGTTAGAGAGGTAGAAAGAGAATCAGGAGAAAGCAGTGTCATTAAAATCCAGAGAGGAAAGGAGGGTTGATGGTGTCAAAAGTTTTAGAGAGGTCAAAGAGAATAGAGATAGACAAGTCATTAGGTGTTGCAATTAAGAGATCTTTATTGATTTTGGAGAGTAGTTTCAGTTGAGAAATAAGGTAAGAAGCAAGATTGGAGGGGTTTAAAAATAGTGCAAGGAGAAGTGGAGATTCTTAGTGTAAATGACCTTTTTTTTTTTTTTTTTGGTGAGGCAATTGGGGTTAAGTGACTTGTCCAGGGTCACACAGCTAGTAAGTATTAAGTGTCTGAGGCTGGATTTGAACTCAGGTTCTCCTGAATCCAGGGCCAGTGCTCTATCTACTGTGCCACCTGCTGCCCCTATAAATGCCCTTTTAAAGGAGTTTGGCCAAGAAAGCAAAAAAGAGATATGACAATAGTTAGCAGGGGAGGTGGAATCTAGTGAGGTTTTTTTTTTTTTAAGAAGGGGGAGATGGGTATATTTGTAGGAAACAGAGAAAGAAGCAGTAGACTAGGAGAGATTAAAGTTCATATATATATATATATATATAATTTCTCCATATAGATATCAACAGATATCTCTGCATATGATATCTTTATCTATCTGTATATATGTTGTGGGGACCAATTTTTAATTGGGGAGTGCTAGCTAAGTGGCTCGCTGCAATACTGGGGCAAAGAAGGAAACCGGCAGCCTCCCTCAAAACAGAACAAGATTTATTTTAATAAGAATGAACTTAAAAAAAAAAACCCACAAACAGGATCAGTAGGATCAAGGGAAAGGAAATAAAAACGGGGAAAGGGAAATTATAATACCTGAAAAATACCACCGCCCAGGAATCAGCTGAAAATACGCAGCAGAAGGCCTGTCGCTTTCCAGCTTCCACCTAGAATGCTGAATTCTCCTCCCCCAAACCTAGAAACACCCCACACAGTCCCAGCCAATGGGATGGCCACTCTGACAGTCACATGACTGCCCTCACTAGGCTTCTGATCATTATAATTTTGCCAGGCCCATGTAGGCGTGGAGTAGTGATGACGTGAGGTGCCCGAGACCTGGCAATGGCTACAACCAGTGGGTGGAGCACCATGTGGTTTGTGGAGCCCAGGCCAGTGCTTGCTGAGGCATAAATACCTCAAATAACAATTAATTCTTGACAATGTATACACACAAATAGAGAGAAAACAATGCAGAGACAGACAGACACACAGAGAGAAAAAGACATAGAGACAGAGAGAGGGAGGATGGTGAGGCATTCTTCTGGAGAAGGCAGGAGAGGATCAAAGATGAGAGCAGAGGGTTTGGTCACGGTGGACAAGAGGGCTATCTCTTGATGAGAGACTGGAGAAAAGGAGGAAATGGTGGGGGATGAAGTCAAGAGGCTGTGAGATGAGGAGGGGAAAAGGAGTTTTTGGCAAATAGCCTTTGTTTTGTTTTTGTTTTGTTTTGTTCGTGTAAACTATGAGTCAAAGTCTTCAGCACAGAGAATGGGGAGGAAGTATGGCTGGAGCCTTGAGGAGATACAAGTTTGGAACAGCCTTTGTGGGAACCAAGATGGACAATTAAATAGAGATGAGTAGAATGATTGCCTTTCTGTAGTGAGGGGCTCATTGAAATTAGACAACATAAATTTCAATTTCGCCTTACTAAATCTTGGGTGCATGTCAGACTACCCAGGTATCTTTTCCTTCATTATCACAAATTATAGATGGACTAGCTACTTCTCCCTAGTAACTAGTTCTTTGTAGAGAATTAGATCCAGAATCTCCTCTATAGCATCCCCGACAAGAGATTCTCTAGTCTATTGTTGAAAACCTCCAATTACAGGGAATTCACTACCTCCTTGGGTCGTACTCTATAGTATTCAAATTGTTAGGGCTTTCTTCATATCCAAAATTTTCATCCCTGCTGCAAAGCCCTAGCCATGTGCTATGGGGTCAAGTACAACATGCATTAATCTCTCTTACACACAGAGAATTAGATTTGAAAAAAGGGGACTCTGTTTGGTGCCACAAGCAGTGAGTTTCTTTATAAATTCTTTTGGAGGATGATGATAATAATGTTGATGGGCAAAAGGAAAAAATGGGAAGAAAATACCCCAATGACTTTCTTAAACCATGGAAAATCAGAAATGTGGATTTGACCTGAAGGTCATCCCAGAAGAAGAAGGAAGCAGATTGGAAAGATGGATAAAATGACCCTTTTCTATGGGGCAGGCATGTGTTGTTATCTATCCATCCACTGACCATTCTGCAGAGCCAGAGTATCAAGTATCAGACTCTGGAGAAGCAGGAACTAGTGCAGAGGACCCCCATTCCCACCCCCTAACAACCACTAAGTCTTTGCCTTTGGCCTCTGGAACCTTATGGGATTAAAGGCCAAATCTCAGTTTTCCTTGACCAAGGCCCTCAATGGGCTGTCTCTGCACTAACACACCCCACAGTCACTGCACCCCAGGGAGGGAGGGAGTGTCATTGGAAAAGAATGCTGCTAAGGGTCATACAGTTATTTCTCTTCCTTTCTCTGATTTACCCGATTGTACTGTGGATGTTTTCATGTTGACTCAGAAAGGAAGCAGCTAGTTATAAAGCTGTCTACCATCCCCCTTAGCTCCCCTCTGATTCTTCAATGGGGTCTCTGCTCCCCCTGGGCAGGCTTGGGTGTGGATCAACTTTAAGAGGTCATGAAAGCAATGACACTACAGGATCATTATTTTGATTTCATCCTCCTCTTGTTCTTCAAAGGGTGACCCATATTCAGCTGGAGAATAGAGTTTAAGGAGGAGGAGGGCTAGTATAATTGGAGAAGCCAGAGACCTGAAAACCATCTTGGCTCTCAGTTTCCTCTTATGTAAAATGCAGAGAGGCAAGGCTTTGGATTAAGAAAAAAAAAGTCTCTTCTTAATGATTAGAGCTGTCCTAGTGGGGAATGGACTGTCTTCAGAAGTAGCAGGAGCTTGGGGGGAGTTCCTTCCAATTGGAGATCTTTAGGCAGACATTGGATGGTCACTTGTCAAGTATGTTATAGTGGGGGTTCTTTTGAGGGGGTATGAATTAAACTAGGTGGTCACTTGGCTTCTTTTGAGCTCTAAATTCAGTGTTTCTGTATGATTCTGAGTTGAACTAGATAATATTTCACATAGAACTCAAGATTTACTAAACAATTTTCTTGCAATAAGCCTTTTGAGGTATGTAGATCAAGTATTGTAACCTCTATTTTACAGAGGTTATTGATCATCAGAGAGGTTAGACAAGTTGTCCAAGATCACACACCTGGTGGGATTTGAAACTAGATCTCCTGACTGGGTCCAACATCCTTTCTATTCTAAAACACTGTTTCTCCAGGGTGAGCTTTTGGACTCCTTCTCTGCCTTACTCTTCCTAAATTTTTAAAATTTTTTTCCCTAAACTTGTTCTTTTTTTGCCCTAATACATGGTCAATTAAACTTGTTCTTTATCTTCATTATATATGATGGGCTAGGCATGACTCAGGGCAGTCCTATGATAACAAAAAGATTTACTTAACAATAACATGGGAAAATATTTAACAAGAATATACATGGAGGGGGGCAGCTAGGTGGCGTAGTGGATAAAGCACTGGCCCTGGATTCAGGAGTACCTGAGTTCAAATCCGGCCTCAGACACTTGACACTTACTAGCTGTGTGACCATGGGCAAGTCACTTAACCCCCATTGCCCTGAAAACAAAAACAAAAACAAACAAACAAAAAAGAATATACATGGAGGACCAGAGCTGATTCCACTGAGTGAAGCTTTCTTGCCTTTGAGTTGTCCATCATGGTCCATCAGCCGTGCAACAGAACATACCTGATGTTCTTTTGTGGCTGTTTTGTACTCAGATGACCAGCATGTATTGTGAGCAGCATGAGTCTTTGGTTCTCAAGAATGGTTTGAATTCTCTCTCTCTTTTTTTTTTTTTTTTAGTGAGGCAATCAGGGTTAAGTGACTTGCCTAGGGTCACACAGTTAGTAAGTGTTAAATGTTTGAGGCCAGATTTGAACTCAGGTACTCCTGAATCCAGGGCCAGTGTTCTATCCACTGTGCCACCTAGCTGCCCCCTGAATTCCTTTTAAGAAAAAAAAAACTAGTAAAAAAGACCCATATGTTTGAAAAAATTCATAGAATCTCTTTTTTATGATAGCAAGCAATTAGAAATTGAGAGGATACCCAGCAAGTGGGAATGACAGAGCAAGTTGTGGTCTATGATTGTGATGAAATACTACTGTGCTATAAGAAATGATGAAGGGAATAACTTTAGACAAAGCTGGGAAGACTTATATGAGCAGATGCAAAGGCAAGTGAGCAGAACCAGGAGAACATTGTAAACAGTAACAGCAGTCAACTATGAAAGACTCAACTACTCTGATCAATACAATGATTCCTGATGATTCCAAAGGACTCATGATGAAAAATGCTATCCACCTCCAGTGAGAGATTTGATAAACTCTGAGTACAGATTGAAGCATATTTTTCCACTTTCTTTATTTTTCTTGTCTTTTTTTTTGGTTTGCAACATGGCTAATCTGAAAATGTTTTACATGACTTCATATGATTAAAACTATCATATTTCTTGCCTTTTTGGTGCATGAGAAAGGGGATTGGGGAGGGAGAGAATTTGGAAATGAAAATAAAAATTAAAAAGAATAGTGGTGGGGGTTTAGTACATTGTTCCCACCACACTATTACTTCTAATCCCTCCATTTCTCCCTCTTCTCCTAGCCCACTCTTTTGCTCTGGCTGTTACTTTCCTCCCGTCACATTCTTGACCCTTAGGTTGACCCATTAAACTCCACATTCTCTTTATCCTGGAATCCATTGTCTCCTATCACTTGTCATGCTTTGCTAAATCTCAATCCTGGATCATCTCCACCATCTGCCTTCTCTGCTCCTATTCACATGCTTCTGAGTCATGCTGGAGAAGTCAAGTAACCATAACGACTTGGTATACTCTAGGAGAACGTTCCCACTGGCCCTTCTCTCTCAGGAAAAAGGAAATGTTTCTCTACCCACTCCCCCCCACAGGGTGTGTCAGTTCATGTGGCCCAGGCTGTACTCACTCCCTTGTGTGCTATGTATACTGAGCTAAGGTCCAGTAGAAAATAGCCCTTGTCTTCAGTACTTCGACAGGTCCATTTCTCCCAGGTAGAAAATGTGGCCTGGATAATAAGACCTTTGGATGAATATTGATGAATGGAATGATGTCTCCCAAGATGGAGAACTCTACAAGTATGTCACAAGACTATCCTAGGACCTATTCTGCTCAACAGAGAATGATAGGGTCATAAATTTAGAGTTGAAAGTGAACTTGAAAGGGCATTGAGTACAACTCCTTCATTTTACAAATAAGGAAACTGAGTCACAGAGAAGTAAAGTGACTTACTCAGGATTGTATAACTTGTAAGTGTCTGTTCAGTTGTCATTCAGCCATTTATCAATCATGTCTGACTCTTCATGACCCCATTTTGGGTTTTCTTGGCAAAGATATTGGAGTGGTTTGTCATTCCTTCTCCAGCTCATTTTACAGATGGGGAAACTAAGGCAAACAGAGTTAAGTGACTTTCCCAGGGTCACACAAGTAGTATGTATCTGAGGCTATATTTGAGCTCAGGAAGATGAGTCTTCTTAAATCCAGGCCCAGTGCTCTATTCAATGCACCACCTACTGGCCCCATGATTTAAACCAGGTCTTCATGACTGCAAGTCCAGTGCCATGCCCACTACTCCATGCTGTCTTTCTCATCTTATCAATTACCTGGATGACACCATATGCTATATGAGGTGGGGAGGAGATGAGAATGGAGTGTAGTATAGTAGCTGTTGATTTTTTTATGACCCTCTTGCATCACTCTCATTTCTCTTTCCATTTTTTCCTCTACCTCTCTAACTTTTCCCTCTACCTCTCTTCCTTTATCTTCATACTCCTTTTTGAGTGTTTCCATGGCCTGAGACCAATTAACATTTTTCTTGGAAGCTTTGGATGTGGGAGCTTTGACTTTGTTATTATCTTCTTCTGAGGGTATATTTTGATCTACCTTGCCACCAAAGAAGCTTTCAATGGTTTGCTGCTTTCTCTGCCTGCTCATCTTGACTGCCTATTTCTTGGCTTTTAACTCCTTCTTAACATGTAGCACTGCTTCCAAGACACACTGACCCAAGCTACAGGGGGTCCCAGGAAGTATGATTAGGCTCATTCTCAGCCCACCTGGCCTGTTAGTAACTATGGCCCACTTTCTCTTTAACGCAGAAGCAGAAGTCTATAGTTGGAAGTTTTATGTTTTAGAAGAAGCGTATTGAAGATTTTGAGGCTCTGGAGGCATGCATGGCCTGCCTGGGACTGAGCTCCTCTCTCACCCCTGAACTGCAGATGATCCCAGCTACCTAATTAAGCTGTCTTTGGCTGGAAAATAGTCTCACTCTGTTCTTTTGTGGGTTATGCTGCTCTAGGAGTTGTCTTATTGCATTATTTTTGGAGTATGTGGACGGGTTTGTTGGGAGCATGGGAGAGTCATGGTCTTTCTTCCACTATCTTGGCTCTGCCCCTCTGGAGTATAGTATAGTAGAAAGAACACTAGCTCTGAAGTCATAAGATCTGAGTTCAATTCCTGTTCCTGAAGCTTACTGCTATGTGGCCTTGGATAAACTTTTTTTTTTTTTGCAGGGCAGTTGGGGTTAAGTGACTTGCCCATGGTCACGCAGCTAGTAAGCGGTAAGTGTCTGAGGCCGGATTTGAACTCAGGTCCTCCTGAATCCACGGCCGGTGTTCTATCTACTGCGCCACCAACTGCCCCTGCACCACCTAGTTGCCCCTTAAACTTTTGAACCATCTTCTGTTTTCTCATCTGTAAAATGAGGTGGTTAGATTAGATGACCTCTGAGATTCCTTTCAGCTTAAAATCTATGAACCTGTGAGCATCAATTTGTTTTTTGCAGGGCAATGAGGGTTAAGTGACTTGCCCAGGGTCACACAGCTAGTAAGTTTCAAGTGTCTGAGCCCAGATTTGAACTCAGGTCCTCCTGAATCCAGAGCTGGTGCTTTATCCACTGTACCACCTAGCTGCTCCCATGAGCATCAATTTTAGAAATATTACAAAGCTTTATCTTGAGTGACAGCTTCAGAATTCAAAACATTCTCAGTAGCCTGAAATTAATGGATCCTAACCAAGAAGTTGAAATTTAACAGGGAGAAATGTGAAGTTCTGGATTTAACTTAAAAAAAAGCAGGAGGAAAAGTATACAGTGGGGAAGATGAGTCTTGACAGAGGGACTTAAGGGGCTTTAGTAGACTGCAGGTTTAGTATAATTCAACAGTGTGATTTGGCAGTCCCAAAAACGAATATGATCTTAGGATAAATTTGTAGAAGTTTTGTCTCCAGATTGTTAGAGGTAATAAACAAGACTGCTCTCCTCTGCTCAGAACAGATCATTATCTGTGGTGTGCTATTCATTTCTGGGCATCTTCTTTAAGAAGGACCTTGGCAAACTAAAGTGGATCCAGATGAGAGCAAACAGAATGGGAGGGATCTGGAAAACATATCATATGAAGAACAGATGAAGGAGCAGAGGATGTTGAGTTTGGAGACCAGAAGACCTAGAGAACACATGACAACTTCCTCCGAATAATTGAAGGGGATTTTTCTTGTTCTGTATTGTTTCAAAGGATATCATAACTCACATTTAGAGATCACTCAACGGTTTGAAAAGTGTTTGCCTTCAACAATCTTGTGAGCCAGGTGCTGTTACTATACCCATATTACAGATAAGGAAGCTGAAGCAATGAGGGGTGAAATGACTCATAGGATCATGGACTGAGAGCTGGAAGGTACCATAGGGGCCTCTGAATCCAACCCTACCTTTGTGTGTGTGTGTGTGTGTGTGTGTGTGTGTGTATTTAGTAGGGCAATGAGGGTTAAGTGACTTGCCCAGGGTCACACAGCTAGTAAGTATCAAGTGTCTGAGGCTGGATTTGAACTCAGTCAGGTCTTCCTGAATCCAGGGCTGGTGCTTTATCCATTGTACCACCTAGCTGCCCCTGAACACTACCTTTTTCTAGATCATAGAATCATAGATTTAGAGCTCAGAGTTTGAGTTTCTCTTAAGTGATAGGCTGTAGGTTCTTTTGATGTAGCACATTCCCACTAAGTGGAAGTGATTAAAAAGAAGCTGAATAAAAAAAAAAGAAGCTGAATGACCAGCTGTTGTCAGGAATACTATAGAGGGGATTTCTATATTGGCTCAGAAGTTTGACTCAAATGACTGGTCAGGTCCCTTCTTAGCTTTAGGATTCATTGAGTATGTGAAAGGAAGTGTTCCATCTCTGACTCGGGGCCAGATCTCTGGGCAGAGTATTTGTTGAGAAAACTATAACTTTAGGTCTGGTAAAAAGCATGAGGAATTTGACAAATTTTTATGAATCAGTTCAACTTTGAAAAAAGTTTCTCAATAATTAGAACTGTCCAAAAGCCTACTAGGCTACTTCCAAAGAGCCTGAAAATTACCCATCTATAATGTCAAAGTAGAATGAGGCAGTTTATGTTTAGATAGAGTTTGGACCAGATGCCCTTTGGGATCCCTTCTAAACCTAGGAAGCTGCAATTCTAGTGTCCCCATAGAGAATTGTCAATGAAATGTTTCCATCATAGTGCACATCCATCAAACTTCCTCTGCATCCATTTCCTTTCTGCATTGGGGAGAATGTCTTGCAATACCCTTCCCCCAACCCAATTTTTAAAATGGAAAAATGAAACAAGTGAGTTTAATTCCATAGAAATATGACATTTATTTTCCAACTTTATTTTTCTCTCTTCTTTCAGATCTTTTCTAAAGCAGCTTGGCCAGGGGCTCTCTGGATGCTGCCTCAAGGCTCTGGAGTGAGAGTTTTCAAGCATTACAGGCACAGATGTTTTGGAAATCTAAAAAATTTAGATTTTATCCAAAGCAGTGGTCTGGAAGTGATGACCTGTTTCCAACTAATGTGGTAATCCTTTTCAATTCAATATTTTAGAAATTTATCCACATGCTCAGAGAACAGTTTAACTCCTTGCAATGACTTTCCTATAATGGACACTCTGATATTATTATCATTGCTTTGTTGGGATTGGGATTTTGGGCCTGTTATTATGATGTCTTCAATAGGAAGTCACTTGACAAGGGGAAATATATCCTTAGCTTGGCATAGTGAATAGCGTGCTGAACTTGGAGGCAGAGGGACCAGGGTTTAATTCCTATCTTGGACTCTTACTAGCTCTGTGACCTTGGGCATCATACTTCACTTCTCGTAGCCTCAATTTCCTAATTTGTAAAATTAGGATTTGTTAATATCTTAATAAAACATAAAATAAATTTCCTAAAATAATATAACATTTCTAATTTATAAAATCCATAAGGTTATTGTAAGGATCATGATCAGTTTTTTCTATCTTGAAAGAAAACCTCATTGGACCCTACCATCCCCTCAAGGTATCATTCTTTATCTCTCTTCCCTTTCACAGTCAAATTCATAGGGAAAGCTGTCTCAACCCCATTCACTCATTTCTTTTCTTTTCTTTTCTTTTCTTTTCTTTTCTTTTCTTTTCTTTTCTTTTCTTTTCTTTTCTTTTCTTTTCTTTTCTTTTCTTTTTTTTTCAGGGCAATGAGGCTTAAGTGACTGGCCCAGGGTCACACAGATAGTAAGTCAAGTGTCTGAGGCCAGATTTGAACTCAGGTCCTCCTGAATCCAGGGCCAGTGCTTTATACACTGCACCACCTAGCTGCCCCCTCCAACTCATTTCTTAACCTTGCTTTTGAACTTACCACTTCATTGAAGACTTACTCTCTCCAGTTGCCTATGGTTTCTTGTCCAATCTGAAGTCCTTTTCTTCATCATCATCCTTTTCAACCTTTCTATATCACTTGACATTTTATGCTATTGATCTCTCTTTACTCATGGATAATTTCTCTTCTCTGGAATTTATCAACCCTATTCTCTCTTGGTTCTCCTCCTACTTGTTTGATTGCTCATTCTTAATTTCTTTTGCTGATTCATTTTTTATCATTCTGACTAGTTATGAGTGCACCCCAAGACTCTGTCCTGGGCCTTTTTTTCTCCTCTATCTAGTCTCTAGTCTCATTTGGTGACTTCATCAGCTCCTTCTCTATGTGGATGAATCCTAAGTCTAGACATCCATCCTCAGTTTCTCCTGAGCTCCAGTTGTATATCTCTAATTGCTTATTGGATATCTCTCCTCCCCTCAAATATACCCTCCTTCCAAATTTCCCTAATTCTGTTAATGGACTATGATCCTTCCAGTCACTCCTAACTCTTCTTCTCCTCACATATAGAATTAGTTTTCAAATTTAGTTGTTTCTATTTATGTAATTTCTCTTACATCTGTCCCATTCTTTCTATTCACATGGCCACCAATCTAATTCAGTGATGACAGAACTACTTAAATAGCTTTCTAATTAATTTTCCTGCCTTAAGCCTCCCCTCTCTCTAATCTATCCTTTATAACAGAGTGAAAGGCCACATTATTTCCCTACTTGCCAAAATTTCTTCTTGGTAAATTTACCCAGGCTTGAAACTTTCTTAGGAATATCTAGGTTTAAATCCTGCCTCAGACACATACTAGCTGTGACCCTGGGTTAGTCATTCTGTTTGCTTAGTTTTCTTATTTTTTAAATTGAAGGGGTTTGACTCATTGGTCTCTAACATTCTTTCCATTTCTCACTCTGTGATGCTGTGATCTCTGACCCCTCCTTTTGTCTTCATCTCCACTGTCCAATCTTTCATCAAGTCCCTATTGATATTTTATTCATAGTAACTCTTAAATTCACATTTTTTTTTGCTACCCTAGATGTTCCTCATCATCTTCTAGCTGGATTATTTTATGAAGCAGCATAATAACTAGTATCCTTGCCTCCAGTTTATTCTTACTGTATTCTATCTTATACATAACTAGAACAATTGTTCTCAAGCATTATTTATTTCTTAATAAGCTACAATGGCTCCCTATTGCCCATTATGTAAAAATGCAAACATCCTCTTCCTGGACTCAGGTTTTCCATCAATTTCCTCTTGACCCTTTCCTCTCCATCTTATTTTCTCCTTATCTTCTGGAAAAATGGAGGAAAATAAGCATAAATTCACTGAAGAGAAGAACTCATTAAAAAGCAAAACTGACCACATGGAAAAAGATGTGCACAAATACACTGAAGAGAAGAACTCCTTAAAAATATAATTGGCCAGATGGAAAAGGAGGAAAAAAAAACACCACTTCACCACAGATAATAATTCTTTAAAAATTAGAATAAGGCAAGTAGAAGCTAATGACTCCATGAGTCATCAAGAAACAAACAAATAAAACAAAATCAAAAGAATGAAAAAAAATAGAAGAAAATGTGAAATATCTCATTTAAAAAACTGACCTGGAAAATAGATGAAGGAGAGATATTTTAAGAACTATCAGACTACCTGAAAGCCATGATTAAAAAAGTCTAAATGTCATCTTTCAAGAGATTATCAAGTAAAGCTGCCCTGATATTCTAGAACCAAAGGGTAAAATAGAAATTGAAAGAATCCACCAATCTTCTTCCCAAAGAGATCGTCAAATGAAAACTAGAAATATTACAGAGAAAGTCCAAAGCTCCTAGGTCAAGGAGAAAATATTGCAAGTGGTCAGAAAGAAACAATTCATATATCATAGAAATACTACAGTCAAGATAACATAATATTTAGCAGCTTCTACATTAAAGAATTGGAGGACTTGGAATATGATATTCTGGAGGATAAAGGAGATAGAATTACAATCAAGAATCACTTACACATCAAAATAGTATAATTTTTCAGGGGAAAAATTGACATTCAATGAAATAGAAGACTTTCAAGCATTCCTGATGAAAAGAGGGGATCTAAATAGAAAATATGACTTTTAAATATAAAGACTGAAGGAGAGAAATCATAAGAGATTCAACAAGGTCAAGCTGTTTACATTCTTGCTTGGGAATATGATACTTGTAATTTCTAAGAACTTACGATTATTAGGGTAGTTAGAAGGATTATACATAGACAGAAGGTAGGGGTATGAATTGAATATGATGGGATGATATCTTTTTTTTTTTCTTAGTGAGGCAATTGGGGTTAAGTGACTTGCCCATGGTCATACAGCTAGTAAGTGTTAAGTGTCTGAGGTGGGATTTGAACTCAGGTACTCCTGACTCCAGGGCCAGTGTGCCACCTAGTTGTCCCGGGGATGATATCAAAAAATGAAATTAAGGGGTAAGAAAAATGTACTGTAAGAAGGGGAAATGGAGAGGTAGAGTGGGGTATATTTTCTCACATAAAAGGGGCATGAAAGAGCTTTTACAGTAGAGGGGAAGATGGAGTTAGGAATCATTCGAGTTTTACGCGTTGGAATTGGCTCAAAGAGGGAATAACATACACACTCAACTTGGAATAGTAATCTCTCTTACCATATAGGAAAGTAGGAGAAGCAGATAAGAGAAGGGAGCAGGCCTGATAAAAGGGAGGGTGAATGGGGGGAGGAGTTAGAAGCAAAATACTTTTAAGGATAGACAAGGTAAAAGGAAAGAGAGAGAGAGGGAGAGAATGTGTGTGTGTGTGTGTGTGTGTGTGTGTGTGTGTGTGTGTGTGTGTGAAAGACAGAGAGATGGGGAAAATAGGATGGAGGCAAATGAGTAGTTAGTAACCAAAACTGTGAAAAAAATTTAAAGCATGTTTGTCAGATAAAGGCCTCATTTCTCAAATATATAGAGCACTGATTCAAATATATAAAAATAAGAGTCATTTCCCAATTGAGAAATGATCTAAGTATATGAACAGGCAACTTTCAGATGAAGTAATCAAAACTATCTATAGTCATATGAAAAATGCTCTAAATATCTATTGATGAGAGAAATGCAAATTAAAAAAACTCTGAAGTACTACCCCACACCTATCAGGTTGGCTAATATGACAGAAAAAATTACAGATGTTAGAGGGTATATGGGAAAATTAAGACACTGATGCACTTTTTTCAGAGTTGTGAACTGATTCACTCATTCTGGAGAACAATATGAGACTATGCCCAAAGAGCTATAAAATCATGTGTATCCTTTTATATGCATGCTACTGCTAGATCTGCATCCTAAAGAGATCAAAAGCAAAAAGGAAAATGACCTATATGTAAAAAATATTTATAGCAGCTCTTTTTCTGGTGGCAAAAAAAAAATGGAAATTGAAGTTATGCCCATCAATCAGAGAATGGCTGAACAAGTTGTGGTATATGATTGTGATGGGATGCTATTGTGCTCTAAGAAATGACAAGCAGGATGCTCTCAGAAAAGTCTAGGAAGACTAAAATGAACTGATGCAAAGTGAAATGAGCAGAAGTAGAAGAACTTTGCACATAGTAACAGCAATATTGTACAATGAACAATTGTGAATGACTTAGCTATTCTCAGCAAAGAATGATAGAAGATGGTTCCGAAGGACTTATGATGAAAAATGCTTTCCATCTCCAGAGAAAGAACTGATGGAGTTTTAATGCAGATCAAGTCATACTTTTAAAAAAAATTTATTTTTTTTTCATTAAAAATTTTTTTCAAAGCATACTTTTAAAAAACTTTCTTTTTATTCCCTTCCTTCCTTCTTCTCCTGTCCTTTTTTTTTTCAGGGCAATCGAAGATTAAGTGACTTTCTCAGGGTCACACAGCTAATAAGTGTCAAGTGTCTGAGTCCGGATTTGAACTCAGGTCCTCTTAAATCGAGGGCTGTTACTTTATCCACTGCACCACCTAGCTGCTCCCCCCTTTCTTTTTCTTTGCTTTTTTGTCTGTTTTCTTTTATAACATGACTATTGAAATGTATTTTACATGACTACACATGTATACCCTTTATCATATTGCTTCCCTTCTCAATTAGGGGTAGGGAAGGGAAAGAGGGAGGGAGAGAATTTGGAACTCAAAACTTAAAAGAATGAATGTTAAAATGTTTTTTTATAGGGGCGGAGCCAAGATGGCAGAGGAAAGACATTAAACCCACAGGACTCCTGATACAATCACCTCCAAAATAACAATAAAAGAACCCTTGGGGCAGAAAAACACACAAATATACAGGCTGAGAGTATCCTCCAGCTATAGATAGATTTCAGGGGGCTGTGCCGGGCCACAAATAAAGCCTAACTCTGCAATTGGGCTGACACACCAGAAACCCACCAGAGAAATTTGCCCCAGTGCCTCTGAATCAGCTGCAGCACCAGCGTCTTCTGGAACCGAGGGTGCAGTCGGGCTGAACGGTTGGCCTGGCGGGGTGGGGTAAGTGCAGGGGTACCAGTGGACTGGGAGGCAGGAATCGACTGTCCCACCCCAGCAGGCAAGCAGGAAGAAATCCTGAGTGGCTGAAGGCCCAGGTCGGGGAGGAGAGCAGGGGAGCAGTCTCATCTGAAGCTGAGAACCACACCACAGAAAGCTTTGCTGGTTGGTTGCTTAGTAAGTAGGCCTGAGGTTATCTCCGGACCTGAGAACAGGCCAGGTGAGATTAAAACCTGCCCCCCCCAACCCCAAACACCTGGGACCCTCTGAAGCTGAGAACAGGAGCAGAGCCTAGAAGCAGCCCCACCCACCACCCCCTAGTGGAGAGTTTAAAATCAAATGAAAGCAAGGCCAGGCATGCTGAGAAGCTCAACCATCCTGCGGGCCATGCTATAGCTTGAACAGTGTTTCCTGGAAGCAGCACCACACTTTAAGAAGGAGTTAAAAGCCAAGAAATAGTAAGCCAGGATGAGTAAGCAGAGAAAGCAGAAGACCATCGAAAACTTCTTTGGGGGAAAGGTAGACCACAATACAACCTCAGAAGAAGAAGATAATAACAAGGTCAAAGCTCCAACATCCAAAGCTTCCAAGAAAAATATGAACTAGTCTCAGGCCATGGAAGCTCTCAAAAGGGACTTTGAAGAGAAAGTAGGAGAGATAGAAAGAAGATGTAGAGAAAAGGAGGAAAAAATGGAAAGGTAAATGAGAGCAGTGCAGGAGAGTCATGAGAAAAAAGTCAACAGTTTGAAAAGCCAAATGGAAAACGAGGTTAAAAAAACTGTCTGATGAAAATAACTGCCTAAGAATTAGGATTGAACAAATGGAAGCTAGTGACCTTATGAGAAATCAAGACATAGTAAAGCAAATCCAATTGAATGAGAAAATATAGGGCAATGTGAAATATCTCCTTGGAAAAACAGCTGACCTAGAAAATAAATCTAGGAGAGATAATTTGAAAATCATTGGACTACCTGAAAATCATGACCAAAACAAAAGCTTAGACACCATCCTCCAAGAGGTTGTGAGGGAAAATTGCCCTGATATTCTAGAAGCAGAAGCTAAAATAGAAATTGAAAGAATCCACCGATCACCTCCTGAAAGAGATCCCAAAAGGAAAACCTACAGGAATATTATAGCCAAATTCCAGAACTCCCAGGTGAAGGAGAAAATACTGCAAGCAACTAGAAAAAAAGGAATTCAAATACTATGGAGCTCCAATAAGGATAAAGCAAGATCTAGCAGCTTCTACATTAACGGACTGGAGGACATGGAATATGATATTCCAGAGGGCAAAGGAACTGGGACTTCAGCCAAAAATCACGTACCCAGCAAAACTGTGTATAATCTTTCAGAGGCAAAAATGGGATTTCAACGAGAAAGAGGTCTTTCAAGCATTTGTGATGAAAAGACCTGAACTGAATAGAAAATTTGACTTTCAAATACAAGACCCTGGAGAAGCATAAAAAAGTAAACAGGAAAAAGACTTCATGATGGATATTAAAAGATCAAACCATTTACATTCCTACATGGGAAGATAATACTTTGAAATCATAAGAACTATCTTAGTAAGAAATTCACAGAAGACAGGTCTGAACTGAATATGAAGGGATGATATCTGTAAAGCATTTATGATTTGTTCTTTGTGGGGCAGACAGGGTGGGGTGTCTTATGTCTGGGGCTGGATTTGGGCTTGGGGCCTCCTGGGTCCAGGGCTGGTGCTTTGTCCACTGTGCCACCTAACTAATCCATGATGACATCATTAAAATAGGGTTGAGGTATAGGAGGAATAAACTGGGGGAGGGAGAAGGGGAGAAATGGTCTGGGGAGAGGTAGTTCACATGAAGGAAACAAGAAAAAAGCTTATGGAGGAGAGTAGAAGAGGGGGAAGGAGTTGGAGAGTGAGTGAACCTTAATATCATCAGAATTGGCTCAAAGAAGGACTAACATACATACTCAAGTAGGTATAGCAATATATTTTTGCCCTGAGGGGGGGAGGGAAAAAAGAAGAGGGGGGAAGAAGGGAAGGAGGAAAGGGCAGATTGGGGGAGAGAGTAGTTAAAAGCAAAACACTTTCAAGGAAGATGAAGATGTCATGCATTACTGCACCAATATGACATATTGAATTACTTGATCTCATAGGGAGGGTTAAGGAGGGAGGGAGGAAGAAAAATTTAGAACACAGAATTAGCTCAGGAACCCTGATCTCATTGGAGTGGGCTCATGGAGGAAATAGCTTTCATACCCAATTGTGAGGAACAATTTATTTAACCCTGCAGGAAAATAGGAGGGGAAGAAGATAAGGAAGGAAGGGTGCAAAAAGGGAGTGCAGAGCAAGGGAGAGGATAATCAGAAGTAAAACACTTCTGAGGAGGAATAGGTAAAAAGGAGATAGAGTAAATGTCATGGGAAGGGAGTGGGATGGAGGGAAATAGTTATGATGATTGATTATAATGGCAAAACGTATGGTACCTACTTTTCTGGGCTTTTAGGAAGAAAATTCTCTGTTAAGCTTAAGGTACTATATACAGGTTATGATGAACAGGATACTATCAGAAAAACCTGGAAAGACATACATGAACTGAAGCAGAGTGAAATTTACTGTATATAAAATAACAGCAATAGTGGGGCATGATCTGCTGGGAAGCATGTGGTTATTTTCAGCAAGGCAATGATCCAATATAACCCTGAAAGACTTATGAAGATTGCAGCCCATCTGCAGAGAAAGAATTGATAGTATCTGAAAACAGATGGAAATACATTAAATTTTTTTTTCTTTTCCTCTTTGACAATTCCTTAATCTGAAGTTTTGGTTTTTTTGACTGTTTTCTCTCACAACTAGCTAATACGGGAATTTTTCCATAACTACTCATGTATAACTTATTTTGAATTCCTTGAGTTCCTGTGGGTGGGGGGTGGGAATGGAGGGGGGAAGAGAAGTTGGAGCACAATGTTTTTTAAAAAATGATGTTAAAATTTTGTTTTTACATATATTTTGGAAAATAAAATTCTTTTCAAAAATTATTTTTACAATGAATTGAGAAAAATAAAACATCAAATATATAGGAAATAAAATAGGAAAAATCTCAGAAAAAAGTCACTTGAGGGAAGGGGGAATAATCCAGAGTGTGGCTGAACCAGGTTCAAATATAATTGTAAAATGGTAACAAAATAAATGAAAATATGACGCAACATAAAAAATAATTAAATGGTAGCTTTTGTATTGTTCTTACTATCTGTCAAAAGCAAAAGCTTGTGACTAGCCAGCTATGGTTGAATCTTTACTTGCATCTACATTGCCCACAAAGATTGACTTCAAAGTCTCCCCTCCCCTTCCCAATCAATGAACCACATTTTTGTGATATTCAGTCTATGGTGGATTCTGCAAAGGAAAACCTGTAGTTTTTTAGTCTGGTTGACCCAAGTTTAGTTGAAGGTCTAGAAAGATGAGTTCGGAAAGTTGAAAACTCAGCAGAGGAAATAACATAGCAAATTAAATGGTTTTGAGCCATAACAAAGAGAGTTTTCCTTGGAAACGGACTTTGTTTCCTTTAATCAAAAGCAATTCCTCTCAGGCTATAGGAAAATACGAACCAGAGCTTTGGTCAATTTGAATAGTCTGCTCTGTTAGCTGTCAGACAGTCAGTCAACAAGCATTTATTGAGTTTACTATGTGTCAGGCACTGTGCTAAGCACCGGGAGTATAAAGAAGGAGCTCACCTTCTGATGGGGGGAGACAACATGCAAACAACCATATCCAAAGAGGTGTGTGGGGCCCTTCTCCTGACTCCAAATATGAGTGTGGGATGTAAGAGGCAGGATCAAAGGGATATCAGTTTGAGGGAAATTGTTTCCTTTGTTATAGAACCCAGAGCTAGAAGTGGCCTGAGAAGTCTTCTTGGCTATCCTCACTACTTTTCATTTCACAGATGAAGAAACTGAGACCCACAGACAGTAAATGACTTGCCCAAAGGTAATACAGGTAAAAAAATTGGCAAAACAGATTTGAACCTTGAAAGATCCACTCCAAATCCATTGTTCTTTCCACGGTGGCACACTACTGTTGGGGGAGCTTGGTAGGTGCTTCATTTGGTAGATCACCAAATGCTTTTGCAAGGCCAGTGCAAATCATTATTTATTGTTATTATTATTATTATTAGGCAATGGAAGCTTGGTCTGTTCTATCTTGTACTCAGGAATTGTGAAGCTTGGGAGTTGTTGAAATATCTAATATGTAGGACAGTGTGGCCAGGTAACTGACAAGCACACAGAAGGTCAGGATACCACAAAATGACACATTAGGCTTAGCAGAGTAAGTTTTTTTTTTTAATGTAATTTTATTTTTTTTCAGTCGACAACAATCTATTTTCTAACCCTCCCACTGCTCTTCCATTAAAAAAAGAAAAGAAACACAAAACCCTTGTAACAACTATACATAGTCAAGCAAAACAAATTACAGCATGTATCATATCCAAAAATTACATGTCTCACTCTGCATCCTGGGTCCGTCATGTCTCTCTGAAGGGGTGGGTAGTATTTATCATTGTTGGTCTTCTGGAAACATGGTTGGTCACTGAATTAATCAGAGTTTGTGGGTTTTTCAAGGTGTGTCTTACCAATGTTGTTGTTATCATATAAAGCAAAGGTATCAAAACCAGGTCCCACAACACTCTCTAGAGCAGCCTGAACCAGATTAAAGTGTAATTAGGAAATATATAACAAAATAAAAATGCAATAGAACATAGGCAATAGCAATATGTGTACCACAGGGCAGGGATCTTTTGGTATGGTTTAGGGGTCCCTATTTTTTGTGTGTGAAGCAATTGGGGTTAAGTGACTTCCTCAGGGTCACACGGCTAGTGTCAAGTGTCTGAGGCCAGATTTAAACTCAGGTCCTCCCAACTCCAGGGTCGGTGCTCTATCCACTGTACCACCTAGCTACCTCCCTATTTTATTTTTTTAATAGTATTTTATTTTTTCCAATTACATGTCAAGATAATTTTTGACATTCGTTTAAAACATTTCTTTAACTTCCAAAATTTTTTCTTTTCTCCTTCCCCTTCCCTAAAATGGTAAACAACCTGATATGGGGTATATATATGTTCAATCATGTAAAATATATTTCCATATTAATCATGTTGTGAAAGAAGAAACAGACCAAAAGGAAAAAAAAAACATGAAAAAAATAAAGTGAAAATCGTATGTTTTGATCTGTATTTAAAGTCCATCAGTTCTTTCTCCAGATGTAGAAACCATTTTCCATCATGAGTCTTTTGGAATTGTCTTGGATCATTGTATTCCTGAGAAGAGCTAAATCTATCACAGTAGATCATCACACAATGTTGTCCCTATTTCCATCTGAGCTTGATACCACTGGTATATTTTTTTCTCCAGTTCTTCCTCCTTTACTCTGACACACTCAGTTTCCATTATACCATCTCCCCAAATTCTGCCCTGTAGCTTTCTGCACCATCCTGGGCCCTGAACAATCACAAATATATATATATATATGTATATGTATATATATATATTTATTTTTTTTTGTGGGGCAATTGGGGTTAAGTGACTTGCCCAGGGTCACACAGCTAGTAAGTGTTAAGTGTCTGAGGCCGGATTTGAACTCAGGTCCTCCTGAATCCAGGGCCGGTGCTTTATCCACTGCGCCACCCAGCCGCCCCAACAATCGCAAATATTAATGACAAATCAATACCACCACTTCACATTTGGGCTGAAGGCCAAGAATTATGGGGATTGTTGAGTCCATCTTGAATCCTTAAAGTACTGAAGAAGCATCTCTTTCAGCTCCTTCCCTATTCTCCATATACAATGTTCGTTGCCTCAGTTTCCTCATTGATTTCTTCATAAGATGGAGAAAGAAATGGCAAACCAATCCCAAACGGGCTCATGAAGAGTTGGACACAATTTAAACTACCAAACAACAACAAAAGTTGAATACAGTTGGCTTGAATGATGCCTGACAGCCTTGACCCAGATCCCAGATTATTTTGTATGGAATTTTGAGGACTGATTGGCTCATTTTACGATCCTGACAAGAAACATAAAGTTCTAGGTTTTGAAGCAATTTTGGAGGTCATCCAGACTAATTCTCTGTCTTGGATGGATCGCCTCTGCAGTGACTCTAACAGCAACAGCAACAGCAATCACAACAAAAAGTAGCATTTATTCAGAGGTCATTTATGACTCTGTGCTAAGCCCCGGGGATGCAAAGAAATGTGAAAACACATGGTCTGCCCTCAAGGAGCTCACATTCTAATGAGGGAGACAATGGGCAAAGGATAAAAGTCAACATGGACAACTCCATCTGCACAAGGTCCGTACAATGTAAATCAGAGCTAATCTCAGTGAGGAAGGCATCGGCAGCTTTGGGAACCTGGAAAGGATTCTGGGAGAAGGTGGAATTTGAGTAGAGTACTCAAGGAAGCCAGGAAAACCAGGAGGCAGATGTGAGGAGAAAAACATTCCGGGCATAAAGAAAATGTACAGGCACTCCCATCACTCCATCCCAGAACATGTAGGAGTAGCAGCAAAAAGGCTGATGTTTCTGGGTCATAGAATACTTGGTAGGGAGTAAAGCGTAAGAAGAATGGAGAAGAAGGGGCCTGATAGGGGCAGCTAGGTTGCACAGTGGTTAGAGCCCCGGCCCTGGATTCAGGAGCACCTGAGTTCAAATTTGACCTCAGACACTTAACACTTATTAGCTGTGTGACTATGGGCAAGTCACTTAACCCCAATTGCCTCACCAAAAAAAAAAAAAGAAAGAAAGAAAGAAAAAGAAAAAGAAAGAAAGAAAGAAAAAGAAGGGGCCTGATTGTGAGGGGCTTTAAGTGCCAAATAGAGCACTTTATGTTTGACTTTTAGGTGATGGGGAGCTATGGGAGGTTATTGAGTAGAAGGGTGACATAGTCAAGTGTTTCATTTAGGAAAATCACTGTGGCAGCTGTCCTATTACCACTATTGGTTAGAGGAGGCTGGCTATCAAATGGTGCGATGCTAAGAACTGAGGGAATGTAGCAAGCCTCATCTTGTGAATTACTCAACAGAGAGTGTTTAATGTTTCCTCGCATCACTTGCAAGGTTTGTTTTGGAGAGTTTGGTCTTTTCTCTGGACGTTACCACATCAAGGCCAGGGCAGCTTTATGGCTTGTGGGAGGGCAATAAGCTTTGCAATGCTCTATCACAGGCACATGCAGCCTTCTGCATGTACCCCACAAGCTCCCTTGCACAGGGTGCTGCCACCACACCCAGTAAAGACAAGGGCGTCCACAATGTGGATCAGTACCCCTCCATCCGCCAGCCCAGTGTGATCCTGACCCTCCCCATCCCCCACTGTCTGTGGGTGCAACTCAAGAAATGTGAGTGCACGTAAGGACAACCTAAGGAAAATATAATCAGGAAGGGTAATCGGGTGCCACATCCAAATAATGTTTGTATAGGTGAGTTGGGGATTAGCTGTTACAGATCCACTTTACTGTGGATGATTGAGAACTCTCTCTAACTCGAACTGGGAGCCAAGGACCCTCAACTTGTTACATTTCACATTCCTGAAAGGATGAAACTACAGTGGCTTTCTTGCTCTCAGAGGGTGTGTTTATCCCTCTTTCTGTATACATAACCCCTGGGAGAGGTGCCATAATTCTAATCCTCTCCTGGAACACCAGTTTATCTGTAGGAGACAGTGCTATTAGATTCCCTATGTCCTGGCACCCCATGAACTCTGCTTGCCAGGGTTTCAAACCTTCTGTCCCTGAGACTTGGTAATTTTGGAGAAGTTACAGAAGGGAAGAGGGGAAGCTGTTTTTTATTAACTCTCTCTGTTGCCCTTGGGGTATTATGACTATGATTTCTTGAAGATCAGGGAGGTCTTTACACTGAATTTTTCTTTGAAATGAATGAAGGTCTATGTCCCAGAAGGGTCACTGTCTAGTCTTGGCGTAGGGCTTTAATCAGTGGGATGAAGTTGGGAAGACCTTTGTGGGACTGGAAAGGGTTTCTGTTCTGCAAAGGACTTATGATCAAGTTGGGGCAGCTAGGTGGTGCAGTAGATAAAGCATTGGCCCTGGAGTCAAAAGAACCTGAGTTCAAATCTCACCTCAGACACTTACTAGCTGTGTGACTCTAGGCAAGTCACTTAACTCCAATTGTCTTAAGCATCCGGGATCATCTCTAGTCATCCTGATATATATCTTGCCACTGAACCCAGATGACTCTAGAAGAGAGAGTGAGGTTGGTGACCTTTTATATGATCAGGTCACATGAAATGGTGCTCTCAAATAAATTTTTAAGACAAATTAACTTGTGGAAGAATTGATGGCTGCTGCTGTGGATACTGATTCTAGATAGGCTACTGTGTTTGTTGGTGGAACAAAGTAGGATAGGACCAGAGAGGAGTTCATATGGGATGTAAACTGGGTGATAATAGTGGGAGAAGTGGTCCATCTGGTCATTTACTTTTCTAACCAATTATTCTTGCTGCTTAGGTGCTCTGCACAGTTGTCTCTAAGCTACAAAAGGACAGCAAGTGCTGTAATTACCTTCTAAATTTTGCCCACTGAGACAAAGCTCCAGTTGCTCCACCCTAGTAACAGCTCTCCACCGTAGTTACAGCTCTGATAACTGCTTCTTATATAAGGGGTCTCAGATCCTTGGAACAAAAGTAAGCAGTATGAAGAGAAGTTTAACCTGGAGAATGATAATTCAGTATCAATAATACCTCTTATGAAATAAGCTGATATGTAAATCCCGAGATAATTTCTCCCTACCAGCATCTCCCCAGGCCAATAAGTATATGGCTCAGGAGTACAAAATTATTCTAATGTGCACTCGAGGAAAACAACACAACAGTAGAATAAATCTCCTGAAAAAATACTATAATGCCTTCAAAAGTCACATTAACAGTTTTCTTTAGCTTTATCATAGAATCATAGCAGCTGCTGTGCATGATCTAGGTCATCCCAGGCCACAAAAGGAGAGGACAACTATGTGCAATTGGTTGTATTTGTTTTCCTTGAAAGTTCCTGCGTTTATAGTCTTTTAAGTTTTTGCGAGGATATTCAGGAGGAGGAAAAGTTACCTGTATGGGTAATCAAATGAGAAAATATATGCAGGGTGTTTTAGGAACCTCCTTAATTATGATGCTAATAGCTGACATTTACATAGCCTTCAAGATTCACAAATTTATTTATATGCTGTGTCTCATTTGATCTCCATAACAACCTTATTGGAGGCAGGTCCTATAGGGGTTATTATTACCACATGAAATCATAGGCTTCTGTGTATATAGTGAGACACCTCACTATTCTGCATCTAACCAGGTATATATAAATAGGTAGACAAACAGGCAGACAGACAATTAGATAATTAGATTTATGGATAAATAATAGATGGATAGAGAGACAGATTTGTTGTTGTTGTTGTTCAATCATTTTAATCATGCTCAATTCTTTGTGACCCCATTTGGGGTTTCTTGGCAATGATACCGGAGTGGTTTGCCATTTCTTTCTCCAGTTCCTTTTACAGATGAGGAAACTGAGGCAAACAGGGTTAAGTGACTTGCCCAGGATCACACAGCTAATAAGTGTCTGAGGCTAGATTTTAACTCAGGAAGATGAGTCTTCCTGACTCCAGGCCCACGACTCTATCCACTGTGCCACCTAGCTGCCCCTGGATGGACAGATAGATGTATGAATAGATGGTTAGATGGATAGACAGATAGACACAAATGAATGGATAGACAGACAGATGTATGAATTATGATAGATAGATATATACATACATGATAGATAGACAGACAAACTGACAAGTATAGGGATAGACAGAGAAATAGATGGATTGATGGATAGACAGGCAGATGGAGAGAAAGAGAGACAGAGACAGAGACAGAGACTGAGAGAGAAAGAGACAGAGAGAGAGACAGAGAAAGACAGAGACAGAGAGAGACAGAGACAGAGAGAGTCAACGTATTGCTTGCTCTGTTAATTGACATAATCTGGGCAATATTTTGTCTTTCTGATATGGAGAGTTAAACCAATCTCTTTCCATTACCATGGGTCTTGATGAGGAAGTTTTGGTACTCTATTAAATAATTCCAATGTTAAATGTAATATCTTTTTCTATAGTATTTCTCCGGCATGTCTACTCTCCAATTCACACAACCACCATCCTAGTTTGAGTCCTCATCCAAATCTGCATTTTGTTCAGATTTAGCACCGTGCTTGGAATACCCTGCACTCTCACCTTTGTCTCATGTAATCCCTGGTCTCCAGATTCAACTGAAGCACCACTTTCCTCATAAACCCTTTCTTGGTCCCCCCCTTCCTCATGTGCAAGGGGTTGCTTATCCCTCCTCAAACTACCTTATGTTCATTAGTCTGTATTCTCTATATAATCATAGATAGATGATAAACAGATAGGTAGATAGATAGATAGATAGATAGATAGATAGATAGATAGATAGATAGATAGATAGATAGATAGATAGATAGATGTTGCTTTTCCCTTTAGAGTAAGATCCTTAATGGCATAGATTATTTCATTTAAGCCTTTGTTTCTTCAGCACTTGGCAGAGTGCCTTACAATAATAATGGCTTAATAAATGCTTTTTGATTGATTATGCTACATGAACAGAAGCATATTGTCTCATTCAAGCAAGGTGATAGTACCACTGTATGCTACCCTGGTCAGAGACCACATCTGGACTGTTCTGCTCAAGTTGGGGACTCCACATTTTTGGGGGCAGGACACCACATTTTACCGCATTATTTGGGAGTGAGTAGATGGGTTTATCTGGAGCTTGTTAGGACACCACATTTTAAAATGTACATTGGCAAATTACAGTGGGAAGGCAGCCAAGATGGCGAGGGGGTCTGAATATTATTCCATATGAAAGGGTTGAGAATGTTTTATTATTATATAATGTTATATTATTGTATATTAATGTTATATTATATATATATTAAATGTTTTAAATGAGCTTCAAGTTTAAAAGGCACTTTACACATACTGTCCGATTTAATCTTCACAACAGTTATGTTGGAGAGCTATTGCCAGTAATGTTACCATTTTACGAATGAAGAAGTTGAGTCTCAGGGAGATTATGTTCTTCGCTCAAGGTTTATTTTTTAATTTAGAATTTTTATTTTCCCAAATAACATGTAAAAACAAATTTTGACGTCAATATTTAAAAAAACTTTGTGTTCCAAATTCTCTTCTTCCCTCCTTCCTCCCCGCCTCAAGAACTCAAGAAATTCAATATAAGTCTTCACTCAAGGTTACACAGATAAGTACCCAAGTTTAAATTCATATGCAGGTCTAGCTCCACTTGATTTCTAGGGTACATATCCATGAACTCTGGAAAAGAGAATAACAAGAGTAAGAGGTAGGGAGAGTGACTATTTTCAGATTTTTGAATGACCATTGCAGAATAGAGAATAAATTTTTTTCTGTGTTCTTTTAGAAAGCTAAAACTAAGGACTAGAGAATAAAAGTACTGGAGAGGAAGATTTGGGCTCAACATAAGGAAACCCTACTTTGCAGTTAGAATTTCAGAATCTCAGAATTGGAAAAATTCTTAGAGGTCATTGCTTCCCACTAATCTCTGACCAAGAATCCCTTCTATGCTATATCTAATGACGTTAGACTGAAGACCTACTGAGTAGAAAGAAACCAACTGTTCTGTGAAATAATCTAGGCTACCTGTGTGTAACTGTAATTGTTAGGAAGCCTAAATCTTCCTCCTATTCTGTCCTCTGGCAACTTTTGGGAAAACATCAATGGAAGGAAATAAACAGGTGGTGAAACACTATGAAGAACTTAATTTAAGTCATGCCAACATTCATTAAGGACCTACTATGAGTCAGGCACTGTGATAAGCACTGAGGATACAAAGAAAGGCAAAAGACAATTCCTGTGCTCCAGGGGCTCAGTCTAAAGGGGGAGACAACATGCGAATGACTCAATATAAAACCAGCAGGATAAATAAGAAATAACTAACAGAGGGAAGACATTAGAATCAATAAGGGTTGGGAAAACCTTCCTACATGCTTCTTTGCTTTTCCTCTTACTTTTCAGTTCCCTCTTGTGTGTTGTCTTCCTGCTTTTAGAATGTAAGCTCCCAGAGGTTAGGGAATAGCTTTCTATTTGCATCCCTATGGCTTAGTATAGTGCCTGGCTCATTTTTGTTGTTATTCAGCCATTTCAGTTGAGTCTGACTCTTCATGAGCCCATTTGGGGTTTGGTGGCAAAGACACCGGACTGGTTTGCCATTTAGTTCTCCAGCTCATTTTACAGATGAGGGAACTGAGGCAAACAGTTAACTGACTTGCTTAGGGTTACACATAAATGCTTGTTGCCTTTATAAGAGCCTCCAAATTATTCTCCCTGCCTCTAGTCTCTTCCATCTCCAACCCATCCTCCTCGTAACTATCAAAATACTTTTGATAAAGCACATGTCTGACTATGTCTCTTTTCTTTATAAGAATTTTCAGTGGTTCCATTTGGCCCATAGAATCAAATACAAACTCCTTAGCTTGGCATTGAAAGTCCTTCATGGTCTGGCTCTTGTCTACCTTTCTAGATTTATTTCACATTACTTCCTTAACTCACTCTATGTTCTGCTCAAATTATCCTATTTTCTATTTTTCAACTCAGTATTTCATTTCTCTCTCCCTTGCCTTTGCACAGTCTGTCCCACATACTTGGCATATATTCCCTCCCCTATGCTGCCTCTTAGGAAGGAAGGAAACAAGGATTTATCAAGCACTTACTTTACTATCTTCATGGTACTCTCTCTCTCTCTCTCTCTCTCTCTCCCTCCCCCCCCCTCTCTCCCTCTCTCTCTCTTTCTCTCTCTGCACTTTGCAAATATTATCTTATCTTCACAACACAGGAATGTAGGTGATATTATTGTTCCCATTTTGTAGTTGAGGAAACTGAGGCAGACAGAAATTAAATGATTCTCCCAAAGTCACATAGCTAGTAAGAATCTGAGGCTGGATTTGAACTCAGGTCTTCCTGACTCCGGGTACAGAGCTCTGAGCACTATGGCATCAGCTAGCTGCCTCTCAGAATGGTTTCCCTTCAAGGCTCATATGTGCTGTTTCATTTGGGAGAATTTTCTTGGTTCTCAACTTGTTAATGCTCTACTTTCTCAAATCATAATTTATATGTGTAAATTTTGTGTTCTTTCAATAGAATGTAAGCTTCCTGAAGGTAGGAACTGTTCCTTTTATTTGAATATACTTAGAGTCTTCCACATAGCAGGTGTTTCAAAATACATGCCGAATTGAGGATTGCCTCACTCACTTTGGAAATGAAATCTTTATTAACTTAGATCAATTTTACCTCCTTAAAACTAGCTCCTCTTTTTGCCTCAGCCATTTTTTTTTCTGCCCTGGCTGTCTTTCTTTCTTGATGTGTCTGCATTTTCCCAGTCCCTGTCCTGGTTCTTTGGCTCTGTAGCCCATTAAATGTGGGCTTAGTCCAAGACTCTCCATGCTTCATCCTCCCTAATCTCATCTATCTACTTCCAGACACCAAGGTAGTGGAAGATGAAGAGAATTAAGAATTTGAACAGAATAGGAGTAGAGAGTGATCAAGCAGAAGATAGGGTTAATATTTTTATTCCTTTCCATTTGATTCAATTAAATTCAACAAAATATCTATTAAACTCCTCCTAATATGCCCAAGGAGTTTTACTAGCTGTTGGGGTTACAAATATAAAAACAAAACATTCCCTGGTCTTCAGGGACTTAGGGATCAGTTTTTTCATCCTACCCTTAGCTCTTAACCATAAGGGACTTAGATTCTATTGAGGGTAGGTGTAACTCAAAAAAAAAAAAAAAAGATGGTGATGGAATTTATGGAGTCTGGGCAGATATATAAGTTCTACAGGTATGTTGTGGGTGAGGGTCCCTAATTGACTCTCCTGGATTTGTCACCATGGTGCTGAATTGGACTCAGAAAGCCTGCTATGTCTGAATCCTGCCCTGCAACTTAAGAGCAGTGGAATATTGAGCAAGTGTTGAGTTTCAGTTTTCCCCATCTGTTAAAAAAGAGAGAGAGAGAATGGTAATAATTATAATACCCAACTCATAGGTTCTTTATCAGGACCAAATGTCTCTTAGTAGCTGTATGATGTTGGCCAAGTCATTTAACTTCCTTGAGCCTCACCATGCTTATTTTTAAAATGAAGGGGTTGGTCTAAATGGTCTTGAAGTTCCTTTTCATCTTTCATGTGATCGCATGAGCCTATGAAATAAGTTAATGCATGGAAAGTATTTTGTATCTATCAAGTATCATATAACTAGAAGCTGGGCAACTTGGAAGTGCAGGCATTGAGTCAGGAACTCATCTTTCTGAGTGACCCTGGGCAAGTCACCTAACCTCTTTTGCCTCAGTTTTCTCATCTGTAAAATGAGCTGGTGAAGGAAATGACAAACCACTCTGGTATTTTGGCCAAGAAAACACCAAATGGGATTGCAGAGAGTAGGACATGACTGAAAAATGACTGAAGAACAAAACCAAATAGAAGCTATTGTTGTTAACTGTTGTTTTTAAGGAGAATGCTGTTTTTGCCACTCTTTTAAATACTTGAAATGAGCACTTGTCTGGTTCAGAGAACGCAGAATTATGATGTTTATCATCCTGAGTTGGGACTGGAGGTCCAGCTCATGCCCCAGATGGCCTCCATATGCTAAGAGTTGAATCCTTCCTGGTTCATTGTGTATTCAGGATGCAGATTTGAAGAGTCCCATAGGTTTTTCCTTTCTTTGTGCTTATACTCTCTCCATTCAGGATGCGTGTGTTCTGTATTAATTGTATCTTTATTGCCTTTCTCTGGACAAAGCTTCATTCAATCCACAAAACATTAGGGATGACTTTCTCTTTTTTGACTCACCAAAAACACACAAACCACAGGCCAATAAGGCGGTGATTAAAGGTCTTTATAGAATAAATCTCTCATTGACTAGAGCTTCGCTTTCTGTTACCACAAGTCTTCAAAGCCCTTTGATGTGTGTTGGGTCCTCTTGCTCACAGACCTCAGCATTATCATCACTTAGCAGGGCTATGAATCTTAATACCAGTGTGAATGTTAAGTTTAGGAGGGGTCATGTCCAACAGGAGATACACAGGGAAGTCAACTTGGAGTTCAGGCTGGAAAATCAGGGGGAAAAAGAGGAAGCAGGGGTGGGGGGTGGGAGGGTGGGGCTTAAATGAAAGGTAAGTCCAGAAGAAAGGAAAAGAAAATCAGCAGAGACTGGGAAATCTTTCCCAGCTGGAGGCCTCGCTCTACACTAACTTCCTGGCCCAGTATCTGTAGCTGAGGTCATTCCTACCTTGAAAAGGAGCAGGGGATACAAGAAGACTAGAGTATATCTAACTTAGGGGCAGACACGCATACACTTTGGCCTCTTGGTGCTTATTTAGTGCTGAGTTGTGAGGCAGGCTCCAAAAAGTTCAAACTGCCCAGTGATATGTGTTTTCCAGAAATATATTGAGTGCCCTGACTCAGAGCTGAGTTTATGGAGCACCAAATTTCTGGGTGAAAATGCAAGTACTTCACTCCATTATCTGTACATTTGGCCTCACATAGATGAGGACAAAAGAGGTGCTTCGGGCAACTATTCATTGAGAGGGGTGCTATCAGTCCATCAGTTCTGATACTAGGTAGTTCGAGCTATTAGCAACAGTTTTCTAGCAAAGTTCCTCCCTGGAGCAATGGTAAGTCTCATTTTTCATGGTTTTCATAATCTTCTTCCCAAAATAGACCAATATTTTTTGTTTAATGGATGAAAGCGAGATGGTAATTATGACAACAACTCTTATAGCCCTAGAGCTGAGCCAGCGAAAGAGAAAAGGAATGGAGATGGATTTTTTTTTTCTTTTAAAGCCACATTCTTTAAATATGACAAACTGTAAATAAACCCTATAGTGCCTCCTGAGCCCAAGTACAGTGGTGGAAACACCACATATGGACACTGGAGAGCTCCAGTTTGGGTTTTTCAAAATGTTTCAGATCACTCCTGACATGGCCTGGCTGTTGGAAGCCATCTGCTTAAAAAGGAATGAAGACAAGCCCTTGGCGGTTGGTGAAGGCTGCCAGTTTTACGCACTTCATGTCGAAACCTCTCATTCGCCACAGAAGCAACTGCCCATTTTCGGATCAAGGGTAAATGTTTAGGAAGAGATTCTTGGATCCTAGATAAGCTGCCTCAGTTGGAATAAGCATTAATTTTATTGTTGTTTTAGTCATTTTCAGTTGTGCCTGACTCTTCATAGCCCCTTTTTGGCATTTTCTTGGCCAGGATAGTGGAGTGGTTTACCATTTCTTCCTCTAGCTCATTTTTTCAGAGGAAGAAGCTGAGGCAAACAGGGTTAAATGATTTGCCCAGAGTCACACAGCTAATCAGTATCTGAGGCTGGATTTGAACTCAGGTCTTCTTGACTCCAGGCCCTGCATTCTATCCACTGTGCCACCTAGCTGTTCTTAGTTTTATTGGAGCCAGTTTAAGGATCATGGAAGTGTAGGAGTTAAGGGCTTTGATGGGTCTTCCTTGGCATCCTTCTCATCTTTTGGGAATGGAAATAGATCTTTTTCCCCTAATGAGCACAGGTTGTATTTTCCACATAGAATGTAAACATCCTGAGGACAAGGACAGTTTTCCATTTTCTTTTTCTATGTCCAGAACCTTGTAAACAATAGAGATTATTGGAAGAAGTGCTTGTGGGATTGGAAGATAGTTGTCCAACTTCATATGGAGAGTGAAAGACCCTGAGTGGAGCCTATGAATTCTCCAGATATTGCTAGCTCACATCCAAGCCACCCATCCTCATCTCTACTAGTGGAACAGACTTTGCTTGGCTGACATCCATTCCTAGAAACCCAGCTCACTTCCATAGCTCAGATGGATTCAAATAGAAGGAATTGGTTAATGCAATAGATTCCATCTGTCCCCTTCGAGGGTCTCCTGATGTCATTTTACCATTTCCTCCAGAGGACAGAGAATCATATCAGGCAGGAGCACAGTCAGAACCCCAAATGATCAAGGCAAGCATCTGAATGTCCTCTTATCACATACAAATTTCGTTAGAAAAATAAGTTTAAATACTAATTACTACAGGTTTTTTTGGGGGGGGAGTAACAATAAGTTACTTACCTATTGATTTAAGGTTTACAAAGTATCTACTTCATGACCCCCTGAGAGGGCTACTGTGAGGTACACAGGAGGGCTGAATTCTGCTATGACCATCGGGACATCCCCCATTACTTAATAGTAGCAATGATTGCCATTTACTTAGCACTTTAAAGTTGGCAAAGCACTTTATCTACTTTTTCTCATTTCCTCCTCATGACCTGTGAAATGGGTCTTTGTGTTATTCCCATCTTATAGATGAGAAAATAGAAAATCGCTTGTCTAGGATAATATAGATTTAGTAAGTATCTAAGGCAAGATTTTAACCTGGATCTTCCTCTTCAATGTGAGTATTGCTTAATAAATGCTTTTTTCCCCTAACTCAAGAGACAAATCACTTAAACTTATTTTGGCCTCAGTTTCTTCATTTGTAAAATGAAGGAGTTGGCCTACCTGGCCTCTGAGGTTCCTTGCAACTCTAGACCTATGAAACTATGATCCTAAACTGAACACTATTCACTACACCAGGCTGTTACTCTTTGGAATTGTTTATCCTTGTATATTGTGTTTCTCTAACTAGATTATAGAGCCTTCAGGTATAGGCAATAACTTTCTCTTCTACTGCCTATCTAGTAAGCAATCAGCAGACATTAAATAACCACCTATTGTGTGCAGAACAATTAGTTAATAAGCATTTATTAAGCTCCTTCTGTGTGTACCAGGTGTTGTGCTAAACTCTAAGAATACAAAAAGAAGCAAAAGACAGTCCCTACCCTTAAGGAGCTCATAGTCTAGTGTGAGAGACAATAAGCAAACAAATATGTACAAACAAGGTATAGACAGGAAAAATAGTAAAAGAATTAACAGTGGGAAGAGACTAGAATTAAGAGGGGTGGGGAAAGGCTTCCTTTAGAAGATGGGATTTTATTTGGGACTTGAAAGAAGCCAGGAAATCCGGTAGGCAGAGATGAGGAGGGAGAACATTCCAGGAATGGGGAGAAGTCAGAGAAAATGCCCAGAGCCAGGAGATAAAATGTCTTGTTCAATGAATATCCATGAAGTCAGCTGTCACTTGATTGAAGAGTATGCCATAGGGAATAAGGTATAAAAAGAATGGAGGGGCAGCTAGGTGGCACAGTGAATAGAGAATCGGCCCTGGATTTAGGAGGACCTGGCCTCAGACACTTAACACTTACTAGCTGTGTGACCCTGGGCAAGTCACTTAACCCCAATTTCCTCACCAAAAAAAAGAATGCAAAGGTAGACAAGGGTAGGTCAGGACAAGCTTTGAATGTCAAACAGAGCATTTTGTATTTGATCCTGGAGGCAATAGGGAGCCACTGGAGTTTAAGGTGTGTGTGTGTGTGTGTGTGTGTGTGTGTGTGTGTGTGTGTGTTGGTAGTGGTGGTGGTGAGAGGGTGTCAGACATGGTCTGAATCACTGGCAGCTGAATGGAGAATGGATTGGAATGGAAAGAGACTTGGGGCAAGCAGATCCACTAATAGGCTCTTATAATAGTATAGACATGTGGTGATGAGGGCTTCTACCAGGATGCATCACTATAATTTTTTGAGCTATTTAAGAAACAAAAATTCACTCAGGATCATTGCCTCCCCCATTATTGTGGATAATTTTGACTTAGCTGTGAAATGTAATTATCACTCACTTTGGGTCTAATGCTATCCAACAGATCTTCCTCACCCTGACAACCTCTATAAATACACAAAACAGACATCTGTTCAACATGGCGGTGGTAGCTGGCCTAAAGGAAAGACAAGTGTATCCGAGGGGAGAAGGGGACATAATTGAGAGATGTTGCATTGGTGAAACAATACTGTAGGCAGGCCTTTGTACACGATAAACCTTACAGGCGTACATGGATGACTTGTACAGTGCTGGCTCATAAAATCTGGGTGACATCAGACAAGTCCCTCTTTGGACCACATTTTCCTCATCAATAAAACGAGAGGACTTCATTGTATGGTCTTTAAGATTCTTTGTGATTCTAAATTCCCCCCTAAGTAGTATAATATCGCCCTTTGTCAGATGAGGAAACTGAGGCTCGGAGAAGAAAAACGGTTGTCCTATGGTCACCGAGCCAGTATGTATCAGAGCCATGATTCTCAGCCAGGTCCCTAGATACCAGGTTCAGCCTTCTTTCCACCAAGCCACGCTCCCTGTCAGCATGGAAAGGCTGCAGCCTCGCTGAGCATTTGGAGAATTATAACCAGTGTCTCCAGGCTCTGGGGAATGAGCTTTTGCTTTCACTAATCTCCTGGCAAGAGTTAACTCTAAGGTGTAGCTAGCTGAAAGAATTTGGAGCGGGTTGGATCCAGCAGGAGGGGCCGCCCGGCTGGACTCAGGCTCTGAGGATTGCTATTGCAATCAGAAGACAGCCCAAGTCCGAGTTACAGGGCCCTTTGAGGAGGTGCCAGGACTAACACATGTTTCAAATTATCAAATGTGATCTTGAGACAGTGTACAAGTTGCACTTTCATTCTGTCAAAGTGAAAGGAATGGTGAGGTCGAGATAAAGGGAGAGGCACCACTATCCTGGAGGCTGTGCCCAGTGGGGGCAGCCAACACCAGCCAAGAACAGGAGCCCAGCCCCACCCCCAAAGCTTCACCTCTGGAGAGCTGGCCACAGAGAGCATGCCCCTTCTCTCTGAGCTTTCTCCCAGATGGACTTTCCTTCCCATCCCTTTGAGGAGAAGAGAGGATGGAGCTGATGTGTTTGGAGGAATCTGTTCCTCAAGTGTGTTTGTTGGTTCTCTTGGGTAGCATCCCCAAGAGCTAAGCCTGGAAATACCATGCATTTTAATGCAGTAGAGGGTGACTTGCAGTTTGAAACTCAGGAGAGATCTTAACCCTGATTGTTCAGTGGTATTCATAAAGTTTTAGACAGAATGTTTCCAAGTTAAGTTGAGCCAGGGCACAGAGATACTTTTACTCCATCCAGTGGAATTAGGTTATTAGAGACTCCATCTAGGATATTGGAGAGGGCATGAGCTCTGGAGGCAAATCCCTAATGCTTAGGATTTATGTGACCTTAGGGAAGTCAGTTGAAGTCAAGAGAACCCAGCTTCTACTCCTACCGCAGATGTTTTACCTATGCGACCCTGGCTGGGCAAGTTACTAAATCTCTCTCAAACTCAGTTTCCTCAGCTGCAAGATGAAAAGTTTGGATTAGATTAGGTCCCTCTAGCTGCAGACCTATGTTACAGAGAACTTCTTTGTTAGCATACTCTACATTGACACATTAATTATTACAATGAATATTTTTATAACTTTTGGGGGTTTGCAAAGAACTTATCCAATCTTGTCTCCTTTGAGCCTCACCATGACACTATGAGGTAGGTGTCATTATTCTCATTTTGCAGATATGGAAATCAAGTCTGAGAGAAGTTAAATGGCTTGCTAAAAATCAGTCACAACTATTGAGTATCTGAGAAGGGATTCGAACTCAGGTTCCCCTGACTTGAAGTCTACCGATCTATCCTCTGTATCACACTGTTTCCCATTATGAGGAGGGTTTAAAGACTGAGCCAGGATCCAGACTCTTCTCTACTTCTCTTTCATTCTCAGTGGACTAACAAATATATTAGATGATATTAATAACATATTTCTCTTGTGCCTTTCCCACAAGTCTCTTTCAAGAGGGTAATCAAAATAATATTAACATTATCATTATTATTTGTTATAAGTGATATAATGCTTTAAGGTTTGTAAGGCGCTTTATGTAGATCATTTCATTTGAACCTCCCAACAGCACTGTGAGATTGGTGTGATGAGGAAACTGAGCATCTTAGAGATGAAGAAATTTACTTAGAATCACAATAAATGTTTGACGTGATGTCTGAACTCAGGTATCCTGACTCCAAGTTCATTAATCTCTCCATGTTGCCTTTCCAAGTAATGTTATTTACAATTAACAGATGAAGAAACTGAGGTTCAAAAACTCAAACGAATATGCCTATGGCTACTTATTAACTGTGTGACCCTGTACAAGTCACTTAATCCTTTTTGCCTCAGTTTCCTCATCTGTACAATAAGATGGAGAAGGAAATGGCAAACCACTCCTTTATCTTTGCCAAGAAAACCCCAAATGGGGTCACCAAGAGTCCAATGTGGACTGAAACAACTGAATAGCAACTTGGCCCTAGTAAAAGTCAGAGTTGGGACTTGAACATAGACTTTTTTTACTCCAAATGAAGCACTGTTTACAGTGCACCACAGCTGTACTGATTGCCTATGGTATGTAAGAATCATAGGATTCCTAGAAGCACCCTTTGAGGTCATCTAAGTCAACTCCTGTCACTTGACAGGTGAGAAAACTCGGTCCCAAAGAGGTCAATTGACTTCCCCAAAGCTCTGTGCGAGGCCCTGTGGAAGACCCAGCAAAATATAAGGATAGTCTGTATTCTCAAGAAGTTTCCATCTTGGTTCACCTGTCTCTTGGCTTAGGGATTGGGGGAAGGGGAAGGAATGAGGACAAGTTCTGCCTGATAAGGAGAATCAGCTGATGTGAGCAGGTCTGTCCATTTTACTCCTGAACATTTGTCAAAGGAAAGATAGCAACCCCGAGAGCTGTTCCCATGAACCCAGGTGAACTTTGGGAAGTCGAGGGCTTGTCAGCATCAGACTGGAGTGTATTGGGGCAAAACAAATTCCGCGTGTCAGACACGTGGAAACTCTCAGAGCCAGTGGTTTATAAATCTGCCAAGTGGCCAGGGAGTAAACACATCAGGGAAGAAACATGAGGCAGCTCCCCAGCAGCCAATGCACGCAAACCAAAAACAGACCCTTTGTGGCCATCTGCCTCATGAGACCCATATGACTGGATTCAAGAAGCATGCTTGAGGTGCTGAGTAAGATGAGGCACCTCAGCAGAGGCTTGTGGGAGTAGCCTGGGCATCTCCTCCCCTGGGGATGGAGTGCTGGTCTTGGAGTCAGGAAGACATTCTTCATCATCAACTAATGACCCTTTGTTTAAGCGGGGTTAATTAGCCGTTTGGTCCCTGCTGAAAATCTATATCCACATTACAGGTCTTCTGCTTTTAGGGGAAGCAGATTTCATCTGGGTCTGGTCCTCTGGCAGAAGGGAAGTCAGAAGGACAAGCATGGGATATTAGCCAGAGTCAGGCAGCATATTCCTCTCATCTCTGGGAACCAGGAATTTTGCCTGAAGCTGAGAAAGGTAGAAAAGATTGTTTCATCTGAGAGGATGAGAAGGGGTCTGGATACATTTATTTGGGCACTGTAGGGGATGCACTTGAGGGAAGATGGGAGGGGAGGAAGAGAAGGGATGGGCCTTAAACATTCAGAGACTTGGGAGAAACTAGACAGAAAGGGCCCAGTTGACATGGCGTTGGAAAAATTCCTTTGGTTGTGCAACTGCTGTTCTTCCACACAGAATGATGTGAAGTTTTGGGGTGTTTTTTCAATACGAGTTGGAGCCCACACATTGCTGGCCTCCGTGTCCCTGGAGGCAGCCTGGGGAAGGTCCATAAACCAGAGCTCCCTCCAGTGTGTGGGAGCAAGAGACTAGGCAGCCGAAACCACCAGGCTGGCAATTTTTCTTGGAATCTTCCAAATGGGGGTACAGCCAAACTGATATCTTTCTGTGTTTGTGTGAAAACATTTGCTCCCACGCTGCTGGGACTCCACATTTCAGCTCAGGGCAAATTTTGCATTTGAAAAAGGTGGGGGGGGAGTCAGGACCAGATGTTGCTTTGATCCTCTAACACCTGGTGATGTTGGGATGACAGTTGCAGCTGAGGCCCTGCTGCTAATAGCCTCTTCCCTACAATCAACTTTTAGGGAAGTTAGTAGGCCCAGGTAAATTCTTCTCTAACCTTTCATTCCAGGTGTTTCTGGAATTTCCTCTTTTAATTTAAAAAAAAAAAATAGAACACCTTTGGAAACATTTTTTTTTTTAAAGTCCTAATCTTGTGTGCAAGACATATCCTTCCAGGGCAGTGTGTGCTGCTGTGACAGCTTGCAAGGGAAACCTGTCTCAGCCAGGAGGTTCCTGAGTGGGATTTCTTCCTGGGCCCCTTTTAACCTCCTCCAGGATTTGTTAGGGCACGTCAATGCTGCACAGGAAAGAGGCCCCAGCAGCCCAAGTTGGGAAGGCCGGATCACTTGATGCTGAGAATCCCAGTTTCTTCTTACAAGCAGCAAGAGAAGAGGAAGTGAGATCTTGGAGAATGGAGGTCTCTTTTTTCTCCCTCTTCATGGTCCCTATCTCAATTAGTATCTCAGCACGGAATGTTCTTGGGGTTTCTTTCACATAAATCTTTATTCTGGTTTGCAGTAGCTTTGATAGAAAAAAAAGGCACATTTCATCATGTCTCTCGGGCCAAGCTCCCTGTTTCTCATCTGCCCAGTTTAGTCCTGGGGGTAGGGAAGGAGAAAGTCGCAGAAAATATTAACAACTCAATGCATATTTTTCTTGGTAAGACTGGCCAATTTTTATGGGGAAAAAAACAACTGGGAAAAAAATTTTCACCTGGGGGGGGAGTACAATGAAAGAATCGAGATGTTAAATGTCAGTTAATTCTGGGGTTGTAAAAGTGGTTTTAGGGTAGATGCAGGAGAAATGGGAGGCACCTAGATAGAACACAGCCTAAGGGGAAAGATGCTGGCTAGTCTGCTCTCAGTCTTGCCTTTGATTGGCTCCCTTGGGGTCGAAGACATAAACACTTATTTGATTATAGACCTAAGTCTCGAAAGATCCAACTCCATCATTTAACAGTTGAGGAAACTGAGGCCCAGAGAGGTTGAAATGACTGGCCTAGGGACATATAGCTAGTATCTCAGATAGGATCCAAACCCAGCAGTCTAGCCACTAAACTATAATGCTCAGTGAATTCAATTTCCCCATGATGCTCACTCTGTTGCTACAGGCACCATAACCTAGTGGAAAGACCCCTAAATAAAAACTCAGAAGCCCGGAATTCTTGTCCTTCCTCTTATCTCTCCTGTTTTGTTTATTTATTTTTAAAATGAAAATAAAAGTCATCTTAAGAAAACTGTGCCTGTCAATTTTTTAAAAAAATGTAATGGTTTTTTCCTCACCTAAGCAAGGGAGTTACTAGTTGTGTTACTCAGGAAAAAAAGTTTCTAATCCTTGGTTTTCTCCTTTGGAATATGGGAGTAGAAATACCAGCCCTTGATAACTCATTGGGCTATGCAAAGAATAAAAAGAGGTATAATGGTGGAACAATAGACAATGTCAGTTTTAGAGTTCCAATCCTGGTCAGATACTAACTGTGTGATCCTGGGTAAGTCACTTTAATACTTATGTGCCTCAGGCAGCTCCATAGAATTTATCTCCCAAGTTATTGATGGATTGGATATTCATGGAAGGAGTTAAGCTTATGAAATTTCAGATCTTTTCTGCGTTTGTAAAATGAGATCACCAATATAAAAACATTTTGCTCATCTGTTATGCATTACACATGTACTGGATTAGTTTGATCTGAAAAAAATGAGAAGGGGATAAAAACTTTGAATTTATTGGGGGAACAACAGAGAAAAATAACTCCCCTGTGCTGTCTTGGAAAGGGCTTCATCTTTTTTCCTCCCCATTTTTGTTTATTTCCTCTTCTCAGTGTTTGCCCTCCCTTTTCTTTACAGAAGCAGAACCTGATGGCATCTTTGGTCTCTGTTCAACAATGGAAGAAATTGGCTCAAGAATCTTCTCATTATATGCCCATAAATTGAAAGGACCTTCCTTAATACTGTTGGAGGGATGGTCTTTTGGTAGCAAGGCAGTAACTGCTGGAGGAATCGGAGATTGTTGGTGGGCATAAGGATTTTTGGAGAGGGGTGAATCTTGATAAGTGAGAAGACTTTTCAAGGTTGAAAAGTTTTTGTTGGACCTGAAGTTCCATAATAAGTTACTGGAGGACAAGCTGAGAACCAAGGACAAGTCATAACAACCAAGGCATCAATTTCTTTCTTTTCATGACCTATGACCATCTCCATGGCACCTAAGATAGCATCAACATCTTTCTATATGCTACATAGACATCCAGGCATACATCAGTAAAGTCACAACTATCTATCTTGTGGCTTTGCACGGCTGTGAATCCCCAAACCTCAGGCTATTTGATTTTTACCTGAAATCACACGAAAGGATGAAGATTTCTCTTCCTTATTAAAATTTTCTTAGGCTGAGACCTTAAGTTATTTTGTATCCCCTGTCTTCCTAATGGCTAATGGGGGGCTTTGAGTGAACCTTTAATGGGAGAAATGAATTAAGGATCAGAAAATAGAAAATCAGAAAACTAACTCTGTCACTGATAACCCACTTCGGGAAACCTGAGAGTCGGCTACAGTAAGGCGACTGAAGCCTCCGACGCATAGGATGTTTCCAAAAAGTTTAATAAATAATGTTTTTTTAACTGTATAAACTATAAATACACCATGCAATTCTTATAATTTAAAATAATTTACAGGCTGAGGTAGGGAGGGGCCTGGGAGAGTGTTGGCGGGCAGGGCACCAAGGGCTGGCCCCGCCGGTCAGGGTTTGCCAGTCTTCCTGCTGAGCACGCACACACAGGCAGTGTCGATCCGGATAAAGCGCCAGGCCGCCTGCTTGCCCTCCATGGTCAGAGCCTTGACGAAGGTGTGCGTGGTGGTGCAGTAGGAGTTCCAGTGCTTGGAGTCAATGCCTCGGCACCCGCTGGAGACGGGCTTGGGGTCCCTGCACTTCGTCTCGAAAAAATACTGCTTGAACACGTTGTTGTTGATGTTGACCTCAGCGAGCACCGTCACCTCCTTGCCCTTGATGTCCGTGGCGGTGTTTTTGTCCCCGACCCACACGCTGACGCTGTCGCACACCGAGAACTCGCCCCGGTGGAAGACGGGGTGGGCTGACCGCTTGCCCCGGTGAGTCCGGTTGAAGGGGGCGGTGTCATCAGCAAAGTCCAAGTCCTGAGCATCCGCGATGACGGGTGGGGGCTGGGTGCTGAAGAGCACCCGGGGGGAACGCAGCCGCCTCTTTTTAAAAAGCTTGGGGTCCACAGTGACGTTAAGAGTCTGCCTGGCTGCCCTGCTCTCTACTGTCCCAGCCGCGGGGCTGGGGGGCGTGTGCTGAGCTGTGTCGGGATCATGTGGGGGCTTAGTCCGGTGGGGTTGGGGGATGGAGTGCCCTGCTGTACCATTGTCTTCTTTCTGGGGTGTTGCCTGGATGCCGATCAAAAAAGCTGTGATCAGAGCGTAGAACAACATGGACATCACTCTGTGCACCTGGGATGGAAGAAAGACAGGAGGTTACTGTGGGGAGCCCCAGCGACCTCTTCAGCCATGGGCAGGATCCATCTCTCCCAAAGGGACATCGTCCCGGTGGCCTGTGGGGTGACCTTTTCCCTTTTCTAGCACGTACTTGCTCTTCCCCAAATTCTTTACCTCCCCTCAGCAAAGCCTCCCCTCAGCCTCAGCAAAGATTTTATTCCACATCTAGGATGAATGTCATCCTCACCTCTGGCTCTTGCTTCCTTTGAGGCTTACTTTACATGCTGCCTCCTATAGGAATCCACCCTGACCTCTTTAGTAATAGTAACAACTAACATTTATATGATGCCTTAAGATTTGCAAAGCACTTTGAAATATTATCTCATTTTCTTTTCATCTTCACAACCCCATGTTTTTATTATTCCCATTTTAAAGGTGAGGAAACTGAGTCAGAGGGAGGTTAAATATTTGCCCAGGACACAGCTAGTGTCTGAGGAAGGTTTCAAATTTAGGTCTTCTTGACTCTCTATCTCTGCACTATTTAGCTGCCTTTAGACCAGACATTTTAAACAGTTTGTGTGTGTGTGTGTGTGTGTGTGTGTGTGTGTCTTATGGACCCTTCTGACAGTCTGGTAAACCTATGGATATCTCCTCAGAATATCCATATATTCTGATATGGGATCACAAAGGTAATAAATAATATTGAAATAATGTTATCAAAGTAAAAACAAAGTTCACAGACCCCAGGTTAATAACCCCTTCTCCAAATATACACACAAATTGTCATATGTGTGTGTGTGTGTGTGTATATACATAGACTTCTTTTTGTTTTATTTATTTTATTTTTAATTTATACACGATTTTTATTTTATATTTTAAATTTATATACTTCTAATAATAACAGTTGATATTTGATTAATGTTTTAAAATTGGCAAGGATATTTCATTTGATCCTCACAACCTGTGAGGGAGGTACTATTTTTTATTTCCAATTAATAGATGAGGAAACTGAGGTTCAGAGATGTGAATTGATTTGCCCAGGCTTACAACAGTTTATCTGAGGCAAATCTGACTGCAAGGGCTGGCTTTTTTTTTTTTTTTTGGTCTTGTTTTTGTTTCCCCAGAACCTGGTACATCGCCTTTCATACTGTTGGCTCTTAATAAAGGTCTGTTAAAGCGCATTGGATTATGTAGGAAGCAGGGGATTTACCCAGACTCTTGGGGAAGGCCATCATATTCTTGTTTTCTCAAGTTCTCGGTCATGCCAAGGTCTACTGTAGGTCATGATGGGAACAAGGGGTGTTACTGGTAGTCGGAGCAGGAGGAGGAGGAGGAGGAGGAGGAGGAGGAGGAGGAGTGAGGGACATTTTTGTGGCTTGTAGGCTGTGTTTCCAGCTCTCTTCCCACAGAGCATTAAAAGGTCTTGGACAACCAGGGTCACCAGATTGGGTTGTTTTGGGTTTGTGCTGCTGGCATTCAGAGCATTCACCACCAGAGCTGGGACAAGGCTTGGGTGTTCCCTGGCAGAGTTTGGAATTTGTGCCCTTCATCTTCCCCCAACTCTTCACTGGAGTCTTTGAGCCATCATTATCACATGTGTGCCTCACCTTATGATGAAACGAATACCTATCTGCCATGGACAGAGTTTTCTGGTGGCAAAAAATTGCATTTATTTTTTTAAAAAAAGGTGTGTGTGTGTATGTGTGTGTGTGTGTGTGTGGGAGCTAGGTGGCACAGTGAATAAAGCACCGGCCCTGGATTCAGGAGGACCTGAGTTCAAATCATGCCTCAGACACTTGACACTTACTAGCTGTGTGACCCTGGGCAAGTCACTTAACCCTTATTGCCCTGTAAAAAAAGAAAAAAGAGCCACTAGACCTCAGAAGATGTTCCTTATTGTTCCCCACTTTCCTGTTTCTTTCTAGACAGCTAATGCTTGTCTTGCCAACTAAGTCCGCCCCCTGCAGATGTGTGTGTGTTACAAAGCCAGTCCCATTACCCTCTGGGGGGAAATCAGGCATCTTCCCATAGCTTCGAGCTGGGGCTGTGACACTGCTTCTTTTGCCTGCTTATCTCTTTGCCCCTGGCCTGATTTTGCAGCAGGGCTCCAAAGCCCTGCTGAGAGGTGGAAAAGACCATTGGTTTCATAAATATTTCTGACCCTTAATTCTGAAAGGGTCCTGTTCTCCTTCTTGCTACTCTCCAGACAAAGAAGGTGTTCTTAACAGTTTTGTGGGGTCATGGACTCTTTTAGTAGTCTGGTGAAGCCTATGGACTCCTCTGGAGAATGGTTTGTTTGCTGCATTTACAACATAAGGAAATGCTAAACATCAGAGGCTAGTAGAAATAAGTTCAAGTTCACAGACATACCTTGCCCCTGAATTCTATACAAGGACCCCAGGTTAAGAACCCTTGAACTAAAGTTACATGCTAGATTGAAGAAATGAAGCATCCACAAGGTTCAGAGACATGCATCCATTCCTCCAGACCTACTGGTTTATTTGCTTGACAAACATCGCAAGAACAGTTTCTATTCTTACCGTAATTTACTGAGCTATACAATCTCAGGTTCGGTTCACTCTAGTACTGATCTAAACCCAGCTCAGACATGAAAATCACAGCATCATAGATTGGGAGATGGAAGGGACCTTAGGTCATCTGAATTCAATCCACTCCTTTTACAGGTGTGGAAACTGAGGTCTACAGAGAATGAGTGTCTTGTCCAAGGTCATGTAGGGAGTAAGTGATAGAGATGGGATTATCAAAGATCCTCTCACTCTGAATCTGCCTCACTTGCAAGTGTTTGAACTCTCCAAAGAACTTCTCACATTGATTTGCTCGTTTGATTAGTCACAGAAATCCAGTTGGAAGGAGCCTCTAAGGACATCCTGTCCAACTCACAGTGAATAGGGAATCCCCTTCTACAACATATCTGACATCTTCCAGCCTTACTTGCCTGGATAACAGGGAGGGGAGGGATTATTATTATTGTTCCTATTTGAAAGATGAAGGAGCTGATGCCTGGAGAAATGAAGTTGTTCTCCTAAGGTCACATGCAAATATAGAGTGAGCACCACAGCCAGGGAGACAGTTGAAATCCCCTGGTGTTCTTTCCACTGCACTACCCTGCCTTTACAAGTCAGTAACTATTTCCATTTATCAGTGACAAAGAAAGGATGCAACCCTATCCCACTCCTGCCCAGAGAGAACATTATTCTATATTCAGAGTAGTTGGGAGCTTTTTACTGGGAAAATGAACCAATTCTAGATCTGGATGTATGTACCATTTGAGCTCAAGGGCTTCCTGTAGAGGGGGCAGATGCTGTGGAGACAGAAACAGGCTCAGATGAACCTCAAGTCCTTTTTCTTCTGGGTGCCAATGGGCGTGCTTCTCCTGACTCCAACTGCCCCCTGCTCCTTCTGACCACTCAGCCTCTTCCCATTTCACTGAAAAACCTAGGTCTGTGCCTTCTCGCTCAGGGCTCAAACCCAATAGGACATTCTCTACCACACCTTCCATATAGAAAGTCAGCCCAGGCAGGAAGGGGGCCAACCCAACAGCTCTGGGATGTGAATGGCACAAGAAAATCTCCATGTGGGGATGGGATCTCTTCCTCTTCTTGTCTGGGGTTGATTCTTTACAGCTCCTGACTGAGCTCAGTTCACCAGCTTTTAGGTGTCAGTATCGAACCATGTACTGAAATGTCAGGGCAGTGAACCCCCCCCCCCCCCAGGATTCAACTTTGTTCCTGTATCCCGACTTCTATTTTTACTGGCTTTGTGACTGTGGGTGAGTTCCTTGACCCCTTCAATCCACATTTTTCTTATGAGTAAGACACTTTCACTACCAGCCTCCTGGAGTTGTTGTGAGATAATCACTTTGTAAACCTGAAAATGCCAAATCAGTGTTATTCTCTGATGACACCTGACAATAATCATAGCTGACATTTCTATATCACTTTCCTGTTTGCAAAGCCCTTTACGTTTTGCCTTGCTCAATCCTCACAAAGATTGGGTAGCTAGGTGGCACAGTGGATAGAGCACTGGTCCTGGATTCAGGAGGACCTGAGTTCAAATCCAGCCTCAGACACTTAACACGTACTAGCTGTGTGACCCTGAGCACTTAACCCCAATTGCCTCACTAAAAAAAAAAATCTTCATAAAGACTCTAGAAGTTAGGCACTATTATTATCCCCATTTTACAGATGAAGAAACTGAAACGAAAGAGTATAAATAACTTACCCTGGGTCATACAACTAATAAAATGTATATGTGGCGGTATTGGAACTTAGGTCTTCTTGTCTCCCTACATTCCATCCTCCATGACACCCAGCTACCTCTCATATATTGCCTTTGTTAAACTCCTGCTGCTCTACTCTTAGGAATGGAGGTGACCCTGGGATCTTAGGGGCTGTGCTAGTGGAGAGCCAACTCTAGTAGTTCCTACCAAGCTTGAAAGGAATTGGGTTTGAGGCCAGGAACACTCTGTGTGTCTATAATCCAAGGGCCAGGTAGCTAATCAGAGAGATTCATCCCCAGGGACCTGGGTCCCGGATGAAGGATTTTTTTTTTTTTTTTTGGCTTCAGAAAATCACAAAGATCGTCTCCTAAGGGTATGGAAAGGGGGAGGGGTGCAAATTGTCCACAGGAGATGCATCAATATTCATGAAATTAGGGATCTTCAATTTTTTGTGGTCATGACTATAGGTATCTCTAACCACATCTTCTTTCTCCTACTCAAGTATAATTTCCTGGAGAGCAGGGATCATATCTTATTCATTTTATAACAGATTTAGAGCCAGAAGGGACTCAGAGACCATTTGGCACAGTCTCTTCATTTTCCATATGGAACCTAGGTAGGGAGGTTATATGTCAGTGCCTAAGGTCACACAAGTAGGAATAGCAGAGTCAGAATTCGAACCCCACATTTCTGATTTCAAAACCATCTCCCAATGCCTAGCACAGGACCTTGCATGTGGTAGGTGCTCAAAAAGGAGTCTTCAGATAAATCAAAGAATGGGAGCTGACTTTAGGGGCTAAAATAAATCACTTCCTGTTTTTTTTTTAAGTTATCATCTGATTTCATTCAGATTTCATCAGGATTGTAAATAAAAAGAATTGTAATAATAGTGCCCTAGAAACACCTGTGGGGCACATAGTAATGTAATGAGGAGCAGTGTGGGATGGGGTGGGGAGATTTCCAGATGGTCCCTGGATGTCTGCGAATATGACAGTGGCCCTGAATGTTCCCATATCTGCACACAATCTGTACGAAATACAGACTTTCATCTTTGGTAACTTGTGTAGATGTTAGGGAAGCCAGAATTACAACCAGATATCCTTTTCCTTCTCAATTGTCATTCTTCAAATAAGTCTGATTTGTCCTTGAGATACCCAAGCATTGTCTAGAGTGCCATGCTCACTTCTGGGTATCACATGTTTAAAAAAAAGATATTGGCAAAATGGGCAGCATCTGGAGCAGGGCTTATTAAGCTTTTCTTGTATCAGGGATCCCTTTGGCTTTCTTATGAAGCCTATGGACCCCTTCTGACCACCATCTTTTTAAATGCATAAAATAAAATACATAGGATTACAAAGGAAAACAATTGTATTAACATAAAATGCAATATTTCACTCTTCAAGCTCATAGATCCTCTGAAATCTATCCATGGACCCCAAGTTAAGACCTCCCGACAGGGTATGATAATTGAGATGGTGAATGGACTGAGATCTTATTATATGAAAAGCAGCTGAAGGAATTAAAAGATGTTAAATTTGGGGAAGAGAAGTCTTAGGTTCTGGTGGCTCAGGGGTATGCTAGAGCCAGCTCATACTGACTTGAAAGAGCCCATTGTTAAAAATCTGGAAAGATTTACATGAACCCAAGCAGAATGAAGTGAGCAGAACCAGGAGAACACTGGAAGGTTACTGAACAAACAATATTGTGTCATGATCAACTATGAATGACTTGGCTATTCTCAGTAATTCAGTGATCCAAGACAGCTCCAAAGGACTCATGATGAAAAATGCTATCTGCCTCCAGAGAAAGAACTGATGGAGTCTGATGCATATGATAACATTCATTTTTCCCCTTCCTTCCTTCCTTCCTCCTTTCCTTCTTTCCTTCCTTCCTTCTCAAGTTTTCTTTCACAAAATAACTAATATTGAAATGTGTTTTTTATTTTTGCACATGTATTACCTGTATCAGATTGCTAACTTTCTCAGGAAGGGGAGAAGGGAGATTGGAAGTAAAAATTTCTAAAATGTTAAAAAATGACTTTTACATGTAATTGGGAAGAACAAAATATCATTTATTTATTTATTTTTGGGTGAGGCAATTGGGGTTAAGTGACTTGCCCAGGGTCACACAGCTAGTAAGTGTCAAGTGTCTGAGGCTGAATTTGAACTCAGGTCCTCCTGAATCCAGGGCTGGTGCTTTATCCACTGTGCCACCTAGCTGCCCCCTAAAATATTATTTTTTTGAAAAAGAAAGAACCTATTGTTAATCTTTAAGGGTGAGCATTGGCACCACAAAATCCACAAACACTATAAGTTGGAGTTAGATATATTGTTTTGTTGATTGTCTAGATTTAAGAAAGTGATGGAGAAAATGTTAACAATGCAGATTAAATGTATGTTGTGCAAACAATTCCTCCCTCCCCTCCCCCCCACCCCAAGCTGGTGATTAAACATTTACCAGCAAGTCTCTAGGTGGCTGTCTTCAAGTATATGAATGACTTTCATGTAGAATAGGGATTTGACTGCTTCTGTTTGGCTCCAAAGGGCAGAATTATTAGCAATGGGTGGAAGTAGCAAAGGGGCAGTGTGGTGTAGTGGATACACCAAATCTTGTCTTAGACATTTACCCAATGTGTGACCCTGAGCAAGTCACTTGCTTCCTCCAATGGGCCTCCATTTTCTCACCTGTAAAATGAAATGGTTGGACCTGATTACCAACTCTAAGGTCCTCTAACCTTTAATTCTGCAATCCTATGTGGCAAATTTCAGATTTAAGTAAGCAAAATTATCCTAATAAATGGGAAGTCTTTGAGTAAAGGCTGGATGTTGGAGAGGGGATCCCAGTCCAGGAATGGGTTTAGACTAGATGACCTCTGGGGTCCTTCCAAATCTGCGATGCTGTGTGAACTCTGGCAGGCAGAGAAGGAGGCACCTTTTCTCTATTTTCTTGGCTCACTTGTTGACCTGGAGATGGACGTCCAGTGAATAACTTGGGAATGTTAATGTTTAGTTAGTCGATTATCCCAATCCTGGAGTTTTGTGTGTCCTTCCTTATGTTCCCCTCCTTTGCCTTCCTTCTGTCAGTCACATTGTTAGTGGAAGCTGACTTTAAGATCCTAGGACCTAGATTTCCTTCCTCAGCGTTAATAATAATAATCACTGATATTTATCACTACTTAATCAGTAATATTTATATAGCGTTTGTTGTAAAGTATCCCGCACGTTGTCTCATTTCATCTTGTGAAGTAGGCATTATTATTATTATCCCTATATTATACATGAGGAAACTGAGGCTGAGAGAGATTAAGCAAAACTTGTTTGGAGTCATGCAGCCTAGAAATTGACTGAGGCAGGGTTGGGACTCAGGTCTCCCCTACTCTTAGTCTGGTACTTGATCCACTGGACTCCACCTAACTTCTTGCATCATACTTTCATCAAAGGGATGAAACCCATCATCGCTCAGGTTTTATACTCATCAGCTTTGATCAGTCTTGACAGGCAGAAACTTGAAACTCTTAAAAGGAGGTCGGGACAGCTCATTTAGCTTTGTTCTTTTCCTCCCAATCCCCATTGTCAAGGATTCAGTTCAATTCACTTCAATTCAGGTCGACAATCAAGGTAGTGGCTCTGACCCTGACTTGTTCAGTGACCTTAAGAGAGGTCTTTAACCTCTGTGGGGTTTAGTTTCCTCACCTATAAAATGAGAGCATTGTACTTCAGGATTGATAGAATCCCTTCCTACCCTAGTGTTAAAGAGGCATTTGCTTGCAAGCACTATATTCTACAGGTCTAGATTTTTCAGTTTATTGAACGTATCTACACATAGCTACAAGTGCTTAGTACTATATACTAGACCCTGGCTAGCTGTTTATACACATGTCTATTTGGTGCTTTATATAGGATAATAAAAAATAAGATAATTCATATAATTATATAAAAATTATAAATATGTACTATATAGCTATATATAATTTAATAGAAAATAGATGATCCTGGTAGATATGCTAAAATTTATAATTTGATGACATCTAACCATAACAGAAACTTGCACAAAATTAGAAATTTCTGACACTTTGAAATCTTCTTAGTATGTTTCTTACATGGGAGGGGGGTGGGGTAGAGAAGAGAGATTTTTCTTCTTACATTCTTTTCTTAAAAGTTGGGATAAGAAAAGTTTTCTTGGTATAGTGACATTGTCCATTTGATCTTGTTATCCCTTTTTTCCCTTCTACAACTCCAAAATATTCTTTGAAAAAAATATGTTCCTTCTATTATAGTGATATCATTCCGTAATCATGGTTGAAAAAAAATTCTCTCCTTGGTTAGTGGTGAACAATGGAAGAATATGTGTGTATGTATGTATGTATGTATGTATGTACGTATGTATGTATATGTGTGTATATATACACACACATATAAACTTCATATACATAAATAATTTATATATAGAAATTATATATAGAAATTATATAAGTATATCTGTATATATATGTTTATTTAAAGCAAAACAAAATGCTGAGCCAATGATGATTCCTCATCCTGCTCCACCAACCAGTCTGAGTGCTAGTGAAACCTAGCTGTGGGAGAGGCAGCTTGGGTGAATGACTACATTCAACACTGGCTCTGAAATCAGAAAGCAGTTGGTTTTTTTTTCTTTCTTTTTTTCCCCCCTAGTCATGTCTGACTCTTTGTGAGCCCATTAGGGGTTTTCTTGGCAAAGATACTAGGCTGGTTTGCCATTTCCTTCTACATTTTATTGGAGGAAATTGGGGCAAACAGGGTTAAGTGACTTGCCCAGGGCTACACAGCTGGTAAATATCTGAGGTCAGATTTGAACTCAGGAACAGGAGGCTTCTTGACTCCAGATCTTGTACTCTATGCACTATGGTGCCACCTAGCTGACCCTCAAGTCTGAAGATCTGGGTTGAAATCCTACCTCTGGTACCTACCTTCGAGACCTTTGACAAACCACTTAACCAGAGAGGGCCTTGGTTTGCTTATCTGGAAACTGTGAGGGTTGGAAATGTTGACCTCTGATGCCCCTTCCAATTCCAGAACTATGATCCTATGAATTAAACATTTTTTTTCACTTTGCCTCACACTGGAATGGAAGGAAAATGGCCCAGAGTGAAGAAGTAGGTCAGAATGCCCCACTGGCCTGGACCTATCCTCTTAGGTCATCATTCTGTCTGGAAGAAGCACCATCTCCCTAGCTTGGCAGCTGCCTGCTCAATTTAATCAGCATACTGCAGTCATTCCAGTCATTCACCTGATCAAGGAGCCCTCCCCCCACCAAAAAAAAAATACCCTCCTATAGACTCCTGTCCAAAATCCACCTTACTTGACTAGGTAATACAACAGCTGGATGGAAGTAGGCAACTGGCTCACATATTTGAACAGGGCTTGTGGAACCACTGGCACCAGAAGACTTGGCAAAGAAACTTAATGGGAGGGAGCTGTAGAAGGGAGTAAGAATTTCTGCTAAAACAAGATATGAGCCAAGGGCTGTGCTAGTGATTCTCAGACCACAGATTGGACTAAGAAACCAGAAAAAGACTAAGTGATAGAGGGAGAGAAAATTCTTACTGTTAAATGAATTTTGTTCTTCCAACATCTCCCATGTCTTCTCCTCCTCTTTTTGTATCTTGCTTACTATCTCCTTCCCTCCACTCCATCTTAGAAAGGTTCCAGGATCACTTTTACATCTTTCCTTCCTTCCTCCCTTCCTCCCTTCCTCCCTTCCTTCCTTCCTCCCTTCCTTCCTTCCTTCCTTCCTTCCTTCCTTCCTTCCTTCCTTCCTTCCTTCCTTCCTTCCTTCCTTCTTTCCTTTCTTCCTTCTTCATTTGACCCATTTTCTTTTTAATTTTTTTCAGGCAATGGGGGTTAAGTGACTTGTCCAGGGTCACACAGCTAGTAAATGTCAAGTATCTGAGGCCAGATTTGAACTCAGGTACTCCTGAATCCAGGGCTGTTGCTTTATCCACTGTGCCATCTAGCTGCCCTCATTTGGCCCATTTTCTAAAGGAGAACTGGCCACTTTCTTCACCTTAATGAAACAGACTCCCTTGGAGAGTAGATGATTCCATGGGCTTCCTGATGGTCAGTAGAAAGAGTTTAAAGGCTCCCCTTAACATAAATGATAGCATGTTTGAGCTGGAAGGGCCCTGGGAGGTTATCTCATCCAACCTCATAGTATTAGAGATGAGGCAAAGGAGTTTGAGAGAAGGGACTTGCCAAGTTTGCCTACTTAGTTAGTTGTAGACATATGGCTTGAGCTGTGGCTTCCTGAGTTCTACTTAGCTGTGTGCATTCTACTGTGTTATGCTCTATGTAGCAGCATCCCAGGTATTTGGTACCAGGACAGAGACAGGGATAATAGAGTAAAACCCAGACTCACCATTGCTTCTCCTCCAGTAGGATTTATTGGGAGGTCTTGTGCTCCTTCCAGAGTAAGAAGACCTAACTCAATATCCCTATTTAAAAACACAGTACCGGGGCCGGCTAGGTGGCGCAGTGGATAAAGCACCGGCCCTGTATTCAGAAGTACCTGAGTTCAAATCCGACCTCAGACACTTGACACTTACCAGCTGTGTGACCCTAGGCAAGTCACTTAACCCCCATTGCCCCGCAAAAAAATGAAAAAAATAAAAAATAAAAACACAGTACCGACAGAATAAGGGTATGTCTACCTAACCTTCAATATCCAGATGGACACTCAGCCAAGTATATTCTCTGTGCATTGTCCCCATAACACCACACAAAAATTTAGATAGATGTAAAATATTTAGACAACTGAATTATTTCCTGCTGACACCCAAATATTGGGCCTAATGTAGACATAATCTAAATGCCCTTTGAGAAATGCATTTCAATGCCTGGGGATTCAGCATAAGAGGCACAAATGCATAGTTCGTATGTCCTTGGGAATCTTCAACTGTGTTGGTTACCCACAGAACACATGTATTCAATGAATTAATAGAAGAAGAGTCTATGAGCCCAGTCCACAAGACATAAATCCTGAGATGGGTGAAGGGAAATCTAGAAGGGTCCTAGGTGAAATAAAGCTAAATGACTTTAAATGAGCCAAGGTCAGCTTTGAATGTGGCTGGTGTGATATACATAGATATATAGATATATAGATATATGTGTGTGTATGTATGTATGCTACACACACACACACACACACACACACACACACACACACACACAGACACGGCTGTTTAAGAACAAAAGGTCCTGAATCCCACCATGCCTGTGTACTAGAAGTTTAACGGTGGGATGGCAAGGGCCCATGTGATGCTGGGAAAGATGGGGTCAGGAGGAAGGCCCTTAGGGAAGTCTTCTCCCAGGTAGATTTGGAGACCTCCATGTGCATGTGTTCATTAAGAAGTCCAGTTCGTAGCCCAGGCCCATGCTAAACAGCACCTGAGCTCAGAAATGTTCCTTTTCCTCAGTCTTGGGCACAGCTGCCCAGTCACTGACGGGGTCTTATCCCTGCAATGGAAGATGCTTGTGGGGTTTAGAAGATCGCATGGACTCTTACCTCAATGTGGCCTGGACAGAAAGCTGCTCCACGGGGAAAGCCTTTATTGGGTCCAGACGCTGAGCTGCATTTGGGTCCAGCATGCCATCCAGCCCCCCAGACTGCACAGTCAAGGGCCAGTGGAGACTCAGTCCAGTACTCTAGAGGAAGAATAGCATTCATATCAGAAATAGTTTCTTATTAGAATCAGAAGCAGGAATCCCTGGTGTTCTCAAAACCCCAAATAAGGTGAGATTATTCCCAAAAGACAATTGGATGTTTACCTGGTGGCCTGTGATCTTACTAGGAACTTTTTTTTTCCTTTGGGGGTGGGTATAAGAGAGAAGCAACAATTGGTCCTTTGCTCCCAGAAACTCTATCCTGTATTCTGTGGATTGGCCTAGTCGATGTCCTTTGGAGGGAGGGTTAGTCTATGACCCTCTTGCCAGGATTAATTCCTTTGGTTTGTTCTTGGGCATGGTCCAGAACTACTTTTAAACCCAACAAAGCGACTTCAAATCCAACAACAGATTCATGTGACTGCAGACAGAGGCACCCTTATCAGATGACAAAAATGAAAATCATTCTGTATGCTACACATTTGCAGAAATAGAGCCAACTTTGGAACAGTATAATGAGGGTAAATCAAACTGAAAAAAAAAATGCCCTGACAATTCAGAACAAGTCAGTACTTTGAAGAAAACTCAGATGAGCAATCACAGAAAATTTAAAAAGGCAAGTATTTGAGAGATAAGGGTAATTTTTTAAAAAATGAAAATATGACAGAAAGCTCAGAGAGCCAGGCCAAAGTTCAAATTTTAGGAATCTAGAGATAGAGGGAGAGGAGAAAATGACTGAAGGGAGAGGGGTATCATTTGGTCCTTAAGTTGTTACCACTGGAATAGGATGGGAGTTCTTTATCTTCCTCTTGTTCCTCAAACAAGTCTTGAAGGTTTGAATGGGGTGGAGGATGGGAAGATAATAGGATGGCATTCTTCATCACCAGTCTCCACTTTTTCAGACCCCACAGTGACTACCCCCAGCCTGCTTCTTCCATCTTGACCTCTCCTCATTTGGGGATTACTCTTTCCCTCCTGGCTCCACAAAACCTGCTGTGTGCATGTTTTCCCCAATGCTACCAAACTAGCATGAACAAAAAGGAGCTGAGGAGGTTCCTCAGGATCTATGTACCATAATCATTTTCACCCTTGGAAGTAACACCCTATCTCTATGGTGCTCTCCTTATAGCAGGCCTGTCAGGTAAGTGGTATGAGAGCTTCATTTTACACATGAGAAAACAGAAGAATTGAATATTGGCTAGCACAAACTGGGAATGCCCCTCCCCATTTCTTGCCTTGAGCTCTGCAATTTGGTTCAGCCTCAGGAAATACTTGAAAGCACCTCTGACTCTTAATGAGGTTTTAGGCCTAGAGGGAACATTTATCTGGCAGCCCTTGGAGAGAGTCAGATGCTCATGGGGAAAGCCACTGAATCCAGGCTGTTCCAACTTGAAGCTAGGTTTCTGGAAGAAGGCATGCTTTGGGGAGGTATGAGAGAAATGCTCAGGACTTATCTACTACTCAAGGGAAATAGGAGACAATCTGTGGAATGGGGAAAAACTCAATGGGTTCCTCATTCAGGGCTCATGTTGGCCAAACCTGACAAAATCATCCCACCCCCATTCTCTCTCCCACTCCCCAATCCAATACTTTAGTGAGCTGCCATTTTGCCAGCTCCAAACCTGACCTTGTGGATCTCAATGCAGTAAAGCTTAATCTAAGGGTGGATAGTATAGTGGGAAAAGCATTACAATCAGAGCTAGGTGGCTCCATGGATAGAGCTCCCACCCTGGAGTCAGGAGGACCTGAGTTCAAATCTGACCTCGGACACTTGACACTTACTAGTTGTGTGACCCTGGGCAAGTCACTTAATCCCAATTGCCTGGGGGGAAAATCAGAACCAGGATGACCTGGATCAACACCAGCTTCTGACACTAACTCTTCAGTTCCTCCATCTATATAATGAGGACCACAAATACTGGTAAGAATTACTTCATAGGACTGATTGTGAGGAACAGATGAGATAATGGGCATTAAGAACTCTGTAAACCATTAAGTGCTCTACACATGTCAGTCATCATGATGTCTGGTACCCCATTCCATGCTTGGGATCCCTGTCTCTCTTGTTGGCCAAGGTTGCTTATCTTTAGTTTTCGAAGAGAACCAATGATATGAAGGTGATGTCTTGACTTGCTCATGAATTGGATTGAAGTGAGGCAGAGTTGTGCAAAGTCATCACTCTCAGTCTCTCTTCCAGCTAAGAGTCCCCATGGAGAGAGAACCAGGGGATTCTCCCTCTGGTTGGACCTTCTACTCTCACCTGTTCTTGCCCATATTTGGAGGCATTTTCTGGTGGATGGATTAATTCTAGCTGTACCTCCCACCTCTCTTACTTGACTGCTTGGAGAGGAGAAGGGATGTACAATCTGTGAGGGGCAGAAGGATGGAGGGATTGATCACCTGGCTCCTCTAGGGTGACTCTGTATTTATGACAGGTCTCTTGATATCCAGAGTCCACATCAAGAGTATGTTGAATAATCTAAATACTAGCATCTTCTTTCGCCAGGGCATCTGACCACTTATTGATCTACCAGACTGTGGACTCGGTTTCAGTTTATTTGATACCTTCTCCCATATCCTACAGAGGTTTGAACTTATTAACTATATAACCTTGGGCAAGTTACTTAACTTCTTGGGGCCTCAGTTCCCTCATCTGTAAAATGAGGGGTTTGCACTGGAGGATCTGTAAAGTCCAATTCAACCCCAAAGTCTATGAATGAACATGAAAGGACTTTGAAAACAGCAAAGTGCTGTATAAATGGGACAGTGTAGTAGAGAGAGTGCTGAAAACGGAGTCAGGAAGACCTGACAGATTTGACATTTACTGGCTGTGTGACTCTGGTCAAGTCACTTAATCTCCCTAGGCTTCAGTTTCCTTATTTGTAAAATGGAGATCATATTAGCACCTACTTTGTTGTAAGGGTCAAATAGGATAATATATGTAAAGTGTTTTGTAAATCTTAAAGCTCTATATAAATGTTGGCTATTTTATCACCACCACCACCACCACCATTACTACTACTACTACCACTACCCATGGATTCTCTGGAATGGATCCTAATTTCATCAATGTAGCTCTGAGACCCACCAGTTGGTGGAAACTATTTGTGTTTTAACTTTTAATTTTAATTTTTACGTTTTAACTTGCTAATATTTTGTCTGGTTTTATTTTCAGACTCTAGCATCCATTGGGAAGAAAGGGAAAACTAACAAAGTATGTTTGGTTTGTTCTTCATTATAGAACCCTGAGCTAGGAAGTTCCTAAAAGGTCATTGAATCTACTCCTCATTTTATAAATAACAAAACTGAGACCCAGGGAAGGAAAACGATTTGCCCAAGGTAATCAAGGCTGAGCAAGGATTTAAAGCCCTCCCCCATGCTCATTTCAGGGTTCTCTACTGTTGGAAGGAGAAGGGGAAGGGCATAAACATTTATATAGTGCCCTACTATGTTCCAAGCACTTTGTTAAGCTCTTTACAAATGTTATCTCATTTGATCAAGGACCACTTAGTCCTTCCAACAATTGTAGAAAGTAAGCAGAGTAGAGATTGTTATGTTCATTTTAAGGATAAAGAAACAAAGCCTCAGTGAGGTTGACTGATTAACCCTAGACAACACCAATGGTAAATACTGGAGTCCAGAACTTCTGGACTGCTTCTGTCTCCCAGGGAAGTATTCTTCACATATGACCACACTCTGGTGTGCCATTTATCATGGAAAGATTATTTTGGGAATTGAGGATAAACAGCCTGACTTTGTGATGGTTGGAAGGTTACAGCAGACACTTAACTTCTCCCTCCCCTGCTCACAGAACACACACACACACACACACACACACACACACACACACACACACACACTCCAGAAGGAGTGTAGCAGCAAGCTCTTCTAAAAGAGAATGGAAACCAATCTGGGTTTACCTCAGCATCACATCCCTCCCTCTCCCTGTGTCATTGGGAAAGCAAGCACTCCAGCTTCGTACTTTAAGAAGCAAAGGCTGAGTCGTCCAGATGTGAGAGGGGTTGCTGGACTCTCCTGTGAGGCTGCTCAGGTCTTCTTATACCTGGAGCACCACCCCATGCCCACGTACCCTGCTGGCAAGCCAGTGACACTGACCTTCCTACTGTTGTTCAAATAAGACACTCCATTCTCTCAACCCCATTCCTGGAATGTTTTCCCTTCTTATCTCCACCTCTGGGTTTTCCTGTCTTCCTTCAAGCCCCACTTTAAATCCTACATTCTCCAGGAAGCCTTTCTCAATCCCCCTTAATTTTAGTGCCTTACCTCTGCTAATTACTTCCTATTTGTCCTATCTATAGCTTTTTTTTGTACGTAGTTGTTTGTGCATTCCCCTGGTCCCCCATTAGACTGTGAGCTCCTTGAGGGCAGGCACAGTCTTTTGCCTTTCTCTATATCCCCAGTGATTCGCACAGAGTAGGCGATTAACAAATGTTTATTGACTGACTGTAAATACTGACAAATGAATTTCACTTCAGGCAATAGGTGCAATCTGGAAAAGTTGCTTGAGATTTGACCTTTAACTCATTCATTTAAAAAATGCATTCAGTCTATGGTACCTGCAAAGCCCTGTGCAGATGCTGGGGATAGATGAAAAAGATAAAAGAGACTTGCATCTACCCTAGTAGGAGGATAAAGTAATTTAGATATGACCTAGTTGGCATTCTACAAAAGGCACTAATTCAAAACTCCATCGTAATTTAGTCAGGAGAAGTAATAATAATTATTAATATAATTATAACATTTAATAACATAGAAATAGAACTTAAATAAATATGATTATAACAAATGTAAGAATAAAAATATAATGATGGCTAGCATTTATATAAAGAGAGCTTTAAGGTTTTCAAAGCACTTTACATATGACATCACTTCTGTGAGGTAGATGTTGTATGTGTCTATTTTACAAATGAGGAAACTGAGGCACAGAGAGACCCTTTGACTAGGGTCAAACCACTAACATCTGAGGCAGAATTCAAACCCAGATCTCCTTGCCTCCAAGTCATGTACTCTTTCCACTATTCCATTTCTTTGTCTCTATACACATAAATATAATTAGAATAAGAGAAATGCATAAAAGAACAATGAAGTATCATGAGAACAGATGTGGGAGAAATCATTTCTAGGGTTTTATGAAGCAGGTGGAATTTTACCTGTATCTTGAAGGATACATGGGATGCCAACAAGTAGAGCAAGGGATGGGTGGAGGGAACAGGTATGGAGTTGGGAAAATTCTAGACATTTGGAGGATGGCAAGTGATCTCACTTTCCTCTTCATTCATATTTTAAATTCACTATGCAGACTTCCAGGCCACTTTAACAATTCTTAATATGAATCCTTTTGTAAAATCTACAATCTTTTTGTAGAGTGATTTATGTCATCTAAATTGATCTTCTGGACAAATACAATCTTGTACAGTCTTGGGTCTTCGGAGAAACATGTTTGGTGGTAAAAAGAGCAGGCAAGAGTGTTAATTAGATCTACACAGCCCAGTCTTAATAAAGGGAGGCTCATCATCCCTTGATGATGAATTTGACACATCCCATCAACAGATGCTGGAGAATTAGCAAAGGCATTTGTTTTGAGGAGGTCCAAATGACCCACAACGAATGTGGGAAAGACCCCAAGATCTCCTTCCAAGTGGTTTTGGCTAACACATCTTCTTGGACACCTTCTCTGGCCTCTAAAAGCAGGTCAACCATCAGACCCAGGACTGTAGATAGAGCATGCTCCATAGGATGGACTGGTGGTCCCAGTTAACTCCAAGGGTCATCCTGGTTTTTTATGGCACTACTAATGATGGAAATCAAGAACTCAAGGTTGGAAAGCAATGAATTGGGACTCATGAGCTTTGGACTCTTGTTTGGGCTCTGCTAATTAGCTGTGAAACCTTAAATCTAGCTTCTCCATCTCTCAAGGGCTCTTATTTTTTCACTTGTATAAGCGGGGAGGAAGAAAGGAGTTGGTTGCACCAGCTGATCTCTCTATTAGACTATGGCCCAGACCCTTTAGCCTCCCTAGGTTTTAATGATTTTATGTCAAATTCAGCTGAGAGGCTAAGACAAATAGCAAATGTCTCAAAATTAATATCCTATTCAAGCCAGACCTTAATGGAAACATCAGGTTTTCTGCTAGTTGTTATATCCAAGGAATGATGGCCATGTTACTGAAGCCAATTTCTCATCTCTGTCCTTTGTTCCAGTAGTTCTCAAGTGGTTTTGGGGCCAGATTGAAAGATCCCATGGACCATCTCCCCTCTATCCTTTCTACCCTTTTCCTCTCAATGTATCCCCTGACTGCCCCTCCAATTCTCACTTACCATTGCAAGAAAGTCCTTCCTGGTATGATAGGAAGACTGACATTGTCTGGGATGGAATTCCATTGAAATATATCATGAATAAATGATTAATTTATTCCAGAAACAAACAAACAAAAAGCATAAGAGGTCAGTGCCTGGGGCTATCTCAGAGATACCTAGAGATATGTACACTGACTGTTCTGGCCCTTTTAAGGTATAGTAGGAAGAGGGCATTGGATCAGAATGGGGGGGAGGTCACCATTAGAATGAGAATTCCTTGAGGGCAGGGACTCTTTCTAATCTTTTTTTTTGATATTGCTAGTGCCTACTGAGCACAATGCCTGGCACATATTAACTGCTTAATAAATGCTCTTTGATTGATTGATTTTGATCAGCTCAGAAGGCTTGGATTGGAATTCACCCACTGCCATCTGTTACCTTAGTGACTCACAACCAATTTGGGCTGCATGGGATCATAGACATTGAAAGGCAGGGACTTTAGAGCCTAGCTTCTTAAACTGAGGGTCAAGAACCCATATGGGGTCAAGTAACTGAATGTGAGAGTTGTGAAAAATTTGGCAACAGGAAGAGGTTATATATACCTATTTTATACACCTAATGCCCAGGGTGGTGTCAAAATTTCTTGGGTGAAAAGGGGTCATGAGTGTAATAAGTTTACGAAGTCCTGCCTTATAAAACCCCTTCATTTTACAGATGAGGAAACTGAGTACCAGAGAAAGGAAGTGACTTGTCCAAGGTCACATATGTATCGAACTGAATGGGATTTCTTCCTCCTTCTCCAAATCCAGCATACCACATTGCCTTCGTTTCCTCATCTACAAAAATGACAGTGTTAAATATTAAGTGACCTCTAAATTCTGTTCTTTTCAGATCCATTGTGTACGTGTGTATGTTAATGTGCATGTGCTTGAAGACTACATGATTACGTGAAGATTACATGATATGAACGATATATGATTGTATGTATTGACATGTACGAATAAATGTCAAGGGATTTAGGAAGACCATCAAAAAGATCCCTATCAGGTTGATCTTTCATCTTTCTCTCTTCCAATAGGTTGGGGGTAATGGCTATCTCAGATGGTGAAAAGTTTCCAAAAAACCAGTAAATTGGGGAAAGTCAAGATTCAAACCCAAATCTTTTGATGCTAAACCCAGGGCTCTTTTCACAACACCATCATATAGATATAGAGTATGCTACCTCTCACTGGAGGTATTCAGACAAAGACTGGCTACCCACTTGTCAGCTATAGCCTTCTGGGGTGTCGGTTTCATCATCTGTAAAAATGAGGGGGTTAGCCTAGATGGCTTCTGAAGTCACTTCCAGGTTTCTTATCCAATCATTCTGTGATGCTGCCATTTCTCATTGTGGAGAAAATTGGGACTTTTGTAGGATGAAAAAATGCTACATGAATGTACTTTTCTAGTTCAATTCAAAGAACTCTGATTTTCCTAATATGGGACTTCCTCCATGAAGGTAGATCCTGGCCCACCATCCATGTCTTCATAAACTTCTGTGGCCAAAGCAAAACAATTGTCAAGTGGTGGCTGACCTTCTGGTGATGAATCTCTGAACATAGTGGAGTTGGTCTTCAGAGAAGCCTGCTTAGTGAGACTTGCTAGAATTTATGCTTTCTTGTCATAGTTTCGAAGAAGCCAGGGTTACCTCTATACCATAATAATAATAAAAATAATGATGATAACATTGATATGGCACTTTAAGTTTGGCAGGGTGCTTTACAAACATTTCATTTTTATCCATATCTCCTTTTATAATATGATGAGACAGCAAAGTATACATTTATTTGGAATGCTTGAATATAAGGTATTAATATAATAATAATTATTATCATTACCATACTACTCCAAGTCCTTCCTTTCTCTGCCAATTCTTATTCAGAGTACGTGGTTGTGGGAAGGGGGATGGAATTTGGGCACTTGTATTCTGGAGGTCCTCTTCATCTTTTCAGTCTAACCGCCCTCTTCTCCTTATTTTGGGCCTAATCAGTTCTCTAGTATAGAACCTGACCATGAGGCTTGCCAAATAGTGGGCTTTTGAGTTTCATGGAATTAGAAAAAAAATCACTTTGGTTAGTTTTGACTGATTGCAATGTTTGAGAAAATACAACGAGTTTAACTATCCAGTGGTTTTGGCATCTCCAATAGGAAAATAGCAGACCTGGTACCAAGGCCTTGGGAAGGCATTAAGAGCTCAGAAAATTGCTTTGTTTCTCAACAGAAAAATTTTTTAAATGGACAGTTTCAGGGTATGTCCCTTTCAAAGAGAACTGGTCCAATGGGCTCCTTGGGGGAGGTCCTGGATCGGTTTCAGAAACACTTGCCAGCCACCATCAAGCCGCCCTTTGGGTCTCCCCAGAGACAAGGGAAGCTTAAAGAAGAGGCCATTGTGGTTGGCTGACCTTGAAATTTCAGACTCAAAAGGACTTTGATGTGCCTGTGAGTGGCCTGCTATTGTTAGAGACTCTCCACAGAGGTCATGTTATTTACCTGACTGGGCCCATGGTATGTATAGCAGCCTACACTACAAAGAAAGGGTCATAGAGCAATGCCATTAATGTGGTCAACACAAAGCAGCCTTCCACGAGGACTGTGTATTTCTGGAAGCCTACCCTGCTGAAACAGTAACCCTCATCGCGTAGCCCATCGGCTTAGTAATACTAATGATATATCTATAATCTCTCCAGCAGAGCCAAAAACAATCCAGCAAGTTTTCAGACTTCTTTGAGACCCTAAGCAAACATTCCCTTGCTTCCAACTGGCCAATCCTTAAACCACAAGAAAAATCTGTTTCAGTTATGCTTTTGACCTTCCTTTGCTCTGTGCTTTGTGTACTCGTGACTGAGGGTAAATGACAGCACCCTGTCAAAGGGGACCGCTCAGGTTAGCTGGTGGCAAGGTTTCCACTGGATGATTCCAGCCATACAACTTAAGGTTGAAACCAAACATGGCATCTGGACTGGCTGTTCAGGTCCCAGCTTCTTTATCCCCACTGGCCTGATCAGATTAAATGTCCTTAGTTTTGCCTTTTCCTTCTCAGTGTGAGGTATGTTTTCCAAGCAATAGGTCAAGCAGTGTTACAATACATAAGCGTATAATGCAATTCAGATGTCATTTAAGAAAAATCAAGGGAAGCTGCACCCCTTATGATCAAGTCAGCTTAAAAGACATGGAGACTTAAGGGCTTTCTGAAAGCCAAGATGGTAAGTTCCGCAATTAAAGAACATCAGTAGGGGAGTGACAGGACTTAAATTTAAGGATTTCAGCCACGAGGCCAGCTCCTTTGTTCCCAAAGACATTCTATGGAGTGTTGAATTGTCTGCCTGAACCAAGGGGCTATATTTCTACTGAGAAAATCCCAGCATATCCTGTCCCTCATGCTACCTTGTGTCTAAGAGAAACATTGAGCACCCATACCCTGGGCCTGGTGAACATCACAAGGAAGAAAACTGAGCCCCTGTGACACAGTTCAACCAAGTTTTGACTTCAACACTAGCCTTCCGCCTCTATGATTCTACTGAAGGCACTTGGGAGCAAGAGTTGACATAACATCTTTGACGCCTTTCCTGTTTCTTACTGACATTTCTTGGCATGTCCACTCACTTCACACCCAGAAAATCTGACTCAAGGCATGAAAGAGATAACTTGGATGCACTCTGCCCAGACATGCTTCTCAGGCAGATCCTGGGTAACTCGGGGCTAAGTTAAAGGACAGAGAAGGGAGGTCCTCTTCCAGAATTGAAGAATTTCCTCTCATCGCTGCATTTGTCTGGAGCCCTGCATTTTAGCTTCTTCCTGTGTATCACTTTTTAAACCAGCCCGAGTCTTAAATTGGCTCCTTCTTCCCATCCAGTGCCGCATGTGCTTGATGGAGAATGGTGGAATGTCAGCCAAACAGTTAACTCTAATGAAGGACTATTTGGAGGGGTATTTTTAAGCTTAGGTAAAGCGGAGCTCTTTCATTATCTCGGGAGGAAAGGTCAGAAGAGATGGAAACCTGCTGTCCTTCTGAAGTCACATGATTCCCATATAATTACATCTCAGAATATTCCCAATCTTCTAGTATTTCTCCCTTTGGGTTTCATTTGACCATGACATCAGGAACAAAAGGAAAACTACACACCAGGAGAATTCACCGAGGGCTTAACAAGAGCCCCACAGTGTGCATCTGTCTCTGGAGGCCCCAAATCTTTTGAGTAATAAGAGAAGACCAGAGATTGAGAGCAGATTGTGTTCTCCCTCCCCTCCTCAGTGTTACAGTCTCCTCTACAGCCCATTGCATACCTACAGGACACAGAAAATCAATGGCATTTAACCTCGTACCATCTCATGTTTAACATGCAGGAAAATGTGCAACTGCATTTTTGATCCTCAATCATTTCAATTCTGTAATTATCTTATTTTAAAATATCTTGGGATTGTAGGAGCAATGATTTAGGGATGGAAGGGACCCATCTAGTCCAACTTCCTCATTTTTCAGATGAGGAAACTGAGGCATGGAGAGTTTAAGTGATTTGCCCACAGCCATACCCTGAGAAGTATTATTTGAACCCAGATTCTCTGACTTCGGAGTCAATTTTCTCCCTACTGTACAATGCTGTGGAACTATAGAGGTAACAATCTAAAGCCTTCGTTTGGCAGATGAGAAAACTGTAGTTTGAGAAATTTATCTAAGGTCACACAGCTACTTAGTGTCAGAGCTAGACCTGATACCCAGGCAATTCATTTTAGTTCCATTCAATTGAACTCAATTAAACAAATTAAGTCTCTATTGCCCAGAACACAGTGATGGGCATGAAGGGGCATACAAAACTTTAAAAAGACTAGTACCTCCCCTCATGAAGCTTATAGATAAGCCAGATGCATAGGTAATATCCCCTCTTACAGTAATAACACTTGCTATCAGAGAGACACAGGACAAGGGCTATATAACAAGAGAGAGTGAAAAGGACGCCATTGCATGGGGTGGCGGGGGTGGGGGAGATGGGGAGAGGGAGAAGGGAAGATCAGGGGAAGGCTTTAGGAATGAAGTATCTGAGTTTGCCTCATAGGTACATGGACAAGGAAGTTGCTATTCTGGTCTACTGGTATACTGTGTTTCACCCCCAAACTAGTCACCTCCTCTGGCCAGGAGGGATCATTTGCTATTTGTACCAGCATTTGGTTGGAATTGTTGGCTGCACATGCCTGGTGTCTGCTCTCTGTAACTGTGAGATACAGGCAAAGATCCTGCAGCTGGGGTGTCATTATCTGTAATCACTGAAAACAAAGATGCTGAGTAACCGACTTAAAAATTATTTTTGAAATGACCCATTTTTCTTCGTTCCTCGGCAGTCAGTCACATTGCTATTTGGGAGATGCACAAATCTCATTCATTGCAGGTCCCTGTTAGATATAGCTACAAACAGGCAGCAGAGGGGTCAGTGGACAGAATGGCATAAAGGGCAGGGATTGGGAGTGAGGACTAAGTAGCTTTGAACTCATGTCTCCCCCTTCTTTAAAAACACCCTTGTTCATTTTTGAGGCCAGTACTTCTGAAAAAGGCCTCATCTCTAAAATATATAGGGAACTAAATCAAATTTATAAGAACCCAAGTCATTCCCCAATTGAGAAATGCTCAAAGGATATGAAAAGGCAGTTTTCTGATGAAGAAACCAAAGCTATCTATTCCCATATGAAAAAATGCTCTAAATCTCTAATGATTAGAGAGATGCAAATTAAAACAATTCTGAGGTACCACCTGACACCTATCAGATTGGCTAAAATGACAAAAAAGGAAAATAATACATGTTGGAGAAGCTGTGGGAAAATTGGATCACTAATCCATTGTTGGTGGAGCTGTGAACTGATCCAACCATTCTGGAGAGCAATTTGGAATTATGCCCAAAAGGCGATAAAGCTGTGCATACCCTTTGACCCAGCAATACCACTTTTGGGTCTTTTTCCCAAAGAAATCATGGAAAGGGGAAAGGGACCCACATGTACAAAAATATTTATAGCTGTTCTTTACGTGGTGGCAAGGAATTGGAAGTTGAGGGGGTGCCCATCAACTGGGGAATGGCTGGACAAGTTGTGGTATATGAGTACAATGGAATACTATTGTGCTGTAAGAAATGATGAGCAGGAGGAGTTCAGAGAAACCTGGAGGGTCTTGCGTGAGCTGATGATGAGTGAGATGAGCAGAACCAGAAGAATGTTGTACACAGTATCATCAACATTGAGTGTTGATCTACTGTGATGGACTATATTCTTCTCACCAATGCAATGGCACAGAAGAGTTCCAGGGAACTCGTGATAGAAGAGGATCTCCAAATCCGAGAAAAAAAAAAAGAACTGTGGAGTATAGATGCTGAATGAACCATACTATTTCTTTTGTTTTTGATGCTGTTGTTTTTTTTCTATTTTGAGGTTTTTCATCATTGCTCTGATTTTTTCTCTTATAACATGACTAATGCAGAAATAGGATTAATGTTATTATGTGTGTGTGTGTATATATATATATAACCTATATCAGATTACCTGCTATCTAGGAGAGGGGGGAGGGAGGGGAGGGAGGGAGAAAAATCTGAAATTATAAAGCTTGTATAAACAAAAGTTGAGAACTATCTTTACATGTAACGGAAAAAAAATAAAATACTTTATTAATTAAAAAAAAGAAAACTGACAAAAAAGAAAGGAAAATAAACTTTAAGAAAGTATTCTTTGATCTTTAAAAAAAATCATTTTTATTTAAAAAAAAACACCCTTGTTCGATCTGAGCATCCCCACTAGCTATTGTCTTATATCTCTCCCCACCGCCCCCCCTTGGCTAAACTTTGAGAAAGGCGCCTACACTAGGTGCTTCCATTTCTCTCGATTGCTTGATTCAAGCCTGCAATCTGGCTTGAAACCTCATTATTTAATTGCAATTGCAACTGCAACTGCCCACTTCAAAGTTAACAATGATTTCTTTTCTTTCAACATTTGTTTTTGTAGGATTTTAAGTTCCAAAATTTTCTCCCCACCCCCTTCCCTCCCTCCTCCCCAAAATGGAAAGCAATCTGATATAGATTATATGTGTACAATCACATTAAACATATTTCTTCATTAGTCATATTGTGAAAGAAGAATCAGAACACAAGGGAAAAACCTCAAAAAAGAAGGAAAAAAACAATGATTTCTTTATTGCCAGATAAAGGCCAGAGTGGCCTTTCCTCAAGCACCATCTTCATTGACCTCTTTGCAGACACCATCAATTACTCTCTCCTACTGATACTCTCTCCTCTCTAGTTTGTGACTCCTCTCCTGGTTCTTCTTTTACCTGTATGATGACTTTCCCAATCTCTTTGGCTAGATCTCCATTCAAGGTAAACCCGCTAATCATAGAAGTCCTTTAGAGTCTGAAATGGGTTCTCGTCTCTTCTTCCTCTTTACCACCTAGCTTAGTGATCAAATCAGCTCCCATGGGTTCAGTTACCATCTCTCTGTAGATGGTTATCAGACCTATATCTTCAGCCTTAGCCTCTACAGAGTTCTGGTGCCACATCGCCAATTGACTTTTGGACATCTCCAATTGGATATTATTGTAGGCATCTTAAACTCAACATGTCCAAAACAGAATTCACCATCTCTCCCTCCCTCCCCCGAAACTTTTCCCTCTTCCCAATCTTCCTTTTACTATCAAGGGCACCACCATCCTCCCAGTGACCCAAGCTCACAACCTTGGTGTCATTATTAACTCCTCACTCACCCTCACGCTACCTATCCAATCTGTTGTCAAATCTTGACATTTCTATTAGGACACCATTTCTCCTAGATATCTGCTTTTTAGTATTCACACATCCATCTCTTGGCACGGTCTGGGACCTTCTCCTTGGCCTTCTTCCCTAAAGTTCTTCCCTGTTATTACAATCTATCATCCACTTAGCTTACAAAATGATTTTCCTGAAGTGCAAGTCTGACCATGTGACTGCCCTGTCCAATAAAGTCCAGTGGCTTCCTATTGCCTCCAGGATCAAATATAACATCCTCTATGTAGTTTTCAAAGCTATTCACAACTTGAACTTTTCCTACCTTTCTAATCTTCCTTCATTTCATTCCCTTCCACTCATTCTACCATATTGCTACACTGGTCTATTTGCTTATGTTCACACATTTCACTCTGTCTCCTCTATCCATGGCTTTGTATTGGCTATCTACCATGCCTGGAATACTCTGTTCCTTTACGTCCACATTCATTGGCTTTCTTCAGGACTCAGCTCAAATCCTGCCTTTAGTTACCTTCCATCGATGTTTTCTATGGACCTAGTTACTTACAAGTTGTCTTTTCCACTGGGATGTAAGATCATTGAAGACAGGGACAGTGTTTTTACCTTCCTTTGTATCCCTAGTGGTTAGCATGGTACCTAATAAATGTTGGATTACTGCCACTAGCTACATGGTCCTGGGTAAGTCACAACCTCTCTGTGCCTCAGTTTCCTTATCTATGAAATGACCAGATGGACTCCATTTTCTCTCAGGTCTTTTTCCAGTTCAGTTCTTTCCTCAGAGAGGGATTCCATAGCTTTCTTTTACTTTCTCATACTTTCTCATCAGTAAGTAGTTAATAATTCTTTTGGGTTATTCTGCAAGAAGATAGCCAAATTCAAAATACTGCCCAATAGTGTAGACAGCTTGGAGAGCCTCTGCATAAGAGATGGCAAATTCCAGCAGGCTCCCAGAAAACTCCCTAGGGGCCCAACTATATTAAAATGTAATTAGTAAATGTTTAATCAAATAAAAATACAGTATGGCATTATACAGTAACATTAACATAAATAATGTTAATTTGTGGTTTTCTGAGGCCTGTAAGGATGCATTTTTATTCGCATTTGACATGATTGGTCTACACTGTCACTCCAGGTCATTCAGCAAAGGTGGACTACTTTAAGACTGAGTTATTAGAATTGGCTTGGGGACAGTTCCATATTTACAACCCAGGATTACTGGAAAACCTTCTTTTAATGTTGGCTTGGGATAGCCAGGCCTGCAAACTGTAATGAGTACTTTTGAAAGTAGGAGAAAGCTATATAGGCAGAGAGAAGACAGGTGGATGGAAAGTTTTTGGCTGGTTGACTTGATGAGCAGAGATTCTGAGGCATTAGTAGGCACTGATTCCTACTTAAACTTGAGTCCTTAAAAAACGCACACAGGTGCTGTGGAAAACTAGCTGGCCTTTCTCTCTCTTCAGTTTGTCTATTTTCCTTGTCCATATTTTCCATGAATGAAGAATTCTGTGCTCTGTCCCAGCCTCTGGCTCTGTGCTGGGTGCTTTGGAGAAGGCAACTGCCTTGTTGTTTAGTTACAACCCATGATGTGAGGCAGAAAATGAAACACACACACACACACACACACACACACAATGAGTCCGGAGGTTGTGCAATCAGTAATGAAAACCATTTGTGAGCATTTTCCTCTTGTCTGCATTGAGATCCCTGCAGAGCAGGGGCCCAGGGCTGTGCAGGGGCCTCTCTGTGACTGACTCCCCAGCTTCTACTTCTAAGGAATACGGATGTATTCCACTGGTCCAGATACCTTTGTGTAGAGGCTGCCAAGCCTGACTCTCTCTCTCTCCCATCCCCACCTCCCCAGATGCTTTCTACTTTCTGCTCCATGGGCTGGTTATCATCCCATGCGGTGGTGTGTTTACTGCAGTTATTTTTAAGCTTTTTCTCCCTGGTTGGATTTTATTTTGAAGCATAAGGCAGAAATCCAAGATCACAGAATTAATTGTCTTTGTAGAAGAATGGAGTTTCACTTAATATTCCTCCTTTAACTTAATATTTAATAATAATGGGGAAAAGAGCTATTGTTTATATCTCTTTAAACACATTTTCTTCCTTGGTCCTCACAACCCGGTCTCTTCCTACCTTTCTAATCTTCCTGCATCATACTCCTTTCCATTCATTCTAAGAAGAACACTGTAGCTATTCTTATTCCCATTTTAAGGATGAGAAAACTGAGGCTCCAAGAGATTATGTTATGGACCCAGGTTTACACAGCTGGTGGATGTCAGAGGCAGATTTTGATCATAGGTCTTTGACATCAAGCCCAGCATCCTTTCTTTTATACTACTCTTACCAACAGACCCCTTAAAAAGTCAGGGTTGGTGGTGCACGATAATGAAGACCTACCTTATAGATATTGACTGCATATTATCAAAAAGTTGCTTCACTTCTGGGATAAGCTTTGGTTTGAAAACTCTGGCCTCCAGGCAGTGTTACTGCCCACTGGAGGCTTAGACACTTCACAACAATTCAAATCTCAATATTCTGGTGCATTTGCAACCCCCTTGGTGTAGATATTTCCTCCACCAGTGTAAAGCCTGTAAATCAGGCTGTAAATCAGAAGTGTCAAACCCTGGAAGTGGGCCAAAATTTCCAGTGTGGCCAGAACAAAATTAAGATGGAATCAGGAAATATTTAACAAAATAAATAAAAATACAATGGAACATAGGTAATGTTACTATGTAGTTTTCTAAGTCCATATGTTATCTGCAGGGATCCTAATGTAAAGTTTAGTGACCCCATTTTTATTTGAGTTTGACAGCATTGGTGTAAGATTCTTGCCAAAGGAATCATAAATCAACAATAGGGAATTTACACAGTGTCAAAGAAGTCTTCCTCTGGGTATCCTAGTATTTCCTGGCCCCTAGGACCGCCCTTTAGATATGAAGGGGGTGAAGGATGGTCTATTTGTCGTCTCTTTCTCTGGCTGCATTTCCAGTCCATATCTTTTTTTCATCCATTAATATGTTTCATGGTGCTTGAATGTAAGTCATGATTGGAAATATGTGGCACCCTCCCTGTATCTACTACAAATTTCTGTTCCCCCTGAAGTTTGGGTTCTTCCGAGATTGTGGTGTTCTATGAATCAGAGTTAAGATATGGCATCACCAAAAGACTATTGGTGTTAAAAAACAATGGCTCCCACAGTTTTTGGATCATTGAAAGGGTTCTGTGGTTTCCCAAATGTAAATCCAACCTACTCTTCTATTCAGTTCTGGGCTCAGCCCATCATATATCTGCAGTCTAAGATTTATGTAATGATGGACTAACTCAATGTATGGTCCATCCAACTGCATGTCTTCACCTGATGATAGGCATTCCTCATTCTCTTCGGTTTGTGTGTGTGTGTGTGTGTGTGTGTGTGTGTTTTCATGGCGAGGTTAGTTTCTTTTGAGTGATTATGGATGACATCAAGGAGGTCCTAGAGTATTCTAGTATGCAATCAGCCTAATGTGATTAAAAAATAAAATCATCTGGAGAGCTTCACCAACTATAAGCAATATCAAAGCCCAAGACAGGGAGACAAACATATGTTCACCAAAGATCTTCACCAGGGTCATAGATGTTCTGCCAAAGATTAAACAAACTAGAGGTGGGAGACTAGAGATGGTAACATAGCATGTTGGTTCTTGTATTATAGATAGCTATCTGTTGGCTCTTATGCCCTTCTATACTATAAGTTCCAGGAGAGTAGAAACTGTGTCTTAACTAAAACTCTTATCTCTGCCACAGTCTAGCTCAAGGGACTGAACATTGTAGGTTCTTAATATGTATTGAATGAATACAAGGGACTTGAATTAGTGAAAGTTAAACTTGTGGCATTGAAATATACTCATATATTATAACATCGGCCATTCATAGAGTATTCTGAAGGCTTACAAGGCACTGTACATACATTATCAAACTCGATTCTTACATTCTCTGAGGCAGGTGCCACAGGTATTATCTTAATTTTACAAATGAAGAAACTAAGGCTCAGAGAGGTTAAATAACTTCTCCTCATCAAAAAACCTAATGTCTGGGGATGGTATACAAAACCAGTTCTTTCCTGACTTTAAGTCCCTCTTCATAGCATCAAATTTATTACAAGTGGGGGTGGGCAGCTAGGTGGCACAGCGGATAGATTACCAACCGTGGAGTCAGGAGGACCTGAGTTCAAATCCAGCCTCAGACACTTGACACTTAATAGCTGTGTGACCCTGGGCAAGTCACTTAACCCCCAAAAAGTGTGCATTTGTAACAAGTAGGGATAGGGATTTAGCCTATCCCTGTCCTTTGTTGACAAAGGGAATTTCCTCATCTGGGAGTTCTCTCACACCATTGATTTTCCTTTGTTCTAAGACTGGGTCTTTATCCACTACTTCTTCACACTGCCTCTTGTCAAGTAACTAAGCCTTTAAAAATCCATCATCATGAAATCACTTGTTGTGTATTCTTCCCCCCAATCCTTTGTCTCCCCCTCTAATCCTGTGTATTCTGCTAGAGACAGCTGATTACCTTGCCTATCATGAATCCCACCTCTATTTCACTCTAAACTTAAAAAGGTTGTGACTTTTAGAGGTTCATCTGAGTTCACCAATAATCTGCAGCCTGGATTGCTTTGCATTTAGGCCAACAGTTGCACAAAAACAAAAGAACCACTGGAAATATTTGACGGCAAACTCTCCCAACCTCCCTGGTCATTGCTCATCCTCGCTGGAAGGCCAGCTCTCTCTCCGTTCTATCCGTGGGTTGCCTCTCCTTGAGTTCATGGCTAACTAAAACCACCAAATCTTCTTCATAGAAGCTGCCTGCCAAGTAAGCAGTCTGATTTGTAATGTGTGCTGAATGTGTGCGGTCTATCTGCCTTTGAGGGAAGACAGCCTTCTAATTTCAGGGTGCCTCAAGAGTCAGGAATAGATAATCAAGGTGGAGCAACTGAATCCATATGAAGAAGAATTCACTTGTTTGAAGGAATAGCTTGGTCATACAAACTTGTATGGATGAGGTGTCCACCCTTCTGTCTCGTGGTAGGATTTTTCATTCTCTACTTTGGAAATGACCCAATTACCTTGATGAAAGGGAATTGGTCTAACCTAGAACACTCCCTTTTTGTAGATGCAGCATTGGCACTGTGGCTAAGGAAGTCAGTAGATGTTCAGAGGCTGAGCAGGTGAGTTGTCTAGCTAACAAGTGAGCTGTCATTCTGGTGTGTAGAGACAGTGATGAACTTCAATGTTTAAAGAGGAAGGATGATGACCAGTGCCGGTGAATACTATACTGGCTCTGACACTATGGACTTTGAACTGAATTGATTTATCAATGGGGAGAGAAACCGACTAAGGTAGGTGTAGGAAGTGTGAGAAAACTGATTTCTCCTACTATATGGGTAACCTGTGGTCACTTCCTCTAGGCTGGTACCTCTGTGGAATCTATGTTGTCTGTGTCTTCTGTACACCAGGAAGTTCTTATACAGTGATTATACTTGACACTTTCACCTGAGCAGGGGGTCTATTCATTTGAATAGTGAGTTTGTTAGAAGAAAGTAATTCAGATTCAGTCTAATTAGAATTCTGTAAAGATCACTGAGCCAAGACCCTGCAATTTAGCACTAAATTGTCACACTAAAAAGAACACTGGCTCTGGAGTTAGAGGACTTGGATTCAGATTCTCCCTCTGATATTTAATACCCATGTGACTTTGGACAAATCACTTAATATTCCTGGTCTTCGGTATCAATCTTCTCCTTTTTGGGGGGGTTGGGGTGAGGGGTTGGGGCAATGAGGATTAAGTGACTTGCCCAGGGTCACATAGCTAGTAAGTGTCAAGTGTCTGAGGTTGGATTTGAATTCAGGTCTTCCTGAATCCAGGGCCAGTGATTTATCTACTGCGCCACCTAGCGGCCCCCTCAATCTTCTTTAAGATAAGAATGATAGACTAGATCAGAGGCATAAAACTCATGGCCCATCATGGGCTGCTCCTGAGTGTGGCCTGAACCAGATTATGTGATTGGGAAATGTTTCACAAAATAAATAACAATACAATGCAACACAGATAATGTTAATGTGTGGCTAAGTCAATTTTCTGTCAGCAGGGATCAGTTTCTCTTTGAGTTCTGGCATCACTGGAATAGATGACTTCTCAAGTGTTTTCTGGTACCAGATCAATGATCCTAAAATCATTCCTTTAAGGGGATCTTTGGAGTCTCACATGCTCAAAGGTAAACAGCTAAGTGGCACAAAAGATACAACACTGGGCTTGGGGTCAGGAAGCCCCAAGATCAAATCCTGCCTGAAATATTTACTAGCTATCGCACCGGCTATCTTGTCATCTCTGAGCCTCAGTTTCCTTATCTTTAAAATGAAAGAGTCAGGGGGTGGCTAGGTGGCGAAGTGGATAAAGCACCGGCCCTGGATTCAGGAGTACCTGAGTTCAGATCAGACCTCAGACACGTGACACTTGCTAGCTGTGTGACCCTGGGCAAGTCACTTAACCCCCATTGCCCTGCAAAAAAAAAAAATGAAAGAGTCAGCTTCTGAGGTCTCATCTAGCTTTAAAATATATGGTTCTATGAGATACTTCCATATATGATCACATTTATGCACTCTCTGGATTTTTCAGCCTATCCACAGCTGACTAACAGACCTTAGATAAAGCTCATAGAATACTGTCATTCTCACATGTATGTTAGAAAGAGGAAGCTGGTTGAACTGGAAAGAGAAGTAGATAAGGGATCCAATGATCCATTTTTAGATCTTGTTCTCCCATTTGCAAGCTGTGAGACTTTGGTAAAATGTTACTTAACTTTGTTGAGTCTTGGGGTAGTCATATCTAAAACAAGGGTAGTAAAATGTACACTCCTCATATCCTCTATTGTGAAGATTAAATAAGATAATGTCTGTGAAAATACTTTGTAACCATAAAGTGTTATAGGAAGGCTGATTATGAATAAAAGAAATGGTAACAAAAGTAATCCATTGACAAAGTTCCCTTCTGATACATTATTGTAGCATGGGAAAACCCTTGGATGAGAAGACTACGCCAGTGGAAGCCAGAGTTGGACAGGTTCCTTCAAACTAAAAACCCAAATCAATCAATCAATCAGTCAGCAAGAATTGCTTAAGCATCTATTATGTGTAAGGCACTGTGCTAAGTAACAGGCAGCACTACTAACTATCTATTGGACATTTCTAGCTGTATGTACCATAGTCATATTCAACTCAACATATCTAAGACAGAATTCATTTCTTTCCTGCCAAACCAGCCTTTCTCCCAACCTTCTCTGTTTCTGTCCAGGGCCCCATTGTGATTCCAATCACTCAGATCCACAACCTCAGAGTCATCCTGAATTCTTTATTCATCTCCCTCCCTGCCCCTATATAAAATCAGTTGTCAAGTCTTATTGATTTGACTTCCACAAAATCTCTGGCATTTACCACCTCCTTTCTGCTCATCCAGCCACCAGACTTATTCGGGCCCTCCTTATCTCTTGCCCAGACTAATGATTGCACCTACTTTCTAATTGCTATCCTCACTTCAAGTCTCTCTTCTCTCCAATCCATCACACACTTAACTGAAGTCATTTCTTTTTTTTTTTTTTGTGGGGCAATGAGGGTTAAGTGACTTGCCCAAGGTCACACAGCTAGTAAGTGTCAAGTGTCAGAGGCCAGATTTGAACTCAGGTCCTCCTGAATCCAGGGCTGGTGCTTTATCCACTGTGCCACCTAGCTGCCCCCTGAAGTCATTTCTAAAGCATAGATTTGACCATTCACTTCCATGCTCAACAATTTCCATGATTCCCAGATGCCTCTAGGAAAAAATAATACAAACTCCTTTGGCATGTAAAATCTTTTGAAATCTGGTTTTTGGCTGTGTATGCTCCAGCCTATCAATGTCCTTCCTAAAATGTGGTGCCTAGAACTTAACCTACTACCTCACATGTGGTCTGATCAGGGCAGACTACAATTCCCTGGTCCTGGATGCTGTATCTCTTAATACATCCTAGGACCATGTTAGCTTTCTTAGTTACCGTATCATATTGTTGATTACTATTGAGCTTTTAGGCCACTAAAACCACAAGACTTTTTTCAACTGGATCATTATCTTCCTACTACTGCCTTATTTTATACTTGTTAAGTTGCTATTTTGAACCCAAACCTAAGACTTTATATTCAGCCGTATTACATTTCATCTTATTAAATCTGTCCTACATTCTGATCTTTCAAAATCTTTTTGACTGCACCCTCTTTCATTCAATGTATTAACTGTCCCTCTCATTTGTCACCTCCAAATCTGATAATCATGCATGTCATGTATGCCTTTATCCAAATAACTGACAAATGTTAAATAGCCTAGGGCCAGTCCCAGATCTGGAACCCACCAACCCAGAAGTCTTTTGTGATGGATATCAAATGATTGATAACTCCTCTTTGTGTCAGGCTTGTTAACCAGTCCCATGGATTATGAGAACATAGCTTCAGAACTGGATGGGATCTCAGTGGTCTCTTGGTCCAACAAGTTCATTTTACAGAGGAGAAAAGTGAGGGCCAAAGAAATGAAGTGACTTGCTTGAAATAAGCGGCAGAGCTAGGATTCAAACTCAGGTCTTCTGATTCTAAATCCAGAACTATTTCTACTCTAACATGCTTCCTTGAAGCCGCTTATCTGTACCATCCTCTACTGTCCCATGCTTCTTGATTTTGTGTGTGAGAATAGTGCCTTTGTCAAATGCTTTCCTAAAATCTAGGTAAACCAGAAGGACATAATCCCCCTGATCTATAGTATTTGTTCAGTAATCCTGTCAAAAAAAGAAAAAAAGAAAGAAACTAGTTTGGTATGACTTGTTTTCAATTAAATGATGCTGACTTTTTTGTTGTTGTTGTTTTGGTTTGGTTTTTTGTTTGTTTGTTTGTTTGTTTTTTTGGTCAGGGCAATGGGGGTTAAGTGACTTGCCCAGGGTCACACAACTAGTAAGTGTCAAGGTAGGATTTGAACTCAGGTCCTCCTGAATCCAGGGCCGGTGCTTTATCTCCTGCACCACCTAGCTGTCCCCAAATTATGCTGACTTAATGATCGCTGCTTTCTTTTCTAGCTATTCACTAATTATCCATTTAATAATATTACATCCTAGAATTTGTTCAGGAATGAAAGTCAAGCTTAGCTTACCCAAATAAAACTCATACCTCAGAGAAAATGAAGGACCTCCAGAAAGCCATCTGAAGAGCCTGAGCTCACTTAGCTGGTATACTTCAGTTTGGGATTATCTAGATACACCTAGAGTATCATCTAGACACAAAGGAGTAGTGACTACTCTCTATGACTAGAGAGAATACCTATTAAACTGAGTATATCTGAGAATGTTCAGTAGATCTTTTGGGAGGGGTGTGTGTGTGTGTGCATGTAGGGGGGATGGTGACAAGTTAGGAATGTGACTTTTGCAAGATGAAATGGCTTTCATCTATTTTGTGGGCTTAATTCGATATTAAAACTGGGAATATGGAGAATAATTGTAAGGAAGGCCAGGAAAAAAAGCACACTGATTTCCAATGATGAGGAGTGCTTCTTGATCAGTTAAGTTTTTTAGGGGCGGCGGGGACAGCTACAAAGACAGACTCCAAAGTTGCCATGGCCAGGCATTGTCTGTTCATATTTCCATTCAAGGCTATGCAATAAGAAAAAAAGTCTCCTACGCTTACAGGAAAACCTCGAATATAATATCTTTGTCAACCTTAATCAGAACCAGAGTAAAATTCCAGCCGCCAAGAATAGAAACAGACGCTAATGATTTCACTTTTGGTCCAAACTCTACAGTGTTTGCTTTGCTGGGTTTGTTTGTCACTTTCTCAAACAAGGAATTAGAGAAGGATGACTAGTTTGAGGGAGTACAAGAAACCAATCAACGTGGAGCAGAAACGTAAAGAGATCAAATGGCAAATGTCCTGAGGGAGGATCTTTCAGAAGTGGATTCTTTTTTTCCTGGCATCTCTGTCAATTAGTCCATCAGTGGTGAATTAGCTTTTCCTTATTCGCTCAGCAGCCAGCACTATGTGTGAGAAGTAATATACCACAAGGCCAAAGAAAGAATGCCTGGGGGGGTTACTGTCATTCTTTTAAAAGGAGATGAATCACAGAATCATAGAATACCAGAATTGAAAGAGACCTCAGAGGTCATTTTAGTGCAATCTCTTAAGTGAAGTATGTATTCTATCTACAGCAACCCAGCAAGTAATCATTCAGCCTCTGCTTGAACACCTTCCAGGTCAGGAAACTCACTCTCTCCTGAATTGGCCCATTCCCTTTTCAGTCATATCTGATTGTTGGGGTAGTCTTCTTTATACTGAGTTGGAATCCGCCTCCTTGTAAGTTCTACTCATTGGCCATACTTTTGTCTTCTGAGACCAAGCAGATCAAATCTGATTTCTTTTCCATACAATGGCCCTTCAAGTATTTGAAGCCAGAGACCATGTTTCCACTTTGTCCTCCCTAAGATAAACACAGGGGTGTGCCGAAGCCAGTTATTACCGGCTTTTGCTGATTGTTAAACTTAAACTTTTAGTGTGAACATCTACATCTCAGAAACTGACAAGTACTATAAATCAGGGCTTTGCTTATTGTTTTGTTGATTGTCTAGACTTAAAAAATAGATGGAGAAAATGTTAATAAGTCTGATTAAACTTGAAAGTGTGGTATGGTACTTTTTTTTTTTTTTTTTTGGAGAGCTGGTTATTAAACATTTACCAGCATACTCCTGGATAAACACCATCATTTTTTTTTCCAGCTGAATTTCTTAAGGCATAATTTCCACAACCCAGTTGCTTTCATTTATACTATCTCTAGTCCTGATCATAACATAATACACCAAATCTGATCTGATCAAAAGAGAGCACTGTGAGATTATCACTGCTGGACATCATTGTCCTTACGGGTACCTTGTTTTGTCATCTAACAAAAATATTGTATTCTCTGCTTCAAAAACCTCCAGTGATGGGGAGATCACTATCTTCCAAGGCATTTTATTGCATGTTGGGACAACTCAAGAGCTTAGAAGTTCTTCCTTCTACTGAGCCCAAAATGTCCATCCATCTAATTTCTATCCAATAGTCCTAGAACAGTGGTAATAAACACAATGAGTCCTTAATATTAGGATTTGATTGGAAACTTAGTAGGAATCACATTGTTGCTATGTGGAGGAGCAGGAAAGTAGTGGACCTGGACATCGATTTCAACTCCAACCTTGGGGACAAACAGGAATCAGGAGCCTGGACTTCGATTTTTAAGACAATTCTTTCTTTGTGATTCTTCCACTTTTCCACCTCTGCGTGGGACTTGAAGAATCATCATTGTCTGATTGGGAGTTTGTACAACTGAAGGGAAGAGTGTAAGAGAATAGTAAAACTGAGGACAGGCTATAAGGGAATGGTGTGGCCCATCCCTCTCATTCTCCTGGCCTAGAGGGGAAAGAGAATTGCTCAAGGTCACATGGTCCATTAGTGGCACAGTCACACTTGAACTCTAGTTTCCTGATTTTAAGCCCAATGCCCTTCTCCTACATCATTCTGCCTCTCTAAAAAGCACCTTTTTGCCCAGTGGAGCAATTGTTGTTAAGTCAGCTAGTGCTTCTCCAAACCACAGCACAGCCTGCAAGTCACAAATATACAAGTTGGTCATTAATTCTGAAGTTTGGACCTAAGCTCCATTGGGCACTAGCTGTGAACTGAGTAATTTTGGCACTTCAGTTGGTCCTGGCAATGGCATTGGAATGGCTGAGTGTACTTAGGGGCCAGCCCAGGGCTGAGCTCAGGCCCCTGGCTGAGGGAGCAGTTGACAGTCTGTCTGTCACACTCATGACAGTCCAGTGCCCTAGTCACCATTCTTCCTGTATGGACCATATCCATACAGAGCTTGGCATTTGTATGGATTGGGCAGACTGCTTAACCCATGACCTTTCCCAATGTGGAACATCTCTGAGAACCACTATATAACTTGCACTTAGAGAAAGAGTGATAGAAGAGGGGGAGGAGAGGAGAGAGGAGAGAGACAGAGACACAGGGAAAGACAGAGAGATGGAGAGACAGAGAGAGAGAGAGACAGAGAGAGAGAGAGAGAGAGAGAGAGAGAGAGAGAGAGAGAGAGAGAGAGAGAGAGAGAGAGAGAGAGAGAGAGAGAGAGTGAGGAGAGAAAAGAGAGAGAACACAGACAGAGAGAGAGACACAGACAGAGAACAGATAGAAGAGAACAAGACAGGGGACAGGGAAACCAGAGAGGTCCCCCTCTCTGAGAAAGAAGGAGAGAAATAAGAAGAATGAGGAGAGGGAGAAGAGGGCAGAGAGAACAGATAGAGAGGTGGAGAGACAGAGATCAGAGAGCAAGAATAGAGAATGAAAACACATACAGTGAGCAGAGTGAACACATACCAAGAAAATATAAACACACACAGAAAAAGAGAGAAATAACACAGAGAGGGAAAGAAAGAGGGAGAGAGACAGAGAGAAACAGAGACAGGGAGAGACAGAGACACAGAGAGAGAAAGAGACAGAGAGAGAGAGAGAGAGAGAGAGAGAGAGAGAGAGAGAGAGAGAGAGAGAGAGAGAGAGAGAGATGGAAGAGGCAGGGAGAAAAGGCTTTGAAGATGACCTCAACCTTAGCTCTAATGAGCAACAAGAAATCCCTATACAAATCACAACCAGATTCTCCATCCACAGCCTGGGATTTACTGCTCCTCTTGAGGAAACTTCCCTGTGGGCTTGGCCCAGACAAATATGCACAGGGAGCAGGTAATCCTTGCCATTTATGATTGACAATCACTCCCTAAAGAGCCCAAATCTAACTCTACCAGCTTCTATTATTGGTTCAGAGTTCTTCCGGATACTGCCACAATCATCACTTGTAACAAGAAGGTAATTTGTGTTCATAGAACACCAGATCACAGTCCAAGAACGGCATACATGTCACCGTCAGAACAGCAGTACTGATTTCATGAACTCCCTGGGGATTCAGCAACATCTTGGAATACTCAATGTCCTCAACACAGATATTGTTAACCTTGAGGAGGCTAGGCTGGACATGAGAAAGAATGAGACCGAATGTCTTAATCATCATCTGATTCAGAGAAAATGTCTAGGGAAGGCACTCAAGAGTAAAAAGGACAACATCCGGGGAATTGAGGTTTTCTATTGATGCTCAGATCCAGCTGGAAAAGGTGACAGTGTAACTCTGTCTAATCAAATTCATTGACACTATTAAAAAAAAGACCCCCCCCCAAATGCTGGTAAATGATGCTGAACTTAGCTTGAGTTCAGCTAGTTGTGCTGAACAACCATAGATCATAAATCTGGGACATTGGCTCCAAATCACACTGTAGATGAATCTGATCTGTCTCAGGCATGTGTCCCCATGACTCACTGCTCACTACTGTCATATCCCCTAAAATACACCTGCTCCTTTTCTTATCAACTCATGATGTGGTCAAAGGAAGCCACAGAGGTTAAACCTAAGACCCCCGAAGCCCTTCTCTTCCAATGAAAGGGGGAGGGAGGGACATTGACAAATTAGCAAGAGTCCAAAGGAAGGCAGCCACAATAGGGAGGGATCTGGAAATAATTTCATATGAAGATTGTCTGAATGAAGGAGCTGGGGGGGGGTGGTGTTAAGGCTGGAGAAGAGAGAGACAGGTTGAGAGGGACAGAGACAAAGAGAGATAGAGGGAGAGACAGAGAGACACAGGATATAATGAGAGGGGACAGAGGGAGGGAGAGAGTAGGCAGTATGGTCTATTTTTTTTTTTTTGGTGTAGGACAATGAGGGTTAAGTGACTTGCCCAGGGTCACACAGCTAGTAAGTGTCAAGTGTCTGAGGCTGCATTTGAACTCAGGTCCTCCTGAATGCAGGGCCGGTGCTTTATCCACTATGCCACCTAGCTGCCCCAGCATGGTCTAATTTTAAGAGGACAGTATTGCAAGTCAGGAAACCTGGATTTGATTCCTGGCCCTCTATTAGCCATGTGGCTTGGTCATAGTCACAAGCTCTCTGGGCCTCAGTTTCCTTATTTTTAAAATGAATGAACTTGACTAAATGATCTCAAAAGTTTCTTCCAGTTTTAACATTCTGGAATTTTGTAATTCTATGAGAATACCAATGGAGAGCACAATAGCTGCTTTATATTTTTTTTTGGAAGGCTGAATGTAAAAGAAAAACTCTAACCCAACATATCTTTCTAGCCTCAGTGTATATTATCCCATCTTCTGCACTCTGCAGTCTAGCCAAAATGGTCCTTTCTTTCATAGGGGTACATATGTGTGTGATCAAGCATGTATATGTACATGTATACATATCTGTATATGTATGTATGCATATACACATATGGAAAGAGACAGAGACAGGGAGACAGAGAGACAGAAAAAGACAGACAGAGATAAAGACAGAGACAGAGAGAGACAGAGAGAATCAGAGAGGGCCCCCACCTCATTTCCTTTCTTCGTTCTTTTACTTTGGCTGTACCCTGTTTCTGGAATGTACTTACTTCCTCTTCACCTCAGTCTCACAGAATTCCGCTCTCTTCTCTCAAAATAACTTTCAAGTACCACCTTCTGTATAAAGTCATTTCTGATCCTATTCCCAAGTGCAAGTGCCCTCCCGCTCTAGTCTATATTTTCCATCCATCCATCCATCCATCCATCCATCCATCCATCCATCCCTCCCCCAAATCTCGTTTTAATAGAATACTTGAGAATAGGGATTATTTCATTCTTTGAACAGTGCCTGTCACATAGTAGGTTCTTGGTTTTTTTTGTTTTTTTTTTTGTTTTTTAGTGAGGCAATTGGGGTTAAGTGACTTGCCCAGAGTCACACAGCTAGTAAGTGTTAAGTGTCTGAGGCCGGATTTGAACTCAGGTACTCCTGACTCCAGGGCTGGTGCTCTATCCACTGCGCCATCTAGCTGCCCCATAGTAGGTTCTTAATAAGTGTTTTTTGATTGACTGATTGTTTGGATTGATTTTTTTTTTCTGTGTAGTTTGAGGGCAGAACCAGAAAGTAAGAAGATCACAACAGCTCATATAAGAAGGATTTTTTTTTTTTTGGTGCAGGACAATGAGGGTTAAGTGACTTGCCCAGGGTCACACAGCTAGTAAGTGTCAGGTGTCTGAGGCCGGATTTGAACTCAGATACTCCTGAATTCAGGGCCAGTGCTTTATCCACTGTGCCACCTAGCTGTCCCCAAGAAGGAACTTTCTAATGGCTAGATTTGGACAGCAACAGAACAAGTGGCCCCATAAGGACTAATTTCTCCAATAGTAAAAAAAAAAATAGTAAAATCTAATTTTAAAAATGTCTTTCTTTTCAGCTTTCAGGGACTTTCAGCTTTATTACAGAAGGGATTTTGGTATTAAGTAGAAGGCTGAACTAAATGGCTTCTCTTTTTCTTTTTCTTTTTTTTGGTGAGGCAGTTGGGGTCAAGTGACTTGCCCAGGGTCACACAGCTAGTAAGTGTTAAGTGTCTGAGGCTGGATTTGAACTCAGGTCCTCCTGACTCCAGGGCTGGTGCTCTATCCACTGCGCCACCTAGCTGCCCCCACTAAATGGCTTCTAACATCCCTTTTACTTAGAATCGTGGAATCTCAGAGCTGAGAAAGACCTGAAATCACATGCTGCCACTTGAGCAGTCAACCTGTGGATAACAACCCTGACTAGTGACCATCCAAACTCCACTGGAAAACCTCCAGTGACACAGAACTCACTACTTAATAATAACAACAATAATACTTACTATTTATGTGGTACTTTAAGGTTTGTAAAACTCTCAGTTATGTCATTTGATCCTCATAACAACCACGGGAGACAGAGAGAGACAGAGAGACAAAGGTAGAGAAACAGAGAGAGACCTTTTTATTAAATTAAAAAAAAAATTGTGTTTTTTTTTGTGGGGGGGGGGGGCAATGAGGTTTACATGACTTGCCCAGGGTCACACAGCTGGTAAGTGTCAAGTGTCTGAGGCTGGATTTGAACTCAGGTCTTCCTGAATCCAGGGCTGGTGCTTTATCCACTGCGCCACCTAGCTGCCCCCGAGAGAGACATTTTTTACTGCTAAGGGAACTGATTCTGAGAGCAGTGACGTGACTTGCTCAGGGTCACACAGCTTCTTAAGGCAATCCATTCTATTTTTGTAAAGAATTTGTAGACATGACTCCAGTTTTCAGGAATTCCAATCTTGTGTTGAACTGCAATGTGCTTTTTTACCATTTGGACACTTTATTTCTCGCTGTGCAAGATGGGGCCAAGTAAACAATATGATCCCTTTCCTTCAAGACAACTCTTTAAGTACTTGAACAAATCTAATATGTTTCTCCTGGTAAATCTTGTCTTCTCCAGGCTCAACCCCACAATTCCTTCAACCAATTCTCCTGTGACAAGGCTTGGCATCCCCATCATCATCCTGGCCACCTTCCTTTGTACACACGAATGCTCTTCCTAAAGTGTGGCACCCCGAAAGTGCACACAATTCTCTCTACCTGTGGGTAGAGAATCATATTCCTGATTCTGGATAATGTCTCACTGGTTCTTTTGGCTGTTACATACCACCGTTGACTCAGATTGAGCTTGTACTCCACTAAAAACTCTAGGATAGCTTTCCTGCCCACTCTTCCTCTAAGAGCCCTTCTCATTTAGCATTTTCCACGTCTCTATTTATTTGATCTTTTTTGAGTGTTAGATATGGAGTCAGAGGACCCGGGTTTGAATCCTGGCTTGTCCATGACCATGAGTAAATCACTTCCTTTCTCTGGGTCCCAGTTTCCATAAAATTAGGTGTGTAGACAAGATCCTCTTTAAGGTCCCTTTTAGCTGTAAATCCATGGTCCCATGATCCTATATTCCAGCAAATGTTGGGTCCCAATTTGTTCTCTTTTTAAATTTTATTTTCTTTTTAAAAATTTCTTTTTCCCCCAACTTGTTCTCCTAACCCATGTGTTATACATATAGTTGATAGTCATATCATCTATGCTTTCACCTATGTCCCTGGCTAAAGTGTTAAAAAGCCCAGGGTCAAGGGAAGAGGCCTGAGGTATTCCACTAGAAACATTCCCCTAGATTGACATTACTCTTCAGGCATAGTCATTCAACCAATTCCTAATCCACTTAACTGTCCTATTATCAATTCCACAGCTCTCCAACTTGTTGACAAGCATATCATAAGAGGCTGTCAAATACTTGCTGAAACCCAGGTATACTCTGTCTATGGTATTCTCCTGATTGCTCAGTCTAGTAATCTTGTGAAAGATGCTGACAGTCTATACTTGGAACACTTCCAGTGATGAGTAGATTAGAACTCACGGGGTGGCCTGTTCCATGGTTGGACAGGTCTAATTGTTAAAAAAAAATCTTTTTCTGATGGAGCCAAAATGTGAAACCTTATCATGTCTAAACATTTGTTCTGCTCTCTGGGGCTACACTTTAAGTACAAAGTCATGTCTTTTTCCATATGTGAACTCTCACAAAAGTAGGCACCATACTCTCTTTTGGTCTTTTCACAGATCCGTAGAATGTTAGAAATGGAGTGACAGACGAACAAGAAAATACCTACAGGAAAAAAAGGAAAACTAAAAAAAGGTAGAAAGAAATGGAAGGGACTTTAGAGATCATTTGTCTAGCCCATTCATTTTACATATGAGAAAACTGAAGGGTGGAGAGGTTGAAGGCCACATAGATAGAAAATCAAAGATCCAGGACTCGTAACCTATGTCTCCTGATATATAGTCCCAAACTCTTTAAGCCACACCACACTGCTATTCTCTGACTCCTTTCTCCAGTCTTCCACCCCCAACTCCTTCAGATATTCTTCATGTGAAATTATTTCCAGATTCTTCACCATACTCGCTGCCTTCCTTTGGAATCTTAATCTAAATTTGTCAACAACCCCCTAAACTGTAGAGCCTAGAAGAGAGGGGCAATGGGATCTTTGGCTTAAGCATTGTGACTTCCTTTACCTCATCAAAGAAAAAGAGCAGGTGTTTGTTAAGAAAATTATGGCAGACTTGAGCAATGGGGCATGAGGATATGCTGGAGACAGTCTATCTTTGGATGCAGGGTGGGCCTGAGCCCAGATCCCAGATCTATGACCTAGAGAGGTTCAGTGCAAAGATGTTAGCCTGGCATGACCTGTCCTCAATGAAAGCATGTGCTGCCTTATAGTGATCACCATTTCCATTTCTAAGTGCTTACATATCATTGTGGCATCATGGAAGGAACATTGGGCCCTGGAGTCAAGAGACCTCAGTTTGAGTCTTGTTTCTGACACATTAGCTGTGTGGCCCTGGGCAAATCACTTATGCGTTCTAAGTCTCAGTGTCCTACCTAATCTATAAAATGTGGCTTATAATAGTTGTACCCCTTACTTCATTGGCTTATGAATAAAACATATTATAAACACTAAGGTACAAGATAAATTTGAGTCATTACTATATTCTATTAGGATTAGAAGACTTCTTGGTTTTTTTCCCCCCTTTTGTATATCCGGTACCTAGCAGAGTGTCTGGCACATGGTAGACAATAAATACTTGGTGACTAACTGAAGCCAGGCTTACTGACCTGTATTTGGAAGGATCATTTTCTTCTCCTATTTAAAAATTAGAACATTTGTCAGTATGTAGTCTTGTGACGGTGATAGGTCCTTTCCAAAATTCTATGCTGCAGTGTGGTTGAATTGCATCATGGTACAGTGGATAGGGACCTAGCCAGAGTGCCTTGAGACCTGGGTCATCTCAGGTTAGCTGGTCATTGAAGAATTTTGTGACCTTGGGCAAATGACTGCATCTTTCTTTATCTTTAAAATGAGAGGATTAGGGGGAAGCTAGGTGGTACAGTGGATAGAGCACTTGCCCTGGATTTAGGAGGACCTGAGTTCAAATCTGGCCTCAGACACTTGATATTTACTAGCTGTGTGACTCTGGGCAAGCCACTTAATCCCCACTGCCCCGAAATAAAAGAAAAAAAATCAATAAAATGAGAGGATTAAACTTGATAATCTCCATTGTAACTCAGGGCTCTAAATGTATGGTCCTATGAGCCTACAGAAGTATTTAATGTATAATGTAGGTTTATTTCACCCACCTCAGAAATTCCCTACAATGAGCCCAAGGTGAGTACCTTCATCTCAGTTCTCCAGCCCCTTTTTGGCTGCCTTTTCTGTGTTGTCTCCTCCTGGTAAAATCTAAATTCCTTGAGGGCAGGGACTGTCTTTCTGCGTCTATTTGTTTTCCTAGTGGTCAGCACAGTACTGGGCACATAGTAAGGGCTTAGTAAATATTGGTTGACTATCTCAGTTTCCTCATCTGTTAAATGGGAATAATAATAGCACCTACCACACAGGGATATTGTGAGTATCCATCCAATACTCTATTGATGACAGAAGCTTTTTGGCTATTTGAGCATTTCTTGCCTCTCTGTCCCCTTGGCCTTTTCGTACAGTGGGTCCCCTTCATAACTCTGCTATACAGCTTCTTTATTAAAGAACATCTCTAACATGGGTCAACTATTTGAAGTGTGCAGTTAACCCACCTTGCTAATGCTGTGTCTAAATCTATTATAATAATATCTGCCTCACGTGATTGAAGATCATGTATATAAAAGGTGCTTTGCAAACCGGAAAGTGCTCAGTTAGCCCCATCCTAGGAATGCACTCCTTCCTTACATCTGCTTCCCAAAGTCCCTCTCTTCCTTTAGGATATAGCTCAGGCTAGATGCCTTTCCTGATACCAGCCTCTTCCCCCGACTACCCTCCCTCCCAGGCAACTTTGTATTGAACTACTTTGTATACATTTGTATTTATTCACTTCATATTTATGCTATTTTTATATGTATTTACTGTCTTCCCATTAGAATGTAAGTACACTGCAAGGAGATACTGTTTCATCTATTATATTTGTATCTCAGCACTTCACATAGCATCTAGCACATAGTAGGTACCTGACAGGCAGCCAGGTGAATAGAGTGCTGGACCTGGAATCAGGAAGTTCGGAGTTCAAATTTCACCTCAGACACTTACTAGTTGTGTGACCATGGGTAAATCACTTAACCCTGTTTGCCTCTGTTTTCCTCATCTGTAAAATGAGCTGGAAAAAGAAATGTCAAACCACCTGGTATCTTTGTCAAGAAAATCCCAAAAGGGGTCACAAAGAGCCAGACAAGACTGAAAAATGACTAAGCAACATACAAATAAATAAAAACCAGTCCTCACTTGGTGTTGCTGAGTCTTGAAGAATTTAGCTAGGCTGGTCCTTGTATAAAAAGATGTACAATGCATCACTGGCCTTGTACTCAAAATCCAGCTTAGATTTAGATATAAACATGACCTTAGAAGTCTAGTTAGTTCCACCCCATCATTTTCTAGATGAGGAAATTGAGGCATGGAAGTGAAGTGGCCCAAATCACCCAGGGAGCAAATGGGCAGCTTTGAAACAATTGTGTCTATCTCCAAATCCAGTACTTTCCCCATAATACCTTCCTCTTTTGGCACAGAACTCAGGAACCCAGGGTCACCTTCATGCCACAATGACGCATTAGAGTATAACTTTCTTTAATAGTGATTTATGGGCATCTTTAAATCTTTTCATGCATTTCATTCTTTCTCCCCCATCAGACTAGGGGAGACTGTGAATTTTTCAAGGTCAGGAACTATTCCTTTTCTTTTTTCCTTCCTTCCTTTCTTCTTTCTTTTCTTTCTCTCTTTTTCCTTCCTTCCTTCCTTCCTTCTTTCCTTCCTTCCTTCCTTCCTTCCTTCCTTCCTTCCTTCCTTCCTTCCTTCCTTCCTTCCTTCCTTCCTTCCTTCCTTCCTTCCTTCCTTCCTTCCTTCCTTCCTTTTTTAGTAAACTCTCTTCCCACAATGCCTAGCTATGACTCTCTCACATGGTGGGACTGAAATGAATGCCACTGGCCAACTAAGAACCCAAGGTTCCTAAATGGCTCTCTTCCTCAATTTCCCCAGCCAACATTGGCTTGTACAATTCTGCCTTATTGTCAAAATTCACATGAAGTTTGGAAATGTAATTAATCCCTGCTTATATGCTTTAGTATAAGAAAATAGTAGAAATACCATGAAATTATAAAGACAAAATTTGGCCCTGGAGAAGAGATGAGAAAATGTACCACTTCCCTCTTTGCAAAACTGGGGAACTATGGGTATATGATATTGTACATACAAGTCAGAGAAGTTGATGTTTTGATTGGGTTGATTAAACTATTTTTTTCTTTGAAAAAAAATTCTTTATTACAAGGAACGGTTTGGAGGGTATTGACCAGTCAAATTCCAGGGGCTGCATCATACCTGGAAACTTTCCAGTATAGCACCTAGGCATTTCAGTCAGAGTGTGTGTTAAGAGTGGTTCAAAGACCATGAACAGGAACTGAAGCTATGTAATCCAGATGGGGAGGAGGCAGCAACACTGGACCTCGGTGGACCAGGTCAGAGTGTCTAATAAAGGAAGTCAGCTAAGTTTTAAACCTGCTAAGTTTTGAGTGTGAGTGTTTTCACTTCAGAAATCTTCAAATGTTTCAAATTAGGGTATGATTTATTGTTTTCTTGATAGTCTAGATCAGGGTTTCTTAAATTTTTTCCACTCCCGACCCCTTTTCATCTGAGACATTGTTACACAATCCTGGGTATAGAAAATAGGTATACATAACCTTTTTTAGTGCTGCCAATTTTTTCACAACCCCCAAATTCAGTTATGTGACTCCATATGGGGTCACAACCCACAGTTTAAGCAGCTTTGGTCTAGATTTAAGAAAGTGATGGAGAAAACGTTAATAACGCCAATTAAACTTAAAAGTGTATTCTGCTGTGCATCCCCCCCCAATTCTCCCCCCAGTTGGTTGTTAAACATTTATCAGACTTCCCCTTTCAGTAACAGAGAAGGCTTAATTAAGGTGGGAATAATGCCTCAACTGGGGAAGTAGTCCCCAAAGAATGACAAAATGTTAGTATCGACAAAGATGAAAGAAGAGGAGGGAAAGTTTGTGAAAGGGAGCTCTCCTCTGCAGGAACACAATGAAAAGGCACATCTCCTGATGTAAGCTCGCTGAGGAGGCAGAGTTGACATATTTCTTAAATATGGAGACACATGGAGACATGGAGACATAGGAATAATGACCAGTTAGCCACTGGGACAGATGTTCCTAATTACTCTCCATCATGACTAATTAGGAACAAATCTATTTAAGCCAATATTGGAGCCAGGCATAATGCTAGTCATCATTAGTCTGGCACATTTGATTCTAGGGAAGTCAAAGAAATTGTATTGTGGCAGATCAATAGATTTATGGTTCAGGAGACTGGAATAGGGTCAACAATCCATGGGTATTCTACTGTCAGGGCTCATGGGGTTCCATCCTTCTCTGTCCCTCTGTTAGTGTCTTTAACTCCCCATAGGGAGTGTGAAGAATGGGAAGGGTTGGTCTGTTTATTTATGCTGAACAGGGAACAGGGACCTTAAGAGTAAGAACCTGTCCTGTCTTGTGAGTCTGTGGGTTGTGGGAGTGAGCTGGGGTGTAACTTAGCTTTCTCAGGTCACAGAGGGAACCTGCCTGTGATATGAAATGGCTATGGGTTCTCTAAAGTAACATGTGCTTGAAAGTGTCCTGTTGAGACTTTCCTGTTATCATCAGAAAGAGGCGAGATGATGCCAGGTAGGAGGTCTATGACAGCTGGTTCTGACACCCAGAGCAACAAACTGCAGATGCCAGGAAAGGCAGGTCTAGCTATAGTTGCATAGCAAAGGGAAGCCAGGCTGACTTTTAAGAGTTGGCTATGGATAATTTACAAACTAAAAAATCCATGTGAAACTAATCAAGAGTTGACTTTAATCATTAGATCATAGAAATACTCTTTGTAACTATGCTAAAACCCAAACACCTCTTCACATATGAAACCATGATCTTGTGGAAGAGCAATTAATATGGAAAGTGTTTGTTTCCTGATAACACAACTGGAAACGACTCAGGAGATATAACTCAAGCATGCGACAAATCTAGCTGTCAATGCCAAGTTTAAGTTTGAAATTTATACACTGAGTTTACCATGAAATTGGCAACAAGAAATTAACAACTTTGCAAGTGTTACCAGTTGTGGCAAAGCCTAATCTGTATTAAATTCTGTAATGAATAGCTAAACAGCCTCTTGATTCCCAGGGATTTCCATGTGTCAAGTCAGAAACTTGGCTGTTCTCCTAATCCTAGGTCAAATTGTGAAGTTCTCAGCACAGACTGTGTCTATAAGCAGAAAGTAAATATATTTAGTTTGCTGCGGCTTGTCTATAAGGAAGCATTCACTTGAATGGCAGTATTAAGACAAACCCTAACTAATCACAGGCTTGATGAATTGTTGAATTCTGCTGTGATACACATGGTTGTATGGACATAGGCTTATGCTGAAGCCATTGTGTACTTAGTAGGTGGCTCAGATGATAGAGAACTGAGCCCGGAGTTAGGAAGACCTGAGTTCAAGACCAGTCTCAGACACTTACTAGCTATATGACCCTAGGAAAATCACTTAACCTCTGCTTGCCTCAGTTTCCCCAACTGCAAAATGGGCATAATAACAACACCTGCCTCTCAGGGTGGTTGTGATTGTAAAACAAGATTATATTTGTAAAAGTGCTTGGCACAGGGGCAGCTAGGTGGCACAGTGGATAGAGTACCAGCCCTAGATTCGGGAGGACCTGAGTTCAAATGCAACCTCAGACACTTAACACTTACTAGCTGTGTGACCCCAGGCAAGTCACTTAACCCCAACTGCCTCACCAAAAAAAAAAAGTGTTTGGCACATAGTAGGTGGTATACAAAAGGATATTTTTCCCCGTGTCCATATTTATGATTTCTGGAAGGGATCACGAATGCTCATTTGGACCATCCCCTAGTCAATCAAAGAGTTGAACAAGTTCATTTTGGGTCTCCTAACTGAACCCAGAAATGGGCTAGATATTCTGGGGGCACAAGACAAATGCAAAATGTGGTTCCTGATCACTATTTAGTTGAAGAGATAAGATTGGTACACAAGAAACAACTGGAGAAAAATACAAGATAATACATAATCAGCCCCTATAATCCCTACTGCCAGGGAGGCTGAGGCTGGTGGATCACTTGGGCTCAGGAGTTCTGAGCTACATTAGGGCTAAAGCCAAACAGGTGTCTTTACTAAGTTGGGGGTGGGGAAGATAAAATTACACAACATACTATGGAGAATATCAGGCACAACAATACAATATGATGACCCCCCCCCCCCAGGCTGCCTAAGGAGGGTCAGAGGAGCCTAAGTCAGAAACACAGCAGGTCAAAGCTCCCATGCTCATCAGCAGTGGGATCTGGTTCATGAGTGCCAATGTACTTCCAGCTTGGGCAAGAAAGGGATAATCAGGTTAAAACAAAACAAAAACCAAAGAAATAAATGGGTCATATGTAATCGAGTGTCAAGTTATATGGCAGAATTGTCCAAAAGTGTAATGCGCCTTCTCAAGAGGTAGTGCATCTCTCAACATGAGGTCTTCAAGCACAGGCTGTCCAAGCTCTTCTCAAAGTTGTAGTGGAAAGGATTCTGGCTTGGGTATAGTTTAGACTAGATAACTTCTGAGTTCTCTTGCCACTCACTCTAGAATTCTATGGCCAAAAGGACCTTAATCCATGACCTTAGGAATTCCGAGAAGGAGAATATCAGTGAGGATTTGAGTAATCAAAGGGAGCTTTTCTGAAGGGAAGGAAGCTTGAACCTGGCCTTGGAAACAAGTGACTGACTACCCAAACTATCCAAGGCACCTCTAACTCTAGGAGAGCCAATGGAGCAGTAACATAGTTTAGACTTCATTAGAAAGAGAAAGACAAAGTTTCTTCCCCCTAAATTCAGTGAGAGGTAGAGAGGAAGAATTAGGGTTCATTGTGTTTCACTGAAATGATTCCCAAGAGAGGCCTCCCCTCAGCACAATTTAATCAAATCCTAATTTAGCTTCTGAAACTGGAATGAGATATGAATCAACATTTTGCATTTGTGTACATTTAAAAATAAATATTCTGTTGGCATATATACTCAAAAAAAAAAAAGCTTTTGCTCTGAGCTACTTATTTGTGTTTGAAGAAATCTTAGGAAATTGAAGGACCTTACACCCTTGGTGTTCTGTGATTGGTGTGGAGGGAGGGAGGCATTCCCTCTATATTCTTATAGGGTGGCTTGGAGGTTATTGATCAAGCAAGTGAGGGAGGCCTATTCTGGGGGCTGTACGATCTCTAGAAATCTGTCCAGTATAGAATTTAGAGTCTTGAGTGTCTGCTAAGGGTGATGCCAAGACCATGAACATGAATTAAAATTAAGTAATCCACAGAGGGAGGAGGCAGCAACAGTGGGACCCAGTGGACAAGTTCAGAGTGTCCAATAAGTGAAATCCATGAACAGTCAACTCCATGGAGTCAGCAACATGACGATTCAGGATCTGGGCTTGGGTGATGCAAGGTGCATGCCCAGAGTTCTATTATCATAGAGAAGTTCTTTGGCCCCCTCCTCTGACAACATAATTGGGCTGCTGGAGGGGGTGGTCTTGGATGATGATAGCTGCGATTTCCTCCCAAAATAAGCTCTTTTATTTTGCTTTCCATAGCCTTTCCGGCAGATTTCCAAATTGTGAGACATATTAGTGGGCACTAGACTACCAAATTTTTTGTGGGTTTTTTTTTAGTGAGGCAATTGGGGTTAAGTGACTTGCCCAGGGTCACACAGTTAGTAAGTATTAAGTATTAAGTGTCTGAGGCTGGATTTGAACTCAGGTACTCATGACTCCAGGGCTGGTGCTCTATCCACTGCACCACCTAGCTGCCCCTAGACCACCAATTTTTTTTTTAAAACTGCTCATCCTCTTGATTTCTTTACCTCATTGAGAACTATTATTTGAAAGTGATATGCAACATGTTTTCCTGAAAGCTTTCAAATATCAGATTTACTTTTTTGATCAACCTCTAATACCTCATCTTCTATGTCTTAAGAAGCATTTATCCCAATTCAAAGCTTTTAATTACCTTGTGTTTAGATATTAGATTTTATGTAAGGATCTAATGAAACATTTGGTAAATTTACATTTTTTGTAGATTTGCAGACCTAAGGAAATTGAGGAGGTTGGAACTGAAATCCATTTCAACAAGCAATTTTGAATTCAAGACAAAGAAAAAGGTTATCAGTGCATTTTAGATCCTCCACCTAACATAACCCTTGACAGCCCCTATATTTGGTACAAATGAGGCAAATCTTGGAATCTATCTAAAAGGTCCAGATAAAATTATAAAAAGCAAATACTATGGAGAACTTCAGGCATGAAAATGAAGGTAGAATGACAGTTGATAAGATTCCAAAAAGTCAGAGAAAGTAACTGGGAACAAGGTCAGACATAGTATTTATATCTTCAGATGTCTGTATACCAATGCAAAGAGTGATGGATGATAAAAGTGTGCCTAGAATACGGAAAAGATGACAAAGGCTGGGAATAGTCAATGTTATAGAAAGACACATGAATGCATTGTGGGTGGAGGCAGGAATTAGGCATTTGGAATTATGCAAATGAAGTTGCATAATTATGCAAATGAAGTTACTAAAATTTCCATATGCTTTGGCCCAGAGTATTCCCTGCTTGGCACATAGCTCCCCCACCCCAACCACCCCCCAGGGAGATCATTGATAAAAAAAGGCTCCACATACACTAGAGTATTTATTGCAGCATTTATTTTTGTCAGAGCAAAGAATTAAAAAGTAGACATCCCCAAATTGGGGAAATGGCTAAACAAATTGTGGTAAATGAATGGAATGGAGAATTAACTGTGCCATAAAAACTGACAAATAGGATGGATATAGAGTCATGGAAAGACTTGCATGAACTAGTGCAAAGTGAAGCAACCGAGCCAAGAAAACAATATACGCATTGACTACAGCATTCTAAGTGAAAATAATGACAACCACAAAACAATCAAAACCAATTTTATAAAATTACAAACAAGCATGGCCCCAGAGAAGAGATATGAAAAGACACCTCCCCCTATTCTTTTGCAGAGGTGGAAGGGGAGCCATCCAAAGGTATGGCATATTGCATATAATGTCAGATTTTTTTTAAAGGAATTGATTGATTTCATTGATGTTTTTCTCTTTTCTTTTAAAATAAATTTTTGCTACAAAGGAAATCACTCTAGTGGGGGAGAGGGAAAGAAATAGGAGGAATTTAGATGATGTGAAAACAAAAGATAGCAATAAAAATATATTGTTAAATAGTGAGGAACTAGACCTTATGAATGGAGTAAAGCAATTTACAAAAAGCATAGATCAGATAAAAGGGATGCCAGAGTAGTACTGTATTGGCTATTAAAAATACATAAACAGCTGGGTGTCGCAGTGGGTAAAGCACCGGCCCTGGATTCAGGAGGACCTGAGTTCAAATCCAGCTGCAGACACTTGACACTTACTAGCTGTGTGATCCTGAGCAAGTCACTTAACTCCCATTGCCCCGCCCCTCCCCAATACATAAATGAAAGCCTGATCTAAGGAGGTCAATCAATAAGCATTTATTAAGTGCCTAATATGTGACAGGAACTGTGCACCATCCTAGAAATATAGCTGTTTCCCATGCAGGAAACTTGATTGGTGTCCAGAAGCTTGTCACCTTTTGAAGTTCATTCAGAAGAACAGAAGGTAGGGATAACAGCTTGGGGTTGATCCAAACTCTTTGGGTTAAAAAGATGTCAACACAATCTCGCTGCCTTGAGCAAATGCATGTTAAGCCTCTCTCTTTGTATAATTTCAGCCCTGTTTAAATGCCCCATTTCCTGTATCTTAGCTGAACTTAGACCAAATTCTTTTTTTTTTTTTTTTTGGTCCTCTGCATGCTGATTCCACTACCAGGCTCTATTTTTGTACCTTAGGCACACTTCCCATGTCTGTCCCCTTCTAATTGATTTTGCCATGGTAGAATCTTTAATGATGGGCGCATGTGCAATGAATGGGCCACCCTATATCAATTCCCACTGTGATAAAATAATAAGATTTGGCAGACGCCCTGGGGTCCCACCTGAGGATTGATTTAGAATTGTTTGAATTCGGTGAGACTGAGAAACTGACTAAGTACTTACTTAAGGGTGATTGGATGGAAACCACACCTGGCTGGCCTTGAGTGAAGTGTTGTTTTCAGAGGCAGTATACTACTGACATCAGCAAGAGCCCACTCTTAACCAATCAATTTGAAGAACTTCCCCTTTTGGGGAGGGAGAAAGGAACTAGGAAGTACAGACTTGCTGGCTGAAGCAGTCTTTTTTTGTGGAGGAACCAGCGTGGCAGCAGACGGGAGAAAAAGGAGGGTCCCCCTGGTCATCCAGGACTTTTGGTGTGGTGAGGGATTTCACATGGGCTGCTAGAAAAGGAAGGTTTCTTTCTCTCTAGCTATACCGAATAGATCCAAGCTAGGATTTCCATGCTATAAGGAATCTGTTCTCAATCTCTCTCTTCACTAACTTATAATATATTTTAATAAATCCTTAAAAGCCTATACTCTTGCTGAATTTATCCGTGATTTTAGCCAGCTTCTCCCCCCCAAACTGGGGAGGGTATATTAGAACCCACAATTTAGATTTTAAACAACACACCACATTAATTAGTATTAACAGTAAAGACTGCACTCCTAGCAGCAGACAGATGGAATAGTGTCACAGCCCAGTTACAGACAGTTCTCAGCTGTACCCCTAACCCAGGCTTGTCCTTGCCTACACAGACTGGACGACCATCTTGTTGGGTACATGGTAAAGAGGATTCTTGTGCAAGTATGGGTTGGATGATTTGGATTTTAAGGTTCTTTCTGAATGTTAGATGAAAATGACTAAAATCAAGTGAAAGCGGGGAATATCATGAATCAGTTGTGTAATATGTGGTATTATAGAGAACTACCGTAGGTAGTTTGGTTGGTCCAGAATGTAGTGTATTTACAGGGGAGTATTATGTGGGAAGATAGTACAGTGGATAGAGTGTGGGACCTGGAATCAGGAAGACTCATCTTCCTGAGTTCAAATCTGGCCTCAGACACTTAATAGCTATGTGACCCTGGGCAAGTCGCTTAACCCTATTTGCCTCGGTTTCCCCATTTGTAAAATGAGCAGTAGAAGAATATGGCAAATCATCCTAGTACCTTTGAAACCCACAGTGGGGTTACAAAAGGGTCAAAGATGACTGAAATGACTGAACAACATTATGCAAGAAGATTGGGAAGGTAAGATACTATTAGATTAGGGAGGGATTTAAATATTGAACAAAGGAGTTTGAACTGAGGTGTGTTCTGACCCAGGAGGGGTTAACCAGGGAAGACTTCCTGAGGATGAATTTGGAATAAATTTATGAGAAAGATGAGGCATGAAATAGTAGGTTTCATATCCCTACAGACATATGAAGGTGGTCAAAGTAGATCTCCTTGAGCATGGGAAGCTGGCATCCCTTCTTTTCCTGCCTATCTAGGTTCAAGAAGAGGCGGATGCTATTTGAGGCAAAGTCACCTAATGAGACAAGTGGCACCCATTATCCTAACCAACTAGAGAAAGAAATCTACAGAAGAGACTGCCAATGAACAGCTTCATGGTGCTGGGATAAGAGGTCTGGAGAAGAGACTTGGTGTGAGGGAAAGCCTTTCTGCTTAGACATTAAAATTCAAGTTCCTCTAGGTATAAAATGAAACTCAATTCTTTTTTCTTTGCCTTTGGGTCATGTCTCCCTGTCCTTTGGACACCCTCTCCATGCTATGTTCTTCCCAGCCGGGTCTCTGAAATCCACCAAAAAGTAATGAACGTGAACTATGTATATAGCATGGACGTAGACCTATGTAAGGCATGGTCCCCACCCTTGGTAAACTTAAACACTCACATCCTTGACATAACTGGTCACAACATCCCTGAGAACCACTGAATGGCAAATAGAGAAGTACTGACCTCACATGCAAGCACTGGACACATAGAGAGCAGAGTGGAAGTGGTGGAAGGTACCCCAACAGCCAGTAACATTTTACAGATGAGATAATTTTGGGGAATGGTGTAAGGTCATTTGGGGAATTTATAGGGATTTATAGGGAAAATATGTATTGTAAAAAATCCAAGATATTATCATTCTTCCCTTTTCCCACTGCCCCACATATTAACAGGACGCTTTTAACATAGGATCAGGGAAATATAGAATAGCTCAAATAAACACACACACACATATAACATTTCTCCAAATAATCTCCCCTATAAAATTAAGAGATCAGACAAAGTAACAATTAAAATGCTACTTGGGGGGCAGATGGGTGGCGCAGTGGATAGAGCACCAGCCCTGGAGTCAGGAGTACCTGAGTTCAAATCCGGCCTCAGACACTTAACACTTACTAGCTGTGTGACCCTGGGCAAGTCACTTAACCCCAATTGCCTCACTTAAAAAAAAGCTACTTGGGTGATTTCCTCAAACATAGATGAAAAAGTAATGGCCAATATCAATCTGTTTGAGTCATTCTGTATTTTACTGATCATATATAAAAATGTCTTATTTTTGTATGGACCATTATATATGAGGTAGGGGAGGTGAAGGAGTAAAAATAATAATTTTATGACCTGGGTATTTATATGCATAATACATGCAATGTGTGTACAAAAATACATGCACAATACATAAGAAAGCAGTATCTACACATGTGTACATACACACAATATGTAACAAATACACATGAAATATATCTATATACACAAGATACATGTGTATACTTGCATGTTCAATAAATGTGTACATGCCTATGTATATATAACACAAAATAATTAATGTCGTTGTTATTGTTATCCAATCATTTTTCAGTCATGTCTAACTCTTTATGACTCCATTCAGCATTTTCTTGGCAAAGATATTAGAGTGGTTTGTCATTTCCTTCTCCAGCTTATTTTATAGATAAGGAACTAAGGCAAACAAAGTTAAATGACTTGCCTTGGGTCACACAGCTAATAAGTGTCTGCGGCCAGATTTGAACTCAGAAAGATGAGTCTTCCTGACTCTAGGCTTGGTACTTTACTTACTGAATCACTTAGCTGTCTATAATTAATATATAATACATACATAATATATACATAATAACTACATATTAGTACATATGTGTACATACAATACACAATACATTTTAATAAGCATGCACACTAATGTGTATATACACAGATACAATACATAATATATATAATGCACATATGCATGCATACCTACGTGTACACAAACACATATGGTACTGTCTTGCGCATCTCTCCTCCAGGTGTCCTCAAGGACACCAGGATGTTACATTTGACTTTTCCTGTAGGCAAAGGGATGAACTAAATAATGCCTAGACTTCCTTTCTGCTCTTTGGATTCTCAACATGGCAGAATTGTCCTGGAGTCACCATATGTTTGGGGAAAAGATGAGACTGGCACTTGAAGTATTCAGAGTATGATCTGGTTCCTGTGCCCCCCCAACCATGGACATATCAGAACTTCTGTGTACTGGAGGGACCAGAGGCCACCTCTTGGATTTCACACTCAGTATCACTTGACCCCAAGGCTCTAGATACTTTTGCAATTTCTCCAATCCTGGTTCAGGTCAAGTTTTGATATAGTGGCTTTTGGGGTATGGGAGCTAGCTGGGTTAGTATTGTTCTTTATCATTAGTGGTGTAGACTTCATTATAGAAAAAAAAAACCCTATCTGTGAAGTCTGGAATTCCACCCACACATGGAAAACAAGGCTCATAAAAGAAAACAATGGTGTTGTGTTTGTCACCCACGGAGCACCCCATCCGGCCACATGGTATAATTTGTTTTGTTCTCTCAGTGCTCTTCACCTGGGATTGATAAGGAGCACCAAGTGAGCTAATGTCAGGAGGCCAGCTAAGTGATTACATGGAACAACATAAATACTTGGAACCTCTATGTAACTGGGAATACATTCCTACCCCTGGCAGAAGTCCCATGTTTACTGTGATGTTTGGATAATTATCAGCAAAGAGATCTTTATTTAACAATATTTAGACAATGACTATAATAACATAAACAAGTTAATTATTTCAACGTTAATAAGGAAAACATGCCTTCATCTCCAGACCAAACATATTTGAATCAAGTAAATTGCTCTCTAGGGCTGGCACAAAATAGAATGTTAAAAAGTGGACAAACCTGCTCAACAGCATCCCTTATCTTTGCTCCCTAACTTGTCTATTCTTCATGCCCCCTCTCCTGTCACTGGCCCTTTTCCAGGTTTCTAGTGCCCTTCTGCTGCCCTGCTGGCTGTTAATACCTCTTATAGCTATCCCTGGATGGGCACTTCTTGCAGTGGACATTTCTTCTTTATCTATCCTAATGGTCTTCTGCCATGTCCCAGCTCCCAAATCAATATATAATCCATCCTTGGTTTCATTCTTTGTAGACTTTGTTAGGTAGCAAAACAAGAAAATTCATATGTCAATTCCTCAAGCATTCATGATTCTGTGGGTGGGTGAGTCCCTCCTCCATCAATTCAGATTGCAACCTGTCCACATATTAGGAAATTGTCTTTGTGAGTTTTAGAGTCCATCAAATTTATCGCTTGGTAGTCAGTCCTGTGGTGATGGCCCACAGGCATTAGTTATTCATTGTACTCAAAGCCTTTCCAGATTGACTAATTAATGGGCAGGACTTGCCAAGAGGTTGCATTTTCCAGATGCAGCTTTCAAGAACTTAGGGCCACCTCCAATGCCATAATGAGGTAATGAGCAACATACTTGAATGCGGGGAACAACCATGAAGCCAAATTCCTATCAAGTTGGCCTTCAATACTTCAACTTATGACCTCCTCCATGTTGGTACTCCCTCCAACGGTATAGAATAGATCACAATCCATTCACACTTTCTTGTCTGTACACTCTCCAGAAATGCATAAGTCTTTCTGGTGTCCGCCCAATGCCTGGGGAGCGGGGGTTCCTTTAGTTCTCCAAACATGACCTGGGTACTACTGCAAGCAAGGGAATGATCTCTCACTCTCAGTAAGTGACTGAATACTTTCTTTTTCGGCCATACATTTCTGAGTCTATTTTACATAGATTCTGTGCCTGCACTTCATTGTTTGCTGCCTATTTACACTCACCATGCATCTTTCCATTGCCCTCTGGGTGACCTGCAATTTGGAGATTGTGGTATCTAGAATTTGCAGCCATACATCATCAGTGGAAGAATACCGGCAATAGAAATAAAGTGTTTTATTTCACTGAAGTTGTATAAAGCACTCCTCAGTTTCCCAGATGCAATTCAGCCCTCTCTTCTCTGATTTGATTGTGGGCCAAATTCATTGTCCAGCTGGAGTATCTCTCCAAAATATATGTGCTGACAGATCAGCTCAATGGGTCATCCATCCAAATACATATCATAGCTTAGACAATAGGCATTCTTCATCCCTTTAGCTTTTCTTGGATTGTCAGGCTAAACAACTTTTCTGAGTGGGTGTGAATCTCAATTAGGAGGCTCTGCAAGGTCATCTGCAGAGAGAAAAATCTGGAGGATCCCACCAGATATATGGAATTCCATTTCCATTTGGACTCATTTTTCATGAGAGTGTTGGGTACCAATCAGAGAATCATTAAAATTATCTGTTTATTGCCTCTCTCAAGGAATCTTGAATGACTTTAACACATTCATGGAGACACCCTGTTGGAAGTGATCCCTTAAGGCTGAATTTTTCTCTACTAAGTTAAATGCTTTAGAAAATAAACCAATATATGACTATGGGTAAGGTGCTTAAATTCCTTAGGCCTGTTTCCTCATCAGCAAAATAAAAATAAAACAGGTGCAATGGATGGAGTGCTGGGTCTAGAGTCAAGAATACCTGAATTCAAATCCAGCTGCAGGCACTTACTAGCTATTAACTTCTGTTTTCCCTCAATTTCCTCATCTGTAAAATAGGGATAATAATAGCACCTGCATAGTACATAATATAGAAATGTTAGTTATCACCATAATCATCATCACCTTACTGTAAGGACCAAATGAGATAATGTATATAAAGCATTTTCCAACTTTGATATTAGCTAGTGTCAACTAATATAATCATCATTGTTATTTTTCAGGTCTACGTTCAGAATGCTCTATAACCAGCTTAGATATAAGTCTTGGAGAGGGCAGAAGTAGCTTAGGCAAAACTATGACGTATTAGAACTATGTCTTTGATGCTGTCTCATGTGTCTCTCCGCACCCCCCCCTTCATTCCACTTCTTTCCTTTTTCTTCCAGGACCCTCTCCCAGTAGCCCCTATGTCTAGAACCTTTCCAGTCTCTGCATTAAGTTTACTAGAACTCATTTACTTCAGGCCTTGCTTGGTATCAGTACCTGGCACTGAGATCTTTGCATTTCAGTAGAAACTTTCTGGAAGTACACCATGAATTACCCTCAAGGGATCCATCTTTAGAAGTAAGAACTTTCAGGCACTGCACCAAGAGGGGGGAGAGACACTTGGTAAATCTTCCCATCATAACCAATAAAAGTGACCACCAATGTGGTCACTGGCTCTAATTGGGAAACCTGGCTTGGAGAGTTTTGACTCTCTTTGTGTCCCCAGCACTGAGCCTGGCATACTAAAGCCACTCAATAAATGCTTGTTCAATCTCCAAAGGGAAGAATAGGGTTCCGCAACCACCAGTTCTTTTGGCACCATCCTTCGGCCAAATTTTACCAGCCCACAAAACTTTTAGTCTCCGAGACCCGTACTTCTTCAAACCTCTCAGCCTGAAGAACTGATTCTTCTTCTTCCTTCTGATTACATTCTGTTCTACCTGCCCTGAATCATTCTCTTCCCATTCCCCTACCTTCTTTCTAACTTGGGTTCTGAGCCATAGCTTCAGACTGGGTAATAGGAGGGACAGAATTTGGGTATTTTACTGGCCCAAAATTTAGTTTGGATAGGGAAATATGTATGTGTGTGGAGGGTGCCGTGGGTTCCTTTCTATTTCTATAAAGCTTGACACCTCCCAATTTTGTTTATTGCCCCCTTTTCAAGGGGTAGGGGAGAGGAAGTCATAGACTTGTAAGAAAACATAGATTTCCAGCTGGGAGATTTTAGACTTTGTATAGCCCAGAAACCAATAAACCATGAAACACTTATAGATTGTTGCTTTTTTAAAAAAGTCTTTTTTTGTTTGGTATTTGGCACTGAAATAATTTTAGAAGATTTTAGAAGAGTTCTGTAAACATTTTGTTTAAAGTGAGGAGTTCTTTCCCTCCAAAAAGTTGAAGAACCACTGTCTAGCCATTCATTTTGAGATGAGGCAGCCAAGGCCCAGCCAGAGAGATTCAGGTCATATAGGTGGTAAGCACTGGGATCTGAGCCCAGGTCCCCTGACTCCCAATTCAGCACTCTTTCCAGCACTACTCCAGGGCAAGGGATTTCCAAAGTTATCTGTCTCCACTTTCTATTCCTCCAAGCTTGCAACTGTCAACCACTTTTCACCACATGACCTCATGCCTACTCTCTCCCCTTGCTTTTCAGTTTTCTGTGTGATGTGTGCACTCACATAAACCCAGAAAATGGAGCATTTCCGCTGGGAGTCTCTGCTCCCTGGATGGGCCTCCTAGCTCCCATCTGCCAACACCACCACCCCAATCCTCTTAAAAATGCCTCTGGGAAGCTGGCCCTATAGTGGCCATCTGCCCACCTAAGAACTGGGAGTAGCATGTATGGGGATGACAACTCTGGGCTTTAAAAGCTGCTAGAGTCTTGTGACTGAATTTTAACCATCTCCTCCCACCTGGTATTTTTGGGCTATAAAAATGCATCTCCCCCAGTGATCTGAGCCAGATCTTTTACTCTAAGTGCATTATAAAAGCAATCTGAGTGCATGCAGTGCTCTCAGTCCTTGGGCTGGGGCTGCTGGCAGCCCCGACTTAATATTAATGAAGAACAATGTAAGCCTAGTAACCCCAGGCTGCTACCAAATTCCTGAGGGGTCAGAGGCTGACTTCTGGTCTACCCATGGCTAAATGTCTCATACCCTGCCAGGCACATGTGGGCGGTTGATAAATATCATTAGATGATGGCGGCAATGACAAAGACTGTAAGAATAGGCCCTTTCTTTGGCCACTCGCTATTTAAATTTCTAGGATTTTCTTCAACCCAAGGAGAAGCCTATGAAGAGAAGGAACTGCCTTCCCCTACCCCCATTAAGGGAGAACAGGGAAAAGGGAACTCTATTTGACCTGGTTGGCACCTTAATAGCTGCTGGGTTGGCCAACCCCTCTTGTAGCCATATTTGGTCTCCGGGCTGCTCGTTAGCTCATATCCGAGATTCAGTTCAATAAACATATATCAAGTAGCATCTAGAATGTGCCAGAGCCTGAGTATAGGAAGAGAGAGACATGAACTCAGAGAAGTAAATACAAAACATGAACATAATAAATCCAAAGACATTTTATTGGTTGGGGGAGAACTGAAATGACTGGTAAAGGCTGCTTGGATGAGTTGGCACTTGGACCTTGAAAGGAATTGGTGGCTACAAGAAGTAGAGATGAGGAAGGAGAGTATTCTGGGCATGGGGTTGCCACTGATGTAGAAGATGGAATGTCATGAACAGTGAACAGCATGTATGCCAGTCTGACAACAAGAGAAGGTTCCTGACCTAAGCCCTTGCATTATCATTCCTTTCCTTTAGTCATCTGGAAACAGAGTTTGGGTTATTCTCGAGAGGGCTTTACTAGTAATTAGAGGAATTAAGCTTAAAAGAAAAGCAAACCAACAAAATTTATTGAACACAGAATTGTCAAACCATAGAGAACAAGAATCTCCTTTTTCCCTAATCTAGCCATGGAGCCTGGCACAAGCTTCCTGCACTAATTAGTCCTGCTCTCTTTGATCTCCTCCCCCACCTCAGCCTTGCCACATGGCCAGACACAGTGCTGCCATGGGCAAAGCCCAGGCTCTGCAGCCATCACCCCCCCAGTGTAAATCCACGTTCATGTCAAAGCTGTCACCCTCTCTAGCCTATCCCATCAACTTCCTGGTCAGTGTTTTTGAGAAATCTTTCACATTAGCAAAGATCTACCTCCTTCCTTCTCTAGCCTGTGATTTATTGAGCCAAAGCCTCCTTCTTCCCTTATCCCCACCCATATACCCTACCCAAACTCACAGTATATCTCAGATGGCCACATAAGTCCCATCCATAGGAAAGAGAGGGTGATTTCTTCCTAAGGCCGTCATCTGGACATTCCTCTCAGACACAGAAGACACCACAACTCTCAGCAGGCCCAGAACACCTGGTATCAACTTCCTCCTTGGTGGGTATGTGGAAATCAATTCTGCACGTATTATAACAGGGGCATCTCCTGCTTCACCTATGGCTTAGACCTACATACAGCCACTGAAAGGTATGAAAGCATGGAGACTGAAAGTGAGTGGACCAGACAGAAGATGATCTCACTGGCCTGCCACCTAGCAGATGAGTCTGCTTAATTTCTTTTTCTTTCTTTCTTCCTTCCTTCCTTTCTTTCTCTCCCTCTGTCTCCTTCTTTCTTTTTTTCTTTCTTGTTCTTTTTTTGGGGGGGGGCAGGGCAATGAGGATTAAGTGACTTGACCAGGGTCATACAGCTAAGTGTCAATAGTCTGCTTAATTTCTACCAGGGGAAAAAAGTGTTGTATTTAACTGTTTCTTCAGCCATAATGACACAGAGTCATCTTTCTTTCCAAAACTTATTTCAAGAACAGTCTGTTGGTATTGGAAAGAGATTGGAAAAACACCTTGTTGTTCTCAGTTCAGTTCAGCCATTAACCCAGGGTTAAAAACTAACCACATTCTTTGATCTCTCCGGGCAGTCTCATTTTTGGTATCTGTATAGAATAACATAAGCTTTAAAGCTAGAAGGGGTCCTTTAGGGGGCATTTAACTCAACTCCCTATGAGAAAACCGAGGTACTGAGAGTTGACTGCCCAAAGTCACAGAGGTGTTAAGTGGCTGAATAGAATTTGAACTCAGGTCCTCCTGGCCCCAAATGTAATGTTTTTCCCCCTGTAATACAGCTACCTTTTACAAAAATATAAATGAGAGGCTTAGACTAGACTGCTTCTGATGTCCCTTTTAGTTTTATGATTCTGTGAATCTTAACGGAAGAAACAAGTTATTTCAACAGTTTCTTTTTTCTGGGGGTGAAAGGAAGGAAGAAGAAAAGTAGAAGGAAGAAAGGAAGAAGGGACAAAGGAAACAAACATTAAATAAATACCTAGTATTTGACCAACACTGTTTGCTAAGCATGTGATGAATATTTATTTCATTTGATCCTCATAACCCTCGGAATATAGTGTTATTATTATTCCAATTTTACAGATGAAGAAACTGAGGCAGATAGGAATTGAGTCATTTGTCCAGTATCATATAGCCCCTAAGTATCAGAGGATGGATTTGAACTCAGGCCTTCCTGACTCCAGGTCCAGCACTCTACCCACTGTGCCACCTAAGTGGAAGTGGATTGGGGGAGGAGGAAGGGAGGGGAAGGAGAAGGTGTGAAGGATGTGATACAATACCTTGCAAAGATTATTGAGCTATGATACAGAAGTGAAATGAACCTTAGAGCTCAGCTCTCTCATGTTAAGCTCAGAGATGGAGAGTGACCATTCAAAATGGAGGAAGCATACTCAGGGTCCTGACTCTAAATCTCATGCTTTTTCAACCCCATTATATTATTTCTCAGAGACAGCACCCTGCCCTGCCCTTCTGTCTTTGTGTTCAAAGTCATGAGGGAATGGGGAAGCCCCTCCTGGGACCTTGATCCCAACTCCTCCCAAACCAAAGTGAACATTCTTGCCACCTGTTTTTTCCCTGAAGGGTGAAGGCTAGATATGCTAATGACTGATGTTAATTGAATGTAAGCTCCCTGTGGGCAGGGACCAGGTCTTCTTCCTTGAGTCTCCTGAGGTTAGTTGGGCTGTTAGATGATCAACTATAGAGTTGCCACCATCTTGTGAATGACTCCACTTCTCTTCACTGCTCTTCTATTTTGGCTTGTTGGATACATTGTAGTGAAGCTTCCTTTAGGGGCATGGGTTGGGCTAAATGCTCAATAAGATCCCTTCCAATTGTAAAATTCTGTGCTCATATAACAGATGCAAGAACTACTTGAGTAGCATTTTTGCCTCTGCTGAGAGAAAAAGGAAGCATCTGTCAGGGTATGTGTTTGGGTATTAAATGATGGGTAGGACCTGGAAGGGAGAAATGAGCATAGGGTCATAGATTTAGAATTGAAAGGGACCACAAAAGCAATTGAGTCAACCCCACTCATTTTTTCTTTTAGTAAGGCAATTGGGGTTAAGTGACTTGCCCAGGGTCACACAGCTAGTAAGTGTTAAGTGTCTGAGGCCGGATTTGAACTCAGGTACTCCTGAATCCAGGGCCGTTGCTCTATCCACTGTGCCATCTAGCTGCCCCTTAACCCCACTCATTTTACAAATGTGGAAACTGAGGCAAAGAGGTTAAGTGAATTGCCTGGGATCACACAGCTGTCAAGTATCTAAGGAATGTAGGTATTTATGACTACATCTACTCAATGTAGGTATTTTCTACATTAGTCACTGCAACCCCTCCTTATCTTCTTACTGCAAAGTCCTGAGGGGACTTCTGGTAGTTTCCTATTTTAACTTCTTATTTTTGCTAACTAGGTGCTAAGTTCACTTGTTTCTATGCTATTGAAAGACTTCAAGTGTTATGGTCCCCTCTGTATTTTAGCACCCTGGAGCAAAACCCATGGTACCTTACTGTAGTTGGCCCTGGTCCTTGATCTTATATGATACTCACCCCCTCTACTTCCAATGTTGGGAGTGGTGGGAAAGGGAGCATTGAGAAACACAATTTTTATACCCTCTATAAACATTCATATGACTCTAGGGGATGTTGCTATAAAATAGGTTTTAATAATAGGAATGATGATTAATAATGATAATAATAGTAGTTAACATATATATAGCACTTTAATGTTGCCAATGATTCTTTACATGTGTGATTTCATTTTATCCTCATCCCAACTCTAGGCAGTAAGTGCAATTTTTCTCCCCATTTTACAGATGAGGAAAATGAAGATGACAGAAGTTGAAGAAAATTCCCCAATTTAGAGTTGGAGTTGCCTAAGCATCATAAACCCTGATATTCTTTTGTCTCCTAGGGCACTCTGTAATAATAACAACAATAATTATAATAATTATTACTAGCATTGGTATAGTGGTTACTATGCACTGTGCTAAATATTTCACAATTATTATCTCATTTGATTCTCATAACAACCCTTGGAGGTAAGTGTTAAAATTATCCCTGTTTGACAGATGAGGAAACAGAGGTAGACAGAGTTTAAGTGACTTGCCCAGATTCACACAGCTAGTAAGTGTCTGAGGCTGGATTTGAACTTGAGTCTTTGCTCTACCCACAATTCCACTTATCTTCTACCCCTGTTGAATTATCCCAAACCTGGAGTTGTAGTGTAGCCTTAGCTAGTGGTCATTAGGGCCCCTTTGACCCTTCCCTCAGTAAGCCTTGCAAATAGGTTCCTGGACTAGGGCTGTCCATCAGACAGGGTCTTTCTGGCCACCTGACACTAAGGGGAAAGTATAACATGCTGTGTTTCTACATTCTGGGACCTTCATTTCCTTAGATAAAGGTTCTTAACTTGGAGTCCTGGGACTTTAAAAAATATTCTGATAACTGACTTTTTGCATGATTGTTTTCTCTTTATAACCCTATGTATTTTATTTTATGCTTTTGGAAACATCATTCTGAGAAGGGGCCCATTGGCCTCTCCAGACTGTCAAAGGGGTCCATCCATGATCCAACAAATGTTAAGGGTCCTTAAGCAAAGAATAAGGTTTGAGTCTGCTTGAAAGATAGACACCCTATGAGGGGGTAACAGTTCAGGTTGTTATCAGTGAGTTCTACCTCAATGTTTTTGAACATCCTGGCTTTATGTTTGGATTGATGGAGGGCTGAGGGGGGGGGCCATTGATGATAGAGGGAAGGGAAACAGAAAGCTAGAAAGGACAGAGAAGGGTCCCTTAACTCCAGCTGGCCCTGGACCATAGAGTTTTTCATGAATCCAGAGGTAAAAGTGAATAAGATGGCATGTCTAAGGGTATGGGGAAGCAGACGCCCTCAGCCATGAGGAAAAGCAGATTTCATGACTTCCCCTGGTTTCCCCAGGCTTCCCCATGGCTTCTCGGTGAGGGTGTGATTTTTCTGGCCCTTCCAACCCTTACAACACAGCTGCAGGGAGGCCAATTCTCCTGGAAAACCTGGGCTTCTATCAACTGTGAGTCAGTGTTAATTAGACATTAGGTTAAGCATTCACATCTGAATTTCACTGTTGTATCAGTCTTTATGCTCTGTAAATGCCCAGCATGATGCTTTTGGTATGTCTCAGGTAGCTTCAATCTAAAGTACTTTAAAGACTATATCGGCAGGCCAATGAAATAAGGCTTGAGCAGGTTTATCTCCTTAGGAGCACCTTGGCATTCTGACAACAAGAGGAGACAGAGTTGTGAGTAAGTGTCCTGGCAGGGCCCTGATTCCATCCTGTGCGATAGCCTGGCCCCAACTCTAGACTAATGGCAGGCTGACCAGGCCACGGGGATGCCTTGATGAATCACCAGAGGATCCCCACAGATGTGGCTCCCTTGCTGGGACTCTCTAAAACCACTGTCCAGGGGCTCAGGGAAGTCTCATCAGGGGTCTATGACCCTGAGAGTGTAGTCCTTGATGATGAGTAACCTGTTCGAATTCATGCTGCTTGGGAAAGATTAGAAAGAGACTCAAGGGAGACTGCTTGGCATTATGGATAGATTGCCAGGTTTGGAGTCAGGAATAATAATATTAACCAGCAGTCACGTAGTACTTAACATCATTTAATATTCACAATAACCCTATGAGGTAAGTGTTATCCCATTTTCTAGTTGAGGAGACTGAGTCTGAGACAAGTGAAGTACCACACCCAGGGTCACACAGCTAGTAAGTATCTGAGACCAAATTTGAACTCAGTTCTTCCTGACTTGGAAACCAGTGCTCTATCTGTTACATCATCTAGTTGTGTTTCTTCATCTGGGAGTTCCCTATATGAATGAAATCATAAGTTCAGTTGTTTGTTGTTCAATTATTTCAGTTGTGTCTGATTCTTCGTGACCCCATTTGGGGTTTTCTTGGCAAACATACTGGAGTGATTTACCATTTCATTCTCCAGCTCATTTGACAGATGAGGAAACTGAGGCAAATGTACTTATCCCTAAACCATTGAAACAGTTATGAATTTTTAATATCAGGGGATGTGTTCTCACCCTTTTCTAGCTCTGTTGTTCCCAGTCTTTGGTCATGATCCCAATTAGCATCAGAGACAGGACCAAAGAAAGGTCACAAAATACCCTCCCACCTAAACACAAAATGGAATGGAGGCTGTTTTGGTAGGGGAGGGATGGCCAATTCAGGATGGGTTAGTCTCCACCAGTACAATGATAGCGGTAGCTCAATCATTGCCACCCCCCCCCATTTGTAATACCCCAAAGATGCCCCAGTGATCTCCAGCTCTGTACAGGTAGCACTGTTGCCCTCTTTATTTTATTGTTTGGCCTTTGGGAAATGCAAAGCAGGACAAGGAAGGGGAACAGACAGCCTTCTATGCTTGAATAGCACACCCAGAAGGCCAAAGGAGTGCAGTTGTTTTCTGGTAGAGACGTCAGCACATTGCAGGTGCCCTGTGGAAGTAAGAAGTTCAGCCTCTTCTTAGCTGTGGGCCTTTCCTTCGTGACTCTGAGAAATCTAGTTTCTTTTCATAGCCCACTTTTTTTTCCTAACAACAGTCTAAGTTTTTCCCAACCTCCATTGAAAGCAAGGACTTGAGGTCTTTTAGAGCTGATTCTTAGGGACAATGTCTGGGATTTAGATGGAATAGCAGTCATAGACAATTCCCCACACCCCAGAGCTGGTTGATCTTTCTCCCTGGTCCCCACACCCAGAGTCTTTTCTTCTTCTCCAAACTGCTCTCCTTTGGCTCCTGACCTTAATTAACTTAATCCTTTCTCTTCCTCTCTGACTCATCACTGGGTTTTTTTTTTCTTCTTGTTGTTCAGAAGTTTCTGTTCCCAGACTCCTCCTATCCCATCCAACACCTAAGGTCCACACTATCTTTCACCTTTTGTTCTCCAGTACTCTCTATTCCAGTTGAATTAGCCTGTTAGCTGCTCCAAATACATGACATTCCTTCCATCTCCCACCTCTGGGACTTGGCACAGGTGACCTCACCCCACCACCCAATACATGCCTTTCTGGAACGAACTCCCTTCCCAACCTCACCTCACCTCTTCTCACCTTATGGAATCCCTACTTTCCTTTAAAGCCCACTTCAGTGTCACTTCCTATTCCTATGCCTTTCCTGATTTCCCCCCAGTGGTTAGTGATCTCATCCTCTTCAAATTACTTTATATAACTTTCTATGTAATTTGTATTGACTCATCTGTGTATGTTCTTAGCACCCTTTGCCTACTTTTCTGTCACTCTGTCCCCATCACTGTAAGGTAGAAAAGGGATGAACAAGTCTAAGGGATACTTTTTTGTTCTGTATATCTGGGCCAAACGGGCTGGATGAGAAACAACTGGGGGGCATAGAGTTAAACTGGAATAGAGCAGCCTGGATTACCTTCAGGCAATTGCAAAACCCCTTTAATGACTCCAAACTTCCCATGAAGACCCTTCCTTTTAATGTAAACTTTTTACTGATGCTGCTGTATGGCAAGTGAGACAAAGAATAAGATGGTATCAGAAGAATCTAAAATGAATACTATACAGAAAGCAATGGACCTGTGCCTGGTGGGGTTTGTAAACAGATTGTAACATATGACAGGTGAGGGACTCTGTTGAAGAAGAGGAGTTAAAAGATCACTTCAAGGAACTGTATGCTAGTAAGATGGGGTGGGAAGGTTGGTCGGGCGCAGGGGCTGATTGAAGGACAGCTGAAGGGCTCCACTGGTACCTTCCTCATGTCAGGAGAAATTGAGGAAAGCCTTCAACAAGTTGGTGACACTCTGTGAGGAACTTAAGGGAGGACATTATCTAGAGTCCCCCAAAATGGGCAGGCATAGACTGTGACTTGTATTACTGGAAGAAACTTCCAAATCAATTTTAGTATTTTCTGTCTGTCTATCTATCTATCATCTATCTATTGTATATTATTCCAATCAATAGAATTTAAGCTCCCGGGGGTGGCTAGGTGGCACAGTGGATAAAGCACTAGCCCTGTATTCAGGAGGACCTGAGTTCAAATCCGGCCTCAGACACTTGACACTTACTAGTTGTGTGACCCTGGGCAAGTCACTTAACCCCCATTGCCCCGCAAACTAAAAAAAGAATTTAAGCTCCCTAAACTGATTAATTTCAGCTGCTTCTAATGACCCTAATCATAGGATCATTAGAGCTGGGGAAGGGAATCAGGAAAAGCCTTAGCATTAGGAAAACCTGGGTTCAAGTCCTTTCTCTGGCAAGTACTAACTGATTATGAATAGGTTACTGAACCCACTCAGTGCATGAGGCATTTCTGTTAGACTATCCTTTCAGCTGTGTCCAACTTCATGATCCCTTTTGGGGTTTTCTTGGCAAAGATACTGGAGTGGTTTGCCATTTCCTTCTCCAGCTCATTTTACAGATGAGGAAACTCAGGCAAAGAGGGTTAAGTGACTTGCTCAGGGTCACACAGCTAGGTAAGTGTTTAAGGTCAGAGTTGAACTCAGGAAAATGAGGCTTCCTGATACCCAGCCCAGTGTTCTATCCACTGAGCCACCTAGCTGCCAAGTTACAGACAAGTTGCTCATCTTCATTGGTGGAACAAGTTTCCATAGTTGGTATCTATGATGTTAAGGTTCACCCAAAAAGGGGCAACTTTCTCCTAGTACATGAAGCAACACCAAGGTAAAATGACCAGAGATGGGGATGGATACCTGTAGACTTTATGTAATCAATGTTATGATTTGAAAACTTTTTGGACAAGTGGATGAATTTAGCAAAATTTTGCAAAATGCTTTTTAAAATCTTTAAAACATCTAATGATCTATTTTATTTTAGAGGGAGAGGCATGTAGTGAATCAAACCAAAAATTTAAAACACACACACACACACACTTGAAAACTCCACCCCCCCAAATATTTTCTTTCTTTTCCAAGATACAGAGTTGCTGACACATGGGCAGAGAATCTGGAGGCAGGGTTTGAAGTCTGACCTCTTTAAGAAACAACTTTGTAATTAGTGACCTTTCTTGTAAAATAACAGACAACACTCTTGAGCCAAGTTCAAAGGAGAGCTAACTCCTAGAATCATTCCATTTCATATGTGGTAAGAAACTTTCTCTCCTGGTGTGTCATATTTTGGGACAATTGGCTCCATTGACCTTTGCTAGTTTCAGAAAAGGGTGGGAATGAACTTTTTTCCTTTTTCTTTTTTTCTTTTTTGGCATTGGAGCCAGAGTCAGCATTTGCCTTTTTCTGAAAGGCAGGTAGAAGAAAAGCAGCCTAGACCAAGTCAGTAAAAAACCACAGATGCTGAAAAGCTTATTTGCTTCCTCATTGGGGGCCCGGGAAACCTTCTCTTTGCTTGATGGGTATGAATCATCAGCTTTAAAGTGAGAGCTAAGGTGATGTGACAAATACAATGAAAGATTCCTTCACCTTCAGTGTCTTCTTGTTCTTGAAGCACACGGAATCCAAGTCACTTGTAATTGTATAATGAAGGGGATGCCATTCATTTTATTTTATTTATTTTTAAACAGATTCTTTTATCTTACTTTTATTTGTTTGTTTGTTTGTTTGTTTATTTATTTTTGGCAAGGCAATTGAGGTTAAGTGACTTGCCCAGGGTCACACAGCTAGTAAGTGGCAAGTGTCTAAGGTCACATTTGAACTCAGGTCCTCCTGAATCCAGGGCCAGTGCTCTATGCACTGCGCCATCTAGCTGCCCCCATTTTATTTTTAATATAAGATGTCTTCTTTACTTTGAACTTAACAAATGTGAACATTTTAATATAAAGAGAATCAAAGAGGGGATTGTGAACTTCTGCTGTGTACTATTTGGATTTTTAAAAAGTGTATATTAAATTTAACATTGCAATAATAAATCTGCTCAGCTTGTCTGGGTCCCCTTTTGAACTTCCTTCTCTCTTCTTCTGTGTATTTTTTTAAAAAATAGTATTCATTTTTCAGGGGAGAAAGGATCAGATAGTGATAATGGTGGCAAGTTTTAAAGTATAACCCTTTCCTCCCCACTCCCCAAAGTTATCTACCCTCATGCCACTCCTTCTAACAATACATACAAATGGTTCTTTTATATACCTAAGAAAGAGTAAGAGAAGGCAAGAATTTGGACTAAATTTCTATAGAAATATGTCATCAGATTGGATACCATCAATGCCTTCTTTGCATTCAAGAAATGAAAATAGAGCCCTTTATGGGAATCTCCCTATTTTGAGAGGAGCTGTGGAGTAAAAGACATGCGTGGGGGGGCAGGGATATCCAAGATCGAAGAAGAGGCCACTCATTTGACATTACTTATCTGCCCTTGGAACTTAAATTGGATAAAGTCTCTCATTCAATCTGTCATGTGGTATTTTCTTTTTGCTTGAGAAAGGGGGCCATAGAATGAAGGTGACAGTGTGACAGCTAACCGGTTATATGGCCATGAGAAAAGACACTGTTATGTGATTCCCTTTGACCTTCAATTTCATCATCTGTAAAATATAGATACTACTAATACCTGTAGTGTTTCCCTCATGTTAAACAAGCTTTTATTAAATGCCTACTCTTTGTCTTCAAGACTCAGCTCTCACTTTACCTTGGGCAGGAGGCTTTTTCTTCCTGGGGTTCCTCACCTCTGAGGTTCTCTTCTTTGCATACTGTATGTAATTTGTACCTATAATTATTTGTATGTTGTCTCACCCATTAGAATGTGAGCTTCCTGAAGGCAGGAATGGTGGGGTATTTTGTTTTTGCTTTTTGTATCCCTAGCACTTTGCACAGTGCCTGGAACATAAGTACTTAAAACGCTTGCTGACAAACTTCTAGACACTATACCAGGCACTGAGGATACAGAGATGAAATAGTTCTTGAAGGAGCTTACATCCTCAAGGAGAACAACAATAGGAACACAGATAAGTAAATTCAAACTAAAATATTAAAAAAAATTCTGGGCGAGAGATTTATTAGCAACTGAGTGGGGGATAAAAGGTAATGGCCAAGCAGGCATTGTGTAGGAGGAGGTATCACAGGCAGATCTCAGAAAGAAGTTTGGTATTCTAGGAGAGGAAGAAGGGGTTAGGGATCGCCCTTTTCCCCTTAGTACACTGCCTCTAGGGGGTACTCGCTGAAGAAAGATAAATATTAGGGTACCGGTTGGGATGAGGGTTAGAGTCAGGATCAGGATCAGGATTTGGGTCTCAATAGAAAAGTGAGTTCCTTTGATAAAGTTCAAAATTTTTGGTTGCTGATTTCACCAACATATAAAGGGAAGATGCAATGTAATGTAATGGCAAATAGGTCAATTTGATTGGATCACAGGGTGGGTAAAAGAGAACATTGTATAATAAACCGGGAAAGGTAGGGTGGAGACAGATTTTGATGTAAACTTTTATTTTATCCCCTAGGTAATAGGGAATCACTGGAGCTTTTTGAGAAGAAGAGTGACATGGTCAGACCTGTGCTTTAGGAATATTACTTTGGTAGCTATGTGGGATGGGGTGGAGTCGATAGAGGAACCCTCTACCCTAAGGTAAGGAAAACAATCACAAGGATATTGCAATTGTTCAGATGAAAAGTGATGAGGGTCTGAACTGAGGATGTGTGTAGGAAAGAGGATGTCTGGGAGATATGGAAGATAGAATTGACAAGATTTGACAGTTGATTGAATGTGCAAGTGAAATTTGAATCTGATATCAGGATCCTGGGTAACTAGAAGAAAGTTGACCTCCTTAATAGATGGAATAATGTTAGAAAGAAGGATGGATTACAGGAGAAAGGCTAGGACTGGATACGCAGATAAATATCTTCAGTTTTACAATGGTAATTCAATCCATCGGACCTGATGAAATTAGCAAGATATGGTATATATGGAGAAGAGGTCATATATCATTGGTGGGTACACACAGACATGGAATGGGGAGGGACACGAGTGATGATTCAGCAAAGCAAAATAAAAAAAAAGCAAGGACCATACAGGTAGGGGAAAGTGATGTCATGCATAGAAAACCTAGGGAGGAGACTGGTCCCCTGTGCTCATTGGATTTGGAACTGGAAGAGACCTTAAACATCATCTAATCTAATCTAATCTTTTCCTTTTGGAAATGGAGAAACTGGAGACCAAAGTCACATGGGTAACATAGGCTACCAGATTTGGGTCCGAATGAAGGAGTAACTTCCTTTGATGATGTTCAAACTTTCTGGTCTCTGATTTCACCAAGAACGACATACCCAAGATAACACAGAACTTCCCCTGTTATGGGAAAATTCTAGGCCCAGGGCTCTGGGAAGAAACTTCTTTAAAATTATGACAATGTCAACATTTTAATGGTATCTTAGCCCTGTTGGCCTTATAAAAATATACCATGGGGAGAGGGATGTGATTTTGTGGGAAATTAAAGCCCTTTCACAGACATTGCAGACATTGCAAACCAGGCTAAGAGGAAATCCTGCCTCCATTCCAGGTCACCCACTAGCCTCTTCAGCCCCATGACAAGAGATTGGGAAGTTTCTGTGGATTTTGTGGATTTCTAGGGAAACTAACAAATCTCAAGGTCCCCATAGAATTACAATCAGAGTTATTCCTACCAATGAAGAAACTAAAAGGAGAAATCATGAGATTATAAATTTAGAGATGTAAGAGACTTTTGAAATAATTTTGTCCAAACCTCTCATTTTGCAGATGAGGAAACTGAGGCTCAGAGATGTCAAATGATGAGTCCAAGGTCACAAAGGGTCACAAAATGTCACAAAGGGTGATAGAGCTAGGATTCATCTAAGTACCTCATCCAGGATACTAGACTGACCCTCAGAGTATCAGATATAGCATCTGAACCCAGGTCTTCCTTGACTCCAATTCTAGCACTCCATTACCTAAAAAAGGAGACCCCTCCCTAAGCATGGAAAATGGGACACAAAGATAGTATTTAGTGATGGGAGAAAGAGCCAATTCAGAAGAATTTTTTCCTACACAAAAATAAGTATAGCTAGCATTCAAATAGTACTTTGAGGAACTGTGCAAATAATATTTCATTTGACTCTCACAACTCTGTGAGGTAGAAGCTATTATTCCCATTTCATAGATGAAGAAAGTGATGTTGAGAGACATGAAGGGTCATGCAGCCATCTGAATCAGGATTTGAATTCACATCTCCCTTACTTCCAGTCTAGCACAATACATTATGCCAATTAGCTGCTACAATGAGGGTGAATGAATGAATGAAAAAAATTATTCATTAAGTGCTTATTAGATGCCAACCACTGTAATAAATCTTGGGGATACAGATAAAAATATTAGTCAGTCCCTACTCTCAAGAAGCTTCTACTCTAATCTGGGGAGATAATAAACAAATTTCGGGGAGGATGGAAAGACCCAGAAGTCCTATCAGCTCAATAGTAGGAGGGATGGCAAAGCCTAGGTTCTCAGGTTTCATCTTTGGAGGTAGCCTCTTTTCTGATGAAAAGCCAACCTGTGAGAGAAGCCTTTATAGAAATCCTAATTCTGATATAGTTGAATAGTACACTGCTCTGTAAAGAGATAGACATTGTTATCAGCTCTCTTTTTCTCCTATCTAGACAGGCAATGGTTTTGCTATGGCAGTATCAGAGACAATCATCCCCTTTGGACTGTCTGGATTAGAAACATAGATATCAGATATTGAAAGAATTACAAATATCTGATAAAGCTGTCCCCTCAGAAACAAGGTCTGTTCAGAAAATCATCTAGAAGATATGATCACCAGATTCACAGACCAAATGGTTCCTTTTTCTTTCTTTCTTTTTCTTCCTTCCTTCCTTCCTTTCTTTCTCTCCCTTCCTTCCATTTTTCTTTCTTTCTTTCTCTCCCTGTCTCCTTCCTTCTTTCTTTCTTCCTTCTTTCCTTCCTTCCTTCCTTCCTTCCTTCCTTCCTTCCTTCCTTCCTTCCTTCCTTCCTTCCTTCCTTCCTTCCTTCCTTCCTTCCTTCCTTCCTTCCTTCCTTTCTTTCTTTCTTTCTTTCTTTCTTTCTTTCTTTCTTTCTTTCTTTCTTTCTTTCTTTCTCTCCCTCTGTCTCCTTCCTTCCTTCCTAACTATATGATTTTACTTAAAGCTCATTGGCCTCCTACTCTGAATTTTCCAGTTACAGAGGAGGTGATTTTTCTCTGCTTTGGGAACCTATAACGTAAAGTGCTAATGTGCTCCGACAGGACAGTGAGCAGCCACAATCTAATAATAAACATTTAAAGAAAAGAAAGCTGAATGAAGTCCAGGACATGTCGAGAAATATTAGGAACTATTTTGGTGACTTTAAACTTTATTTAAAAAAAAAATACACCCAGAGATTGGGGGAGGGGAAGGATAGATTTCTGGATTGTCTGACCAGTCAGAATGTGGGTCGAAGGCTCCTTTCAGTCTTAGTTTCTACAGAAGTGTGTCTTCTCACTTTTTTGCACATCACAACTCAAATCTAAAATTAGGATTCTTTTCTGGAGTGTAAATGCATGTTTGTGTGTGTGCACATGCGCATACATGCCCTGGCTTATTGATGTTGGGATGATTCTGTTTCTATAGCCAGCAAAGATGCTAGCTTGTAGAAAGACTGTTGGCCCTCTGAACCAAACTTTGGTAGGGTGCAGGGAAGGAAAGTAGAGTCCAGAATCAGGTAGCTGGTTGGTCTCAGAGCTGATAGATGGCCCACACAATGACTTCACTCCAAGCAATGTGAAAGCTAATTGAGAAAACATGTTCCAGTGATGTCTTCATGGAAAAATCCAGATTGGGGCATTTTTTTTTATTCCTTTAGAATTCCTTGAATATTTGTTGTGCGTGTCTCTACAGCCTCCTGGATCATTACTCCATTCTTACTGAGAAGGACTAAGATTTCCTGTTTTATCTTAAGTTAGGTCTGTGGGGGGTGGAACTCCCCCAGAGGGTTAATGGACCAGTGGTCAGCCAGAGTATGGGGCAGGGAGAAAGATAATCTGTTTTTTTGAGTGTGCTTTTCTATGGAAAGAGGGAGAAGTAATAGATAAAGTTCCTGGAAATTCATTTTCTCCTACATCGGTCATAGTGACCCCTCATCCACACCATACCTCAGTCTATTCATGATGACTGCCCTGTATAGAAGGCCTTCTTTTCCTTTCTCTCCTACTTCTCCCCAAGTCTTCTGAATCCTTCAAAGACTATCTCCTCTATGAAACCCTCCCTCCGACAAATCCAGTCAACTGAAGAGATACTTATTAAACTCTTCCAATGAGTCAGGAACTTCATCAGTGCTGCGGATACAAAGGCACCAGAGAAATAGTTTCAGACTTCAAGGACTTACATTTCACTGAGGAGATAATGCATGCTCATGGGTAATTATAATCTAGGTCATGGAGTAAAGTGATCAATGAAACAATAATCATTTTATAAAAAACCTACTATGTACTATGTGCTAAAGACTGGAAATACAAAAAAAAATGTCAGAAGACCACTTCTGCCCTCAAGGATCTTACAATTTAAAGGAGAAAACAACATGCAAATACAAAGCAAGTTATATACTACATAAGATAAATAGAAAATAATTGACAGAGGGAAGGCCCTAAAATTAAAGCTGGGGGATTCATGAAGGATTTCATGAAGGAGGGGAAGGGGAAGAAAAGGGAATAAGCATTTATATAGCACCTACTATGTGCCAGGCACTGAAGGGAATAAGCATTTTTATATAGCACCTACTCTAGCACTATACTAAGTGCTTTACAAATATATCATTTGATCCTCACAACAACCCTGCCAAGGTAGGTGTTACAGTCATCCCCATTTTACAGTTGAAGAAATTGAGACAAACAAAGGTTAAGTGACTTGCATAGGGTCTTATAGCTAGTAAGTATCTGAGGCCTTATTTGAACTCAGGTCTTCCTGACTCCGGGTCCAGTGCTTTATCCACTGTGCAACCTAGCTGCCTTAAGAAATAGCACATGAGCTGAGCCTTCAAGGAAGACAGGAATTCTAAGTGTTCAGATTCAAGGTATGAGAATGGCTTGTGGGAATGTACTATACTGAGGCATGTAGAGTTCTGGGAATAGTATGTTTGTCAGTGGGATTTAATGGGGAAGAGTGTGAAATAAAGCTGGGGGGAGGGGGTTAAGGGTGAAACCAGAAGGTGGAGAATGTTAAATGCTAGGCTGAGGAATTATTCCTCTTATTCCAATTCCTATAGCCCTTAGTTTCTTCCCTAGGCAATTCAGTGCTTAAAAAGCTAAGCATTTCTCTTTCTTCCTATGTTTAAATACTTTCTATGTAGGGGAGAAAGAAAGAAAAAAAAGGGCATTCTATATACAGGGGAAGGAACACGAGTGGATGGAGGTTTGGGGATCTTCATAGAGGCACAAAAATGACAGTGAGGTGTGGAGGAAACATGTAGTTCTATGACTGAATTGATAAGTTCTTGGAGAACTGGAAGTCTGTCTTATGTTTCTTGGTATTTCCAACAGTACCTCGAATAATACAGAGCTTTTAAGTAAGTGCTCAGTAAATACTCAGAGTAAGATGGAGCTGATCGATGGAAATTTGGTTTGGTGGCCTGAGGTCACAGACATTTGCTATTTCTGTGTTTTTTTCCTCAATAGTCAGTTCACCCTTTGCCCATTGTCTGTCAATTAAGAACTGTACCTAAAAGCGATGGAAATAATCTATCATCGACTTTCATAAACTTTGTATGATGAGTTGCTTCTTTCTGTCTAAGTTTATTTCTCCCAATCTCCTTTTCCTCCCTAAACGTTAAAAGGAAATAGTCATATTGTTGGATTGGGTAAGGAACTAAAATAAGATGATAGGATATAGAGCTGAAAGAGATCGTGGAGTCCAATACCTTCCTAAAAATACCTACAAATGCCTTCAGTCGAAATGGCAACTTTTCAAAGAATTCTGTATTGAAAGGATTATGTTTTATCATTTCCAAAATGAAATCTGGGGCAAAAAAATCCATCTGAACATCTACTGATCTTTCACCCATATGTCAAGGGGCTTATAAAGATTATTTAAAGTAGGGAATGCAAACCAACCAGAATGTTAATTATAAAATGTCAAAATATACAACTGGGTAAATAAAAATGATTTGTCATGCCAGAAATACCAATAGTAGATTTATACAAATTAGGGCATCTAAAATAGAAATGAAATGGGGGAAGGGGGAACAATTGCCCCAGGGCTTAATTTTAAATTGAATGATAGATCTAAGAAACGCAAATGGAGCATAGCCTTTTCATTCTTATATCAGCTCTAGCTGAGCCCTATACCCCAATCACACAAGCTTGCTACTGTGCTCCCAATGTACCATTTCCTTCTCACTAGTGTGGATAGCGGAGAGAGTACTGGATCTGTAGTCAGAAAGATCTGGGTTCAAATCTTACTTCAGACCCAGCTCTGTGATCTTGGTCAAATCACTTAATCTCTTTAGACCTCAGTTTCCTTATCTACAAAATGGTGGAGCTGGATCCTTTGGCCTGTAAGGTCCCTATTCTCCTACCATCCTTTCCTTTTCCAGGTATTTATCATTTTAAGTTATAACAATGATAAGATCTGAGGATGTGGAAGTAGGAATGACTTGTCCAAACCCTTCATTTTATAAGGGACAAAATGACAGCCCAGTGGCCTCACCATGTGAAGTAACTCAAAGAACTATGGCAGACCCAGGATTTGACTCTAAATTCCATTACATCATTCCCTACGCTACTTAAGGGCCAGAACCACATCCACAGCACGTAGCACACAGCTAGCTCAAGAAATGTTTCTTGGCACCTGTCAATCTATGCTTTTTCATCTGAGGCTGCATTTCCTTCAGTTAAATCAGCAAGTATTCACTGTACCATGTTTCATTACCAGGTATTTAGAACTACCTTGACTCACATTTCTTGAGGGCGAGGTGAGGAAGGGGGACTAGGGAAGGGCCAGAGACAACACTAGCCTATTGGCTTATTATCTTTGATACTTTGATGAATCTGTGATCTCCCTAATGTGGGTACTCCCTCTAATGATGCAGAACATAAGCTGTCCATGTCCTCTCATCTGGTATGACTGTGTCCCATGTACTACCATGTAACCTTTGCAGGTGAATCCACCCAACATTCTGGATGCCTTTCTCTAGTTCATAGGATCACATATTTAAAACTGAAAGGTACCTCAGTGATCACATCTAGACCAACATCCTCTTTTCTCAGGTTCAGGAACTGAAACCCAGAGCCCCAAGCAAAACAAGCAACAAAACCAAATGACAAAGGCAGAATTTAAACCTACATCCTCTGAGTTCAAACTCTGTGCTCTTTCCAATGCACTATGTTCTCTTGACTCTGAGTGGATGCCAATGGAGCACGTGGGCTTTTACTCCATGACTGGCCCACTTTCTTTTCAGAGATACACTCCTAGGATATTCTTTAAAAGCTTAACAAATGCTTTTCATTCATTCATCCTTTATGTGGCTTCTCTTGTGAAATTCTTGGATGTTAATGTTTATCATCATAGGTACAGAATGCCTGGGTCTTTTGATTCAGGGTTTGTTTTTTTTCATTTCTCTCTCTCTCTCTCTCTCAATGTAAGGGCATTCAATGTAAGGAATGGAATACAACTAATTCTAGATAGGGAAGTCACAGCTGTCTGAAACATACCAAGACGACTGAGCACATCTGTACCGGATAGCAAATATTTTGTGGTCACTTGGAAACGATCGCTGTAGTATAATGGATTGTAAATTTCCTTATAGTAAAAGGCTTCTGTGGTAAGTTTGGACACCAGAGCCCATTCGTCTGCCACCACATCATAGTCAGGTCCTTCCATTTCCAGGGTTTTTTGGTTTTCAGAAAAGACCACTGCGGGGCCCTAAATCTCTCAAACTTCTCCTTAGCCTAGGAGTAAATTTACAGAGAAATTCTGAGTTTCCAACTCTGAACACAAAGATGAGAAGGAAGAGGAGGAGGAGAAGGATGAGGAAGACCAAGAGAAAAAAGAAGACTCTATGAATATGACAAAGCTAAGTTGGCTCCTGGATAATTCAAAGCAACTATTTAATTGGGCATAAGTGAGAGGGTGACTAGGAGGAAGTGAGGTGCTCAGGAAAGAGCCCTAGATTTAGAGGCAGAAGATATGGGTTCAGATTTTGGCAGTGACTTATTACCTACCTGCATTGCCAAGAATTGTAAGGGAAAGGTCTTGGTCCTAGGGGGGCCACATGTTGGGAAAGACAGATCCCTGGGGCGGAGACTCTGGTAAGATGCTGTTGAGACTGTCACATGAGCAAGGAGCTTCCCATTTTCTGCAGTTTCTTTTTTTATCTCATTAATTGCATTAACAGAGAGTTCTATGGTTCCCTCACAATACCCCACCGTCACCACCATCATCTTCTCTTCTCTGGTCTTAATAATTAGCAAACACCTGTCATCGGAAATCTCATTCCCTGAGACTACTCCTTTTACTCCTTTCAAAAGCTGAAGTCACCCAAGTTCCTCTGTCCTTCTGAGCTATCTTGGGAAATATAGGGGATAGGTGGATCACTCTCAAGCAATTTGTAATTCACTGTCGAAAAGTACCCTATTTGAAAATTAAATGGAACGTTGTGGACTCTCATTTATTCTAACAACTTGTGCCCATTTTTATTCATGTTGCATGGAGATGTGTGAATGTTGTATTAATTGGCCTCAGTAGTAGGAAAGGTTGTACTTGGCTGATGGCTCAAAGGAAGGACCCCTTGGTGAGTGACTGTGATTAAGGGTAGGATTTCCTCTTCACATCAACACTGTAGACACCAGGGGCATAGACAGGTTAATCTTTTTTCCCCCAGCATATGGTAGAAAATAAAACTGCTAAATAACCTCTTCTCTTGCCATGTCTCCATCACATTCTTCCCACCTTTCCCTTGCCACCCCCCCCCTTTGCTCTGGTTCCCTTCTCTCTGGAGTCAACCACCTAAAGAAACAATGGCAGCTGTTGAGAGTAGAATCACTCAACTGGACTAAGTATAAATGTCATTTTGGGTCATGGACAACATATATTTAGGGGATAACTTAAGAGGATCTGGTTTCCAAAGTCTCAACCAAGTGATTCAAGAAGTCACTGTCTCCTGGAGATTTTTTTTTTTGGGGGGGGGGAATAAGGGTTAAGTGACTTGCACAGGGTCACACAGTTAGTAAGTGTCAAGTGTCTGAGGCCAGATTTGAACTCAGATCCTCCTGAATCCAGGGCTGATGCTTTATCTACTGAGCCACCTAGCTGCCCCTCCTGAAGATTCTTTTTAAAAATTCTTTGCTTCTCTTGCTTTGGCTCAGCTCTGTTGCTGGAAGTCCTTACCCACTAAGAATAAGTGCTTCCATTCATAGGATTAGAAATTTAGAACTTGACAGGAGTTTATAGACTACCCTCTCCATTTTACAGATGAAAAGAACTATGTTCAGGTTAGGTGAAATGACTTCCCAAGGTCAAAAAGGTAGATGGGGACTCAAATCTTCTTCCTACAAGTCTTTCTTCTACCAATTCACTGGATTATTATTTTTTTCCCATTGAATATTGATGTATATCACAGTCAGCTTGACCCATATATTTCTTGGAATCAAAGTGTTTGCTTAATTTCTAGTTGGTGAGGAAACAAGTCCCCATTTCAATCTATAGTCTCTAAAAACCATTGAGTCGGGACAGCTAGGTGGCACAGTGGATAAAGCACCGGCCGTGGATTCAGGAGGACCTGAGTTCAAATCTGGCCTCAGACACTTGACACTTACTAGATGTGTGACCCTGGGTAAGTCATTTAACCCTCATTGCCCTGCAAAAAAATACCACAAAACCACAAAAACATTAGAGTCTCTAAAAACTAAACCCACACCTGAGTTACTGCTTGTATTCATTTGCTAGTAAAAGTTCTTTAAAATAGTTTTGGGCAAGGGGCAGCTAGGTGGCGCAGTGGATAGAGCACCAGCCCTGAAGTCAGGAGTACCTGAGTTCAAATCTGGCCTCAGATACTTAACACTTACTAGCTGTGTGATCCTGGGCAAGTCACTTAACCCTAACTACCTCACTAAAAAATAAAAACAAAAAACAAAAAAACAAACAAAAAAAATAGTTTAGGGGAAAAATGTCTTCTGCACATTAGTTCAGTCTGTGAATGGGTGGTTTGCAAACCTAACTGAATGAATGAATAAAAACGTCACAGATGTTATGCTTATTGCTGGGAATAAAAATACTGCACCACAAGCAAGAAACAGTCTGCCCTCAAATAGCTTCCATTCTAATTAGGACTGTCCCAGATAGGGTGTTTCAGTTTGGGAAATCACAATGCAAATGACTGACACTTCATTTCAGGTAGCATTGTACACAAAGCTAGGGATGGAACTCTTGGGAGATAGAAGGTTATGTGGCTGGGCTCTGGAGGGAACTCTCACCAATTAGGAATCTAAATAGAAATTGGACTGCTGGATTGAGGCATAGGAAAAGACAGTAGAGTGAGATGGGATGGCATGAATATGAATGAAGAGAGGGATGCTTGGGATTGGTTAATAGAAATGTGATTTAGACTTCTGGCAGAATCATAACTGTACAAGATCAAATTCAGGTTAAAAGGCAGAGGTATGTATGATAGATACCAGAGAGGCTGCATAATTACTTGTCTAGTGTGTTGTAGGGGGATTCTTTTTTTTGGGGGGGTGGTTATGAGCTGGACAAGATGGCTTTTGAGATCCCTTCAAATTCTTAAGGTTGGTGATTCATTGAGTATGATTATAGTTGTGCTTAATGGTTTATGAGTTGAGAAGGAAAGTGGACCCTCGGAGAGGGGCATCATGGTGACAGGTTGCTTCAGGTAGGGATAAGGTGATTGTACTACCTGCTTCTGGAACATAGTAAAATTAGGTATAAAGAGGAAACTCCCCCATGTCCCCATCCTGAGACAAAGACCCATCTGTCCCATCCTAGTTATGGCATAGTCCGTCTATTTGATAACTTTCCAAAGCAGACACAGTGGTCACAAAACCAGTACAAACGAGGGGCAGAGCCCTGCTTCTAATGTGCAAGGAGAAAGTTTGATGTTAGCAAAGGATATTAGCGCTTTTCATGAATTCCTAGTCCTTAGATTTTTTTTTTTTTTTTTACGGAAAGTTCTGTAGATTTTCTACTGAAAGTCCTTGACTTCCAGTGTCAGCTTTCACTGCTTTTGATTTCAGTGTCTGGTGGAGACACTCCTTATCCATCCCTCAGAAGTGAACCTCTTCATATGGTGATGAGCACTTTGCATCCAGTCCTTAGAGGTGAACCCTTCATATGGTGATTAGTGTAATGGAGTGGCTGAACTAATTTTATGTAGCATCTGCTCTGTGATGGAAGTCAAGTGGCCCCTGGAGTGGGAGTATTCCATGGGCATGGTGCAAGTAATGCTGGATATCCAAATCAAAGAGCAAACTTCTCAGATTCTTTTCAGCAGTAACCACAAGAAACTTCCCCAAGGCTCTTCCCCAGCCTTCCCTGTAGCTAGGGGCCTTCTTCCTGCCCTGACTCCCAATTCCATCTCAGCCCAGTGCTCAGGGGATTGGGTGCTTCTGCAACTGCATCAGTCTGGGTCTGGAACCTGCTTCTGTTCCCACAGGACTCACTGGGAATATTTAGGATGAAACAAGAGGAGCTGGGATGGGAGTTTCATTTTCCCAGAAGTGATCAGGAAAGAATAGCTATTAGAGATGCTCCAGGTTGAGGTAAATTGGAATGAGTAGGTATACTTCCTGTGTTTTGATGGGACTGGGAGGAGATAATATTATTCCTGTGTGTGAAGGACCTTGCACACAGTCGGTTTATAGGATCAACTAGTCGGTCAACAAGCATTTGGAAGGCACCTACTATGTGCCAAGCACTATTTTGGGAATACAAAGAAAAGTAAAAGACAGCCTCTGTTCTGAAGAAGCTCTCAGTCTAATGGGGGAGACAACATGAAAACAACTATATGCAATCAAGATATATACAGGATAAATGGGAGATAAGTAACAGAGAGAAGGGTCCAGAATTAAGGAGGATTAGAAAGTAGAATTTTAATTGGGACTTCAAAAAAGTCAGGGAAGCCAGGTAGTGGAAATAAGGAACAGCCAGTGGAGATGCCTGGAGTCTGGAGCTAGAAGGACCTCAGAGCTCATTTAGTTTAGCCCCTTCATTTTCCAGGAGAAAGCTGAGGACCATGGATGTTAAATGATTTGCCCTAGGTTCTGCAGGTAATACGAGCAAGGGGCTATTTTCATGGTACCGAGCTTCTTTATAACTGTCTATAGAATTAAATTGAACTACTCCCCCCTAAAAAGGAAGAGGAAAAAAAGGGGGAAATCTTGCTAGCAATACTTCCCTATTGCCTTCCCCACTCCCCACTCCCCACTCCCCCTTAAGACAGTCCTTAGGCTTCACATCACCCTTTAGGGAAACCTCATTCATTTCAAGGCTGCTCTTCAAGGTTGGTTTATCAGGAATTCATCAGAATAAAAATATAGGGGGTATCAGTACAATAATTCAGTGATTTGGCCGAAGAAACACTGGTAATCAGCCTTCATTTCAAAATAGGGCCCTGCGGTTTACAAGAAGTCAGGGACTTCCATGGAAGTCCAGAAAAGGGAATGCACCTTCCCTCCATGCCAGGCCCCTTCTTGTCTTTCTGCTCTTGGGTGTTTTATTTTTATTTTTATTTTTTTGCTGACAGATAACTAACAACGGGCTTCATCAATAGCTCCTGGCTAGGAAATAACACAAGCTGCCTGCCTATATTGATACTTGGCGGTGGTAACAAAAGAGGCCCATCAGGTTGGCCGAACTTACGGTTCATTTGGGAGTCTAAGAGTTCACCTGAGGAAGGGAGAGAGGCAGAATTAAGGAAAAGACTATAAGATCAGGGCGTTGTCCAGTCTCTGGCACATGGTAGGTATTTCATAAATGTTTATAGAATTGAATGGGACTAGAAATTCCTCCCCCAGGGCAGGTTTGGGTGGGGGGGGGGATGTCTCCAGTCCCAGAATAGATTCTCTGGAGAAGATTCTCTAGGCTTTTGACCATCATTCACTATTACAATCTAGCTCCTAGTTCCATAGCTGGGAGTCCTAATTGGGGATCATGACACACCACAGTCAATGAGTGAGGGTCTGAGGACATTGATAGGCAGAGCAATTGGTCCAAGGCATTTTCCTTAACTTCAGATTACATATCGACGGAGTAGAACCAATGAAGATTTCCCTTCTTTTGTTTCCAGCTGGGACGTGTACTTCGTTTCTCTTAATACCCCAAGCACCCAAAAGGCTTTGCTGTAATCGACTTTAATGCTTGAAACACCCATAAATTATCCTCCAAACTGTTACAACTTCCAATCTGGAACGACTTGGAAAAACCAGCCCGGCAAGCAGGATCTTTTTTTTTTTTAATCTCTCACTTTTTAGGAGTACAGAAAGTTAGCAAACCCCTTTTCATCATAATCTGGGAGTTATGTTCTTAAGGAAAAGAACAGACTCAATCAGCCCGAAGAAAACTACTCCCGGTTGTCGTTCCCTGATCCCTGAAGTCTCAGTCTCTCAGTCTCTCAGTCTCTCAATCTCTCAATCTCTCAATCTCTCAGTCTCTCAGTCTCTCAGTCTCTCTCTCTCTCTCTCTCTCTCTCTCTCTCTCTCTCTCTCTCTCTCTCTCTCTCTCTCTCTCTCTCTCTCTCTCTCTCTCCCTCCCTCCCTCCCTCCCTCCCTTCCTCTACCTGTCCTCCCTGCTTTAGCTGAAGAAGGTGATGCCACCTCAGCCAAACCTCCCCTGCACCTGGCAACTCCCGGCAGGGAAGGATGTCCCAAGAAGGAGGAGTTGAAGCCTTGGTTGGCTACCTCGGCCAGGCACCTGAAGGTGCCCATGGCGTTTTTAAAATGAAATGGCTGGCGCAGCCCAGCCCTACTGCCAGTTTCTTGGAGATGGGCACGTCAGCGTTCCCATCTCCAGAACTGAGCCTTTGACCTTGGGCACCACCAGAGTCCCTGAGCTAGGGAGCCAAGAGACCCGATCCTTCAGGATCCAAACTGCTGCGGGGAGAGGTTGGAGGGGGACGAGAAAGTGAGCGCTAAGCTTACTAGTGGGCTCTGAGCTGAGCTCTTCGCCTCACCTGGGGAGCCCCTGGGACCGCGCTGCCTTTAGGCAGCAGTGCTACTTTCTGGACTCAGTGCACTCGCGTGCAAAACGCTCGTACCTGCCTCTCCCCAGCCTTGTGCATGGTCAGAGCCAGTGGGCCCCTGCCCCCACCCCTCACAAATTTGCTCCCTCGCTTGCAGGTTTCTCTCCCCAGGCGCCGCGTGCCCACAGAGAAGCCTGCCCAGGCCCTGCGGGGTCCGCCGTGCGGAGCGCGGCTAAGGCGCACACGGCTGGAGCCACCGGCGCCTGGCAAGGTCCGCGTGCCCCCAGCCCGGTCCCGCTCCTCAGCCGCGCTCTCACCAAAGCGCCGCCCGGGACACTCACCTCGGGGCTGCGCCTCTGGATGTCGAGAGCCTAGGGGTTGCCCAGAGGGTCGGAAATCTCGCTGGACTCGCGTCCGTAGACACTCTCCCAGGCGGACACAGCCATCCACCCTGCCCCAGGTCCTGGCCGTGTGCGCCTCTGCCCGTGCGCTGCAGTGCCGGTGCTCTGGGGCAGCCCTGACTCACTCGGAGCTCCGCTCCCCTCGGGCTTGCAGCGCTTTCTGCTGGAGTGGCTGGCTCACGCTCTCCTCCTTAGCATTTTTTTATTTTAGTCCCTCCCCTTTCGAGGCTGCTCGAAAACCTCCTCCCCCCCCCCCTTTCCTGCCCCCACCCCCACCCCAGCACCTGCTCTGACTGACTCGGAAGGGTTGTCTGCTCCAGAGGGGAAGGGTCCTAGGGCCAGTCCAAGGTTCCGAGACTAGGAGGGGGTTGAGCAATCCCGGGCCAGGGCCAGCTCCGGGAAGCTCCGGAAGGGAGTAGAGACTTTGTCTCTTGTCACCACCTCAGGCGGTGCCTCTAAGGAAGGGGGGGGGGGGACGGGGGAAGGGGCTGCCCACGGGTTTGGGAGGCCGAGGTTCTCAGAGGCTGGGCTTTGTGTTTGGGGACAACGGGCGTATGCTCTTTTTAGCTCCCAGGTCCCCCGGTTGACCCCTCTCTCCTCGTCCGGCTTGCTAGCCTCTGGCCACCTGAGCCTCGAGGGTGGGCACGCACGGCTCTGCACCCCGATCTGCTTTTCACATGTTAAGAATCTTTTCTCCAGACAAGTCGGAGCTAATTTCTAGGAAAGAGACCCTGAGGTGCGGACCCTGAGGGGCGTTCCCGCTAACGGAGGTCCCAGACGGAGCCCTACGCGGGGGCTGCTAGCCAGAACCATAAAACTCGTGGAGGGGAGGCCCTGAGTTGGGGAGAGGCGGTGACCGCGGGCAAAGGCGTGACTAACGGATGGCCGCGGTCCATTTGCCAGCGACGGCCGATGCCAAGGTGGAGGGAATAAGTCCTCTGCCTCTAAGTAAGAGTGACAGCTCTTCACACACACACACACACACACACACACACACACACACACACACACACACACACACACACACACCCCTCAGACCCTGCCCCACAGCTCAGTAGCTCGATAAACCCCTCTTCTGAGCTGTTCTACACATTCCTACCTAGGCTCCTTCTGTCCCTTTGTCTGTGGAGCGTTCTTGGTTAAACCCCCAATTTATGCCTTTTAGCTTTCTTTTGAAAGCCAAGTCGGAGGGGGCTTGGTTGCTTGCCTGGGTGCCACAAAGCCCCACGTGGCCCAGCCACGTGCCACACAGGGTGCCAAGGGCCTGCTGGCACATCACCCACTGCTGTGCCAGGTTTTCACCACTGTGAACTATTGAAGGGCCAGAGTTATCACCCCCCCACACCCGAACGGGGTCCTCTAGGAGCTCTATTGGAAACTAAGCTTGGCAAAATCTTATTCCTCCTAGCTTCAGACTGTTAGATTGGGAGTGGTCAGTGGATGGGGGCAAGTGGGTCCCCTTATAAAGCCTTGTTGAAGTACAGCAAAAGAACACACCTTCTTCTTCTTCTTCTTCTTCTTCTTCTTCTTCTTCTTCTTCTTCTTCTTCTTCTTCTTCTTCTTCTTCTTCTTCCTCTGTCTCCCTGTCTCTTTCCCTCTCACTGTCTGTCTCTGTTTCTCTGTCACTGTCTCTGTCTTCTCCCTTTGTCTGTCTCTCTGTGTCTCTGTCTCTCTCTGTGTATCTTTGTGTCTCTGTCTCTGTCTCTCTCTCTCCCCCAGGTGTCTGCTGGTGGTGGAGACAGCCACAAACTTTTGATTGATCTTTCTTGGAGTTCTCTTTTCTCTGAAACTCTGATGAGGCCTGAGAAAGGGAGGCAGGGCTGAGGTAAGGCCCTCTCCCAAGACCCTTTACTTGGCATACCCTGGTGCTGCAGGCTTTTCTGGTACTGGACAGAAAGGGAAGAAAGTCTGCCACCTTTGGCAGACTGAAGAAGCTGGGAAACCTTGAGACCTCAGTGGGATCTTTGTTCACAGAGATGTTTCAGTTCACCTTCTTTCTCCAGTGCTTTTTCTGGTCAAAGGTGATCAAGTCTATCCTAACCTGCCCACCTGTGAGGGCTGAACCCTGGAGCCTCCACTGCCAGTTGGCTATGCTGATGAAGAAAGGAAGGCATTAGTGTAGTGGCCAAAGCCTGAAGGGGGATTCAGAGCTTACCTCAATTTTTCCAGCTACTGGAAAATGGAGTAGCAGATAGTGAGACAGCATTGTATTCAGTGGCAAGAACTCTGAAGTTGGAGTCAGATCAGGAAACTCAGAGTGCCTTTAGGTGCTGAATACTTCCAGGTAGTACAGTGGATAGCCTCAGACACTTATTAGTTATGTGACCCTGGACAAGTCATTTAACCTCTGTTTGCCTCAGTTTCCTCATCTGTAAAATGAGGATAACAATAGTACCTAACTTCCAGGGTTGTTGTGAAGATCAGATAAGATAATAATCATAAAGCACCTTTATACAGTGCCTGGCACATAGTAAGGGATATATAAATGTTATCTATTATTACTGTTGTTGTTATTGTTAATTTAAACAACTATTATGTGCTTGATACTATAGGCTAAGGATAGCTAAGGATAACAAAGGCAAAAACAGAACAGTCCCTACCCTCAAGGAGACTTTTCATAAGATCTTTCTTCTAGTCTTTTTTTTTTTTGAGGGGCAATGAGGGTTAAGTGACTTGCCCAGGGTCACACAGCTAGTATCAAGTGTCTGAGGCCGGATTTGAACTGAGGTCCTCCTGAATCCAGGGCCGGTTCTCTATCCACTGCGCCACCTAGCTGCCCCCGTTTCTTCTGGTCTTATACAATAATCCTTAAATAAATGACATTTCACTTTCCACTCCTGCGCCTTTGCCCAGACTGTTACCCAAACCTGGGATGCTCTTCCTCTTCACTTCTGTTTAGCACAAGCCCCAGCTTCCTTCTAAGCTCTGCTAAATTGTGATCTCCTGTGGGAAGTCTATTCTGATTTCTCTCCCTCCCCATTCTTGGAAATTATTTTCATTTACTTGGTATATATTCCCCCTTATATATGTATTATGTATACATATATTATATGTATATAATATATATGCACACACATATACATATAATTCATTAGGGCAAAGTCTGTTTTGTTTGTCTTTGTATTCCCAGTGTCTCATACTGTGCCTTGCATATAAGAATAAAGATAAGAATTAAACCTGTGATTTCAATGATCTAGGGACATGATGGGGGTTTAATAAATTATTTTTGAATGAATGAATGAATGAATGAAGACCCTTATATTCTATAGGAGGAAACAAGATATTCATAGGTAAAATGATCTAAGATAAATACAAAATAAATAGAGTTGAGAAAGGGACTAATAATAGGGGAAGCAGTAAAGGCTTCTTGTACAAGGTAGTTCTGGACATTAGCCTTGAAGGGAGGTAGGCATTTATTGGATGGGATTTGACTGGACTAGAGTAAAGGGCCATGAGTCTGCATCCCAGTTCTACTGTTTACTGCCTTGTGATTGTGGGCAAGGCATTTCAGTTTTGTGGGTCTCATTTTTGTCATCTCTAAAATGAAAGTGCTGAATTAAATCAACTTTATAATTCGTTTCAGATCTTAATTCTAGCCTGACCATTCCATTGCAGAGCTGGGAAAACTAAGGCACAGATATTCGATGCTTTTTTTGCAAAGCTTTGCATCAAAAGAACTAAAGTCTGGGCAGCTAGGTGGTGCAGTGGATAGAGCACTGGCCCTGGATTCAGGAGGACCTGAGTTCAAATCTGGCCTCAGACACTTGACACTTAACTAGCTCTGTGACCTTGGGCAAGTCACTTAACACCAATTGCCTCACACACACACACAAAAAAGAACTAAAGCCAGTCTTTTAATTCAGGATTTTAATTTGCTCCATATGACTGTACTGTCCCTTAGAATCATAGATTCAGATTTGGGGCCTTAGAAGTCACCTAATCTGAGTCCCTCATTTTAAAGATAATGAAATCACAGACCACAGAGATTAAGTGATTTGCCAAAAGTCACACAGGTAGTAAAAGGTGCAAAGTGGGGATTTGAACCCAGCTCTTCTAACTTCAAATCCACAGCACATTGATGAATAAATAAATTACTTAGAGGGTAATATTCCCTCATTTCATCCTTTCCTCAATCCTTTGATACTATACTTGATCTTAGCCAAAAGGCCAAGAAGTGATTTTCCTTAATCCTTTGAGGAAAAAATAGTGCAAACATTATTAGTACAAGGTTACAGATAGAGAGAGTGGGACATAATGGAGATAGAGCCAGCCTCAGAACTGGGAAGTGTGAGGTTCAAGTGCTGCCTGTCACCCTCAGGCAATCATTAACCTCTCAGTGTTTTAGGGAATTCTCTAAGACTATCAATTGTAGAGAAGATGCTGTTTTATAAAAGTAGAAGGAATTTCTCATACATGTGAAATCATGGGTGCTGTCCTTCTTTTTAGAGTTGTCCATAGCCTTATAGATGAGAAAAATGAGGCTAAGAGAGATTAAATGATCTAAGGTTTCTCAGTTAGTCCATGACTCAAAAGAAAAGTCTTCCAAATACAAGTCCTGTATCCCTTTTATTAAACCATCTCAATGGTAAACGTGAATGGGGATTGAGGCATATGTTAAACTATAGTGTCTTCATTTTTACTTAATTATCATCATCATCAAAATTCACACTTATCTAGTACTTTAAGGTTTCCTCAGTATTGCTTACAATGAACCTGTGAGGTACATAGTCTGAGTATTGGATTCAAAAAATTCAAAGATCATGCTTAAGATGGTGCAACTAAGTGTGAGAGTCAGGATTTAAACCAGGGGCTGCCTATCACCTCCAGGATGAAATACACAATTCTCTGTTTGGCATTCAAAGCCCTTCATAACTTAGCCTTTCCCCACCTTTCTAGTCTTCTTACACCATACTTCTAGCCATGTAATTTTCTATTCAACGACACTAGCCAATAACAGTTTCTTGAACAACACACTCCACTTCCTGACTCGACTGTTTTCAATGGCTATCCCCTATACCTGGAATACTCTCCCTCCTCATCTCTGCCTCCTGGGTTCCCTGGCTTCATTCCAGTCCCTGCTAAAACCCCACCTTCTACAGGAAATCTTTTCCAATCCCTTTTAATTCTAGTGCCTGCCCTTTGTTAATTATTTCCCATTTATCCTGTATATAGCTTGCCTGTATACATCTGATTGCTTGTCATCTCTCTCATTAGACTGTAAGTTCCTTGAGGGCAAGGGCCATTTTTTAACTTTTCTTTGTATCCCCAGTGCTTAGCATAGTGCCTGGAATATAGTAGGTGTTTAATACATGCTTATTGACTGGACTGAGGTTTCTTCTATCACCAAGTCCATCAAAATCAGCCCACTGTTGCTAAGCAACCTAGAACCACAAATGGGTGCTGAAGAGCTGGGTTAAGAAAATAACCCAAAGAACAGAAGTTGGAAGATTTCTCCCACTAGTCAGTTCTGTTGGGGATCCTTTCTTCATTTCTCAGGACAGACTTCCTTCCCCATTTCTGAGTTGGATTTTTGCAGAGCAGGCCAGTCCAGACCAAACTTTGTAAACTAACAGGGTTTGCAGGTAAAGGCAGGAGGTTCAAGGAACACCATAAATGGTCCTTTCTGCATAGACATCCTCACCGTCAACATCATCCATTGGGAAATTTATCATCTTCAATTAAACAAAGGAAATTTCAGACAATAGGATATTATTCAGTTCATCACTCATGTTGTGTATAAACTTGTCTAAAGGCACCAGCTCAACCTTTTGTAATAACTGCCCAAGAATTTGGGGATGAAGTTTAAACTTTAGATGAACAGAGAGTACATTTTTTGAAGATGGAGCTTCAGTAGATGTGGCTTGGTGAGTGTTATCCTAAATTGCAGAAAGGATTTTGAAGTCATGAGCATACTGGAGGGTTTTGGTTCTCTTTCATGTGCTAGATAGGAGACGGACTGGGAAAGGAGGGAACTTGGGGCTGAATACAGTTCAGCCCCCTATTCTATGTGGTTTTCTTGGGAGTGTGTAGAGGACCTACTTAACTCTGCTGCTTACTACTTATATGACTGTGGGCTAGATTTAGGGTCAGAGAACCTGGGTACTGATCCCAACGTGCTACTTACGATAGTGACCTTGTTGGACAATTCACTTGACCTCTCTGAAACTGTTTTCTCATCTTTAAAACAAAAGCACTAGAGACCCCTGTGAGGTCCCTTCCAACTTTTAAATCTATGAAACAAATATGAGACTTACCCTCTCTGAACCCCAGTTTCCTTACCTGTAAGGTTGGGATAATACCTGTCATTTTATTACCTTAAAGGATCACAAGGAAGAATGTGCTTTGTTTTCTTATACTTTACTCCCTTCCATATTCTCTACAGAATAACTGGCTGACTTGCTGTTTCTCACAGGACACTCATTCCCCTTACTCTCGCCTTGGCAGAATCTTCCACTCTCTACTACTCTGCATCTTTGTATGCAGATGTATAGAAAGCACACATCTGCTTTGTATGCATTTTGAAGAGATGTATGCCAATACCTATATATACATGTATGTATACACATACATGTATATATGTATCTTTATGTGTGTACATACATACACATTTAGACTTGAATAGACATACTTAGGCTCTAATGGGAGAGCCAACTTGTGCGTGTGTGTCTGGTATACACACACACACACACACACACACACACACACACACACACACACAGAGTTTGGCTCTCCCATTAGAATCTAATCTTCTTGAGGGCAGGGACTGTTTTTTGTCTTTATATCTCCAGCATTTAGTACAGTGCCTGGCCAGAGCAGGTCCTTCATAAATACTTGCTTGACTGATTACAAATTATTATGGAAATATTCCAATATTTTAAGGATCTGCGATTTCATCTGGTGGTAGTCCTTTCACTAAATCATAGCACAATCTTTCCATACCTTAACAGACAGCCTTTGTGAATTCTTGTCCCCCTACTTCTATTTTTACAAATTAAAAGAAAACCATCTTTTGGTGGATGCTCTTCAGATGACGGACATTTCTGAACTTAAACCTTCTCTTTCAATGACAGGGAAAATCTATTGCCGGCTACATATCTGGGGTCTTTTCAGCTTGGTACAACCTACTAGAGCTTGTATTCCACAGGCATAGCCTTTAAAGAACTGAGAGTTACCCCTCTGACACAATGAGGCATTGGAGGAAGACTTTGATGGAGCCTACTATAGACATCTAAGAGCATAAACTCAGTGGATTTAGAGTTGGAAAAAGATCTTTGAGACCATATTGTCCAAACACCACATTTTACAGAGGAGCACAATGAGGACTAGATCATTTAGGTGACTCACTCAGTCACAAAGGTTGTAGGCAGCAGCCTTGGGGTTCAAACCAGGGATGTGCTGGAACCAGAAAGAATGTTAACGAGTCTTTATCCCTCAGAAATCAGGAAATTGTACAAATCAAGTCTGGATTTATTGTTTTGTTGATTGCCTAGACTTAAGAAAGTGATAGAAAAATGTGAACAGTACATATTAAATTTGAGTAAGTATATCCTCTCCACATTCCTTCCCCATTCCACTTTTCTGGTTTTAAAAAATTTACCAGCACAACTTTGATTCAAAACCAAGTTCTCCTACTTTTTTTGGTTTTTTGTTTGTTTTTGTGGGGCAGTGGGGGTTAAGTGACTTGCCCAGGGTCACACAACTAGTAAGCATCAAGTGTCTGAGGCTGGATTTGAACTCAGGTACTCCTGAATCCAGGGCCAGTGCTTTATCCACTGTGACACCTAACTGCCCCCTCTCCTACTCTTTTTGACATTGCAAAACAGAATATCATAAATGAAGGGGAATTCACATGGAAAACACAAGGTATTTGATAGATTACAGAGGGAGCTTGGTATCATATTGTGCTGCTCTTTGGAAGAAAGGAAGAGATTAGCAGCCAGCCACAACAACTTGGGTAAGTGAGACTCAATATCTGATACTAATAATAATAACAAATACTGATATACCTCTTTAAAGCTAGCCAAATGTTTTGTATTCACATTAACCCATTGAGGTAGATAATATCTTATTTTATAGGTAAGGGAACTAAAGCAGAGACAAGTACTCAAAAATGGCTAAAACCTTGTCAGTGATATGTTGGATTTCTACCTTGGTCAGCCTAATTCCAAGTTTATGACTCTACAATAAGTATTAATTATGCCTTCTTGGTACAGAAATGGAGAGGGAAAGAGTTGGAGGGGAGAACTTCAAAGTCAAAGGAAAGCCTGGAGCATGTCAAGAGGTGAGTTGGTTCAATGTGAGATAGCCCTGGGAGACAGCCGCAATACAGACAGGAGGGCAGACTAGAACCAGGCTAGCAGCATCAGTATAGATCTTGATGTCCTTCATTCTGTCCTGTGGGAGTCAACTGACATTTTGTTTTTGTTAAGAGAATCATAGATTGAGATAGTAATTCATATAGATGGAAGAGGAAACTAATTACAAAGAGGTTCAAGCAAGAACAGTTTGTGTAAGACTAATTTAATTTTCTTTTTTTTTGACTAGGTTTTTAGAATGATAGATCAAGGTCATGCTATGTATGTGATTTACTTGGACTTCAGCAAAGAATTTAATAAAGCTTTTTGAGATGGAGGCAAGATGATAAGAGAGTTAGGTAGAGCTGGTTGAATGACCATATCTAGAAAGTAGTTGTCAATAGCTTGAAGTCAGTTTGGAGGATAATCTCCAGGAGAAAACCACTGGGATCTGAGCTTGACCAGCACTATATAAAATGTTTATCAAAGATTTATATTATATACTTATCAAAATTTTGTGTAATACAAAGGTAAAGGGACTAGCTAGCATGCTAAATGACAGAATCCAAAAAAGTCTCTTTAACTGAGCCTCATCCTTCTCTGGTGCAAGACGCCCAATTCCCCCAACCCAGGCATTCTATATTACCAAGAGACTATAGGAATCACTATCTCATAAGTGTCTAACCATATACTAGGGTGGGTACATGACCCATTTCCTTTTGTCTCCCACTTATTTTCTCCAATTATGTAACCTCCTCTGTCATATTCCCTTCCTCAAAAAGATAATGATTCACATGTGGGGGAATCAGAAGATTAGTCCACTGTTCATCAATTCAGCAACCACATTGTTTATCCTGAGTGTTTTCCTGAAAGCTTTAGCCCCTTATGTACTGTTTATCCCTCGATTGTTCTTTGTTTTTTCATCTCATAGGTCAAGCTTTCTTCTCCCTTCCCCCATGAAACAATAAAAATACCTATGAAATATGTATTTGATTTCATCATTTAGTGCTCTCTTGATAGTTGTACCTATTTATCTTTCTTGCTCTGTTTGGGGGTGTTTGTAGTTGAATTAATTTGCTCACCTCTATTTTGTTGTGTGTTTTTTTTCAGGGGTGCTCCAAATGCCTTCTTTTTCTTGCTTAGTTTGCAGCATATGTTGTTTTGGGTTGCAATCCAAGCTTTATTGCTTTTTGGAAATCATTTTTCTGATCCCTTTTCTGATTTCTCCTTACTACAGAATAATTTTTTTCTTATATTTGAAGATCTTTCTTTAGGTAGTTTGCAAAAATATTGTTGTCATTGGAATTATTAAATTTGATCATACATATTGCAGACATTGAAACATAGAGCTTTATTTTGGGAGTAGTTTGTGGTATCTCCTGATCCATAATTTGTTGATTGTATTCTGAAGTTCCATACAATTTTCATGTATTATTTCCTACATTTGTCATGTTTGGCTTTTCTCCCCCTTGGGAGACCTATGATCCTCAATTTTTCTCTCACCATCCAGTTTTCAAAGCCTGTCATATTGGCTTGTCTATATACAATTCATGGCTTCCTGATATTTAACATTCAATATTCTGCTTCTTCTTGTTCCTCTTATGGCAGTTTCCTTCATTTTTCTATTTTTCTGTTACAGATCTAATCTCTTTTCCACACCTATTTCTTTCCAGAGAGTTTCTATCAGATTCAATTTTCCTAATCTGATAATTATGTTTTTAAATTCTTCATTGAGAATTCCATTTTCTTCCTTGAGAGATCTATTTTTAAAATCTAAATTCATTCATAACTTGTTTTGTGAGTTTTTGTTTTTCTTTTTGGCCATTTTGAATTTTCTTGTTCTATTATAGTTGGGGAATCAACAGGATTCTGTTTTTCACTAAGCACTATTGGTTAACTTTCCTTTATATTGTGATATTTTCTAATCATACTTTGATTTCTTTGTGGTTTTACTCATCTTCCTTACCTTTTTAGTATCTTCTTAGCAGATTTATATTTGTGAGCTTGGTGCTTAGTAAGGCTTTCCTTCATGATATCCTTGGTGTTTCAGCTTTTTAATTATATTATATGCTATTCATTTTCTGCCCCATCCCATGTCATAGACCCTGTGGTTTGGTTACAGGGATACCTCAGCCCCTAAGTATGGGAAATATGGACTTTCCAATTCCGATCCCTGCCATGAGTAACCTCCAAATGTCTGGACTGGTCACAGATGGGTTTCCAGTTCCTTTCCCCTAAGGCCAGTCACAACCACCTGGGAAAAATCTATTTTCAGCTTCTCATCCTTCCCTTCTCCATTCCCCTCCCCACTCTCCCCTTTTCTTTCACAAGGCTGAGCAGAATCACTGTCTGTTGTTTCAGGGTAAGCATATTAAACCAGTCACTGTAACCCCAGGTCCAAGCCTCTAGTCACAAGGCAGATTTTCAGTTCACTGGAATCCCCCCACTGCTATCTTCCTTTCCTTTATGTGACTAGGCATTGCCAGGTTCTTCTGCTTCTTATGGAATAGAGATGAGGTCATCTGGGCAACAATGATAGCCCTGGAAGCTGCTGCTCTCTTCTCTGAGTAACTTCCAGGACATAAGACTTGTTGCAGCTGGGTTTCCAGTCACCTTTCCCTCAGGCCCAGTGCAGCTGTCTGTTTGTCTCACCATTTTAGCTTGCCCTCTTCTCTCTTTTCCTTCACTTGCCTGGAAAGAGTCAGTATTTTCTACTTGTTGGATAGGGAGGGTGTAGATATTTGAATAGAGTCAGTGCAGCATGGCTCAGCTAGATGGCGCTGTGGATAGAGTGCTGGGCCTAGAAAAGATCTTGATGTTGCATAAAAGTGAAGGCAAAAGGAAAAGGGGATGACAGAGGATGACGGATGGTGTCATGGAAAAAATGAACATGAACTTGGACAGTATTTGAGAGATAGGGGAGGATAGAAAGGCCTGGAGTGCTATGGTTCATGGGGTCACGAAGAGTCAGACATGACTCAACAATGACAACAACAACAACAACAACAACAATAGCAAGACGGCAGCATGAGGGATCATTATGCTGGGGTTAGGTCGCCAGGAATAAGCCTGCTACTTACATTGTGTTTCCTGTAGAGGACATTTAGATTTGGGCAATGAGTGAACACTAGATATTAAAATTCTTTGATATTTATTCTTAATATTTTTCCTTGTTTATGTAGGTTCTCTCTTCATATCTTGTGAATTAAACTCCATTTTCTTTACATCTAAAGTACAAGTATGGAGGTTAATGGGTTGAAGCAATCGGCAAGGAGTCATTATTCTGACATTTTTGTATTATATGATCCTCCCAGCCCCCAGAATCCCAAGAGGTTTCAACAAAGGAAAAAAAATCTAATAAAAGAAAACATGATGTAATTGAAAACATTGGAATCAGAGTACTTGGTTCAAGTCATGGCTCTCCCCCTTATTGTGTGAAATTGGAGAAGTCACTTAATTTTTCAAGGATCCAGTTTCCTTCTCTGTAAGATATGGGAGTTGAACTAAGTGATCTCTAAATCCCCTTCTACCTGTAAATCTATGATCCTAAGATGAAATTTAATAGAAAAATGTGAAGTCCTATCCTGGAAACAATACTTAGACAATATCCAAGAGGTATAGAAAAATGGCGGTTCATCAAAAAAATTTTTTTTAAAGATCTAAAAGGTATGAGTCAACTTGATAGTCAAAAAATGCAATCTTTTTCTTTTTTGTTGTTTTCTTTATTGTCTAGACTTTTAAAAAGTGATAGAGAAAATGTTAATAATACAGATCAAACCTCAAAGTATGCTGTGAGTAAATTTTTAAAAACAGGGAGCCAACTGTTAAACATTTAAAACATTCATTTAAGAAAGTTTGCATTCCAAATTTTCTCCCTCCCTTCTTTACCTCCTTGTTCCCTAAGATGGTAGGCAATTTGATATGACCTAATGTAATCTCGAGATGCATTAGGAAGATTCTGTAGAACCTCCTCAAAATCTCACTCTAATGCTTCATTTTGGGGTAAAAGTGACCATAAATTCTTGAAAACAATGCATTAGATTACTAGTTCTAGAAGGTTGTTGGGTTTTTTGTTTTTGTTTTTGTCATGATAACAAGGCTTCAAACACAGTTCCAAAAAGAGAGTCTATCTGCCTCCAGAGTGTAAGACTAGCTAAAGAGGCTCATTGTCAGTAGGCTTGGCAATGAATCATTTGGCCATCATGACCCATTGGAAAAAAGAAACATACATAGTGATCTTCAGTAATTCAAGCCTCCCTTTGAACCAGATAGAAGGTACAGTGAATAGAGAGCTGGGCCTGGAGTTAAAAAGTGCTGAGTTCAAATCCTGTCTCAGACACTTATTAGCTTTTTGATCCTAGATGGCTAAGTGGTGCAGTAGATAGAGCACAGGACCTGGAGTCAGGAAAACTCATTCTGTAAATTCAAATCTGGCTGTAATAATTACTAGCTATATACCCTGGGCAAGTCACTGCACCCTCTTTGCCTTAGTTTCCTCATCTGTAAAATGAGCAAGAGGAGGAAATGGCAAACCACTCCAATATCTTCAACGAGAAAAGTTGGACATGACTGAGAAACAACTGAACAACAACTAGGCAAATCACGTTAACTCTGCTTCAATTTCCTCAACTATAAAGCAGAGATAATAATAACATCAACCTTATAGGGTTATTGGCTCTGTGAAGATCAAGAAAGCTATAGAAGGGGGCAGCTAGGTGGCGCAGTGGATAGAGCACTGGCCCTGGATTCAGGAGTACCTGAGTTCAAATCCGGCCTCAGACACTTAACACTTAATAGCTGTGTGACCCTGGGCAAGTCACTTAACCCCAATTGCCTCACAAAAAAACCAAAACAAAACAAAAAGAAAGCTATAGAAGAGTCCTGCATAACTGAAACAACTGAACAACAACAACAACAACAACAACAACAACAACAACAACAACACATAGTAGACCCTTAATAAACATTTGTTGCCTCCTTTCTTCCTATCTGCCAGTGTAAGGATGATGGTAGAGGCATAGAAATGGAGGCATAAGGTGCCAGGAGTCATAGTTTATAAATATCTGTAAATATTAATGCATCTGTTGGCAACCTAAATGTGAGATTCCTATCTAATAATCAGTGAGTTACCATATTGGTAGATGAAATGAATCATAACAATATTGACATTTTTGCTATAAACAAAAGCAGGAAAAATGAAATTGTAAATAAATGGAAGGCTAACTCATCGGTTCTTTTAGAGAGGCAAATAAAGGAGGTGATAATTACTGTATTGGGGGTCCAAAGGCAACAACAAATGTAATTTCATGAAACATCTGGTCATCCCATCCTGTCTCAAAGGCATAGAGACAGCAAGAATCATAGGTCTCCAAGAAGAACAAGGCCATTCAAAAAACAAAACAAAACAAATCCTGAATGTTATAAGGTAAGAAATGATACAGGAAAATTATAGGAAAATACATACAAAATACATGACTTCTCCATATAGAAAACAAAATGCCAATCAGAAGAATTCACAGATCATCTCCAGGTGAAAGAACAACACAACAAAGTCCAAGACATATAGTGGTTAAAATAAATTAATTCAATGACAGTGAATTTTGCAAGTGACCAGGAGCAAGACCTTCAAATATAAAGGATAGGATATTAAAATAACACAAAACTATTCTGTATCCAACAAATCAAAAAAAGAAATTGAATAATGTATTTAGAAGAAATAAGGAACTCAAGATACAACCCAGGAGGATATACCCTGCAAATCTGAGCTTAACCATCAATTTAGAAAGATAGATGTTCAATAAAAAACCAGATATTTGAAACATTCCTACTAAAAGCAAAAACAACACAACACAAAACAAAAAAACCATAGACTAGAGTAGATTATTTACTTTGCAAACACTCCATGCAACAGAAACACAAGAGAGGTATATAAATACAGCCACCAAGGAAAGCACAAATAACAAAATAAACTAGCCTATAAACTAACATGTGGAACTTATTATGTGTTTGTTCTTATTCTTTTTCTTTTTAAATTTTATTTTATTATACAGCATGTCTTAACAATAAAATGATTTAAACATACACATGGCATCCACTTAACAGATTATCTTTTCAATTAAAACTCTCTCTTCATTGCCAATAATAGTAATATAAATAGCAGTCCTACCCTATTAAGGGAATGCATTGAAAGTGCTGTGTACCATTGCATAACAACAAATTATATTGAAATAAACGTGTTATATCATAGCATAATTATTCTTCATTGTTAGTTTTTTCTTTTTTTTATTAATCTTTTCCTTTTCCTCCCCTCCCCACTGAGCACAATTTTTAAAGCCCTCAAAACACACAAAGCTTCATAGTTTATCAAAACAAATGACCACATTGGCCATGTTCAGAAGTTTATGTCTTTCTATATCTTAAGTTCATCACTTCTCTGTCAAATGGTGAGCAACATGTTTCATCTTCATTCTTTTGGACTAACAATTTATCATTGCATCGATCAGAATTCTAGAGTTTTCCAAAGTTATTTTTGTCTATTGAGTTTTTATTGTATACATAGTTCTCTTATTCCTGCTCACTTTGCTCTGCTTCAGTTCACAGAGGTCTTCTTAGTTTCCTCCGAAACTGGCCATTTCATCATTTCTTAGCCCCTCCAACACTAGGTATTTTCCTCTTTTGTGATCTTTATTAGTCTCATAGATATAAAGTAGAACCTCCGAGTTTCTTAATTTGAATTCCTCTGATTATTACTGATTGGGAGCATTTGCCTATATACTTGAATACCTTCCTTTGAAAATTTCCTGTTCATATCCTTGCACTATAACCTAAAATCACTATAACCTAACAAAGAATGGTTTGTAGTTTTATAAATTTGAATGAGTCCCTTATATATCTTGGATATCAGACTTTTATCAGGCATCTTGTAGAGAGATTATTTTGTGGTATTCTGCTCTTCTCAGAACACATGTGTGATACCATTTTCATTTCCATGTACCTCATTTTAGGAAAAACACTGATGAATTACAGAAGATTTAAAAAAAAGGATAACTAGGTTGGGCAAAAACCCTCAAGATTTTTAGGTATGAAGACTGGTTAAAGAAACTAAGAATGTTTAGATTAGGGAAAAGAATACTTAGGAAGGCATGAGAGCTATTTCTAAATGTCTTTAAAAGGTAAAAGAGATTTTTTTTTCCTTCTTGGCCCTGGAGGACAAAGCCAGGAACAATAAGTAAAATTTGCATAGAAGCAGTTTTAGGTTTGGAATAAAGAAAAATCTCCTAACTAAACCCAAAGGGGAATGACCTGCTATGGGAGGTAGTGGGTTTCCTTCACTGGAGGTCTTCAAGACAATTTATGGCAAATGTTAGGAGATTTTTTGGTCAAGTCCAGATGGTATTTAATGGCTTCTAAATTCCCTTCCAAATAGGATGCTTTGTAACACTTGAATGAATGAATTAAACTAATAACTGCTAGGACTAATAAGGTCATTGACACACAATTAATCCATGGGATTTGTTTCCAGAAGATTTGAGGTCAAGTCAGCCACATCTGGGAGGCCTAATATAATTAATTGGCAATGCAATGAATAGAATCTCAGGCCTGGAGTTAGGAAGACTCATCTTTTTTAGTTCAAATCTGGAATCAGACACTTACTAGCTATGGGACAATAGGAATTCACTTAATCCTCTTTGCCTTAGTTTTCCCATCTGTAAAATGAGTTGGAGAAGGAAATGACAAGTCTTTTCTAGGAAAATGCCAAATGGGGTCATGAAGACTTTGACACTATTGAAACAACTGAACAATAACAATCTAATCAAGGGGACTTCAAATTGAAAATGGGGATAGAACATGGGGAGATGACATTAGGTATATTATACAAAGGATCACAGAAAAGACGGTGCCCAGAAATGTATGAATATAACTTGGAAAAGTGTTGGAGGTAATGCTCATGGTCCCAGATACCTTTATACAAATGGGTAGAAAACTGGTAATAAATGAAGTGGATTTGAAATTTTAACACAAAGAGACAAATACAACTTCTAAGGCATCCCTGAGACTTGATATAATAGGACTTATCACTGAAATATGACAAAAGAAAAAGATATGATAGAAATAGAAGAATCCCATTGTGATTTGGATAAAGAAAAAAATGTGGGTTAAGCAGGACTCACAGGCCAAATCTAACAAGGTAAAATTGAATATGGATATATGAAAACCACTGCACTTAGGTTCAAAACATTAGTTGTGCAAGTACAATATGGGTAAGATGTCACTTAATGGTACTTCCTTTGTGGAGGATGTAGCTTACCAAGCTGGATATGAATCAACAGAGTGACACAGATCACATATATACATACACAGAGACATATAAACCAAACTAATATAATTGCAGTAAAAGTACAGTATCCCGAATAAGGGTAGGAGTAGTTCCACTCCACTCTGTCCTGGTCAGATAACATCTGTTGAATTTGTGTTTACTCTTGGGAAACCCCCTTTTTTTTTTGGTGGGGCAATGAGGATTAAGTGACTTGCCCAGGGTCACACAGCTAGTGTCAAGTGTCTGAGGTCGGATTTGAACTCAGGTCCTCCTGTATCTAGGGCCGGTGCTTTATTTCTCCACTGTACCACCTAGCTGCCCCTGGGAACCACATTTTAATAAGGTTGATGAAACAAACTGTAGTGGTCCAGAAGAGAATGACAAGGATGTTAAAGGTCTTGGAACCGTGCCATATGAAGATTCATTAAAGGAACTGGGATTATTTAGCCTGGAGAAGAAAAGACAGAAGGTAGCAGAGGGAGTATGTGCTGTCAGAGGACAGATCTAGGCCACTGGGTAGAAGTTACAGGGAGGGATGCATTAGCTAGCTATAAGCAGAGATATGCTGGAACCACTGCTGACTGGCTTGGGAAAACCAAAGGTTAAATCTTCAGTATGACCTCAGAAATGGGCAATCACCACATATCGGGGTTTGATTTATTGTTTTGTGGATTGTCTAGATTTAAGTGTTAATGATACAGATTAAATTTAGAAGTATGCGGGCATACATTTTTTTTTCCCTGCTGGAGCTCCTGGTTGTTAAAAATGCACTAGGACACCCTTGTGTTGTTCTATAAATATTACTTTAGCTTAGGAGCAGTGGAGAAGAAGGCTCAGGAAAAGAAGTCATCACCACATTGGAGGTGTGACGGAGGTGACTATAGGTTACTGCTACTACCACCAGTACTATTACTACTACTACTACCACCACCACCACTACTACTACTACCACCACCACTACTACCACCACCACTACTACTACTACCACTACTGCTGCTACTACTACCACTACTGCTGCTACTACTACCACTACTACCACTACTACCACCACCACCACCACCACCACCACCACTACTACTACTACTACCACTACTACCGCTACCACCACCACCACCACTACCACAACCACTGGCATTTATATAGCACTTAGCACAGTGCCTGTCACACAATAGGCATTTAAATGTTTATTAACTCACTGGCTTTAAGGTTTTTACATTGCTTTATATGTATTATCTCATTAGAGCCTTACTATACCCCTGGATATAAGAAAGTTCTAACAAGTGGAGCCATCTGCAGAGCTAGCCTCTGAAGTAGTTAACTCCTTGTCCCTGGAAGTGTTCAATCAGAAGCTAGCTTCCCCTTGACAGGAAGGTTTTAGGACAGATTCATGCATCTGGCAGAGGGTTAGACCACATGACCCCTAAGATCCATTTGACTTCTAAGATTCTTTGATTCTTTATCTTTGAGCTGGGCTTGCCCATCCCCCTTTCCTTCCAGTCTTCCATGAAGAATAAAAAGGGAAACATTCACCTCCACCCCCCAGCTGGGGTTATTTCCACACACATCTCTCCACCCTCAACCAGCGACCAGAAAGCAGCATCTACAACTGTCCAATGTCTTCAGAAAGTTCAGGGCAAAAAAGGACAGTACAAACATGCCAAGGGTATTTTTCTGTATGAGATTTTCTTGAAAGAGCTTTTATCTAGGGTATCAAAATAACCAACAGCTGAAGCATTTGCTGACTCGGAGGGGGAAATGTAGAACGCACAGTAATTGTTGTTATTTCTGAAGGATTCAGAAGCCTGGAGCCGGTTAGGTCCTTGTCAACAGCAACACTTCCCCTTAGCACTAAGCTACTGCCTAGTTCTTCATTCCAGAAGGCCAGAACAAAGTGCACAAGCTATTTAAAACAGGAGGCTTGGTGGTGATCTGCCAGCAAAGATGGGAAAATGTGATCCATTCACTTTACATGTGTAAAGCACAGAAATGTCTTCCCAAATTTTCTCAAAAGTGGCAGGTTTTTATCCACTACCGACCTTCCCAACCTTTCTTCATTCCAGTGCCTTCTCTCTGTTAGTTATTTTCTATTTATCCTGTATATAGTTGACTTTATATAGATTTGCTTGTTTTATCTCCCATTAGACTGTAAGCTCCTTGAGGGCAGGGATTGTCTTTTGCCTCTTTGTTGTATCCTCAGTGCTTAGCACAGTGCCTGGCAGATGGTAGGTGCTTAATAAATACTATTGATTGATGTAATTTTCATAAAAATGAAAGCTTTTTTCTACTGCCAACTGCAGTCCTGAAGCACAGTGAAGCAAAATCCCTTCCAGTAACCCTGAAGATGTCATCAGAAATTCAGGCCAACTCAAATTAGCAAACATTTATTGAGTACCTACTATGTGAAATGCACCTTATTAGGTCCTGGAGATTCACAGGAAATAGCATCTTGGTCTCAAGGAACCTATGTTCTACTGGAACACAATGTACAGTATGCCAGAGTGGAAGTTATGAGAAAGAATGACTAAGTTAGGTCAAAGATTGAGAAGGATTACAGAGTCACAGATTTAGAACTGGAAAGGAATTTAGAGGTTGTTGAATACAGTCTCTGCATTTTACACAGGAAGAACCTGAAGTATGGAGAGATCGAGTGATTTTTCTAGGTTTACACAGATGATGTGTCTGAGATAGGACTTGAATCCAAGCCTTCCTGACTAAAAGTGCAATGTCTAATAGACTATACCACACTGCCTTGGTTAATTCATACATTTTCTCCTTTGGGGAGCTGACCCATGCTCTCAAGTCCAACTACCATCTCTGTTGAGAAATCTTCCTTACAATAGTGCAGACTACTCAATCAAGTTCAATCAATCTGTAATAAACATTTTTGAATGTTTACCAGAGCTAGTGTAGCAATTGTTGTGGGGCAACCATCTCAATTCCCATTATCACTAGCAATCTGGAGTCCCAGGAGACAGTTACTAAGTTCACTCAGGGTACTAAAGTTCTCCCTCATTGAGAATATACAGGAAGAAAACTTGGTTTCTAGTTCTAATTTTGCCACATACTAGTGACCTTTGACAAGTCATTTCACTATTTTGGAGCTTGGCTTTCTCTTCTTGTAAAGTTGAGGCATTGTACTAGATGGTCCTCCAGGTCTCTTCTGGCTTTAGTGGTCTATGAACCTACTGTGGCACTGCATGAAAAGCGGATCTCTCTCTCTCTCTCTCTCTCTCACACACACACACACACACACACACACACACACACACACAAATACACAGATAACCCAAATGAATGTGGCTTTCACAGGTTCATATAAAGTCCATAATGGTCATAATATTAGAGATCTAAGGGACTTTAGAGATTATCTGGTCCATATTCTACCCCATCATTTTACAGATGAGGAAACTGAGTCTCAGTGGGGTTAAATAGTTTGCCCGAGGTCACATACTTTAAGTGACTTTACAAGGACTCCAAATTTCACTATACCATATACCAGAAAATGATAATTCTCTTTTCCATGGTGCTTTGCAGTTTATAAAGTGCTCAGTTACTCAATAAGCATTTATTAAGCACTTACTATATGCAAGGTTTTGTGCAAAATGTTGGGTAAACAAAAAAAAATGAGAAAAATAGGGACATTACCTTCAAGTGGATGACATTCTAATTGGTGAGACGACATGCAGATAATTATGTATATATCATAACTATGTACATATCAGGGGAAGGTAGGTGGTGCAGTGCATAGAGAACCTAGCCTGGAATCAGAAAGACTCATCTTCTTGAGTTCAAATCTGACCTCAGACACATCCTATCTGTGTGACCCTGGACAAATCACTTAACCCTGTTTGCCTCAGTTTCCTCATCTATAAAATGAACTAGAGAGGAAATGGCAAACCACTCTAGGATCTCTGCCAAGAAAACCCTAGATGGGGTCATGAAAAAGCAGACACAACTGAAATGATTGAACACACACATACATTGGCAGCTAGGTGGTTCAGTGGATAGAATATCAGGCCTAGAGTCAAAAAAGACCTGAGTTCAAATTTGAACTCAGACACTTACTGGCTGTGTGATCCTGAGCAAGACATTTAAATGACATCTACCTCAGTTTCCTCATCTGTAAAATGGGAATAACGATAGCACCTGTCTCCCAGGTTTGCTATAGAGATCAAAGGAAGTAATATATCAATGTTAGCTATTATTATTTTATGAATTAAAATCTTGTCTTCCACACCTCTCAATATTGTCTCACACATCACTAATGCAGCTGTCAGCTTGGCTTGATGAGACTTGCTAAGATCCTCATACTTTAAGGTAGGGGTACTTATTTTTGTGATGGGAAGTCCTTTGGCAGTCTAGTGAAGCCTATGAGATCCTTCTCAGAATAATGGTCTAAAATGTATAAAATAAAATGGATAGGATTACAAAGGAAAACACATATACTTAAATGAAGTTATCAATACACACACACACACATACACACACACACATGTACACACATTTAAAAACAAGTTCATGGACTCAAATCCCTGCTTTAAGGTATCAATAGTTACAGCATCAATAGCCTGTGTGGTCTACTTCTGTATACTGCTCTTATAGTGGGCAGAACCACATTCTGTTCCATATACAATTTAGTCCCCTTCCTGTCTCCATGTCTTTTCACTGGTTGTCCTTCATATCTGGAATTTGCTCATTCCTAACCTCCACCTTTCAGAATCACTGCTTTTCTTCAAATTCAGCTCATTTCCCCTTCCATGTAAAGACTTCCTTGCTCTCCCCAGGTATTAATGCCTTAGCTGACAACAGTGCCTTTTATCTATTTTGCATGTACTTATAACAGAAATTCACATTGATCTGCTCGGATAGAATATAATCTCTTTGAGGGCAAGGTTGGCTTTACTTTTGTCTTTGTATCTCTGCCACCTACCATGGGGCTGGATGCTCAGTACAAATGAATGAAAAGCTCTTATTATAACTACTGCTTATGTGTCAAGCATTGTGCTATGGCTGTAGATACAAATACAAAAGCGAAGACAAGCCCTGACCTCAAAGAAATTGAATTCTAATAGTAGAAATAAATAGAGGAGATTGATGGTCAGGGAAGGGTGGTCTGGCAAGTCATAGAGATGATATATGGAATGATAGAGGAGCCAATTCATATATTCAACAGGAGTCTAGAATAGTGGTAGTTTGATTGCAGTACTCAGAAAAAGAAGTGTGTATGGGGGGTGGGGCAGGAAGGTTATTACCTAATCCTTAGAGAAAGGCAAGAAAATGACTGGGCTGAAAATGAGGATGCATGGTCCTAGGGAGTATAGAACCCAGTGATTTAGCTTCTCTCAGGGGGTTTGGTATGGTACATGGAACAAAAGCAGCAACAGAAACAGAGGGGAGAAAAATGGCAGGGAGGAGGATGAGGGCACGTAGAAGGCATTTAACAAATGCTTGTTCGTTGGTTTGACTTGGTTTGGCTTAGAGAATTCCTCATTTTCAAAAGTTTTCAAGAATAATTTGGATCACTCTTGTCTGGTTGACTGGAAAGCTTCAGAAGGGATTGCTTCATGCCTGCAGAATGGGATTGAACATAATGACTTTTAAGACTTCTTCCAAATCTAAAGTTCTATGATTTAGGATATTTGACTTTTTTTTTAGCCCAATATTCTTCCCACTATGCCATGTTATCGGTCGTAACATTTCATTCCTGTCTACTACATTTTCTCAAGCCAGGAAACATGCTGGTTGAGAACATGGGTATAGTTCAGATGTTCACATGGAAAGTTTAAGTAATGCTTGAAATGAATTAAGCTAAAAGGTAGAACAGTATGGGTTAAAGGAAAGCATTTGAGATGAACTTAGTAATGGAGTAACTAGAAATTCTTTCACTTGGGAAAAACAGCTGAGAGGCATGATGGAGATGAGGAGTGAGTGGACATGGGAGACAGTGGATAGACACGGCATGCACTATTACCATAGGGAAAGTCATCATGCCAAAAGGGAGGTTGACTCTCACCCCCAGGGGTGACTAAAGAGAAAAGCAAGCCCAGGACATGGAGGAGACTCAACTTCTTGTTGTAGGTAGCTAGCTGATGAAGGACCATAATCATTTCTAAAAGGAAATGATATTGGACATTCCTTTGCTGCAGGAAGAAAATTTGGCTTTTCCATTGTGGGGATCTTTCTCACCCCCATTTCAACACTTTGGGACAAAGCTCCATTGGCTCCAGGCTAGTCATGGCTCTGCTCTGGAGTACTGGATCCTAGTTCCAGCATAAACATTAATGATTAGATATTAGAAAAGTTACTTTCTGTCTCTGGGCCTCAGTTTCCTTTTCTGTAAAGTGAAGGTGTTGCACTAAATGCTGGTCCCTTCAAGCTCTGGATTTTTCTGACTGGAGGCTATCATAGTAGAATCACGCTTACCAGGCAGGAGAAGGTAGAAAACCTCTACTTTGCTATTCTCCTGTTCCCTGAGGCTGTGATGTCCTCAGACTGTCCTCTCTTCTTTCACTCCTAAGAGGCAACTGTTCCAGCTAAGGCTTTTCTGATGTATATTCATTTACAGGCATTCTAATTTTAAAAGTTCTCCATGTGAAAGGATGACTTTGATATTCAGCAGGAATTTATTTCTTCCTATTAGCATCACATTATACAAGTCTCTGACAGATTAATCACAGCTATTGTTTTGCTGTTTATTCTTACCACAGTATAATTTTACTTTCAAAATGTTTTTTTAATTAAGAAGGAAGTACAGTAGGGGGAAGGCTTCTTTCTAGCCAAAGGCTTCTCTAGCCCCAGGGGCATGCAGGTGGATGATGGGTGCTGCCTGCAGCCCCTGTGAAGACATCCCAGACGCCATTGCTGCTCTCTCACAAACCAGAACCAGGGAAGAATCAAGTCCTAGCAGGTGATAGGACTGTGAACACTTGGTTAGCTCAGAGCAATGTGTTTATCTAATAGTTTTCCCTTTTTGTCTTTTTAAAATTAACATCCTTATACCTTATGGCAAAAAAGAAAACCCCTACAATTTGATCAAAGGTCTTTCCTAACTGAAGCAAGAATTCTAGCTGTTCCATTGTTGCCTAGAATTAGGAAAAAGGTGAAACTTACAAGTTGGGAAGGGCCCGGACCACCTCCTGATCTGAAGTATCCTGGATAGTGCTCCCAGTTTGTTAGGCCCAGTATACAAGATCAAGGTAAAAATGCAAATGCCCTTAACAGCTATTCATTTAAAGGATTCATAGACAATTTTGAATCTATAGTCTAGCTTTGATTCTGTTCATTTTAAATCTGAATATGTTTTAGTCTTGTTTTTGTAAATTTCTAGTTTGACTATGTTCTAGCTTTAATTCTGTTAATTTTGAATCTATGTTCTAGCCTTGATTCTGTTAATTTCAAATCTATGTTCTAGCTTTGATTCTGTTTATCTACTAACTGGGTGATCTTGGTCAAGACCCTTAGCCAGAGTTTCTATTCAATGTCTCCATTTATAAATTATTCAATTGGATTTTGTGAGTTAATTTATATGGATGGTTCCTCCAATCATTCAGTTCACAACTCCAAAGTTCTTGACACATAGTTGATGTAGGAGGCAAAAAAGGGGTTAACAGAAAAACCTAAGACCCAAGCTCTAATTTAGATTTGAGCTCTAAGAGGGATTCAGACCCCAGTTAATGGATAACTTAAGACTTGAGTCTTCATCAATAGAAGTCAGGGTCTGAGTTCTTGTTACCTACATTAATCAACACCCATAACAATAACATAAAGAGGCAGGTCGTAGAGACCTTAACTATAACAATAATACATAGATAGGGCATAGAAATTCAACTGATAAATAAAGATATTTTGAAACTGGAGATGGGAATCAAAAAGAGACATGTGCAGGAAAAGCCAAATTTGTCCCCAGATTCCCCTTATGATGTGTAAATCCCCAAATCACACCTCCAGGGAAAAAGGTACCCACCTTAGGGGTTGGCTTAGGACCCCAGGAACTCCAAATTAGGATAGACCCTCCCCTGTACCTCCCGAAGGTGGAGATTATTATAATGAGACTGATAATCAGTTTATCCACACTATAAATATAACTCTTTTCTTTCCCTATTCATGAGATACCTTTCCACTTTTCTGGTTCTCTCCCTGTGTTCACTCACAGTCTTGCAATAAAACTTGGGAAACTGAGGCACTGAGTCTTGTAATTCTTCTGGGACGACTCACAATCAATTTGTTTATTCCTTTCTTCTTCTTTTCCCACCTCTTACCTTGTAATTCTTATCCACATCCTCCCCCATATTTGCCTCTGGGGTCTGCCCATTTTGTTGGGGGCCATCCTGATTTTCTGTGGACATGGATGATGGGACCCATGGATGGTCCCTCCATTATCCTTAATGCTCACCCTGTGACTAGCCCATTTTTTTTTTTAGTGCATTTCTTTGATGGCATTTTTACTCCAGTTCTTCATAGTTCTTTGTGATTTATTACAGCCTGTTCATACCCACTATTTGACTCTCCATTGTCTTCTGAGTGATTTTTATTTTTAATTCTTTTGAGATTATAGTGTTCCATGGCTCCTAGCCATACAGCTACAATGGCAGAACACTCTATTTTAAAGATGAGCCTTTGTTTTAGGGAAAGTTTAGAATCATTTAAAGCAACTTCATAATTTCCCAAAGACAATTCAGTCTCCTCTCCTGCTGTTTAATGCTGGACTCACCTCTTTGTCCATTTGCAGTATCTGTCCGAGGTACCAATTTTTCTCATTAAATTTATATGTACATCCTTTCCAGCCTTGTCTGTGGACCCATAGCATTTTGATCTGACCTTCTAATGTAACCTGAAGTCCTCTGAGACTTTCCATTTGCTCCACAGCTGAAATATCTTTCTTGTGTTTTCTTCCCCAATTAGAATGTGAGCTCCTTGTAAGCAGGGACAGTCTTGCTATTCTTTTTTTTTCCATTTTAGAACTTAGCACAGTGTTTGGCACACAGTAAACACTTAAATGCTTTTTCATTCATTCAGCTCTACATCACTATATCTCCATTTCTAATCTTTGTCTATCTCTATTCCCATCTCTATTTACTAGCCTTCAATAGTAAATCCCATTGAGGAAAATCTCTTAACCGATAAATATCAGCACCAACTCTGCAGTTTAGGGTCTTAGAGTGCAGACTGGGTTGCTGAGAAATGTAGTGACTTGCCTAGGGTCACACATTTAGCAGATGTGGTAGAAGCAAGACTATTCAACTATTCACTACTCCATATATTCTTCCCTCTACCCCACCCATTATTTCTCTCTGTCTCTTTCTTTTTCCCACTCTCTCTCTCTATCTCTCCCTCTCTCCCTTCCTTTCTCTCTCATATATAAATATATATCACATATATAATATATGTATAATATAGCTCATATATTATATGTAATGTATCTTTATCTGTGCATATATATACACAAATAGATACATAATTATACATCTATATAGATATCTATATATCTATGTTTATACATAATATCTGAGTCTATCTCTATCATCTATCTATCTATCTATCTATCTATCTATCTATCTATCTATCTATCTATCTATCTATCTATCTATCTATCTATAATTAAGAGTTGGAAGAGATCTTTGTGGCCATATACTTAGTCCAAACTATATAATGAAGGAATCATCAATACAATCTATCTCGCAAGTTGTCATCCAGCCTCTGAAGACTTCCAAGGAAGGGGAACTTATTGCTCTTCAAGGTGGCCCATTCCACTTTTGGTGACAGTTTTAATTGCAGGAAGACTAAATTTAACTCTTTGCAAATTCTACTCATCGTTCCTAGGGAAGGGAAGACCAAAACTCAAACTCAGATGAGTTTGTCAAAATGTCTACAAGTAAAGACTCAAGTGGGAAGATGATCTTGTCTCAAGACCAAAAAGCCTTCTTTGAAGAGCTCAAAAAGGCTTTTAAAAACCAAATGAGAGAGGTAGAAGGAAAAATGGAAAAAGAAATTAGAGAAATGAGAGTTATACTGGAAAAAGAAACCATATTAGATCTTTGTAATAGCTATTTTCTTTTCTAAGTGTTCATCAACCATTTATTTAATTATCCATTCTAGAATTTTCCCAGGAATGAAAGTCAAGTTCATGGGTCTATAGTTTGCAAACTGTTTTCTCTCCATTCAGTGTCTGGCACATAGCAGGTGCTGCTTAAATTCTTGTTGACTTGTTGAAAATCAGAACGTTGATCCTTTTCCAATCTAATGGAACCACTCCCATGTTCCATGATATTTCACCACTCACTGACAGTGGTTCAGCAATCACACCTGTCAAGTCTTTTAATGGTCAAGGAAGTAAGAGCAAGTAACTTTTATTTATCAAGCCTAGCTATATTTTTTCTTGGTATCCACTTATTTGTTTTGAGAATCATGTGTGCCTTATGATTTAGAGTGCAAATGTTATTCTCCTTGTTAGACAAAACAGAAGCAAAAGATAATTGAACAATTTTTCCTTCTCTCTGTTGTTAGATACCATCATCCCAGCAATGATACCATCTCAAGCAATGATCCTACCAGTTATTTGATCCTCTTTTTTTCTCCTAATATAACTACCACCTCCTCCTTTTATTGTGTCTTTATCTTCCTCTTCATTCTCAATTTTCACATTCCTGAAGCTATTTTTTGCAGAATTGTACTACAATATTATATTCATTCTCTGTTATCTGGCCTTGATTTTACTCTCTATAGATTTTTTAAACTAAGTTGGTTGGGGAAGGATGAAGAGAATAAATATTTATATAATACCTCCTATATGCCAGGTATTGTGTTAAGTGCTTTCTACAAATAATATTTTATTTGATTTGTTGAATTGCTTGGTGAGTTCCCTTACCACATACATTTGTATATTTGTATTTTCCTCCTCCCTTGTGTCTTCAGATTTTTATTCTTGAAACACCAACTATCTTTCCAGGGTTAACTTGTCCTGATACATTATTTTCATGGGATCTCACCTCTCTTGCCTTATCTTTCTTCTGAACTCTCTGAAATATGTTTCTCAAAATCTAAGAAGCAGATTGGACTCAAATTTCTTCTTATCCAGGACAGAGTTGTTAGTTTCACCTAAGATTTCCATTATTTCCCCACCTATAAGAAGTTCTTCCCTATTAGTAAGAATCAGATTTGTAATAAAATTTCCTCTTGTTGATTACTTTACCTGTTGAAGGATGTAATGATGACTGAAACATGCCATGAAAGTTATTAGATGCTTTGCTTTTGAGAGAGAGAAAGAGAGAGAGAGAGAGAGAGAGAGAGAGAGAGAGAGAGAGAGAGAGAGAGAGAGAGAGATTCCTTTGGGTAGTATAATTTGTGACCGTGTGAATCACATGAAATGAAGTGTCATCCACTTTCTTAAGTCTTGGGAAATTCTCTGTTAGATCTTGTGTACACACCCCAGAAAGAAAAGAGAACAGCATGTTAACAGATTAACAAATAGTTGCCCCTTTGTCCCTGAATAGGAAATCATCAACTACTGTTCTCCTTTCTTATAATTCTTACTGGATGATCTTACTAGGTGTGGTGTATGTGGTGTTCAAGGAAGACTAGCACCTCTGGCGTGAGAGCCCTTTTCAGGCTGCTCATCTACCTTTTTGGTCTACCTGGCACTAAATTCTCATCTCCAAGTGGCTCCAAGCAGCTGTAGAATGCACAGTGGCCACATCCCAGTAAACCATCTTGGTAGTAGGGTTAAACCATCTTTAGCATAACAAATAGGCCTCAAACCCATCAGTGAGTTAGGAGGGTTGTCTACCTCAAGCATGTGAGGTATTCCCCCTGTGGCATGGGTGGATAAGAACAATTTGTTCTAACTGCTATGAAGGCACTGTGGAGTGCATAGAACTTGGTAAGACATGGAAGACACTAAGGTCACCCACTGCATCCTAGGCCATTGCTAGTCATCTTGGCATTTATCTTGTCACTGGACTTTGATGACTCTAGAAGAGAGAATGAGACTGATGACTGTGCAACTCTGCCTCATTTAAATCCAATGAATGCATGAGTCAAGGCATTAGCCTGTGATGTCATTGATTCTTTTTTTAAAAATTGTTTTGTGGTCATTGTTTTTTTTTTTAAATTGTAACTTTATTTAGTATTTTATTTTCCCCCAATTATATGTAAAAACAATTTTAACATCCATTGTAAAAACCTTGAATTCCAAATTCTCTTCCTTCTTCCCTCCACCCTTTGAGAGGGCAAGCAATTTGATATAGGTTATATATGTGTAGTCATGCAAAGCATTTCCATGTTAGTCATGTTGTGGGAAAAAACCAGACAAAAAAGACATGGAGAAAAATAAAGTAAAAAAAATATGCTTCAAACTGTATTCGGACACAATCAGTTCTTTTTTTTGGGATTGATATCATTTTTCATCATAAGTCCTTCAGAGTTGTCTTAGATCATTGTATTGTTTAGAATAGCTAAGTCATTCACAGCTGACCATCTTACAATATTGCTCTTATTTTGTACACAGTACATTTCACTTTGCATCAGCTCATGTAAGTCTTTCCAAGTTTTTCTGAGAGCATCCTGCTCATCATTTCTTATAGCATAATAGTATTCAATCATAATCATATATTATAATTTGTTCGATCATTCTCCAATTGATGGGTATTTTCTCAGTTTCCAATTCTTTGCCAGTCATTGGTCTTCTTTGAAAATGAAGGACAAACAACAACAACAACAACTGGATGATCTTTCTACTATATCATATTTTTTTTTGGAAGGGCAATAAGCTTCTTCCTTCTCAGAGAATTCAGTTTTCTTCTCATTGGGAAGAGTCTCAAACCTGTATTTAAGCTCTAAGCATCCAGTCTATTCTCTAAAATTTTTGTATTATAGAGTAGACACTGCTTTGTTTTGGTGAAGGGAGAACCCTCCCAGGATGTTTCCTATAAAGATGAAATCATATGCATAGTTAAAAACATTATATTGTCATTATCCAGATAAAAGATATTCTTCATCGACTTGGTGGGTGGTTAGGCCAGGTTCTTTTAAATGGCAATGGATCTTGTTCAGGAGGTTTGGCAATGTTTCCAGGCTTGATGGTGCCAGTACAGTGTTATTAACAAGAATATTGGGGGCAGCTAGGTGGTGCAGTGGATAGAGCACTGGCCCTGGATTCAGGAGGACCTGAGTTCAAATCCAGCCTCAGACACTTGTCACTTACTAGCTGTGTGACCCTGGGAAAGTCACTTAACCCCAATTGTCCCTCAAAAAAACCCCAACAACCCAACAACAACAACAACAAGAGTATTGTAAGAACCTCACCATCTAGCAGGATTCACTTTTCGACTTGGTATCTGAGCTGGATCTCCTCTATGACAATGGCAAACATTTAGTATTTGTCATAAGGAGAGAATGTCTTCGGTTTTTTGTGTGAGGCAATTGGGGTTAAGTGACTTTCCCAGGGTCACACAGCTAGTAAGTGTCAAGGGTCTGAGGCCAGATTTGAACTCAGGTCCTCCTGAATCCAGGGCCAGTGCTTTATCCACTGTGCCACCTAGCTACCCCTGAATCTCTTTGTTTTATGTCTCTCCTGTTAGAAAATTATGGAGTCATCATGCAAGGTTGGTGTAATTGTTACATCTTTCAAATAATCTCATATAATCTTGATTTAGGCAAAGGATACATCTTGTTGATGTCTTTTAAAGCTCTGACTTGTTCTATTTAATCAAATGCCTTTTTACAATAGTCAACAGTAAACACAGTGGGATATTTTACTCTCTGTCTTTCAGTCAATAGAGTGATGATAAAGAATAAGTTTATTATGGAATATCACTTTCAAAAGCCTGTCTATTTTATACTAATACCATAGTCAAGGATGCTATTAATGGTATTAATCATTCTTATAAAATTATATATCAATGACATGTTCTTAGGATTGGCTTTTCTGAGGGGCAATAATAAATTCCATGATTATCCCTTTGCCATACCTTGTGTGTCTTCTTTTTCTTTAAATAGTTTGAGAATTATTCCTTCAGTGTCCTTATAATTATGTCACTGCCAACACAACTTCCCCCATACATACTTTGTCTAGTCCAGAAGCTTTCCCCATTTTTGTTCTTTTTAAGTATTATTTCTCTCTCCTTCCTGAGTATGTATGTCCTAGATTGATCCTGGAATTTGAGGTTCCATTATTCTTGATGGAGAAAAGCATTTATCATAAAAAAAAGAAACTTCTGCAGATCTTTACATATTTTATATGTTTGTTTTCCCTGTTCCTTCTAGTTTCTACTTTAAATGAGCTCAGGATAACTTTGTTTATTTGGGTCTCTTGCCAAGCTTTCTTTAAACTGATTTTATCCTCCACTACTTTTCTATATTTTATGATGCAATTTTGGACATAATCTTTGACCATTTTTTTCTATAATATTTTACAAATGTGTTATTATTATAAACCTGATCTGACCTTGGCAGCCACATATCTTTACTTGGAAAGTAAGTCAAGTGGTGGCTAACTGAGACAGTTTTTAGACATTTGATCTCTTCATTATGACAGTTGGCTTGAATTGGTTAAACTCTGTATAAATAATAATAAAGACATGCATTACAAAATTTTATTAATTTTTTATTTTAATAATACTAAAATATATTCCCAAAGAAATCATAGAAGGGGGAAAGGGACCCACATGTACAAAAATATTTATAGCTGCTCTTTACGTGGTAGCAAGGAATTGGAAGTTGAGGGGTGCCCATCAATTGGGGAATGGCTGGACAAGTTGTGGTATATGAATACAATGGAATACTATTGTGTTGTAAGAAATGATGAGCAGGAGGAGTTCAGAGAAACCTGGAGGGTCTTGCGTGAACTGATGATGAGTGAGATGAGCAGAACCAGAAGAACATTGTACACAGTATCATCAACATTGAGTGTTGACCTTCTGTGATGGACTATATTCTTCTCACCAATGCAATGGTACAGAAGAATTCTAGGGAACTCATGATAGAAGAGGATCTCCAAATCCAAGAAAAAAAAAAAAGAACTGTGGAGTATAGATGCTGATTGAACCATACTATTTCTTTTGTTTTGGGTGCTGTTGGTTTTTTTTTTCTATTTTGAGGTTTTGCATCACTGCTCTGATTTTTTTTCTTGTAACAGGATTAATGTTATTATGTGTATATATATATGTGTGTGTATATATATCTATATGTATATGTATATAGATATATAGATATAATCTATATCACATTACCTGCTGTCTAGGGGAGGGGGGAGGGAGGGGAGGGAGGGGAGGGAGGGGGAAAAATCTGAAATTGTAAAGCTTATATAAACAAAAGTTGAGAACTATCTTTACATGTAACAGAAAAAATAAAATACCTTATATGTAAAAAAAAATTAATTAATTAATTAATTAAAAAATAACACTAAAATACAATACATTTCATTTTAAAAAATATTACCTGGTTCTCACCAGGTCCAGTACCTCTCAATTTTCTTCATGATATTTAGGTGTGAAACTTCTGTTGAATCTACATGTTTTTGGTCTTTAACATTTCTTGTTCCTGATATTTTTTTTTAACATTGAAGACTTTTACTATTACTACTGCATTGAAATCACCGAGTATTTAAGCTTGTGGTGATTAAAAAATGACAGTTGAATTCTTCATGGAGTTTCACTATCTCTTTACCTTCTTCAATATCATTTGTGTATAAGCTAAAACTGTTTTCAGGGTTTTTATTAGTCTTTTGGCAATATGAATCATAAGGACACCAATAAGAGATAACTAAATAAGAGAGGGGCAGAGCCAAGATGGTGGAGGAAAGGTAGTAACTTCTTGGAGCTCCCCACATGTTCACTGCAAAATCCTCCAAATAATGCCATAAGACAATTCCTGGAGCAGCTGAACCCACAAAAGGATGGGGTGAGATCATTTCCTAGCCAAAGATGGTTTAGGAGATCAGTAGAAAAGGTCTGTTGTACCGGGGGTGGGAGTGGAACCCAGACCCAGGATGCACCAACACACATCTAGCCCCAGGGAGGCTACACCAGAGAAAGAGACCTCCAGAGCTTCTGAATCAGCTGCAGCTGTGGCTACTTCTAAAACTCAGCTCATGGTCTGGTGAAAGGATCAAGCTGCTGGCTGGGGGGCAAGGGTGGAGGGGGGGGCGGAGGAGATTACAGGGGTTGCTACTGGCACTGAGGTGGAACTCAGTTGTCTTGTCCATGCTGGGAAACCAGAACACAGTCTTGAGTGTCAGGCCCAGGTGAGGGAGGGGTGCAAGCACATCCAAAGCTAGCAACCATAGTGAAACAGAATTCTGTTTCTGGATTAAAGAGCAAGCAAGCTTGGGGCTATTTACAGATCAGAGAACAGGCCAGGGCAGTGAAGAACCTGCCTCTCCTCAAATTTATCCACCTGGGACCCCCTGAAGTTTAGGACAGTGCATCCTGGAAGCAGGGCCCCACTTTAAGAAGGAGGTAAAAGTCAAGAAAGAGGCTAGAAAAAAAAATGAACAGACAGAAGAATAATGTGCACCATTTAAAGTTTCTTTGGTGACAAGGAAGATCAAAATATACCCCCCCCAAGAATATAACAAAGTCAAAGCTCCTACATCCAAAGCTTCCCAGAAAAATATGAATTGTTCTCAGGCCATGGAAGTGCTCAAAACAGACTTTGAAGATAAAGTAAGAGAGGTAGAGGAAAAACTGGAAAGAGAAATGAGAGTGATGCAGGAACTTTATGCAAAAAAGTCAACAGCTTGAAAAGCCAAATGAAAAGCTCTCTGGAGAAATGAGAGTGATTCAGGAAAAAAAGTCAACAGCTTGAAAAACAGAATGGAAAAGCTCTCTGCAGAAAATAATTGCTTAAGAATTAGGATTGAACAAATGCAAGCTAATGACTTTATGAGAAATCAAAACACAATAAAGCAAATCCAAATGAATGAAAAAATAGAGAGCAATGTGAAATATCTCCAGCTGACCTGGAAAATAGATTCAGGAGATATAATCTGAAAATTATTGGACTACCTGAAAACCATGAGCAAAAAAGAACTTAGACATCATCTCCCAAGAGATTGTCAGGGAAAATTTCCCTGATATTCTAGAAGGAGAAGGTAAAATAGAAATTGAAAGAATCCACCAATCACTTCCTGAAAGAGATCCTAAAAGGAAAACTCCCAGGAATATTATAGCCTAATTACAGAGTTCTCAGTTCAAGGAGAAAATATTGTAAGCAGCCAGAAAGAAATAGTTCAAGTACTGTGGAGCCACAGTCAGAATAACATAAGATCTAGCAGCTTCAACAATGAAGTATCAGAGGGTATAGAATATGATATTCCAGAGGGAAAAGGAATTGGGATTACAACCAAAAATCACCTACAAAGCAGAACTGAATATAATTTTTCAGGTGAAAAAAAATGGGACTTCAATGAAAAAGAGGACTTTCAGGCATTTGTGATGAAAAGATCTGAACTGAGTAGAAACTTTGACTTTCAAATACAAGACCCTAGAGAAGCATAAAACGGTAAACAGGAAAAATAAATTATGAGGGATGTTAAAAGGTTAAACTGTTTGCATTCCTGCATGGGAAGATGATACTTCTAACTCATAAGAACTTTCTCAGTATTTGGGCAGTTGAAAGGAATAAATTTGGACAGAGGGCATGGGTGAGAATTAATTGCGAAGGGATCATATCTGTAAACCATTTATTGTTTGTCATTTTTTTTGTGGGGCAGTCAGGGTTGGTGGGCATGCCCAGGGTCACACAGTTGGGGAATGTCTGAGACTGGATTTGGGTTCAGGTCCTCCTGGGTCCAGGGTTGATGCTTTGTTCACTGTGTCACCTAGCTGCCCCATGATGACATCTTTAAAATAAAATTTAAGGGATGAGAGGATTGCACTGGGAGAAAGGGAAAGAGAGAGGTGGAATGGGGCAAAGTATCTCACATAAAAGAAGCAAGAAAAAGGTTATGGAGTAGAGGGGAAGATGGAGGAGGAGAGTGGGAGTGAATTAGCCTTACTTTCATCAGAACTGACTCAAAGAGGGAATAACATACACATTCAAGTGGGTAAAGTAATATATCTTGCCCTGAGGGGAAATGGGAGGGAAAGGGGATGGGGGAAGGGGTGAAGGAAGGGAGGGCAGATTGGGGGAGGGGCAGTCAGAAGCAAAAAACTTTTGAGGTGAGTTCCTGAGGACAGCTGCTCGGATACTGAGATGTAAGTGGCTTTTGTGCCAGAGTGGCTTAGGGGGAAGGCAGAAGTTAATCAGGAGACCATCCAGCAGTTTCTGGAGGAAAATGACCAGCTGATCCAGTGCATTGTGGAGTACCAGAACTAGGGGAGGGCTGCAGAGTGCACATAGTACCAGCATGTACTACACAGAAATCTCATTTATTTAGTTACCATTTCAGATGCCAGCCCAGCAAATGCTTCCAAGACAGTGGATTGATTTATTAGTTCTTGCTTTTTGTCATATTGTGAGTATGTATCCCCTTCAAATAAGTGGAGCCATGACTTTTGCCAAGTTGTTCAAGTTACACCTGGGAAACCATATTTCAGGCCCATTTTCAAGGGTGAAGGGTTCGAGCCAAACATTAAGAGCAACTGTATTTTAAATGTCACTTTTCATCACTCAGCACATCTATCTAAGTATTTGTCATCCAGCAGCACATCATTTTTCTGAATTGCCTTCTTTGGGGAGCAAAAACTATCAGGATACCCTTTCAGAGCTTACATCCTGGGCTGCTGGCAGAAAGGAAGCTGAGTGGGGACAGCAGCCATGACATTTCCCAGCAGTACCCTGTTATGTATGTACATACAAATGTAATTGTTCCCAGCAATTGTTTATTAAAGTTATGGTTCTCTGAAAAAACAAACAATTTTGAGGAGGGATAGGGTAAAAGAAGATAGAAAATAGATTAAATATCATGGGGAGTTAATAAGATGGAGAAAAACACAGTTAGCAATAGTAACTGGGAAAAAATTGAAGCAGAGGCAAGAGCAATGTAAGATGATGATGGCAATGATGATGATGATGATAGTGGTGGTACTTACTTTGCTGGGCTATTGTGAAGAAAATTCTTTGTCAGGTAAAAGGTACTATATAAATGTTAGCTATTGTTGTTGCAATAATCAACCTCATGGATGCTTTGTAAAGAAATCTCCCTTTAAAGTACTTTATAAATGAAGTTTCCTATTAAAAAAAAAGATGAGCAGGATGTTATCAGAAAAACCTGGAAAGATATACATAAGCTGATGCAAAGTGAAATGTACTGTATACAAAATACCAGCAATATTGTAAGAGGATGTGCTGCAAATGACAGTTATTTTCAAAATAAGGTCCAAGACAACTCTGAAAGACTTATGGAAAATGCAGTCCATCTACAGAGAAAGAACTGATGGTACCTGGATATAGATAGAAGTATATGTTGTTGTTGTTAGTTCCTTTTTCTAAAGTTTTTTTGTCTGCTATGTTTTGCATGACTGCACATGCACACCATATTGAATTGCTTGAGTTCTTAAGGGGGGGTAATAGGGAGGTTTTAAAAAGTTTTAAAAAGCAATGTTATGATTTGTTTTTACATGTAAGGTGGGGGGAAATTCTAAATAAATAAACAAATAGAAAAAAAGAGATAACTAAATAGTCCCACAAAATGACATTTCTTGTTGCTTTTTTATGTACGATAAAACCCACTCCATCATCTGCTCTATTTGTCTTGCCAAAGAGAATCTTTGAGCTAGCCTTCCATCTTAGTTGCAACATCCTTCTCTCTCCTGGCAACAACAACAATTATAATGATAATATCTGAGATTTATGTGGTGCTTTACGGTTTGTATTTATAATGTATATATGCATCTCATTTGTTCCTCATAACAACCCTATGATATTGGTGCTATCATTATCCCTATTTTATAGATAGGGAAACAGGCTTAGAGAGGTTAAGAATCTTGTCTAGGGTCACAGAGTTAGTGTTTGATGCAAGATTTGAATTCAGATCTTCCTGACTCTAAATCCAGCATTTTATCAACTATTCTACCTTTTTATTATTTATAATGAGAATATAACAAGTAATGTCATTCCCTCACTTGATTACTTTATCCGGTTATCAGTCATTGGATGAGGCTCTCACATTTAGAATACTAACAACTCAGGTAAAGTCTGAAGGAAGTAAAAAAATAAAAAACAAAACCCTGATTCTTAGCATCTATTTTCTACTATTCTGCCACCATCACTAGTATAAGGGGACCACACAGGACTGAAGATCATTTTGTATTGCTCTTTGTCTCATGGGTAACCATCTGTAAAATGGCAATACAATGTAAGCACCCTACCTTATAAGAATTGTTTGAGAACACAAAATAAGACAGTGCATCTGAACACATTTTGTGAACTTTTTTAAAAAAAGTAAATATCAACTTTTATTATGGCAATTACTCCTTGGCATGTTAAGGTATTGTTTTTAATGAGTAGACAAATATATTTTTAAGAATAGATAAATGCATTCTTACCAGAGATGTTCACCCTTTCGTGGAGGATACCCTTCAGAGGGTGCAAATGGAGCAGGACCTTCCTCTAGATCATAAGGCCCTCCAGTTCTGGTTGCCAATAACATTGTGCTGATTAGTTCAATTCCAAGAATTTCAAAGAGTCTCCTCCAACAAGATCCAGAACATTTGAATTCCTGGAACAAACCCAAATGGATGAACAATATTTATTATCCAAACTATTACATGCAGTGGTTGGGTGGGCAGTTCATTCATCATTTAGCGTATCTCTTTCTGGACCGGCACAGTAAAAGGGATAATGAGTTGAGCCCTGAAGTCAATAGTAGGAAGAGCATGGGATAATTGGTATTTGGACCATTATTTATGCAGTATATTTGTGCTCTCACTGTGTGTTCCTCCAGCACAGATCCCCATCTTTTTAGCACCAGTATTCTTCTCATAAAACTATATAGCTATGTCATGGAACACTATGGTTTCTGAAGAATCATAATTGCAAGTTGGCATAAGGGACAATGGAAAAGCAAATATGTGCATAAGTATGTTACAACATTGATGTACTCACAAAATGGTACAGAAGATATCACTTAGGGAATGTATGATGGGAAAAGAAGAAAGGTAGGTCATGTAGTGAGAACAAAGGATGAGAAATGGATAGCCTGAGTACTACATTGGTTCCCATGGGGTGTTAAGAGAACTGGAGGAAGTCCCCTTGGATATTAAGTAGATCATTCATAAAGGAGATATGGGAAGTGGTGGGTAATAATCAACAAGTCTGAGAAGATGTGGATAGGTGGAAATGTACACCTAATCATGGAAACCCACATGTGTGAGATAACAGATGCATTGAAGCATTGACATAGTTATTAACACCTCTACTACAGTGATACCCAGATGCCTCACATGGAGGTAATCTGTGAGGTTCTTGAAGTTAATGCCAACACAGTACTATTTTTGGCAGATCCTACCAATATAAAAATATTTTGTTCATGGTGACATAACTGTTGATGAAGGACCAGCTTTCCCAAGTTCTAAGAGACTCAGCACCAGGACCTAAGATTAGACATCTTCTCTTTTGCCCTTCTGAAATCTACACCTTAAATGAATCTAGAAACAAAGAACTTGCTTAGTGTTTCTCTCTTCATCCCTTTGGTTCTCCTTGAGGGAGATAATAAACTCAACATTGGAATGAATCCTAAGGTAGACTTGACTTAGCTGAGGATGAATATCCCAAGAATGTCTAATTTCTCTATATTCAGCCTGGTACCAGGACTTCACTGACTCTTGCCTTAATTGTCATGCAGGCCTAGGGACTAGACATTTGCTTTATTACATGTGCCTCCTCTCTTCCTTCTACTTCTTTCTCTGGTATTGAAAATCAAATAATATTATCTTGGTTACTATGAAGGGCATGCCAATATAGATCTTGGTAGCCCCACTCTGAATCTCTCTCCTGAGTTGCAGGCTACCTCAAGTCAGAGCTCCTTTCTCTGACTATCATTTTCTGTTTGTGCATACCTTTTAATGTTAGTTCTCTCCCTCTGGTGTTCCTATACTACTCTTCTAAGTTTTCCACTGTGCCTTGGGAATCAATGTTCTATTGCTTATCAATACTCCTTTATATTAGACCTATACTCTTCAGAAGAAGGACTAAGATTATAAGGAAGGATAACCTATTTGGAAAAAATATAAAAATATAATCCTATAGTGGGAAAACTGGATATTTGTTGAAATAGAGGGTTTTCACATATTCCTGATGAAATGACCAGAGCTGGATAAAAATTTGACATTCAAACACAAGATTCAGAAGAAGCATAAAAAAGTAAATATGAATGAGAAATCATAAGGGAGTTAAGATTAAATTATTTACATTACTATATGGGAAGATGATATATGTAACCCCTCAAGAACTTTATCATCATTAGGACATTTAAAAAGCACCTACATAAACAGAGGATATAATGGTGGATCTATTATGTTAGAATGGTCTCAAATGAAGAATGGAAGGGTAAAAAGGAGGGATGCACTGGGAGAAAAGGGAAGAGAGAGAAAGAATGGGGAAATTATCTCACATAAAAGAGGGGCATACATACACCCAGAGTAGGTTATAGAAATTCATTTTAACTGACAGGGAAGTAGGAGACGAAGGAGCTAAGAGAAAGATAGTGGGCATAAGAAGGAGGGTAGATTAAGGGAGGCAGTGATCGGAAACAAAACAGACTTTGAAGAGGAGACAGAATAAAAAAGAGAAAGATAAATAGAAGAAAATAAGATGGAGGGAAATACACAGCATGACTGTGAATGTGAATGGGATGAACTCACCCATAAAACAGAAACAGAGCGGAATGGATTAACAACCAGGACCCGACAATGTGTTGTTTACAAGAGACACATTTGAAACAGAAATATACACATGGAGTTGAAGCAAGGGACTGAAGCAGACTATATTATGCCCCAGCCAAAGTAAAACAGGTGGGAGTAGCAAACATCATTTCAGACAATACAAAAGCAAAAAATGGACCTAATTAAGAGAGAGAGTCAGGGAAACTACATTTAGCTAAAATATGCAAGAGACAAATTAAGATAAATTCTGAATATATCTGAGTCAAATGGCAAAGAAACCAAATTCTTGAAGGAAAAGTTAAATGTTACAGGAAAAGTTAAATGCTGAATTGACATTTTTTCTAGTTAGAAACACATTTTTATTTTTAAATTTGCCAATAAAAAATCCCATCTTTAGAACATAAGATATTAATACATATAACAACAAAATATTTTAGTACAGTAATATAGTAAAACTATATAAGCAGTATATCTCAATTTACCATCTCAAACCTGGATAAATCTAACCATACAATAGACAATACAGAAATTAAGTAGATACATAGAATTTTAGAAAAGTTAGATATGATAGCTGTTTGATGAATATTAAATGGGAATAGAAAAGAATATATCTATTTCTCATATATTTATGGCACTTTCACAAAACTGACCATGTATTAGGACATAGAACCATCACAAACAAATGCATAAAAACAAACATATTAAATACACCTTTTTCAGATCATAAGGCAATAAGAATTATATTCAATAAAGAGCCTTTGGAGCATGGATTAAAAATTAATTGGAAACTAAATAATCTAATTCTTATGAATTGGTGCGTCAAAGAACAAATTATAGAACCAATCAATAATGTCATTAAAGATAATGACAATAATGAGCCAATATACTAAAATTTTGGGAATGTAGTCAAAGCAGTACTTAGAGGAAAATTTATGTCTCTAAATGTTTATATCAATAAAAGAGAAAAATAATAGATAAACAAATTGGTTAACCAACTTAAAAAAAACCTAGAAAAACAGCAAATTAAAAATATTTAATTAGGCATCAAAAAATCTTGAAAATCAAAGGAGAAATTTTTAAAATTGAAAGTAACCCCCCCAACTATTGAACTAATAAATAAAATTAGGAACAGATTTTATGAAAAAAATACAATAAAAGAGATAAACTATTTACTGTTTTGATTTTTAAAAGGAAGAAAAAGGGCAGCTAGGTGGTGCAGTGGATAAAGCACTGCAGTGGATAAAGCATCTGAGTTCAAATCCAGCCTCAGACACTTGACACTCACTAGCTGTGTGACCCTGGGCAAGTCACTTAACCCCCATTGCCCCGAAAAAAAACAAAGAAAAAAAAGGAAGAAAAAAGTAAAATTACTGCATCAAAAATGAAAAGGGTTAATGCACAAGTAATGAAGATGAATAATAAAATAATTGTTAGGAGCTCCTTTTCACAAAAACAAAAAACAAAAAAACAAAAACCCCAAACCAAAACAAACCAAAAAAACCTGACAATCTAAATTAAATGAATGAATATGTCTAAAAATATAAGGTGCCCAGATTAAAAAAAGAGGAAATAGAATACTTACATAACTCTATTTTAGAAAAAGAAATTGATCAAACCAAAAGTGAGTTCCCTTAGGGAAAAACAAACAAACAAAAACCTTAGGATCATATGAATTTACAATCAAATTCTACCAAACATTTAAAAAAATTAATTCTAATTCCATATAAACCACTTTAAAAACAGGTGGGCGGTAACTAGATGGTGCAGTGGATAAAGCACCAGCCCTGGATTCAGGAGTACCTGAGTTCAAATCCGGCCTTAGACACTTGACACTTACTAGTTGTGTGTGACCCTGGGCAAGTCACTTAACCCCCATTGCCCTGCAAAAAAAACCCTCAAAACACAAAAAACAAACAAAACAAAAAATAGGTAAAGAAGTCCTACCAAATTCCTTCTATGACAAAATGTGGTTGTGATATTTAGACCAGAGAGAGCAAAAAGAGAAAAAGAAAACTAATGACCAATCTCTCAAATGAACATTGAGGTACAAAATTTTAAATAAAATGCTAGCAAGGACATTATTGTAATTTATCACAAAGACGATACATTATGACTAGGCTGGATTTACAGCAGGAATTCAGGGCTGGTTCAATATTCAGAAAACTATCAACATAATTGACCATATCAGTAACAAAAACATGAAAATAATGGGATTACATTAATAGGTGCTTAAAAATCTTTTGACAAAATATAATGGTTATTACTATTAAAAATAGCAGAATGTATAAGAATAAATGGAGATTTTTCTTAAAATTATGAATAGTATTTATCTAAAACCAAGAGTAAGCATTACCTATGACATGGTAAACTAGAATCTTTTCCAATAGGATTATGGGTGAAGCAAGAATGTCCATTGAACCATTATTATTCAGTACCATACAAAAAAACTAACCATAACAATTAGACAAGAAAAAGAAATTGAAAGAGTAAACATAGGCAAAAAGGAAACACAACTATCACTTTTTGTAGGTGATATGATGGAATGCTTAGTCAAAACAATAACTTTAGCAAAGATGGAGGATATAAAATAAACCCATACATAAGCATTTCTACATACTGTCAACAAAACCCAGCAGGACGAGATAGAAAGAGAAATTCCACTGAAAATAACTATAGACAGTATAAAATACTACCTGCCAAGACACAGAAAGGAATTATATGAACACAATTATAAAACTCCACACAAATAAAGACATATCTAAACAACTGGAGAAATGTGAATTGTTCATGGGTGGGCCAAGTGCATGGTTTATCTATAATACATAAAATGAGGGAGATGGAATGCATGATCTCGAAGGTCCTCTTCTAGTCTTAAATCTATGATCCCATGAGATGACATTAAAACTAAAGACATAGAAAAATAAAATTACCAAATATTTAAGAACTCCTCCTCATGGTATAATGAAATTAGGAGTCAGAGAATTTGGGTTTGAATGTGAAGGAAAGGGGTCTAGCAGTGCCATATTTCAAACTATATTACAAAGTAGTAATCAGCAAAACAATTTGGTACTTGATAAGAAATAGGGTGGTTGATCAATGGAATAGGTTAGGTACATAGTATATGGAAAGAAATGAGAACAGTAGCCTAATGTTTGATAAACCTCCAATCTTAGTCATTGGGACCCAAAATAACTATTTGACAAAAACTGCTAGGGACACTAGGAAATAACTTGACAGAAGTGAGGAACAAGTCAACATCTCACATCATATACTAAGATAAGTTTGAAATGGGTATATAGACATAAAGACTGATATCACAGTAAGCAAATTAGGGGAACATGGAAAAATATCTGTCATATTTATGGATAGGGGGAGAGTTCATGACTAAGCAAGAGATAGAGAGGATCACAGGGAGTAAAGCAGATAATTCTGATTACATGAAATTGAAAGATTTCTTCACAAACGAAATCAATGCAGCCAAAATTAGAAGAAAAGCAGGAAATGGAGAGGGGAGGAATTTATAGGAAATTTCTCTAATAAAGGTCTCAGTCCTCAAATATGTGGGGAACTGAGACAAATTTATAAAAATGAGTCAATCCCCTATTGACAAATGATCAAAGGATAAGAATGGACAGTTTTCAGAGGAAGACATTAAAACTATCAATAGTCATATAAAATACTCTGAATGATTAAATAGAGAAATTAAAAAACAACTTTTAGGTACCCCCCAAGCCATCAAATTGGCTAAGATGACAGAAAAGGAAAATGACAAATGCTGAAGAGAATATGGAAAAATAATCACACTAATGCTCTGTTGGTGGAGATGTGAAGTAGTCCAACCATTCTTGAGAGCAATTTGGAACAATGCCCAAAAGGCTATAAAACAGTTTATATACTTTGACCCAACATTACTGCTACTAGGGTTATACTTTAATGCAATCAGAGAAAATGGAAAATGACCCAATACATATAAAAATATTTACAGCAGCTTTTTTATGGTACTAAAGAATTGGAAAGTGAGAGAATGACCATCAGCTGTAGAATGGCTGAACAAGTTGTGGCACATGATTGTGTTGGATTACTGTTGCACTATAAGAAAGGACAAGCAGGATGGTTTCATTAAAACCTGGGAAGTCTTCATTGAACTAATGCAAAGTGAAGTAAGCAGAACTGGGAGAACAATTTATACACGTGTATATGTTGTTTCTGTCAAATAGAATATAAACTCCTTAAGGGTAGAGATTGCTTCATTTTTATCTTATCTCAGCACTAGCACAGTGATTGGCACCAAGGAGACAATAAGTGAATGAATGTTCAATTGAATTGAGTTGAACCAGAGAGTCAGCCCCCAGGGAACAGATTCTTTTCAGCTACAGTAATTTGTAAAGCTGTAGAGGGGTTGGGATCTACATCAGTTCAAGGGTTCTAGTAGGTCATAATCTCTATCAGTAAAAAGGTGGCCAACTGCTCCCTAGGGACACAGGGGGATAATGGAGAAATGGCATGAGAAACCCTCTCATTCAAACTCCTTCTTGCCTTTGACATCAGCATCACAGAATGGGGCTCAGACCACTGTTTCACCCAGGTGAGGTCTGTTCCCTAGGACATTTATATTACCCCAGGGAGCAGGCTTCCTGGAAGGGGTGGGGAGCAGACAGAGGGTGTCCCCACCCCAATGAAATCATGTCTCCTTAAAGTATTAGTTGACAGCTCAGTGAACACAAAGCTCTGTAGGAATGGGCCTCTTGATGGGTGCCTTGGAAGCTGTAAGAAAAGAATTGCCAGGAATGGTGTGAGAGGGGCCCGGGCTGGGGACTCAAAAGGCAAATTTGTCTACTTCACAATTTTGCTGGAGAGGCCACCCTGGTTAGGACACCGCAACCACTCTCCAGCCTCCAAATCCAGAAACACATTTTCATTTCACCATCTGCCCTCAAGCTCTGTAGCCAGAGCCAGACAGCAAGTCACTTGGAGCAGCAAGTTCATTTTTTTTTTTTAAAGAAAAACAGACTGTGGTGAGGGAAAAAAAAATGCTCGCCTGGGAAGTTCCAGTGTGTGATGTACCAGCGGTGGTTGGAGATTAAACAGGGCATCACAATGGTGTTGAATTTGATCTCATCATTGTGTGTGCCTCCTCCTTTTGTGTGGTCAAAACCTGGCTCTGCTCTGCAATGCCAACAACAATAGGAGGAAGCTCAGAACAGACCAATAGGGTGGGTACTTTGGGTCTCCAGGACCTCTGTGGCTTCTGCAGACTTTCCATGCTAACGCTGAACATGAACAATCATAACTTCTATTTTTATAGCTCTTTCATGTTTGCAAAGCAGTTTACCACCCAATGGTTCCCTGAGGTAGATAAGTACAAGGATCATTGTTCCCATTTTACAGATTAGAAAAGGAAAGCTCTGAGATGTTAGATGACTTGTCCATGGTCCCACTGATCTGAGGCAGAATTCAGATCAAAGTCTCTTGATTCAAGACTAGCAATCTTCCCATTACATTTCTGAAGCTCACAAAATCTGAGAATTGGGGGTAGGGGGTGGGGAGGGAAAAGGAATCTCAGCAGCTCTTTGGTCCATCTGATACATCAAATGAATTCCTACTATAACATACTTGATGAGTAGTGGTCTTGCTTCTGTTTGATACAGAAACTCTGGGAGTTGAAGTTCTGCCATTTCAGTACTAGAATCCAGCAGCCACAAAGGGGAGAAAGAAAGGAGAAAGGCAATGGATTTGGAATCAGTTGACCTGGCTTTGAAAAACACTTTTGTTTCTTATGATCTATGTGACCTTGAGTAAGACACTACATTTTAGAGCCTCAGTTTCCTCATCCATAAAATAAGGGAGGTGGGCTGTAGGATCTCTGATGCCCCCTTCCAGTCCTAAATCTTTGATCCTATGAGATGACATGAGAGGCAAAGAGAGAAAAATAAAATCAGCAAATATCAAAGAACTCTTCCTCATGGTATAATGAAAAGAAGAGTCAGATAATGCAGAAAAAGGTTTAATGTGATTGTACATATATAACCTATATCAGATGACTTGCTGTCTTGGGGAGGGGGGAGGGAGGGGAGGAAGGGAGGGAGAAAAATTTGAAATTAGAAATCTTATAAAAACAAATGTTGAAAACTATCTCTAAATGTAACTGGAAATAATAAAATATATGGAAAAAAGAAAAGAAGAGTGAGAGAATTGGGGTACATATATAAGCTCTGGTACTGAGGGCTGACACACAAGTTATTTTAACCTCTCTGAGCCTTGGTTTCCTGACATGTTAGAAAGATTTGGATAAGATGGCCTTATGCTCAATGATCCAGTGATTCTTTCCAACTTTGATTATTGTGGCACTATGATCTGGGGGTGGGGGTGGGAGTAGGGGGCAGGGAAGACCACAGTTGACCTTCTCCACTTGGCATCACAGTCCAAATTTCATGAACTTTTCAAAGGGTTGTCACAATTCTTTCAGTTGTTGTATCAACTATTGTCCTGAAAAAGGTACTATTGCCTGATACTTGGAAATGGTGTAGTGGGCAGAGATAATAACTGACATTTATATAGAGCTTTAAGATTTATCAAGCATTTTACATAAAATATCTTGTTTGATCCTAATAATAGAGGCAAATATCTTTAGGGATTATTATCTCTAGTCTCTTTTTCTTGTTTTTTTTTTTTTTCCTACCCAGAACTGTGATTTCATGGGTTTTGGGAACTTTTAATGATGGCAGTTCTCACATCATTTACAGTCTGAGACAGTTGCCTGAGGCACTCAGAGATTACATGGTCCCAGGGTCACACAACCAGTATATATCAGATGTTGGACCAGAACCCAGATCTCCTTGATTCTGAGGCTGGTTTTCCACCCACTATACAATAATGCCTTTTATTCCCATTTTGCAGATGGAAAAACTGAGGTTCAGAGAAATTACTATGTCCAGCCCAGGGTCACTCATATAATGTCTCAGGGATGGGAGTTGAACCCATTCCTGATTTATGTCTAGGTCCAGTACTCCATCTACTCTAACATCCTGCCTCTCTGTTGTAGTGATGAGTTGCAAAGTCACTTGGTCTATATTCTATAAACAGCAGCTGGCTCTGTGGAATTGGGGTGCAGGGATAAGGAGGCTGAAGTGCACACATACAGCATTATTATTAATGGAATAGAGAATTGAGTTCATAGATGAAACAAGCCAGCATCCCGGGAACAATGTACAATGTTGCATTGTTCCAAGGGTACTTTTAGCAATCTTTCAAATTCTCTGTACATGTGTAGGGGGAACATCCAAATGGGTTGGAGTTGGAAGAAAGTGAGGTTTGCTCAAGACATCTAGGGCAATGTTTGTAGATCTCCTGACAGAGGAGGGGAGCACACAGATCATGCCTTTTTATGGGGTATTTCCATTCCAAAGAAAGCAAAATCATTGGAAACACACTGTCTCCGTTAACATTTTTACAGACTTTGATATCCTTTTCAGCACTTTTTTTTTATAACGTGGATATTAGTTTCAACTTTAGATGGAATGGTTACACAATTTCAGTTTATTCTACACATTTCTCAAATACTGGGGCACGGTAAACATTGTGAGCTCTCTGACTGCCTGGTGTGTCTGGCAGAGGGAGAAGTAGCCACTAGGCTTTCAGATACATTTTGCAGATATTGAGGGTTTGGGATTATTATTGGCAGGTTCTGGCAGAGTCTCTGCCTGCCCTCTCCACTCTTCCTACCACCAACCCCAACCCCCAACAAAGGCACATTCTTTTGCCCCTGAGAAATTTGCAGATCCTCATTGCCTAAAAAGGTGGTTAATCTTCCCTAGATCCTTAGCAGTTCTTAGAAGAGAAACCGCTAAAAATGGATGTAACCCAAAGTTTCCACAAATGAGAGGGGGAGTTTCAGTGTTAATTGTTTCAAATAGCTATTTCAAATGGCTAATAAAAATGCAATAAAAATGATGGTCAAGCACTTTGCAAATGTAAAAGTATGACATGTAAATACATCATAAAACTATGAATATGGGAGGCATGTTGGAAGTATCTGTTTTCAGTTATGCTTAGCCCCTGGGGAGGAACTGGAAGAACATTTTGCAAAATGAGTGGTACAAAGCCAGGAGAAAGAGGCAAAGGAAATTTTCTTATTAAGAGATGAGGGAAGGGGCAGCTAGGTGGCACAGTGGATAAAGCACTGGCCCTGGATTCAGGAGGACCTGAGTTCAAATCCAGCCTCAGACACTTGACAGTTACTTGCTGTGTGACCCTGGGCAAGTCACTTAACCCTCATTGCCCTGCAGAGAGAGAGAGAGAGAGAGAGAAAGATGAGGGGATAGGAAGGTGGCACCCTACTTTGTGTGGTATAGTGGAAAGAGCCATGTCTTTGGAGTCAGAAGTCTGTTGTTGTTGTTCAGCCATGTTTCAGTCTTATCTGACTCTCCGTGACCCCATTTGGGGTTTTCTTGGCAAAGCTACTGGAGTGATTTGCCATTTCCTTCTCTAGCTCATTTGATAGATGATGAAACAGGCAAACGGTGAAGTGAGTTGCCTAGGGTCACACAACCAGTAAAGGACCTAAGTTCAAATCTTGAGTCAGACATGAGATACCTTTGGGAGCTTGAGTAAACCACTTAGCTTCTCTAGGACTCAATGCTCTCATCTGTAAAATGTGGTGGTTGGACTAAATGCTCTCTGAGGTCTTTTCCTGTTCTACCTCTGACCCCACCATATTAAATGTAGCATTTGGGGCTTGTTATCATTCCTCAGCCTCTATTTCTTCATATGAGTGTAAGAGGAGCCTCAGAAGATGCCCAAGTCACCTACCATTGAGGTGTTCTGCATCTAGGTGCATCCTGCCATGCCATATCAGGTGAGGGGCAAAACAGCCTCTTTACATTGGCCACATAGCCTCAAGGAGCTGCATCTTTCAAACCTGTGAGACTAGGACCCTTGCTTTTTTTCTCCTTCTCCTTCTTTCCTTTGTTGCTTCCAGAGAGTGTGAAGTTTGCATTCACAACAGCACCAATTCCATGAAGTAAACTTGAGTCGGGGTGTGGGTGGGGAAGGACATTTTCTCCTGCCCTTTCTTTTAGGTTTCATGGCCCCCCAAATACTTATATACGGTTTCTATTTGTAGGTGGTAATACCCATTAGACCCAGAATCAAGAGATGGCCACCTTGGAGTCAGGATTCCAGGCTTTATGTGACAGCCAGCTGACCTGGAAAGGAAGTCCTGAGAAGCCAGTGTTCTTCAGACTAGAACTCAAGGGGTGCTTTGGACTTGGTATTTGGGACTCCGCTAAATAGTAACTCACCTAAGCTATGAACATAACCTATTTCTCCTCCCCATTGTATAAGGTGGTGCAGGGAAGGGGGTGGGGAGCACTCCCCCACACATGAAAGGACATATTTGTATATTCGTTATACCTTTGAAGTCAACATTTCTCTGTGAAAGTTAATCTCACTGTTAAGTGGCTAATGTGGCATAGGGGAACTTTAAAACTGGGGGAACAGCATCATTGGGGGCTGTAGCCAATGGTAGAGAATCTAGACAGTCCCAAATTTTCTTAAAGGTACTGAGAACTCTGGGAGAGGGGGGAAATATAATATATATGGAGCCACAGTAGTCACTGTCACGTGTATGAAAATAATCATTATAACACCTTACTTTGTTCATAAATCTAGAAAGAAAAATCACAGATCATTTCTTCCCACCCCTCCTTTTACAGAAAACAAAACTTAACCCTCCAAGATTAAGTAACTCAAAGGCAGTTTTCTGGCTTGGTCCACTAAACTTTGTTGTCCACTCTACTTTCTCAAGGATGGAATAACTGGACACCACACAGAGTGCTTATTGTTGTGTTTTTTTCTCAGAACTAAACTTCCTCCAGAGGGGTGCTAGAGCCAACCTGAACAAGCTCATGAGAGCTGATCATTAAATTTTCATTGTGAGCATGTATGCCTAGGAAATGAGCAAATGGTACAAATGAAGGCTTGAGTGTATTATTTTGTTAAGAAAATAAAAGAGAAAATGTTGAGAATGTACATTAAATTCAAGAGTGTGTCATGGGTATTTTTCCCCCTCAGAGAGACTGTTGTTAAACATTTACCAGCAGACTCCTGGCTCACCCCCATACTCCCATACTGTAGGTGAAATTATTTTGACTTTTTTTTTTTTTTTGCAAGGCAATGGGGATTAAGTGACTTGCCCAGGGTCACACAGTTACTAAGTAAGTGTCAAGTGTCTGAGGCTGGATTTGAGCTCAGGTCCTCCTGAATCCAGGGCTGGTGCTTTATCCACTGTGCCACCTAGCTGTCCCTCTAGGTGAAATTTTAAAGGAGAATGAGGATCACCTTCAGTGCCTTCCTTCCAGGTTCAGTATTTCTTCCTGTCCAATTTATTTCATGGAGTGCTCTTTTCATGTAGAAAATCAGCTGAATGAGGTTTAATGGAAAAAAGCACTGACCTGGGAGTCAGGAAACCTCATGCCCAACTGCCCACTTTCTAATAGCATAAATCACTTCATCAATCTTGATGACATATTTTGTTTTTTTAATTGATTAATTCATTTCTATGAGTCTGTTTCCTCATCTGTAAAATAAGGATAAATAAGTTAAGGCCCTTTCCCGTTCTAAGATTCTATGACAAAATAATTAACATTAAAGTATTTGAGTTTTGATGCTATCTTGCCCCGTTTTAAGTTCACTTGGGAATGTGAATGTTGAGAAAATGCAATTCTTAGGGCAGCTAGGTGGTGCAGTGGATAAAGCACCAACCCTGGATACAGGAGAACCTGAGTTCAAATCTGACCTCAGACACTTGATGCTTACTAGCTGTGTGACCCTGGGCAAGTCACTTAACCCTCACTGCCCTGCAAAAGAGAGAGAGAGAGAGAGAGAGAGAGAGAGAGAGAGAGAGAGAGAGAGAGAGAGAATGCAATTCTTAGCCCAAAGAGTCAAATCTTTAATGGTGGGATTTCAGGCACCATAATGACTAAACAGAGGAAATGATCTTAGGGATCCCCATCTTAGCCCCTCAAATCACCCAACACAGGTAAGTAGGCCTGAATTAGTCCCATTTCTGCCTTCCTCAAAACTCATAGATACCAGGTCTCAGCACTTAGGGGAGAAAACAAAATCATCCATAGAGTCTGTAGTTCTCTGCTAAATCAGGTTGTTTGAAGGTTCTTTTAGGCTTAGATTCTCTGGGTCCCCACTTTAGTTATGTTTTCCCCAATAACATTAGGCTGAATGAAATGGCATTTGTCTAGAACATAGAGGAAGATTCTACTGCATTTGACTTGAGAAACTAAAAAAATGAAAAAAAATGTTAGTGATGTCTGAGCTTCCTCTGCTCTATAACCAATGACATTTAGCCCCTGAATTGCCTTCCACAGTTCACCGTTAAGGCAAATTCAAATCTTGGGAATGGGCTTCCATGAACCTGTAATCCCTCCTTTAGTACAGATTGTAACCTCATGCACATCTTTTCATCTGTGTCCATATCTATGTGAGCATTCTAATGTCCATGTTCCTCAGTTCTCAAACACATAGAGAACTGAGTCAAATGTGTTAAAATGAGAACCATTCCCTAATTGATAGATGAATCAAAGCCATCTATAGCCATATGAACAATGGCCAAAGGGCTATAAAACCATGCATATTTGAAATTGTGGTGATGACCATCAGTTGGGGAATGGATCAACAAGTTGTGGGATGAGATTATGATGGAGCACTATTGTGCTGTGAGAAATGATGAGCAGGATGCCATCAGAAGGATTTCTGAAAAATGCAATCCATCTACAGAGAAAGAACTGATGGTATCTGAATATGTTTTGCATGACTGCACAAGTATAACTTATATTGAATTGTTTGAGTTCTTAAGAGGGTGGGGAGGGAAAGAGGAAGAGAATTTGGAACACAAAGTTATAAAAATTGATGTGAAAATTTGTTTGTACATGTAATTTGGGGAACATTCTAAATAAATAAATTCTAATGTCCATGTTCTTCCATAAATCTTCCTTAGAGACTCTACGCAATGACCAGAGAACTTCTTCTAGGTTGTTTTTACTGTTTTGTGGTAAAAATCTCTTGCTCTTCCTTTTTGGTTATGATCTAAGTTCATCATCTATCTGTGATATTGATCATAATGGACTAAAACAATGGCTTGTCTATCCAGGTACCAGTTGACACAGTCATTCTTCATTAATTTATGGGATTTTTTAAAATGATAATTTTAGGTCAACCTCTTCTGAGTGTTTGTGAATATGGCATTGAGGACACACTGTAGCATTCAAGGACTTGAGGCAATCAGCACAGTATCATCTGAAGACCAAAGTATCTAGAAGACCTCATAGGGATCCTGTCTCATGAATAGGACCTCATACAATTACATATTTAAAACTGAAAGGGCCCTCAGAGGCCATTGCACCCATTTCTAACCCCCCCTTCAATTTTACAGGTGCAGAAAGAGGCTCTGGAGGTTAAGTGCGTTTCCCAAAGTCACATAGTGAGTAAGTGTCTGAGGTGGGATTTGAACTCTGGTCTTCCTGACTACAATTCCAAAGCCTTATCTACTATGTCATGCTATCTTCCATGAGAGTGGAGCAGAACATCTTTGGTGAGTTTATATTTCCCTGCTTTGTGCCTCACTTGACACTCACAATGACCAAAGATCATTGCATCTATCAAGTACTCTTTAAAGACAGTTGCACATCCCTGGGAAATACCTTGTTTTTGAGTGGTATTTTGTTCTACACAGTCAAATGCTTTGGAAAAATATAACCATCTGGAAAGTAATTTGGAATTATTCTATAATATATAATTAATTTGAAATTAATAGAGAATTAGGAAAGTGACTGAAATGTTCACACCTTTCACAAATTCCACTGTGAGGTACATACCCCAAGGAAGTCAAACACAGAAAGGTCCCATATATAACAAGAGAGTCATAGCAGTACTTGTTGTGGTGGCAAAGAACTGAAAACAAAGTGGTTGTCTATTGTTTAGAAAGAGGCTAAACTGACTGAAGTATATAAAAGTAAGAAACTAGCACAATACCATAAGAAATGACAAATATGAGGAGTTTAGAGAAACCTGGGAAAACATGAATTGAAGAAGAGTGAAGTAAGCAGAACACGATATACTGTATATAATGATTATATCAAATTGTTGTTACTGTTTGTCTTTCTTTCTTGAAGAGGACTTATGATGCAAGCAAGGTGATGTCATGACTTGCAGTGAATTGGATTTAAGTGAGTGAGGGCTGTGCAGGGTCACCAGCCTTGCTCTTTCCTCCAGAGCCATCTTGGTCCAATGGCTAAATTTTCATAAGAACTACTGGAGGTTTCCCTGGATGCAGTGGGAGACCTTGACCTTTTTAAGCTAAGTTTTTTTTTCCAGGTTTCAGTTTGTCTGAGGCAACAGTCATAATAAATAGAAAGAATAATAACAACATTAAAAAACTGAACTCTAAATGAATAGAATGACCAACTTTAATTCCAGAGAAGACTTGAGGAAATTAACTTTTTTCCATTTATTAAAGAGGTGGGGGTGAAATTTCATCTACTGTTCATCAAGGTTATGTTGGTTTATTTTGCTGAATTGATTTTTCTCTCTTTAGATTTTATAAGGGATTATAAGCTTATGAGGTAGGTAAGCAGGAAGGGTTATATTCAAAATGAAAGTGAAATGAAAACAGAAGAAATCCATTTTTGAAAAAGAAAATGCAACTCCCTGAAATAACAACCAAGCATTCAACACAATGGGATCTTATATTCTCTTTGTATTTTAGTCAATTGTTTGACTATGAAGGTATGAAAATGCAATCTACTATAGAAAGTCATTTGTGAAAGTTCATCTATCCCCTTTTAATTTTTTACTGAGAAGTGTCCTTGATACAAACATAGATCATTCTCATATTTTCTAGAGATGAGAAAATAAGCGAATTGATCAATAGGTATTAATGCTTGTTTGATTAACTTTTTTGAGCAATCACACAATTCATTATTTGTCTAGTTGTTTAGTATCTTTTTTTCTTTCAGATATTTTGAAAATTGTCCCTCACTTTTAAAAATTGTGTTGCTTGTAACAATCAATGAGTCTTCATCCATGTCACACCTACTGACCATGGGTGTTCCCTAAGGTTTTCTTCTGGACTTTCTTTTCTCTGTATACTATCTCACTTCACCCTTGGTACAATTGTCTTCTCTCTGCACTGATTCCAGAACCTACATATTCAGCCCCAGTTTCTCTCCTGAACTCCAATACCATATCAATAAATGCTTCTTGGACCTCTCCAAACTGAATGTCCCCCTGCTATTTTGAGCTTATCATATCCAAAATAGAACTTAGTATCTTTGCCCCTAAACTTTCCCTTCTTGCATACCTTTTTGCTACTCTCAAGGGTACCACTATCATTCCAGTCATCAAGGTTCTTAACCTTGGTGTCACACTCAACTTCTCACTTGGCAATCTGTTGCCAAATCTTGTCATTCCTACTTTCATAATATTCCTTTGTTGAATGGGCCTTCTTTCTAGTTTTCCATCCTGGACTTCATTGCAATAGACTTTTTTTTTTTGAGGGGCAATGAGGGTTAAGTAACTTGCCCAGGGTCGTGCAGCTAGTAATTGTTGTGTCTGAGGCCAGATTTGAACTCAGGTCCTCCTGGATCTAGGCCTGGTGCTTTATCCACTGCGCTACCTAGTTGCTCTCCCTTCGCACCTCCCCCCCACCCCCCCTCCCAATAGACTTCTAATCAGTATCCCTGACTCAAATATCTCCCTACTCTAATCCATTCTTCATTCATCTGCCAAAGTGATTTTCTTAATGTGTGGGTTTGACCAGTCATTCCACTACTCATTAAATTCCAGCAGCTCCCTAGCAAAAAATAGGAATTTCTCTTTTTAGTATTCAAAGTTCTTCAAAACTTGGCCAATTCTTACCTTTCCAGATTTCTTGCACTTTACTCTCTTCCATACTATATGATCCAGCTACACTGGCCTACTTTTTCTTGTCATTGTTCAGTCATTCAGTCATGTCTGAGTCTTTGTGACCCTATGGACCATAGTACACGAGGCCCTTCTAGCTTTCATTATCTCTTGGAGTCTGTTCAAGTTTGTGTTTGTTGTTTCCAGGACACGATGTATCCAAATCAACCTCTGCTCTCCCCTTTTCCTTTTGCCTTCAATCTTTCCCAACATCAGGTCTTTTCCAATGAATCCCATCTTCTCATTATGTGGCCAAAGTATATAAGTTTCAACTTCAGTATTTGACCTTCCAGTGAATGGTCTCAATTCATTTCTTTATAGTATTGACTGATTTGATCTCATTCTTGTCCAAGGAATTCTCAAAAGGCTTTTCCAGCAGCACAATTTAAAAGCTTTGATTCTGTGGTGCTCAGCTATCCTTATAGTCCACCTCTCACGGTCATACATTGCTACTGGAAAACCTATAGCTTTGACTATGTGGACTTTTTTTTGCAAGTTGAAATGGCTCCTTTTTTTTTTCTTTCTTTTTTTTTTGTGAGGCAATTGGGGTTAAGTGACTTGTGCAGGGTCACACAGCTAGTAAGTGTTAAGTGTCTGAGGCCAGATTTGAACTCAGGTACTCCTGACTCCAGGGCCGGTGCTCTATCCACTGTACCACCTAGCTGCCCCTAGCTATGAAATTAAAAGACATTTGCTCATTGGAAGGAAAGTTATGGTAAATCTGGACAAAAAAGGAGCCATTTTAGGGGGCATCTAGGTGGCACAGTGGATAGAGCACAGGCCCTGGAGTCAGGAGTACCTGAGTTCAAATCTGACCTCAGATACTTAACACTTATTAGCTGTGTGACCCTGGGCAACTCACTTAACCCCAACTGCCTCACTAAAAAAAAAAAAAAAAATTCATAGCTACAGTTGCCTTCTGCAGTGATCTTTGAGCCTGAGAATATAAAATCTGGTACCTGTTTCCATTTCTTTTCCCTCTACTTGCCAGGAAGTGATGGGACCAGTTGCCAAGATCTTAGTTTCTTTTTTTTTTTTTTTTTTTTTTTGCTATTAAGCTTTGAACCAGCTTTTGCACTCTCATCTTTCACCCTCATCAAGAGGCTTCTTAATGTCTCTTCACTTTCTGCCATCAGAGTGGTATCATCTGCATATCTGGAGATTGTTGATATTTCTCCCAGCAACTTTAATTCCAGATTTTGATTCATCTAGTCTGGAATTTTACATGATGTATCTTGCATATAAGTTAAATTAATAAGGTGACAATACACAGTCTTGTCATATTCCTTTTCCGATCTTAAATTAATTAGTTGTTCCATGTTGAGTTCTAACTATTGGTTCTTGGCCTGCACACAGGTTCTTCAGGAGACAAGTAAGATGATCTGATATTCCCATCTCCTTGAGAATTTGTCATATTTTGTTGTAATACACAATCAAAGGCTTTAGTGTAATTAGTGAAGCAGAATTAGATTTTTTCTGGAATTCCCTTGCTTTCTCCATAATGCACCAAATGTTGTCAATTTGGTCTCTAGTTCCTCTGTCTCATCAAAAGCCAGTCTGCTCTTCTGATAATTCTTGGTTCACTTATTGCTGAAGCTTAGCTTGCAGAATCTTAAGCATAACTTTGCTGGCATGTGTGAAATGAGCATAATTGTTTGGTGATTTGAACATTGCTTGGCATTTCCCTTCTTTAGGACTGGGATGTAAAAGGATCTTTTCTGATCCAGTAGCCACTGTTGAGTTTTCCAAATTTGTTGCCATATTGAGTGCAGCACTTTAAGAACATCATCTTTTAGGGTTTTAAATAGTTCAACTGAAATTTACTGGAGTACACTGGTCTACATACTATTCTTCAAACATGACACCTCATCTCCTACTTTCATGCATTTGTATTGGCTCTCCCTCATGCCAGCTCCCCATACTAGTGACTTTCCTGTGAGATTACATCCCATCTACTTTATCTTGTATCACCGAATTATTTACATGTTGTTTCCCACTAGAATTGTTGATTAACAATCAAATCTTGGAGTGACCCTGCTGATATAGTACTTTGTAAGGTTTAAAAGGAAAGTTGTTGGGATTTGGGGGTGGAGCCAAGATGTCTGAGGAAAGGCAGTGACCTTTCAGAGCTCCCCACACAATCATGCCAAAAGGAAAGTTGTTCCCAAGAATCCTGTGAAGTAAGTAGTTTATACATCAATAGTTTGCAGTACTATGAGTATTCATTCCCTCAATGATACACATTCCTGTCTTGCTGTAGTTTAGCCCTCCAGAGCCCAAGAGTTGGCCTCCTCAGCAGCAGAGATTTCAGGCATGTACCACCAAACCCAGCCCCAGCAGTTTATAAAAGGCTTCTCCTTTCTTCCTATTCAACTCTGGACCCAACTCATCATCCATCTGCAGCCTCTGTCCCAGATATATGAACCAATGGATATGAGGCTCCACAAATCCAGGGCTTTTTGCACTACATCATATTTCTTTTCCATAATAATGAAGAGAATTTAAAATATTGTACAAGTATGGGAATTTTCAAAAATAAGATGTCAGAGTCCACTTATTTTTAACTGTACAAATTAGTTTAACAGCACAAACATAAAAGTCTTAATAAATAGCAGCTGGATATTCTTGGGAAATTGTAATGTTTTTTTATTTAGGAGATCAGTACTTCACAGGTGGGTTTATTAGCCTGGAGAAACTATATCAAAATCCACAATTTCCTGATCTTTCTTTTCCATCTAAGTTGCACTTCTTTCTTTGAGTTGGAACAGGCTTAGGGTTATAAATTCGATTCAGTTCCACAAATAGGCTTAGATATTGGGAGAAATTCTCTTCCAGTGAGGACACCCAGGAATAAAATAACACTAGAAAGACTAAAAATACAAGAAATATTTAACAAATGTTTTTCAAATTTATTTTACATCTGACATTCCTTTAGGTGTATGTACAAGCTAGTGTGGGGTGGGGAGAATACTAAGAGGAGATAGGACAATGAGTGAGAGACTTTCTGGCATTTCCTTTGATGGACTTAATTCTACTTCTCCACTTTTATGGGGGTCCATGACACATAGTAGATGCTTAATATTTGCTGATTTTTGTGCTCCTATAACTGCTTATAGATTCTCGGGGAAAGAGAATATCCCTCAGAAAAAATGCTTAGTGCTATTCTCTGCTATTCCATCCTCTAGGAGAAGGGTTCTTAACCTGAGGTTTGCAAATTTGTTTTAAAAAACATTTTGATGACTGTATTTCAACATAGTTGATTTCCTTTTAAATCCTATGTATTTTATGAATTTAAAAATAGTATTCTGAGGAGTTCCCCCAGGTTTCATCAATTGACAAAAGGGGTACATGGCAAAAGAAGAGCTATGAACCAATGTTCTAGGAGAAGAGAGGAGATACTACCCAGAAAGAGACTCCTTGGAGATCGGTATCTTTAAGTCTTGCCCATGACTTCTTTTCTAGTCTGGTTATGTTCTGAAATTTCCATGCCTGTATCTCTGTTCCTTTAAGGTCTGGAAGCAGCATCATGCCTTCTATAGTCCAGGTTTTAGACCAGACCTGTTGACTAGTACAGGTGTCTCTCCATGTCAAGGAACAAGTCAATTTTGAATCAAGGAAGCCCAACTCTAATAACAATAAAAACTTACCTCCTGAATCTGGTTGATGCATTGATGATCACTTTCTGACTGAAATTGGATCTGGAATGAATGAATTATTATTATCCCCGTTCCAAATTGCTAGAAGGTAACTTGCAGTCAATTAAATCAGTCTAGCAACATACATTCATTAAGAACTTATTGGGTGGCAACCACTGTGCTGGACTCTCAGGATGTACTGTAGATACAAAGAATGAAACAATTGCTACTTTTAGGGGATTTACATTCAAGATGGCATGTACATCTATAAGAATATAGAGAATGCATATCAAGCGAATAAACACAGAATAAAGTCAAGGTAATTTTAGGGTATGGGACTAATAGCTGAGAAGAGGGGATAAGGAAAGATTTTGTTTTTAAAATGGTAGTTCACCTGAATATTGAAGGAATAGAGAGAGATTCTATGAGGCAGAAAGAAGGCAGGAAAGAAATAGTCAGTGCAAAGTGTCTAGAGAGAGGAGATGAAATACCATGTTACAAGATCAGATGAATGCTAGTGTGGCTGGATTGTAGAGTGTAGGAAAGGAATAATTGTATGATAAAGGAAGGGTAGTCAGTTCTAATTATGATATTGCCAAGGAGGGCTAAGTAGGCAGGTTCTTAATACTACAGAAGATTCAAAATTGAGTGAGACATAGTCCTTGCCCTCATACAGCTTGCTACTTAGTCATGAGGTTGATAAACTCAGTGTGAAGGGTCTAAAATGAAGAAAAGCTCTTCCAGGCTCTGCAGTACAAAGGATTTGTGACTCGTCTTTGCTACACATGTAATTTATACTTGTGACTCATTGTCATTATGGTCTATGTTTATTTGTTGAAGAATGAGTCACAGATTGATGATGATAATGTTTTGTAGCTACTGTTTATACAACATTATTTTACTAGAGTCTTTTCTATGAGCTAATTGAGTCTACTGGATGATTTTTAATGGGAAGTACACTGGTGGGGACTCATGAGTTACAGTTGTCAGAGTATAGCCTAACAGTGTTATTCCTAGAAATCAGAGGCAGTACCTTGCCCTCTGGGAATGCAATACACAAGAATTAGTTCAAGTTAGGGTTGTAGCCCAGGTGACATATTATGGTTACACTATTTACCTCTTGAGGATATTTTGGGTAAAACTTTAAAAATTTTAATGGGCTATATAAATTTGAGTTATTCTTACTATTCTCTTAGTGTAGTGAGGATTTACAGGATAATACAGTGGCTCCCAAATGCCTCTAGAATAACCAAACTCCTTAACGTGTCATTTTTTTTTTGCCCTCCACAATCTGACTCCCACATATCTATCCAGTTTGATTTCATACTACTCCCCTTCACAAACTTTATGTTCCAGCCAAACTGGAATACTAGCTGTTCCCTGAATTATTCCTCCATCTTCTGCCTACATTCATTCTCACAAGTTGTCCCCATGCCCAGAATATACTCCCTAAGGCCTCATTTCTCTCAATCCTTGTATCTCTTCAAGGCTCAACTCAGGTGCCAACTCCTCCAACTCTTCCATACAACTTTCCCTGACCACCTTAGTTGTCAATGTTCCCACTCTTCTCAATTTTTTTTGTATTATACTTATTTGTCTGTGGGCTGCATCCCTCAGTTGAATGCAATCTCTTTGAGGTCAGGAACTAATTAGGGTTTTTTTCTTGTATCCCCAGTGCCTAGCACAGTGACTGGCACATAGTAGGTACTTAATATGTATTTGTTGAATTTAATTGAATTACTTTGAGAGCTGGAAGAAGACCTTATAGTTGAGTATAGAAGAAAGAGTCCATACAATCTGTACTAGTGAAGGGCTGGCTTCTGATTCAGGAACACCTGGCTTCAAGTCTTGCCTTTGATACATACCAGGTGTGTGACCTTGGGAAAGTTATTGAATCTCTCAGTGTCCCAGTCAATTTTAAGTCTGCAAACTACAGAACTTATATTGATCTGAATTGGTGGAATTTGTCACTGAAGGCCACAAAACCACAAAACCAATGAAATCATAGATCCAGTCATAAAAAATTAGAGGTATAACATGGAATTCTTCTACCTGGGAATATTTCAATAGAGGAGACAGCCTGGGGAAAAAGGATGTCTAACTGTGGGTTCAATTATGCTAGGAGAAGGAGGTGACTTTCTCCCAGAGAATTTGGCCCACATCTTTGGGAGGCATTGGAGGGAAGATGGGCCCTAGAAAAGGGTTGCTGAGGGATGTTTGTGCTGTATAGAGTCATTATGTGAGGTGTGGTAACAGTTTTTGATGCAGAGAAATACAGTCTCCTTGCCCCAATCCAGGGATACAACCTTCTATATGTTAGTACTCTAAGCCACAGACCAGGTACTTAGTGAGAGTCATATCTCTAATCACTGTCATAGTGTAAAATTCTACAGTTGAAAGGAAAGGCATTTCCTTGAGGAATTTCTAGGCATGCCTATAGTCAGAATAAGAATCGGCATCCTGACTTCTATTAGTGGGAAAATTCCAAATAAGCAAAACTTTCATTGAAGCAGTAAGCAAATATTGACTTTTATCTGCAATTCAAGTGGGACATTTCCCAAAAATTATAATCACAACAATCTCCATAAATATGTCAAGTTTGACTCCTTTCTTCATGGCACATACAGCATGGGTCTGAATCTGTCCACAAAATGTGTTTAACTTAGCTGAACTGGAGAACTAATTGGTACCATTGAACAGTTCATGAGCCTGAACCTTGATTGGTTGGAAACAGACTTTACTGCAGTGAAATTTTGCCTGTTGGCTCAGAAAGAGCTGGTTTCTGGAGTCTCTCTGCTGTCAAATCGTTGAAAGGCCATTTGCTTTTGGAATTCATTGTCCTGAAATGCAACTAAAGTGATCTCCTTCCCCCTTCTCCTCCTCCCCTTTTCTCTCTCCTCTCAGTATTAGACTCACAGTAAACAAGACTGCTGGCCAAATGCCTCACAAAAACAGAGCAGCAAATATTGGTGAGTTCCTTGTTCATTTTGGATGTTAAGAAATCTTAGTTTAAGGTAGGGCCAGGCTTATGAACTTTGCATTTCCTCTCCCTTTCTTTCTTGGGAAAGCTATAAAAAGCAATTTTAGGGTTCAGCGGGTAGTGGTACAAGGTTGTGAATTGATGAAATGGTAGATACCATTGTTGTTCATTCTGTGGCAATGATAGGGCTTAGGTGGCAGGAACCATGGACTCAATGTTCTCATCTGTAAAATGGGAGGAGGGAACTGAGAAAAAAACAAGACAAACTTAACCCAAACTAATACTTCCTAACTATTAAACTTCTCCAAAAGTGGAATGGGCTACCTCGGAAGATAGTAAGTTCCCTTTCATTGAAGGTCTTCAATCAAATGCCAGATGGCCACTTGGCAAGTGGCCATAAGAAGTATTGATTCAGGCATGAGTTGGGCTAGGTAGTCATAGAAGTTCCTTTCTACTAAGATTCTGTGAGTCTTAGACTAGACAATCTCTAGAGTCCCCTCTGACTCTCAGTCCCTATGAGATGAGTGGAAATGAAAGTGCAGTGGTATCACAGAAATAGAAAAAAACAGTTGCAAAGAAAAAATGAAGGGAGAGGCTATGCTATGTCACAAAGAGAGCTCTGCCTGGAAGAGAGTAGAAGAAGAAGTTTAGGGCAGAAAATAAGATGGATTACTTGCTGGTAGAAGCAATAGAAGAAGGGCAGCTAGGTGGCACAGTGGATAAAGCCTTGGATTCAGGAGGATCTGAGTTCAAATCTGACCTCAGACACTTGACATTTACTAGCTGTGTGACCCTAGGCAAGTCACTTAACCCTCATTGTCCCATCAAAAAAAAAAAAGAAGCAATAGAAGATCCCAGGACAGCTACAGTAAAACAAGTAAGGAAAGGAAAACAAGGAAAAAAGGAAGGAAGGAAGAAACAAAGAAACAGAGAAACAAAGAGAAAGAAAGAAGGAAATAAGAAAAAAAGTAAAAAATACTATGTTTTAGTCTGTATTCAGACAATATCAGCTCTTTCTCTTGAGGTGGATAGCATGTTTCATTATGAATCCTTTGGGATTTTGTTGGAATCATTGTATTTCTGACAAGAGCCAAGTCATGCACAGTTCTTCATCATACAACATTGCTGTCACTGTGTACAACATTCTCCTGGTTCTGTTCACTTCACATTGCATCAGTTCATGTAAATCTTTGCAGATGTTTTTGAAATTATCCTTTGCAGCATTTATTCATAGATGCCTGAACTCATTTGTTAGATATGGAGGCCAATTTTCCTTCTACTATTAATGTTTTATCTATTAATTTATCTGCTTATGTTCAATGTCAGTAATTTCAGTCTCTCCTCTACCCCTCCCCCAACTTATTTCATCCTATTGCTTGTTTTCTGACTCCCTTTTGATGCTGGTTTTCCTGGAGGTTGGATCTCAAAGCATTTCAGCCTCTTTTCACACTGGGCAATTCAAAGTTTACCAACTTAGGTCTCTGACCCAAGTAACTTTTGGGGGGACAGAACTGGACCCAGTCAGATATTGGACTCTTTTCCTCTGGCTTAGTGCAGTAGTTCATGGCCCTATAACTCCCCCCCCACCCCCACACACACAGAGCTTCTAATAGTATCCTGTCCCATTCCCTCTCTTCCTAAGTTCTATGCTCTGACAATTCAGAACACTGTTACTCTGTTGTTATTGCAGCTAGGGGGTTACTTCTTTCTGTCATTTGGAGATCTTGCATTTGAGGCTCTGGAAAGAGGGAGGTAGGCTAGGGTAGAAAGTTGAGCTCTATTTCAAGTCCAGGCATATGCTTTGCCCCCTTCCCTCTGTTCTTCCACTCTTCTGTAGAAATCTTTGGCAGCACTGGTACCAAGAAAAGGGCCCTGAAGTAATGGAAGCATGAGTTGCCTTGGATTCATAAGTTCCCTTCCTGTGTGTTTCCCTACCAATTTACTCTGCTTGTGTTCACTCTGCATTAATGTTGCATGCATTTGTGGAAGTGTATGCCCTGGGTTTTTGTGGGGGAATGCTCTGCACTTGCTGTTCTTAGTATGCCATCTTAGTTAATACCTTTGCTTTGAGTTAAATATGTTCATTTTCTTACTATAAAAGGTGAGCTCACCAGTGGGAGCTTCACAGACCCACAGATTACCTTGAAATCTAAAAGTAGTCATCCCCCAGGGGATGCAAACTGCAAACCTGTGAATGCCAAATTAGGGATTGGAGAAAGCCAAGAGTGAGTCTTTTACTTATTTTTGGTGGAGGGCATGAGCTAAAATAAGCATGAAAATCCTCTCAAATGTACCTGAGCTTTTCATTAGGAGGTTTTCCAATGAAAGGTTTATATGCAAAAATCCAAATTTACAAGACATTGATAAGAAAAGGAGCCATTGAAGGATTCTGTGAAATAGTGAGCTCCCCTAATGCACTGGAAATGTGATTTTATTTGCAAACATTCAATTTACACATGGTGTTTGGGGAACACATACTGTGCTAAATATGGAACCACTATAAAGCATTTCCTTTCAGATCATTCCTTTTGGATGAGTATAACTCCTTTGCAAAGTCCCATACGTTATTTTGGGGACCATGAGCTGAGTAAGGTAGGGCTTTTCATTTTTAGGAAATTTCTGCTTCCAACTTGCCATTTGAGGATTAAATAGCCACCTGTTTACTAAGCAATGTACACGTCATGTGGTCCAGAGAAATAAATCAGGGTTATTCCTTGGCAGGAATTTGCTCATTCATCCGTTATCTCACTCTTGGCTTGGTCTCAGGGCTGTTGTTTCTGAAGTCTCAGATCATAGCTTTTCTATGCTTCACTAAGTCAGCAAGACTTCTTGAACACTGACATGTTCCCACATTCCCTATCAAAGCTTTTCAATTTGCTTCTTGTCCCAAAGCTTTTTCTTAAGTTCTTCTCCCCTCCATTTCTTTTTATCTCCCACTTTGCCACCTCTTAAGCACAGGTGCATACCAGATTTAAAATAGTGAATCATACTTTTGAATCTGTAAGTTGCTTTGAACAGATAGTATCTGCTCTAGCAGTTAACTCAACCAGTTATGGTCATAGAAAAGTGAAGACTGTTCAGTTTTATTTCCACTGAAATCTCTCTTTATCTTGGGGTCCATTTGAAGGATAATGGTCCCATAAAGCCTCAGATGCATTACCATGGACTGAATTTTTCCCAGATGGTCTAGAATCCCCAGTATGGGAATACAAGAGATCACACAATAAGCTGGAATGTAGCAGGTGTCATGTTTCCTTCCTTTTCTACTATATTGCAAAATTCTTTTGTCTATCTTCTAATTTCTTTATTTTACTCACCATTCATATTTATCTATTATCCACTTACATATGTCTTTATAAGTATCTATCTATATGTATACATTTATTTTATTGACTTATTTCTTTATCTATATATTCATTTATTTCTTCTTCTATCATCCACTAATATATTTATTCCTTTACCTATTTATCTACTTACATATTTATCCATTTGTTTATCTATTTACTTATATTTACTTATTAGTTTATTTGTTCATCTAGATTGTTCATTTACTTTCATATTTATTTGTTCCTCTACCTATTTATCTACTTATATATTTTTATAATATATGTTTTATTTATTATTTAAATAATATGACATAACATTCATAACAATTTATAATCAATATCAATTTATTGTTAACATATTGTTAACAAATATAATAAATAATCATTGATGTAATGTTTTGTATATTTGTTATCATATTTATTTATCTATATATTAATTTATCTCTCTATCTAATGTCATCTATCATTTATCTATCTATCATCTCTATCTATCTATCTATCTATCTATCTATCTATCTATCTATCTATCTATCATCTGTCTGTTATATTGGATGCCTTGACAGCTTCTCATGTGACTATATCTGCTTTTTTCCCTACCATCTCTCATCATCCCAAAGAGGGCATTTTTGATATTGTCTCCAGGGTGGGTGCTGGTTCCTAGGTGCCATATGCCTCTTTACCTTTCTCTATTCTTTTTTTTTTTCAGAGAGGCAATTGGGGTTAAGTGACTTGCCCAGGGTCACACAGCTAGTAAGTGTCAAGGCTCTGAGTCCGGATTTGAACTCAGGTCCTCCTGAATCCAGGGCCAGTGTTCTATCCACTGCGCCACCAGCTGCCCCCACCTTTCTCTATTCTTGTCTGAGAAATGGCAGCAGAAACACTTCTGGCCAAGTGTTAGAGTGGTATAGAAGGAACATTGGGAGTCAAGACACCTGGGTCTTAATCCTGATTCTGCCTCTGAATCCTTCTGTGACTTTAAGCAAGTAACTTACTCACTTTGAGGGGCCTTTTGAAGCATCCAGTCCAACCCCCCTCCATTTGGAGATGAGGAAACTAGAAAAAGTTAAATGACTTGTCCAAGGCAACACAGGTAGGTCACAGGATCGTAGCTGTTTCACTGAAAGGAATCTATGAGGTCATCTGGTCCAACCCCTTTGTTTTAATGAGAAGGGAACTGGGACCTAGAAGATAAATAACTTGACTTAGGGCATACAGATAGTGACACGAAGCACTGTGTCACCAACTTGTCAGGGTTTTTGTGAGACTTGAATGAGATAATGGATATGAGAATCTTTGAAAAGTACACAGATATAAAACATTATCACTATGCAAGTATAATACTATATAAGCACCATCCAAATATGATGCATTATCCTGATGATGATAATGTCCTAACAATTAGAAACATCTCAGAGTGGGATAAGTGACCTCCCAGAGGTGGTGAGTTTCTTGTCACTGGATACCTTCAAACAGAGTCCATCCATCTTGACAGATACACCATAGTGGTGATTTTCATTCAGGTAAATGTTAGACTTGATGGCTTCTGAGGTCCTTTTCAAATCAGAGGTTCTATGATTTGCTGAAGTTATAGAGACTTGGGTTCTATGTAAGAAAAACTACCCAATGATTAGTTATCCAGTAGAGCGATGCATTGTCTCAACAACTACTGACTTCTTCCTTTCAGGAAAAGACTGGATCACTACTTGTCATTTATGTTGTTAGGAGATTCTTATTAAGGTTTGGGGTGGATGAGATGACCTCTAAGGTTCCTTCCAGCTCTGAGAAGCTGCAATGATTCTTTTTTTTCCTTCTCATTTAATATTAGTACCGCCTATTCAATGAGGTTTGATTTAAGCCATGCCCAGGAATGTATGGAAGTCCTATCTCAGTAATTATATGTTGAGCAGAACATCCAAGAAATTGAGCAGAGGACCACCACTCCAGCAGGGAAGGAATCAGAATATGGCAAAGATAGATATTTAACAAATACATGAAAAAACATGAAGAATAAATGACACAGAATGCTTCAAAGTTGACAAAGCATTTCACATATATTATGTCATTTGGATAAAGACCTCGATGTGACCTTGTTCATACTATTGAGGTCATTGACATGGCCTACCCTGCCTTTAATGTCTATCTTAAGTTTCTTTGATAGGGGTATAATGTGCTTTGATTTGGAGTCAGATGACTTGGGTTTAAGTGCTGCCCCTTACACTTTGCTCCCTGTGTGACCTTGGGCACATCACTTAACCTCCATAAGCTAGTGCTATCTCATCTGTAAAATGAGAGGATGGGGCAGCTAGGTGGCACAGTGGATAGAGCACCGGCCCTGGATTCAGGAGGACCTGAGTTCAAGTTCAACCTCAGACACTTGACACTTACTAGCTGTGTGACCCTGGGCAAGTCACTTAACCCCAATTGCCTCACCAAAAAATTAAAAAAAATTTTTTTTAATTTAAAGAAAATGAGAGGACTGGACTACATGGCTTCTGAGGTGCCTTCTAGCTCTAGTTCTCTAGTTCTATGATTACTGAAGGTTATAGGAAAAGCTAGAAGACTTCTTGTCTTGCAGGTTGCCTGAGCATGCCTCTATGACTCCTGTATAGCCCAACAGGGAAAATGTTCAATAATCTTCATGAAGAAAAAAAGAGAAGTATTGCTTTGGCCATTGGTTTGGAGGGTGGGAGTAATGGGCATGCGGTCAGTGCAGTATCCAATTAGACAACACAAGCATATGACCCCAGAAGACAGCTGTTAGATCTGTCAAGAATCTCCTTTCTCCATTCAGAATGTAAGAATGTAATAAAGAGGGGCAGCTAGGTGGCGCAGTGGATAAAGCACCAGCCCTGGATTCAGGAGGACCTGAGTTCAAATCTGACCTCAGACACTTGACACTTACTAGCTGTGTGGCCCTGGGCAAGTCACTTAAACCCCATTACCCCACAAAAAAAAGAAGAAGAAGAAGAAGAAGAAGAAGAAGAAGAAGAAGAAGAAGAAGAAGAAGAAGAAGAATGTAATGAAGAATTTAAGCTCCTTGAGGGCAGGGACTGTTTTCTTTTTTGTCTTTGTATTCTTACCTCCCTTACCACCCTGCACATAGTAGGTGCTTGATGAATGCTTGTTGAAGTGAATGATTGTGTGTTGCTTTCTAGCACCAAGACATGGCATCCTATAGACTCAGAAGCCTCTTTTTTCCATCAGCACCAGGAAATCCAGAAGCAGCTTGCTTTATGCTCTCTGTGCTTTGGGGGAAGTGCAGATTTCTGAAGGATCACTGCTCCCTGCAGGCAGAGTTCTCCAGGTCAGGTCCTTGACAGTCATTAGTGTTATCCTTTTCTTTGGATTTGGGTCCTTTGAACCATGAGTGGCCTCCATGACCATCCCAAAGCTGTAAGAAGTGATGATTTGTGTGGTCGGTTCCCCAGCAGCTGTTGGGACTCCCTTAGCCTGTTGAACAACTTGCTGAGGGTGCCACCTGCAGAGCACATCAGCTCTGTTGCTGAAGGGCCAGCAGGGAGAGGACTCAATCCAAGGTGCTTGGAAGAAGATTTGTCTCAGTCCACTGGCCTCACAGTCAAGTTTGGATGCCACCGCCTGGCATTCTACAGAAGTTCAAAACTCAAACCTGTGCACACTCTTTAACATGGCTGGGAAAAAGAAAAATCCTCTTTCCCAGTATTTGCTCTTCCACATTCCCTTTCCTACCAAACGGGCCTTAAAGGAAAGGGGTGGGGACAGGGGATGGGGGTGGGTGGGGGAAGCTTCATACCAGAGGCAAGTTAGCAGTGAGAATCTCTGAGTCTATTTTCGTCTAGTACTATCTGGACACAAATCAAGAATCTAATTTTTCCCACTACTTTCTCTCTCTCTCTTTTTTCCCCCTTTGTACTTTAGCTGACTCTAAGTGCACAGAGTCTGAAACCCAGTCTGGACTACAGAATTCCATTAGAACATAAAGAATAAACAGAAAGAAAATGTCACCGAGTTCCACAGATTTCTTCCCCACCTACAGGCCCAAGCCGATCTCTGCTCTGGACCCCAGTTCTTTAAAGGGTCCTTGAGTATAGGAAGAAGGGGAATAGGAATTGCAAAGTCCCCTTTCCCATTTACTGATGCAGTGCATTCATGCAGTAGCTTGGATTCTGGTCTCGTGAGCCTTGGAATGGGGTGGGGTGGGAGGGAACAGGAGGAGGAGAATCTGACTCCTCTCTCCCAGGGAAGCGTGAGCCATGTGAATGTCATTAACCAACCTCCGCCAAGTATCTGCCAAAGTAAAGAGCCCAGTGCGCGCTCTCTCCCTACAGAAAAGAAGCTCTGGAAATCCTCTCAGGTTAGCAGGATTGCCTGACAGACTGAGGATATGGAAGATCTAAGGGGCCATAAAGCCCTTCCCTTTTCTCTTCCCCTTCTCCCCTAACCACTGATCACCAAAAAAGACCCCCTACAAACACAATCATTGCCCTTTCATCTTCTAATGAAAAACTTTTTCAACTACCCATTGGCCATTTCCAACTTGTTGTTCTATAGGTATCACAAACTCAACATGTCTCCAACAAAACGCATCGCATTCTCTGCCTCCCACCCTTCTTCCAAATTTCCTTATTATTATTAAAGGTACTAATACCTTACTAGTCACCCACCTCGGCAACTTTGGAGTCATCCTCAACTCCTCATCTCCCTCCCCTCACTAATTCTAGTCAGTTGCCAAGTCTCATTAATTCTACCTTCACAGTCTCTCATATCTACCCTGCTTCTTTCTACTCACATATTTACCACCCTAATTCCTGCCTCTGAGTGGTCTAGCCTTCTGATTGGCCTCCCTGCCTTTTTCTTTTTGCAGGGCAATGAGGGTTAAGTGACTTGCCCAAGGTCACACAGCTAGTAACTGTCAAGTGTCTGAGGCTGGATTTGAACTCAGGACCTCCTGAATCCAGGGCTGATGTTTTATCCGCTGTACCACCTAGCTGCCCCGAGTTTCTTCCTTTTTCAATCCATCTTCCACACAACTGTTAACACTGTTTTCCTAAAGCACACTCTTGCTCTATCAACTCCATTGGTTTCCTATTGCCTTAAAGACCAATTACAAACTCCTCTGTTTGTCATTCAAAACCTCTTATAATTAATTTGCTTTTTAGCCTATTACATAATACTCCCCTTTGTGTACTTTGTGGTCTAACCAAACTGATTTTCTTACTCTTCCTTGAACACAACACTCCACCTCTCCTCTTTCTGCCTTTGCACTGTCTGTCTCCTCGTGCTTGACATTCACTCTCTCCTCACCTCTATTTCTTAGGGCCCTAGTTTTCCTTCAAAGTTCAGCTCAAGTATCCCTTAATATATGACACCTTCTCTGCATCCCCCTCCCCAAGCTGCTAGTATCCTCCCCAATTTTGCCTTGTATGTATTTGGACATTTCTATATTAACACATTGACTCTCCTATAGAATGGAACTTCTCTGAGGTTGGGGATTTTCATATTTGTCCCTAGATCCTAGGCCAGTGTCTGCCACATATTAATTTAATTTAAAGACATTTTATAAATTCTTATCGATTTATTGGTAGAGAGGCAGATTCTGTTCAGGGTTATAGGAGTCAGGGGGCTTTGACTCTAAAAAGTTCAGGCTGGCTCTCCATGATGCCAACATCTGGATAGAAACTGAAGAATCCATCAACTTATCTGTATATTTGGCTGCAACCCTGACATTTCATCTTCCCACAGAAGAGGATGCCTTTCATGTCAAGGACCCAACCCAGTCAGCCAGTCAACAAGCTTTTATACACACACACACACACACACACACACACACACACACACATACACACACACACACACACATATATATCTTCCTTATACACCTGCTGAGATCATCGGCTCTGTTCTTGGCAGCTGCGGCCAGCCACAATCCACACAGATCCCTGGGGCTGTCAAGGATGGAATGTGTGTTTCTGACAGGATGAGAGGTCCTAGGGAGCCAACTCTTCTTCTGACCAATCTCTAGCAAGGGGCTTGGAGCCAGTTGGCCAATTGGTGGAGCCTGTGGCTGCCAGCAGGACAGATGTAACAAGTCAGGTTTATGGGGTAAGTTTTCCCAGACTGAGATGTCCAAACTTCTGTCCCGTCCTATTGTAACCTTCCTTCAGTTCGATGGATAAAAAACAGAACAACACAGGCTTGGACAAGAACTGTTCAGATAAGAACTCCCCAAAATAATGAAGGTCATCCCATCAGATGCTTTTTCCACATGGGATGAGAGACTTGGGTTAAGAGGGTTTGGGAAAGAGTGTGGCCTTTGTGCATTAATTTTTCTTCCCACCACCCAGACCAAATTTCTACTCACTGATGCACCATTCAGGCTTCAAACTATAACCACTGGTTTTTACAGGGACCCCAAATTTCAGGTCCCCAGAAGACCAAAAGGTCTTCACCTCATTCCTATCCTTAGCCCTTGATGATAAGAAATCAACCTCTAAGGTCTTTAGAGGGAATTTATGATGAAGGATAGCAAGAGCATCTATAGATGGAAGGAGGGAATTTTGGAGAGTAAAAGGGTAAAGGGTAAAAATATGAATCATGAACTTTTAAAAATGAATTTTATTCATTCCTTTTGATTTTTCTTGCTGTTATTTCTGGAATACCCCTGTCCCCAACCCCATGGAATTTAACACCCAGTAACAAGGAAAAACAACTAAAAAATCCAACCAATAAAGTGACAGAGTCTGACAATGTTTACTACATTCTCCTTAGGAGTCTTCCACCTCTCTACTGTGAGGAGAGAGATATGTTTTATTTTCTGTTCTCCAATATAGTGATTGGTTTGTCAATTACACAGAATCTGGTTTGCTTTTAGTGATCTTTTCATTTACATTGTGGTAGTCATTATGTATAGTATTCATCGGATTTTGCTTATTTCATTGCATACCAGTTGGTACATCTTTCCATGTTTCTCTGAATTTATTTAGTCATTTGGGGAAGCTAGGTAGTACAGTGGTAGTGTAGCTAGGTAGGCACTGAGCTTAGAGTCAGGGTAGACCTGAGTTCAAATCCAATCTCAATTCAAACTTTAGCTATATAACCCTAATAATGGTACCTACCTTGCAGAGTAAGGATTAAATGTAATAATATTCATAGAGCATGTAGCACAATGCCTGGCACAAAGTAGCTACTATATAAGTACACATTTCCTTCTCCCTTCTCCTCTTTCCTTTCTCCATTCTTCTATTATAATGCTTGGGATATTTAACTTTACATAATAATTACTTTATTACTTACAAGATAAAGGACTTACATCTAGAAAGAATCTCAGAGATCATCTTATCCAGGGGTTCTCAAACTTTTTGGTCTCAGAACCCTTTTACATTAATTTTTAAATTAAATTTGATTTTATTATCAGTTCCTAATTCTCTACTTCCTTCTACCTTCCCACACCCATTAAGAAGGCAAGAAAAACAAAGCCCATTACAAGTATGCATAATCAAACAAAACAAATTCCCACATTAGCCATGGAAGAAGAAGAGGAGGAGGAGGAGGAGGAGGAGGAGGAGGAGGAGGAGAAGCTTCAATCTGTATTCAGTCCTACACCTCTCCGTAAGGAGGTAAGATAGCATGTTTTCTCATGAATCCTCTGCAATTGAGTTTGGTAATTGTGTTGCTCATTTTCTAAGACTTTCCGAGTTGTTTGTCTTTATAATATTGTTATTGCAAAAATTGCTCTCCTGGTTCTGCTCACTTTACTTTGCATTAGTTCATGTAATTCTTCATGGGTTTCTCTGAAACCCTTTTCTGCATTATTTCTTATAGCATGATAACATTCCATCTCATTAATATACTATAACTTGTTCAGTTATTCCCTAATTGATGGGCACCACCTCAGTTCCCAGTTATTGGCCACCATGAAAAGAGATGCTATAAACAATTTTGTACACGTGGGTCATTTACTCCTTTGCATTCTTAAGAAATTATTGAGGAACACCCTCAAGGACTTTTGTTTATGAGTTTTATCTCTTGATATTTACAATATTTGAAATTTAAATGTTTTAGTATTATTATGAAAATACTCTTGATCACATAGATCCCCTGAAAGGGGCTTGAGGACCCCCATGACATACTTTGAGAACCACTGGTCTAATCAAACCATATGATTTTGTAAAGGAGGAAACAGATTCAGAAAAGTGATGTGACTTGTAGAACATTACAAAGGCCATAAGTTTCAGAGCCTGGATTGAAACTAGGTTCTCCTTGACTACAGGATTGGTTCATTTTCTCCTGTCATGTTGCCTCTCCACTATATCACAAAGCTACTTATTTCCTTCTACTATAATGTAATCTTTCTGAGGACAGAATTCATGTCTTTCTCAATTTTTTGTTGACTTCATTTGCCCAAAATAGCTCATATTTGCTCAAGGTAATCCTCTTTTCTAGAGAAGTCTCCCTAGTTGAGCCTCTGCCTTTTCTAGTGGAGGCCTGTGATGGCACTGTTTTTACTCCAACTGTTTCTAATTAATGCACTTAAACTGCCTCTGAGTCAATGACTCAGGATGATTCAGCAAACCCTCACTTTATACTAGAGCCAGAATGTATTTTAACCCAATCGATACAACATGTTATTACCCTTTACTGCTAGCACCTGGAGGAAAAGACTTCTTGAACAAAGTGGTAGTTGATCAGATGTTTGAAAAAAATAACAAACCCAAGGTATTCTATAAGGCAGAGGTGAGTAGGGATTGAATACCAGGTATGGGACACAGTCTGTACAAAGGCAAAGAGATGGGCAATTGAAAGTCAAGTGTGGAAAAACCTGGACATACTTACATGAATTGATGCTGAGTGAAATGAGCAGAACCAGGAGACCATTGTACACAATATTAATAACATTATGTGATGATCACCTATGATAGACTTAACTCTTCTCACAATACAATGATACAAGATAATTCCAAAGGACTGATGATGGAAAATGCTCTTCACATCCAGAAAAAAAGAACTGTAGAATCTGGATGCAGATCGAACCATACTGCTTCTGCTTTTTTTGTGCTTTTTCTCATTTGTTCTGATTCTTCTTTCATAACATGACTAATGCAGGAATATGTTTAATGTTATCGTACATATATAACCTAAATAAGATTGCTTTCTGTCTTTGGGAGGAGGGAGAGAAGGAAGGGTCGGATAAAAATTTGGAATTAAAAATCCTATGAAAACAAATGTTGAAAACTATCTTTACATATAACTAGAAAATAATAAAATACTTTTATGATAAAAAACATTTAAAAAATGAAATTCAAATGAAAAAACACCATTGTGTGTGATCAACTGTGATAGACTTAACTCTTCTCAGCAAAACAATAATGGAATAAAATTCCAAAGGACTGATGACAGAAAATGCTCTTCACATTCAGAGAAAAAGAACTGTGGAATCTGGATGCAGATTGAATCATACTGCTTCTACATTTTTTTTCTTTTTTGAGGTTTCCCCCTTTTGTTCTTATTCTTCTTTCATAACATGACTAATGCAGAAATATGTTTAATATTATCGTACATATATAACCTATATCAGATTGTTTGCTGTCTTGGGGAGGGGGAGAGGGAAGGGAGGGTGGGAGAAAAACTTGGAACCAGAAATCCTATAAAAACAAATGTTGAAAACTATCTTTACATGTAGCTGGAAAATAATAAAATTCTTTTATGGATTTTAGAAAGTCAAATGTGAGGCACAGTAAAGTTGGTCAATTTGTAGAATGTGTAATAAGGCAGGAAAGGTAGGTTCAAGCAAGGTTGTGAAAGGCTTTAAAGTCCAAAACATAGGGCTTTTTGTTTGATCCCTAGAGATAATAGTCAGTGGAGTCTGAGCTGTGTGTGTGTATTTGTGAGAGAGACAGAGGCAGAAAGACTTGCACCTTGTTATTTCTATTTTAAGGTCTTTAAAAATTTTATAAGCATTTTTTATCTTTTCTAATTGCTCCCACCCAAATGAAGAATTATAATATCATAACAAATATGCATAGTTCAGGAAAAAAATCACACATTGGCCGTATCTAAAACTGTGTGTCTCATTCTGTATTTTGGGCCTATCCCCACTCTGGCAGAAGGTGGGTACCATGATTTATCTTTAATCTTCAGGTCTCATGGTTTATCATTCCATTGATCAGAGCATTAAAGTCTTTCCAAATTGTTTTTCTTCAGAATGTTGTTGTCATTTTATAAATTGCTCCCTTAGTTCTTTTCATTTTCCTCTGTATCTGTTCATGGAAGCTTTCCCAATTTCATCTGAAACTATCCATCCTGTCATTTTTCATAGTGAAATAATAATCCTTTAAATTGAGCTAGCAGAATTTGTTTAGTAGTTCCACAATGGGTTCCACAATAGGCAGTTTAGGGCTACTATTATAATTTTTAGTAACTAGGGGCTACTATGAAAAGAGCTATTATAAAAGTTTTTGTACATATGATTCTTCTCCCTGTTCTTTTGATTTCTTTGATGTATAGACCTGGTAGTAGTACAAATATATAAAAAATATGTACAGTTCAGTCACTTTGGGGGCATAATCCCAAATTCTTTTTATTTGTCCTTTTCTGTTTTTGTCATCTTTGCCAATCTAATGGGTATAAGGTGGAGTGTCAGAGTTGCTTTAATTTGCATGGAAACATTGAACAAATAGCTTCACCTCTCTGGGACTCAGTTTTATTTTCTGGAACATGAGACAGTTGGATTATTTGATTTCTACAAGTCACTTTCAGCTCCAATTTCTATAACCTTTGCATTATATGTATGTTTTTTTAACCTCTCCTTTAAAGTCTCTTTTACTGGCTCATTAAACATATTTTTTGTGTTCAGTTGTGTCCAACTCTTCATGACCCCATTTGGGATTTGGTTGGCAGAGATACTGGAATGGTTTGCCATTTCCTTCCCCAGTTCATTTTACAGATGAGGAAGTGAGACATTAACCACAGTGTGCTCCCTCACAATGAGTGCCAATCAAGTCCATCTCCTAGGCCCTTTTTCCTTCTTCTACATGCTTTCTCTGGGTAGCCACATAAGTTTCCATGTATTTAATTATCTATCTTTCTATCTATCATCTATCTCAATAGACATAGACATTTTAACATAGACTTAATATATCCCAAACTGAACTCATATCTTTCCATTGTGTTTCCATTCCACTTCAAAACTCCCCTTTTGCAAAGTTCCCTATTTCTGTTGAAACCTTCACCAGCCTTCCAGTTGCCCAGCTTCCTAGCCTTGGCTTTATTATAGATCCCTTACTTTTCCTTACCTCACAAATCTAGTCAATTATCAGCTCTTGGTGTTCTGCCTTTACAACATCTGACCCTTTCTCTTTACTTACATAATTATCACCTTAGTTCAAACCCTTAGCACCTATTACCTAGATTGTAACATTCTAATTGATCCCTCTCCTTCAAGTCCTTCTCCACTCCATTTCATCCTCCATGCCAAAGTAAAAGTAAAGTAAATTATTACCATAAATGCAGATCTGACTCTGTAACTTTCCTACTCAATCAACTCTAGTGCCTCTAGACACTGTTCAGTTTTTAAAGCCCATCACATCCTGATGCTAACCTATGTTTTTGTCCTCATTTTACATTATTCCACCTTCAGTACCATGATATAGCCAAACTGACTTTCTCCCTTTTCTTCTATGCATGGCACACCTCCCATATCCATGTCTCAACACTGGTTATTTCTGATGCCTGGAATGCACTCTCTCCTTACCTTTACATTACAGAGTCCTTCTATTCCTTTAGGACAAAGCTCACTCGGCATCTTTTGTATAGTCTCTCCTAAACCTCCACCTCAAATGCTATTGCCCTCCCTACAAACTCCTTTGTATTTAACTACTATGTAAAAAATTATATTTATTCAATTTACGTTTATTATGAATATATTTTTACATGTACTTGCTGTCTCTTCCATTAGAATGTATGTTTCTTGTGAGTAGAGATTATTTCATTCTTCTTACTTGTGTCCCTGGTACCCAACATAGTACTTGCATATGATAGGCTCTTAATAAATGCCTGTTTTTTTACATCAGTTTTCTCAGATAACCATCTCCCCTTATGTTTTCAGAATTTCATTCTTGAGAACTCATCACTCCAGACCTAACATTCCCTGTATATTTTAAGTTCGTGCAATCCTGTCCTTTCTCTGAACCTTTACAATTATTTGCACTAAAAATCTTGGGTACAATTTAAACTAGTCCCAGTGTTCCTCTCCCTATTCATCACAAAGTCCAGGAGTGAGTGTTGGTTTTCTCAAAATGGTCCCCTGACTTTTACCTCAGAAATCAGTTCCTCCCTGTTGATGAGAAATGGATCCAGAAGCAATCTCTCCTTGTTGGGTCCTCCACTTTTTGAAGGATGAAGTTATCATCAAAGTAAAAGGGAATATTAGCTTGTCTGTCTTTGGCAGAGAGAGGGTTCCAGCAGACGTTTGGCTAACTTAATTGCTCCGTTCCTACTACATCATATCTTCATGCCAGACATTCAATTGGTTTCCCAAACCCCTCATATATTTTCTCTTTCTGTCCAGGTAGTCTATAGTATAGTATACTAATCACATTTTTAGAAGACATAAATCTAGGGAGAGCTAATGCACTAGATCCCAATGGATTTTGACAGACTAAAGAACTGGGCAGATTTTCGGGGACAAATTGTAATTGGCAATAAGATAATGCAACAAGAGATACAAGAGTAAAAGGATAGTTTGGAGTTGAACTAGGCAAGAGTCAAGATTGGGAAGGGAGAAGAATGTAGCCACAGCTGGGATTGTGCCCTAGGATAATACTGGAGGATGTAATGACTTGAGATCATGGTGAGGTTGAAGAGGAATTTAAGGAGAGACACAGAGGGAAATGAAAAGATAAAATATTAAGATCAAATGAATAATCCATTTGTTTATTTTATGGGGTAATGAGGGTTAAGTGACTTGCCCAGGGTCACACAGCTAGTGTTAAGTGTCAAGTGTCTGAGGTTGGATTTGAACTCAGGTCCTCCTGAATCCAGGACTGTGCTTTATCTACTGTGCCACCTAGCTGCCCCCTCCCAAATGGATTAATTTTAGTGTTCTCCAACATGGAAGTAGAATACTTGTAGATGATGGCAAGGTCCCACGGATATGATCATCCCTTTGTGTAGCTGAGGGAGAGTGGGGGCATCAAACCAAGTTGACAATAGGCATTTATTAAGTGCTTAGCTTGTATCAGGTATTGTGCTAAGTGCTAGAAATATAAATGCAAACAGAAAAAGTCTCTGCTCTTTTCAAGGAGTTCAAACTCTAGCAAAGAAAGATAACACATAAAAAGGGGCTGAATAGTGGGGAAGGAGAGAGAAGAAGAGATGAAAGTATCTGATGAAAGGGCATTGTATAAAATGTCCAGGAGAGTCAGCAGTATAGTATGGAGAGGAATGAGCTGGCCTTGGCCTCTTTCTTAAAATGGAGCAGAGAAGAGGGTACTTCCAGTGAAGTTCAAGGGTGAAATGGTTTCTGGGACATTGTAGAGAAAGTCCAGGAGTCAGAAGTGTAGCCTGGAGAGGAATGAAGACATGACTTCTTGAGTCTTATCCTTAATATAGAATAGGTTATGGTAGTTGGGTCGATTAAGGAACTAGGAAATTAGAGCATTTGAGGGACCATCAACATGTATATTGAAGTTCCCTATAATGAGAGAAAGAGCTGAGGTTAGGAAGAAGACTGTAAGCCAGTCACTCAACTCATGGAGAAAGGAGGTAGAATGAACTGAGAGTGAAAAATGATAGTTACTTGAATCTGGACAGTGTGATAAGTGTGGAATGAATGAACCTAAAAAGAGGAGAGATTGCTGAATTATGGTGGTAGGAGAGCCTATAAGAAGCAAGGAGTATTTTGGCCCCCCATGACCTGTAAGTTAGGGGTAAGAGTGAAAGAGTAATCAGTACTGAAAAAGATATCTAGGAATTAAATGTCATCACAAAGGAGCCAGGCCTCACTGAGTTCCAAAAGATGAAAGCGAGAAAGGAAGGAACCTATGATGAAAGGAAGTCTGGTAATTATTAAACTGACATTCCAGCAGTTGTACTCTACCTTGTGGTAGAATGAAAAGGTAGATCTGGGGTGAGACCTTGTTAGGGTTGGATTGAGGGGTATGGGAACATAGAAGCAGATAACCAAGTTTAGGAAGTGTTTCGTTTTTTCCTCAGCAGCTTAAAGATTCAGTATCATGGGGAGGGGAGAGTGGGGGATGGTGGTAGTATGCTAACCATAGGGGAAAGAGTCCAGGAAGAGTAATAGTAAAGTATTCTGGTGATAGCAGATGATTATGAGGTTCATGGTCAAGGTTTTGTCATCATAGTTCTCAACTGCCTGACCAGTACTGTTGTTATGAATTGTTACAAGACTGACAATAGTGTGGCTTTCATCAAGATGTGATTTGTCCTAGACCTTGTTCACCTGCCTGTTCTTGGTCTAAATGAAAGCCTATCAAAGAGGCAAGAGGTAGAAAGGGGGGAAAAATGAAGTCAGAGAAGAAATAATGACCTAAGAAAGTACTGAGAAATGAAATGATTGGTGGCCTCAATGAATGTGAAGAATGGATTTAGAAGAGGTGAGTCAGAGAGAGAGAGAGAGATTAAACAATAGGTTATGATCAGATAGAAGAATTTGAGAGATTCTAATTAAAGAAGTGGAACATTTGTGTATCCTTCATATAAAATGCTAATTAGACCTAAACCCAACATGAATTCCTGGAAGAGTTAAAGAAAGAGATAAGTGGTAAAGGAAAAATTGGGAAAATAAATGAAAGTGATATAAGAAAATTATAAAAAGAGAATTAGCAGCTTAGTAAAAAAAAAAGGTAGGGGGCAGCTAGGTGGTACAGGGGATAGAGCACCAGCCTGGATTCAGGAGGACCTGAGTTCAAATCTGGCCTCAGACATTTGACACTTACTAGCTGTGTGACCCTGGACAAGCCACTTAACCCTTATGGCCCCACAAAAAAAGGCACAAAAACACCAAAAAAAGCGCATCTTAAAAAAGAGAATTGGCCAAATGGTAGAAGAGGCAAAAAATAAAATCCGCTGAAGAAAAGAACTCCTTAAAAAGCAAAACTAGCCAAATGGAAAAAGAGATATACAAAAGCTCACCGAAGAAAATAATTCCTTAAAAATTAGAATTGGGCAGATGAAAACTAATCAAATATCTCAATGGAAACAAACAACTGACTTAGAAAATAGATTGAGGAAAAAATAAATAAAAAGAAAAAAACAAACAAACAAACAAACAAAAAAACTGGGGGCAGCGGATAAAACACCAGCCCTGGATTTAGGAGGACCTGCGTTCAAATCCGGCCTCAGACACTTGACACTTACTAGCTGTATGACCCTGGGCAAGTCATTTAACCCTCATCTACCACTTAAAAAGAATAGATTGAGGGAAGATAATTCAAAAATTATTAGACTTCTCAAAAGTCATGATCAAAGAAAGATCCTGGTCATCATATTTCCAGAAATTATCAAAGAAAACTGCCATGATATCCTAGAACCAGAGGGTAAAATATAAATTGAAAGAATCCACTAATCACCTCCTGAAAGAGATCCCAAAATGAAAACTCCCAGGAATGTTATAGTCAAATTAAAAAGCCTTCAGGTTAAGGAGAAAATATTGTAAGGAGCCAGAGAGAAGCAATTGAAATGTTATGGAGCCAGGATCACAGAATGAGGATGACACCAGATTTAGCTGCTTCCACATTAAGGGATTGGAAGGATTGGAATATGATATTCTGGTATGCAAAGGAACTATGATTACAATCAAGAATCATCTACCCAACAAAATTGAGTATAATCCTTCCAGGGGGAAATGTAAATTTAATGAAATAGAGGAGTTTCAAGATGAAAAGACCAGAGCTGAATAGAAAAGTTGACATTCAAACACAGGACCCAAACATGAAAGAGTGGCCATAAAGGACTTAATAAAGTACTGAAGTCAAACTGTTTACATTCCTCTATGGGAAGGTAATGCATGTCACTCCCAAGAACTTTATTAAGACAGTTAAAAGTTTACCAGGACAGAGGACATGGGTAGGAGCCAATTATATTGGAATGATCTCCCCCCCAAAATGAAGAGATTAAAAAAAGACTTCACTGTGTAAAGGGGAAAAGGAGAGGTAAAATGGGGAAATTTTTCTCACATAAAAGAGATACACAAGGAAGAGCTTTTACAATGGTGGAGAAAATGAGTTAGGGAATGGTAGGGAATGCTTGAACCTCATTCTCATCAGAATTGGTTCCAAGAGAGAAGACTCTCTCTCTCTCTCTCTCTCTCTCTCTCTCTCTCTCTCTCTCTCTCTCTCTCTCTCTCTCTCTCTCTCTCTCTTAATATATATATATACACTCACACACACACACACACTTAGTAGTGTCTAGAAATGTAATTTACCCAATAGGGAGATAGGAGGGGAAGAAAATAAAGGAAAGTGGGTAGGATGATAAAAGGGAGAGTAGATTATGGGAAACAATGGTTAGAAGCAAAATAGACTTTCAAGGAGGGACATGATAGAAGAAAGAGGAAGAAATTTTAAAAATTGTTATTTAGTCATTTTTCAGTTATGTCTAATGCTTTCTGATGCCATTTGGGGTTTTCTTGGCAAAGATACTGGAAGGGTTTGCCATTTCCTTTTCCAGGTCATTTTACAGATGAAGAAACTAAGACAAACAGGGCTAAGTGATTTACCCAGGGTCACATAGCTGGTAAGTGTCTGAGGCCATATTTGAACTCAGGTTCTCTTGATTCCAGACCTAATGATTTATCCACTGCACCATGTAGCTGCCTGATGAAAGGAAATACAGTTTGTAATAATAGCTGTGGATGTGAATGGTATGAGCTCACTCATAAAACCTAAGCAGATAGCAGAGTGAATTGAAAATCAGAATTCAACAATATGTTGTTTATAAGAGACATACTTGAAACAGAAAGACACATTCAGAGTTAAAATAAAGGGTTGGAGTAGAATCTAATGTTCCAGCTGAAGTAAAAAAAGGCAGAGGTAGCAATCATGATCTCAGACAAAGAAAAAGCAAAAATAGATTTAATTAAAAGAGATAATTAGGGAAACTGTATTATGCTAAAAGACTCTATAGGCAATGAAGTAATAGCAAGCATTTTTACAAGAAGTTTCTCTGATCAAGGCCTTATTTCCCAAACATATACTGATTATAGAACTGAGTCAAATTTATTTAAAAAAAGTCATTCCCTATTGACAAATGGTCAAAAATATAAACAGGCAGTTCTCATAAGAAGAAATCAAAGCTATCTATAGTCATATGAAAAAATGCCCTAAATCACTACTGATTAGAGAAATGCAAATTAAGACAACTCTGAGGTTCCACCTCACATGTATAAATGACAAATGCTGGAGGTGATGAGGGAAAAATAGGTCCACTAATGAACTTCTGGTGTAGTAGTGAACTGGTCCACCATTCTGGAGAAAATTTTCCAAGTATATCCAAAGAACTATAAAACTGTACATTCCCTTTGACTTAGCAATATCACTATTAGGTCTGTATCCCAAAGAGATAAAAGAAGAAGAAAAGGACCTATATGTACAAAAATATTTATAGCAGTTTTTGTGGTGGCAAAGAATTGAAAATCATGGGGATGCTCATTAATTGGGAAGGGCTGAAGAAGTTGTGGTATATGATTGTGGTGGAGTACAATTGTGCTGTACGAAATGATGGTGGGGCTGATTTCAGGAACAAAAACAAACAAACAACCATGGCAAGACTTATGTATACTGATGCAAAAAGAAGTGAAAAGAACTAGGAAATCATTGTGCACAGTAACAGCAATGTTGTAATGATGGTCAACTGTTAAAGACTTGGCTCCTTTGATCAATACAATTATCCAAAACAATTCCAAAGGACTCATGATGAAAAATTGCTATTTACCTCCCGAGAACTGATGAACTCTTGAGTGCAAATTAGGGTATAATTTTCTCACTTTCTTTATTTTTCTTGCTTTGTTTGGAAATATGGCTAATATGGAAATGTTTTACATGACTTCACATGTATAATTGATATCATATTGTTTGCCTTCTCAGTGGGTAGGGGAGAGGCTGGGAGGGAGGGATAAAATTTGGAATTCAAAATTTAAAAATAAAAAAAAATAAACAAAACATTTAAATGTTAAAGAATAAATTATGCTTAAGATGATCAATTAAATCATGGATTTTGGAAGTATTGAATTTAATGACAGCAGATGTAAAGCTTAGCTGCACCCTTGGACTTGGCTTTTAAAAAGAAGCAGACACGGGGCAGCTAGGTGGCGCAGTGGATAGAGCACCGGCCCTGGAGTCAGGAGTACCTGAGTTCAAATCCGGCCTCAGACACTTAACACTTAACTAGCTGTGTGACCCTGGGCAAGTCACTTAACCCCAATTGCCTCACTTTAAAAAAAAAAGAAGCAGACACATCTGAAAAGAAGACATTGATAAAAGTGAGAGAGAAGACTGAAGCGAATGAGTTTGGAGGAAAGCTTGCTTTTCTGAGCAGCTCTTTTCCAGGGGACCATTTGGCTCCAGAGATAACAATAATGGTGAGGCTGTGGCAAAGTAGCAAGGGGGTCATCAGAGGGAAAACCATATCATCCTATGAAGAAGTAACATCTTGGCCCAAAAGATGGCCGAAGTGGAGAGGCAGTGGCAAGGTAGCAACAATTCTTAGACTAAGTTTCCTGGAGAGGGTAGAAAGAAGCATCACCTTGAGAGGAATGAGTCTTTTCCTTAATTCCAAGTTCCTGGATACAGCTTCCTTGAGAGAAGAGGGGTTTCTGTACAACAAGGGTCTTGGTCAAGTGGAAGAGTTCCAAGACCAAGTAGGAAAATGTAGAGACATAGTCATGTCTCTGGGTTTTGCTCTCTACTACTATTGTGTGTTATGTAGATTCTGCAGGTCTGGAGGATGGGATTGACTTCCTCCCAAACCTAATTCTTTCTCCTTTTGTGGGTATGACCTTGACCATATGGTAGTATTATGGCACTGGTGCACACTAAATGTTCTTTGGGGGCATACTATGATCATAGATTTAAGGCTGGAAATTTATCTAGGTAGAGTTCAAACAAAGAAATGTAAGGGGTCAATTCTCTATCAAGTGTAAGAACTTTCCCTTTAATGTAGCTTAAACTTTACAGCAGTAAGTGAGATAACTAGTGAGATTCCTAAGGAAGGTGGAGCTCACAAGACAAAAGAGAGTTGTGTTGATTATTTGAAGGTTAAGCTGTGGATCCAAAGGGTTTGTGCTGTTAGGTGAAATACAACTGCCCTGCATTCAGGGGGTTATCTGGTAAATGTTTAAAAAGTGACTAGGAAAGAAAAAAATAGCACATGAAACATTTTTAAGTTTATTTACTACCAACATTTTCTGCATCACTATAAGTACAGATGATCAACAAAACAACAAATCAGATCCTGATCTGTAACATTTGCTGATTTCCTGGATGTAAATGTTCGCACTAAAAAATTAACAACTGGTTCTCATGAGCCCTTTTGAGCTGCCTCTAGCACATCCCTGTATCTGGTGTAATGTTAACCTGAGTACTTGCATGGGAAACAAGGGCCCATTTACAGTTTTTGTTTTTGTTATTGTTTTGTTTTGTTTTTAGAGATCTAATCATGAACTTTATTCTGATATTCCCAGAGGAAACCCTGAGTCGGAACATGAGACAAAAAAAGAGAGCTTTTGACAGATGCCCTGAGATTGAACCCATATAAACCTTATAAATTCCACATAATAACAATGCCAAATTTCTGGGCTGTGAGCTATGGAATCATCATAAGAGTGTTAACATTCTATGCTTCTATGAGTAGATTATCTCTGAGGTCCTTCTGATAACATTTATTAGCACTTATGCCCTATATTTGTTAGTTATCCTTTTATGTGTTTTTTTTTTTCCTGTGTGAGATTGCAGAGCACTTCAGGATCAACCTATTGCTTTATTCATCTCTGTATTACCTGCAGCACCTCATACAATGCCTTGCACATAGTTAATAACCAATAAATACTTAACAATCAATTAAAATCATGGCATAACCTTAGGATCTTGGCAAAATATGTAGAGGGAGAGGGAGTGATTGTGTTTAATTTAATGAGATTTCCTGAGTGTCCTGCACACTGTGGGTACACCATAAAGCCTTGCTGATGATGAAGAAAGTACTTTTACAAGGAATACTTTGAAAAGGTCTTGATGTCCCTTGTATTTTTCTAGTATCTGATGCATGGTGAAGTTCAAGCACAGTCGATTGTACTGGGATCAAAAGCTCCATAAATTCAGGGAGTGCATAGTTGATTCAGTTGCGCAGTAACTTGTTCAAGGGGACACATGCTAAGATATTGCCAGAAATGTAGATCAGAGGCATGAATGACAGCGGTTGTTAATCAGCTTTCTTGACTCTCTCCTTGAAAATGGGGTCAGTCAGATGGTGTCTTTGCAGGCCTATGTCATTTCTTTATTGTTCTTTGATAGGTTGAGGAAAAATTTAGCAGACCAGGGTAGCTTCAACACTCCTGGGACAAGGGCCAGAAGTGGGGGTGAGAGTGAGGGGGGTGTTCTAGATCTCCAGGAATAATGGAGAAATTTCTTATAAATAATACTAATTCGGGGGGCAGCTAGGTGGCACAGTAGATAAAGCACAGGCCCTGGATTCAGGAGGACCCAAGTTCAAATCCAGCCTCAGACACTTGGACACTTACTAGCTGTGTGACCCTGGGCAAGTCACTTAATCCTCATTGCCCCCCCGCCCCAATACTAATTCTTAGATAACCATTTATATATGCAAAGTCTATGTATAAAATAATGTTTGTTATAAAACAAAACAAAAAACCCCAAACAAATCCTCTGCTTTGGTGTTCAAAGCTCTTTGCAACCTGGTTCCTGCCTACCTTTCCAGTTTTCTTATACTTTAAATCCTCTCCATGTACTACTCTCTAATCCATAGACTTTGGCCCTCTTGCTTTTCCTCACACAAGGTATTCCATCTCTGCACTCTGCATTTTTACTGACTGCCCCCCAAACCTGGCATTCTCTTCCTCCTCATCTCTACCTCTTGACTTCCCTGGTTTCCCTCAGTTCTCAGCTAAAATTCCATAATCTGTAAGAAACCTTTCCTGATTCCTCTTAATTCTAGAGTCTTCATTGATTATCACCTATTTATGCTGTATGTATCTGTTTCCACATACTTGTTTACATTTTGTCTTCTTTGTGAGACAGTAGGCTCCTTGACAGCAGGGATTATGTTTTGGTTTTCTTTTCCTTTTTTTTTTCTTAATATCCCAATTGTCTGGCACACAGTAGGTCCTTAATAAATGCATGTTGACTAACTGATAAAGTTATATGTATTTTGAGCCCATTTTATTCATTGACCTCCAGGACATGCAATTCTAGAAAATGACGGGTGTGAACTACCTTTAGGTTAGATTGTTCTCTCTCCTTTGGTTTTAGCTAATATCTTATTTTAATTCCTTTTAAAGAGTTTATTTAGTCTTGTGTGTACTTTGGTGTATTTCTAATCTGTAGGACTTCTCCAATTTCTGTTTTCTGGTTTGTTTGGATAAATGGATTTACCCACTATTACTATTTGTGATGGTTTTCTGTGTAGTCAGCATTTGGTTTTGTTCAGGTGTTTCAGTTGTGTCTGACTCTATGTGATGCTATTTGGGGTTTTCCTGGAAAAGATACAGAATACATGTAAAATAAATACAAGGTACTGTGGAGACCAAGAACTGGGGAGATCATAAAAGGCTTCATGTAAGAATGGGTGCTTTGGCCTAGATTTAAAGTATGTCAGGCATTCTAAGAGGTGGATAGAGGAAGAACTACATTCTGGGCATGATATGACAGAAGGTTCAACCCGGCACTGGACAGAATGCTGTGTCATCAGGGGGAAACCAAGTCTCTGAGCACCAGAAGATGGAAGGACCATGAATGGAAGAGGTCCAAAATGTGTCAGAAAATATGGGTTCAAATACTCCCTTTTAACATTTATTACCTTGGACAAGTCACATAATTTTCCTGGGGCTCAATTTTCCTTAACACAATAATGTTTGACTACATATTCTCTTCCGTTCTAAGTCTATGATCATATGATAAATATGCAATGAGAATTCCAGATGATGCAGTGGAAGGGGCCAACAGGACTAGAGTTGGATATGGTATGTGTTGGATTGATGAGAATGGCGATAAGAGAACAAGTATGGGTGTGTGTGGGGGGGGGGGGCATGGTGGTTTCTCTATGGCAGCCAGAAATTCATCATCACAGATACTTCAAGGGAAACAAGTGGTGGTAAATGGCTAGCCAGCAATGTTGGGAGCAGTTCTGCTGAAAGCAGTGGGTGATCACAATCTCCTCGGTTAGATTTTGGGTTCTTCAGTAGATGGGGTTGTGTCTTTTGGAGAAGGTCGCCAAGGAAAAACAGGGCCTTCAGCTCTCATGGAGGCAGGCTCTGCTGTTTATAAGATGAATGAACTTTGGGAAAATACTGGATAATCCCAGGTCCTCCTTTTCTTTAACTGTAAAATGAAGGGGGGCTAGATGAGATGATCTTTGAAAACCTCTGGGACTCTAAAGCATATAAATTGAGAAGTCTGAATTTTATTGGGTAGGCAATAAGAAACCACTGAAGAATTCTGAGCCTAGGGCATGACATAATTTGCATAAATTAGGTTAATCTGGCTGCATCTTGCCTATATTTTCACTATTTTTCACCTCATACTTATTGATATATCTGTCATAACTCTATTATTCCAGTAAAATAATAGCTCCTTAAATGCGAGAACTAATTTGTTTTCCATTTTTTTATCCTCAGTACCTAGCACTGGATTGTGGCATCTTTGGACCTCATTTTGCTCAACTTCAAAATAGGAACCTCTTCAAATATCTAAATATGTAACCCTATATATGAAATCAAAATGAGATAATATTTGTAAAGGGCTTAGCACTGTGCCTGGCACATAGTAGGTATTTTTAAAAAGTTTAAAAAGTTACTGAAGTAAAACAGAGCATGAGGATGATGTTTATATTGTGATTGTAAAATCCAAATATAATTGAAAAGGCAAGAATCTTTTCATGGAATATGCATCACATTTGTCTAAATGGGTGCATTCACCAAGCTTTGCCCCAGAAAAGAGAACTCTCTCCATTCTTTTTTTTTTCTTCCCCTAGGACAAGTCTCTTATTTATTTTATTTTTTCTCAATTACATGTAAAATTATTTTAACATTCTTTATTTTAAGATTTTGAATTCCAAATTATCTCCCCCCAGAAAGCAAGCAATTTGATGTAGATTATACATTTGTGATTATGCAAAACACATTTCCATATTAACCATGTTGCAAAAGAAAACACAGACCCTCCCCCATCCCCCCCCCCAAAAAAGAAACAAGAAAAATTTAAAAACTAAAAAAAAAGTGTGCTTGAATCTGCATTTAAATTCTATCAGTCCTTTCTCTGGAGGTAGATAGCATTTAACATCATGAATCCTTTGGAATGGTTTTGGATCATTGTATTGCTCAGAATAGCTTAGTCCTTCAGTTGATCATTGTACAATAATGCTGTGTTGTGCACAGTGTTCTCCTGGTTTGTCTCTCTTTACCTTGCAACAGTTCATTTAAGTCTTCCCAGCTTTTTCTGAAAGCATCCTGCTAATCATTTCTTATGGCACAATAGCATTCCAACACAATCATATACTAAAACTTCTTTAGCTATTTCCCATTTGATGGGCATCCCCACAATTTCCAAATCTTAACCAGCACAAAAAGAGCTGCTATAAATATTTTTGTACCTATAAGTTCTTTTTCTTTTCTTTTGATCTCTTTGGGATATAGACCTAGTAGTGATATTTCTGGATCAAAGGTTATGTACAGTTTTATAGCCCTTTGGGCATAGTTAAAATTGCTCTCCATGGGGGCACTAGATGGCGCAGTGGATAGAGCACCGGCCCTGGAGTCAGGAGTACCTGAGTTCAAATATGGCCTCAGACACTTAACACTTACTAGCTGTGTGACCCTGGGCCAGTCACTTAACCCCAATTGCCTCACTTAAAAAAAAAATTGCTCTCCATGATGGTTGGATTAGTTCATATCTCCATCAACAGTACACTGGTGTCTCAATTTTTCCACATGCCCTCAAAATTTATCATTTTCCTTTTCTGCCATATTGGTCAATTTGATAAGTGTGAGTTGGTATCTCAGAGTTGTTTTAATTTGTATTTCTCTAATCAATAGTGATAAAGAGCATTTTTCCATATGACTATACATAGCTTTGATTTCTTCTGAAAATTGCCTGTTTATAACACTTGGCCATTTATCAATTGAGTAATGATTTGTATCATTATAAATCTGACTCAGATCTCTATATATTTGAGAAGCGAGGCCTTTATCAGAGAAACTTGCTATATTTTTTCCAGTTTCCTTCTTTATTTCTACTCTTGGCTGCATTAAAAACCTTTTTAACTTAACATAAACAAAATTATCCATTTTATATCCCATAATGTTTTCTATCTCTTGTTTGGTGATACATTCTTTCCTCTCTATAAATCTTATAGGTAAAATTTTCCATGCTCCTTTAATTTACTTATAATGTTAGCTTTTATTTCTAAATTATCTACTTAGTTTGACCTTATTTTGGTATATAGCATAAGATATTTCACTATACCCAGTTTCTGCCAATTTCTTTACAGTTTCCCCAATAACTTTTGGTTTTTATTGCCAAAGCTTGGAACTTTGTTTATGTCAAACACTAGATTACTATGATAATTTATTACTATTTATTGTTTAGTAGTCTATTCCACTGATCCAGCATTCCATTTCTTAGTCAGTACCAGATTGTTTTGATGATTACCACTTTGTAATACAATTTGAGATCTGGTATTGCTAGGCCCTCTTCTTCACATTTTTCCCATTTATTCTCATGATATTCTTGACATTTTGTTCTTCCAGATGAATTGTGTTATTATTTTTTTCTAGCTTTATAAAATGTTTTTGTAGTTTGACTGGCATGGCACTGAATAAAGAAATTAATTTAGATAGGACTGTAATTTTCATTATATTGGCTTGTCATACCCATGAAATATTCATATTTCTCAAATTGTAGAGATCTGACTTTATTTGTGTGAAAAGTGTTTTGTGATTGTGTTCATATAGTTCCTGAGTTTGTCTTGACAGGTAGACGCCCAAGTATTGTATATTGTGTGCAATTATTTTAAATGGGCATTTTTATTGTTTTATTTTATTTCATTTTGTTGCTGCTGGACTTTATTGATAATATAGAGAAATAGTGGTGATTTATGTGGTACAGTAGATAGAGTGCTGGGCCTAGAGTCAGGAAGAACCATCGTTGTGAATTCAAATATGCTCTCAGAAAGTTACTACCAGTGTGACCCTGGGAAAATCCCTTATTCCTTTTTGCTTAGTTCCCTTGTCTATAAAATGACCTGGAGAAGGAAATGACAAACCACTCCAGTATCTTGCTAAGAAAACCCCAATCGATGTTACAAAGAGTCATACATGACTGAAATGCCTGAACAACATTTCATATCCTGCAACTTAGTTGAAGTTGTTATTTCAACTAGTTTTTTTAGTAGATTCTCTAGGATTTAAATATACTATCACGTCATCTGCAAAGAATGATAGTTTTGTTTCCTCATTGCCTATTCTTTTTTTGTTGTTGTTGTTTTTGTTGTTGTTTTTTGGCAGGGCAATGGGGATTAAGTGACTTGCCCAAGGTCACACAACTAGTGTTAAGTGCCTGAGGCTGGCTTTGAACTCAGGTCTTTCTGAATCCAGGGCCAGTGCTTTATCCACTGTTCCACCTAGCTGCCCCCCATTGCCTATTCTAATTCCTTCACTTTCCTTTCCCCCCTCTTATTACTATAGGTAGTATTTTTAGTACAATATTGAATAATAGTGGCGATAATGGTCATACTTGCTTCATTCCTGATCTTATTGGGAAAGCTTCTAGCTTATCCCCATTATAGATAACACTTGCTAATGGGTTTAGATAGATATTACTTATCATTTTCAAGAAAGTTATATTTGTTCCTGTGCTTTCTAGTGTTAATAGGAATGAGTATTATATTTTGTCAAGAGCTTTTTCTGCATCTATTGAGAAAATCATATGATTTTTTGTTGTTTTTGTTACTGATAATGTCAGTTATGTTGATAGTTTTTAAAAAATGGAACCAGGCCTGCATTCTTGGTACAATTCCCTCATGGTCCTAGTGTATGATTTTTGTGACATATTATTATCTTTGCTATTATTTTATTTAACATGACTACATCAATATTTATCGGGAAACTTGGTCTAAATTCTTTCTCTCTTGTTGCTTTTTCTTGTTTAGGTATCAGCAGGTATTTGTGTTGTAAAAAGCATTTGGTAGGACTCCTGCTTTGGCTATTTTTCCAAATAGTTTATATGGTATTGGAATCAATTGTTCTTTAAATGATTGGTGGAATTCACTTAGCATTCATCTGGTCCTGGAGATTTTTTCTTAGGGAGCTCATTTATGGCATATTCCATTTCCTTTTCTAAAATAGGGTCATTTAAATATTCTATTTCATTTTCTATTAATCTGAAAATTTCTTTACAAATATTCCTCCACTTTGATTGTTGGATTTATTGGCATATAATTGGTCAAAATAGCTCCTAATAAGTGTAGAATCAAGAGACAGAACAATCAATATTCCCAATGACCATTATCATGCAAAGAAAATGAACACTTAGAGACATCAAAATATATATCAATGGAATGACCAGTTTTGATTCCAGCAGAATGATAATAACTGATATAATATTTTAATATAACTAATATAATATTTTAAGGTTTGCAATTGAGCCTTTTTCCATTCCTGTAAGGGAGGTATTATTATCTTTTAATAGATCAAAAATTTCTGAGAAGAAAAGTGATTTGCCCAGGGTCATAGTTAGTAAGTATTGAAATAGCATTTAAATTCAGATCTTACTATCACCACATCCATGGTTTTGCATCATGTTGCCTCCCTAATAATAATTACTGATTATGAAGCCTATCTCCATTCTCTAAGTAGAAAGGTCAAGGTCCATGCATGTGAAATGAGTCATACTTTGTCATAGACAATGTACATTTTTTCCAAGTAATAAACATTTTTATTTATAATTTTGAGTTCCAATTTTTATTCTTCCTTCCCTCCCACCCTTTCCCCCTTCCTGAGGCAGTAAGCAATCAGATATGTTATACATATACGATTATGTAAAATATTACCATATTAGTCATTTTGTACAAGAAAACTTGAATTAAGAAAAAGAAAGTAAGTGAAAAATAGCATGCTCCAGTCTGTGTTCTATCAATATCAGTTCTTTCTGTAGAGGTGGATAGTATGTTTCATCAATAGTCCTTTGCGATTTTCTTGGATCATTGTATTGTTGAGAATAGTTGTGTGATGTTTAAAATTTACATGTGTGGTCGCCTTAAATTAGAAGCTTTAGCACCAGTCTTTGGGCATTAAGCATTTATTAAAGCATACCAGGTATTAGAAAAAAAAAAAAAGAACATGTGGAGTTAAGAAAAGGCCTATCTAGCCTAGAGTTCCAGCCTGGTCGGGTTCTTCCTCAAGTCCTCCACCATGAGCCTGCTTCAACCACGAATTCTCTTCAAACTGAGTGTGGAAGCTTTTTATAGGCCCGGAGCATGGGTGGTCTTTACACACTGCTTCAAGCTGGATTGGTTAGTGTCATCCAAATCCATTTGTTCACTGGACTTGAAGGTGGTCTCCAGTTGAGTTCAAAGTCCTTAGCTTCTGAGAACAATATCTTCTTAAGGGCTAGCCAGGTGTGGTTACAATCTAATTAACTTGAAGTAGGCTAATCAGCAGTCAATCACTCTCATTTAATTCAATCAGTTTAGATTAATCTCCAGGTGAACCTTTGAGTATCTGCTAAATCCCATTATTTTCTCACAGTTGTCATTCACAGTTCTTCATCAAACAATATTGCTGTCTCTGTGCACAACATTCTCTTGGTTCTGCTCACTTCATTATATATCAGTTCATACAAGTCTTTCCAGGCCTTTCTGAAATCATTCTGCTTGTCATTTCTTACTGACCAATAATATTCTATCACCACCACGTAACACAGCTTGTTTAGCCATTCCCCAATTGATGGGCATTCCTTTGATTTCCAATTTTTAGCCACCATAAAAAGAGCTGCTATAAATATTTTTGTACAAATAGGTCTTTTTATCTCTCACATAAGTACTTACTAAATACTTATTGATTGACTGACTCATTTTAGTAAGCCTTAATAGAAGCATTATGTTTAGATTAAGGGGTATCATCCTACTGTACTCCATGGTAATCTTTCTGTATCCTGATTATTGTGTTCAGTTCTGGGTGGTACATTTTAAGAGGGACATTAGCAAACTGGTTTAAGGATGAGGGTGATCAGGTAAATAAAACATTTGGAAATCATGCCTTGTGAAGCATAGTTTATGAATTAAGACTTTTATTTGGAGAAGAGAAGAGAAGCATAATAACTTCAGTGTCTCCAAATATTTGAAGAGTTCTTATCTGGAAGAGAGATAAAATTTATTCTATTTAGGTCTCAAGACTAAAATATATGGAAGTTAGAGAGGGGAGATAAGCAGGCAAGTTTGTTTCTAATAATTAGAGCTATTAATAAATGGAAGGGACAACTCATAATAATAATGAGATCTGATGCTTACACAACACTTTGAGGTTTGCAGAGTGCTGCCTATGTTAGTTATGATCCTCAAAACAACCCTGTGGTATAGATACTATAATTTTTTCCTGTTTTATAGATTTAAAAAAACAGGCTTATAAGAGTCTGAGGCAGGATTTGAAACCAGATATTCCAAATATCAAATCCAATGCTCTTACCTGTTCGGCTACCCTCCTGCCTCATTAGTTAGTAAGCTCCCCATCACTGGAGGTGCTCAAGGAAAGACTGGATGGTCACCTACCTGGAATGTTATAGAGAAGAGTCCTACTTTAGGTGGGTAGTATGACCAACTAACTTCTTTTTTTTGGGGGGGGGTGAGGCAATTGGGGTTAAATGACTTGCCCAGGGTCACACAGCTAGTAAGTATCAAGTGTCTGAGGCCATATTTGAACTCAGGTACTCCTGACTCCAGGGCCAGTGCTCTATCCGCTGTTCCACCTAGCTGCGCCAGACCAACTAACTTTTTTTTTTTTTTTATGAGATATTTTATTTTTTCCGTTACATGTAAAGATAGTTCTCAACTTTTGTTTATACATGCTTTACAATTTCAGATTTTTCTCCCTCCCTCCCCTCCCTCCCCCCTCCCCTAGACAGCAGGTAATCTGATATAGGTTATATCTATATATCTCTATACATATACATATAGATATATAGATATATATACACACACATATATATACACATAATAACATTAATCCTATTTCTGCATTAATCCTGTTACAAGAGAAAGAATCAGAGCAGTGATGCAAAACCTCAAAATAGAAAAAAAAAACAACAGCACCCAAAACAAAAGAAACAATATGGTTCAATCAGCATCTATACTCCACAGTTCTTTCTTTCTTTTTTTTTTTCTTGGATTTGGAAATCCTCTTCTATCATGAGTTCCCTGGAACTCTTCTGTACCATTGCATTGGTGAGAAGAATATAGTCCATCACAGTAGGTCAACACTCAATGTTGATGATACTGTGTACAATGTTCTTCTGGTTCTGCTCATCTCACTCATCATCAGCTCACGTAAGACCCTCCAGGTTTCTCTGAACTCTTCCTGCTCATCATTTCTTACAGCACAATAGTATTCCATTGTATTCATATACCACAACTTGTCCAGCCATTCCCCAATTGATGGGCACCCCCTCAACTTCCAATTCCTTGCTACCACGTAAAGAGCAGCTATAAATATTTTTGTACATGTGGGTCCCTTTCCCCCTTCCATGATTTCTTTGGGCAAAAGACCTAAAAGTGGGATTGCTGGGTCAAAGGGTATGCACAGCTTTATCGCCCTTTGGGCAAAATTCCAAATTGCTCTCCAGAATGGTTGGATCAGCTCACAGCTCCACCAACAATGCATTAGTGTTCCAATTTTCCCACAGCCTCTCCAACATTTATTATCTTCCTTTTTTGTCATTTTAGCCAATCTGATAGGTGTCAGGTGGTACCTCAGAGTTGTTTTAATTTGCATCTCTCTAATCATTAGAGATTTAGAGCATTTTTTCATATGGGAATAGATAGCTTTGGTTTCTTCATCAGAAAACTGCCTGTTCATATCCTTTGACCATTTCTCAATTGGGGAATGACTTGGATTCTTATAAATTTGATTTAATTCCCTATATATTTTAGAGATGAGGCCTTTATCAGAAGCACTGGCCTCAAAAATTGTTTCCCAGCTTTCTGCCTCCCTTCCAATTTTGGATGCATTGCTTCTGTTTGTACAAAAATTTTTTAATTTAATATAATCAAAATCATCCACTTTGCATTTTATAATATACTCTATCTCATGTTTGGTCAAAAATTGTTTTCCTTTCCAAAGATCTGATAGGTACACTATTCCTTTCTCTCCTAATTTACCTATGGTATCACCTCTTATGTCTAAATCATGTATCCATTTTGACCTTATTTTAGTATAAGGTGTAAGATGTTGGTCTAAGCCTAATTTCTGCCATACTATCTTCCAGTTTTCCCAGCAGTTTTTGTCAAATACTGAGTTCCTATCCCAGAAGCTGGAGTCCTTGGGTTTATCAAACACTACATTACTAGTGTCATTTACTACTGCATTTCCTGAGCCTAGCCTATTCCATTGATCTACCACTCTATTTTTTAGCCAGTACCAGATAGTTTTGATGACTGCCGCTTTATAGTAAAGCTCCAGGTTTGGTACCGCTAACCCACCTTCCTGTGAATTTTTTTTCATTATTTCCCTGGATATTCTTGATTTTTTGTTTTTCCAGATGAATTTTGTTATTATTTTTTCTAGCTGTATAAAATAATTTTTAGGTAGCCTGATTGGTATGGCACTGAATAAGTAAATTAATTTAGGCAGTATTGTCATTTTTACTATATTAGCTCTGCCTATCCATGAGCAATTGATATCTTTCCAATTATTTAGATCTGATTTGATTTGTGTGAAGAGTGTTTGGTAGTTGTGTTCATAGAGTTCCTGGGTTTGTCTTGGCAAGTAGACTCCCAAGTATTTTATATTACCTACCATTACTTTAAATGGAATTTCTCTTTCTATCTCTTGCTGCTGGACTTTGTTGGTCATGTATAGAAATCCTGATGATTTATTTGGATTTATTTTATATCCTGCTACTTTGCTAAAGTTGTTAATTGTTTCAAGTAATTTTTGACTTGATTCTCGAGGATTCCTTAAGTATACCATCATATCATCTGCAAAGAGTGATAGTTTTGTTTCCTCCTTGCCTATTCTAATTCCTTTAATTCCTTTCTCTTCTCTGATTGCTAAAGCTAACATTTCTAGAACAATATTAAATAATAGGGGTGATAATGGACATCCCTGTTTCACCCCTGATCTTATTGGGAAGGCCTCTAATTTATCTCCATTGCATATAATACTTGCTGATGGCTTTAGGTAGATACTGTTTATTATTCTAAGGAAAGCTCCCCCTATTCCTAAACTCTCTAGTGTTTTTATTAGGAATGGGTGCTGTACTTTGTCAAAAGCTTTCTCTGCATCTATTGAGATAATCATATGATTTTGGTTGGTATTCTTATTGATGTGGTTGATTATGTTAATAGTTTTTCTAATGTTGAACCAGCCCTGCATTCCTGGTATAAATCCCACCTGGTCATAGTGTATTATCCTGGTGATCACTTGCTGTAATCTCCTTGCTAATATCTTATTTAAGATTTTAGCATCAATATTCATTAGGGAAATTGGTCTATAATTTTCTTTCTCTGTTTTTGCTTTGCCTGGTTTTGGTATCACCACCATATTTGTGTCATAAAACGAATTTGGTAGAACTCCTTCTTCACCTATTTTTCCAAATAATTTGTATAATATTGGAATTAATTGTTCTTTAAATGTTTGGTAAAATTCACCCGTAAACCCATCTGGCCCTGGGGATTTTTTCTTAGGGAGTTCATTAATAGCTTGTTCAATTTCTTTGACCAACTAACTTCTAAGACTAATTCTTCAGTTTTGAAATGATAACATTCAAAGGTCTGAAGCAAAGAAACAGTCTTAAGAAACAGGAGACTTCAAATAGCAAAGGACAGTCTTATGTGTGGCTTGGAAGGGACTCTAAGTTCTTTCAGCCCCATCTGTGATCATATATAGACATCACTATCAGTAATGTCATCTTTCAAGACAAAGGACATCCATCTAGCCTCTATTGTAGGTTTCTGTCCCAGAAACTATTTAACTGAATAAATAGCAGTCAATTAAAATGCCTAAATACATATTTATGTGTGCAGATAAGAGAGCCGATTCAGCTCCCGCTCAAGAACACACTTTTATAACCAGCTGTGAAGGATGAGTTGTGTTTTTTTTTTTTTAATTGTTTGGGCTTTGTGCAGAGAAGGAGGAAATCAAATAGACAGAGAGCTGTTTAAACAACATCAAGGCTGCAACACACACACAAAAATAAAAGGCAGGAAATTCAAAGTTGAGGTGTGACGAGCTTGCCTTCATTCCAGCTGCTGGGCCCATGCACAGTGACAGCTGTGAAGTGAAGGGGAACATTATATAGGCAGAGTGTTTTAAAATATATTGACTTAAGTGAAATTGGCGAGGGCTGCTCTCAGATTTATGTTAGGAAGGATTAAATGCTGACTCATCGCTGTTTCTTTATAACATTTTACTAGCTTAGAAAATATTTGTTAACTGTGGTATGTAAATCAGCAGATTTAGCTCATGTCTTTATAGAAATGAATCTCATAAATGAATCTGTTAGAATCTCTTTAGATTTCCATATGGCTATCTCAAAATAACTCTGTAATTTTTGCACCTTGGCACATGGGAAGAGAACCTCAGAAATCTTACAGAGGAAACAAAGATAGGCAGCAAAAGGGAATGATTCTCAGCCCCTGTTTTTTTATAAGAGCCTAGAGCAACATAATAGTATAATAGACAAAGGCATGAGGCTTAGTCAGAAGACCTACATTTGAAGACCGGCTTTGACACTTATTGACTAGAGGACCTTGGACAAGTTATTGTCTTAGAGCTCCTTCTGAATCTACCTCTTAGTAAACTGAGGAAGAAATAAACAAGATGTAAATATAGTTATCCATTAGTAGATAGGGAATACTTTTCTGAAACTGTGACCAGCACATGATCCTAAATTGCTCCATGACCTAATCTTTGCTCCTGTACCCCCAAAGTTAAAACTCTGTCACACAATGGCATCAGCTAAAGTTGCTATCACCCAAGGAATAGGAATTAATGGACAAAAATGTTCCTCCTATGGAGACATAGAACAGGGAGTGAAAAGATGTTTTGATTCTTTATACCCTAAAGTGAATTAATTAAATGAAAACATTTATTAAAATATAGTTGTAGTGATGCTTAATGTTTTTTCTTATAAAGTTAAAAAAAATTTTAAAGAAAAAAGTCTTAGGGGGCAGCTAGGCATTGCAGTGGATAGAGCACTGTTCCTGGATTAAGGAGGACCTGAGTTCAAATCCGGCCTCAGACACTTGACAATTACTAACTGTGTGACCCTGGGCAAGTCACTTAATCCTCATTGCGCCACCAAAAAAAAAGTCCTGGAGGTATTGGTAAAAATGCAAGCTCAATACAAACTAATCAAATCCATTCTCACCCATCAGACATTCGTCTTGCACTGTAGTCAATCAGATTATTTGAGGCAGGAAAGAATAAACAAATACTAACAACTAAAGGGCTCCGAAAGGGAATTAGCAGTTCTTTGTGGCTGCCAAAATTACAGATACAAGCTTCAGTTACATTTAGAGAGATTGGAACACAGAATGGGGTTAGATATAGAAGGGATATTCACTATGATCTTCTGTGACCCCTTCATAAACGGTTTTAAGCTTTGCAAAGCATTTTACATAGCTTTTCTCATTTGATCCTCATCAGTGATATTTCTGATGTCCTCTGTCCAGGTCAGATAGCAACTGGAGTGGTATGTGCACTTCTGGTTGCCATATTTTAGGAAAGACAAATTGAACTTAGGTCAGAGGAGAGTGAGCAGGATGAAGGTTGTGTTGGGGAGGAGAAAAGAGTAGCTCAAACTCATGTTATATGAAGAAGTTAGACTATAATGAAGATAAAAGGAAGAAATGAGTCTTTACATATTTGAAGGATTTATTATTCTGTATGGGCTTCAGAGGTGAGAAGTAGGACCTGTGGGGAAAAAGTATTATAACTTCTGACTTTTAAAGCCTTTTATAACCTTACCCCTCTCCATTCATCTTATACCTTTTTTTGGCAGGGAGGGACAGTGAGGGTTAAGTGACTTGCCCAGGATCAAAAAGCTAGTAAGTGTCAAGTGTTTGAGGTCAAATTTGAACTCAGGTCCTCCTGAATCCAGGGCCAGTGCTTTATCCACTATGCCACCTAGCTGCCCCTCTTCTTATACTTTATAATCCTCTCTCCTCCAGCCCCCCTTTCCTACCCTTTCTTTTTCTGTCTGTCTCTATTTCTCTGTCTCAATCTTTCTCTCTGTCTGTCTATCTTGCTCTCACATACACATACACATACACACATACATGCACACAAACATACACATGCATTCATTCTTCTATCCAGTGTCACTGACCTTTGCACAAGACACTCCATCTCCTGACTCTGAACCTTTTCACTATCTGTCTCCTACACCTCAAACTCTCTCCCTTCTCATCTCCTGGCTTTCCTGACTTCCTGTAAGTTTCAGCTAAAGTCCCATCTCACAAAAGAAGTCTTTCTTGATCCCCTTTAATGTTAATGCTTTCCCTCTGATTGTCTCCAATTTATCACGTATCTATCTTATTTGTACATAGTTGTCCATGTGTTGTCTTCCCCAATAGATGAGTTAGTTCCTTGAGAATAGGAACTTTTGATTTTCTTTGTAACCTCAGCACTTAGTACAGTGTTTGACACATAGTAGGCCCTCAATAAATGCTAATTGACTAACTTTTTTTGGATAATTTCCTTTTTTCTAAAAATGGAATAGGTTGCTAATGTAAGTAGAAAATTCTGTACCATTAGAGACCACCAAACAGAGATATTGTGTTCATAGGATGAGGATATATAAAAAGGGACTTAAATGTGAACAAATGACTTCAAAGTTCAAAGTTCCTTCCAGATCTGGGATCCAAGATTTGGGCAAAAAATGCAAAACAAAACAACAATAACAAAAAAGAAAATATTACATTCTAAAAGAAAATGCTGTTGATATAACTTCATGTCTATAATCCTGCCAGTAGTAGAGGGTACACACCCAAAAAAGTCTGGAATTGAAAACTCTAAAGCATTATGCACATATTGTCATCTACTACTACTACTACTACTACTACTACTACTACTACTACTACTACTACTACTACTACTACCACCACCACCACCACCACCACCACCACCACCACCACTACTGCTCCTCCTACTACTACTACAAATTAATGGAGAGGAAGAAAAGTATTCACACATGACTGGTAAAACATATCAAAGAAAGGAACAAATTTAATATAAACACTAAAGAATAGTGAAGGTGACTAGTTTATAGTAGACAATCTCTACAAAGGAGGAATGATTGTACTCATGATCTTTGATGGCAATATGGGCAATAAACAAATAAACTACACATTTTAACAAAAGGAGGTAAATGCCACCTCATCGATACACCTGGGACTTAGAATCATAGAATAATCATAGAATAAAGTAGTGGTAGTAGAATATTATATTTCAATGAAACACATTAGATAAAAAATGATCAAAACAGAGTAAAAACATGGAAAACATTTGAGTTAGGATAAATGGAGGGGAAAATAAAAGAGGTATATTAGACTACCCAGCCAAAATAAGAAATTGAGTGCTAAATTCAAGAAATAGGTCATGAAGTTGATGTGGAAAGAGTGTATATAGCAGTGAATGGGGATTTGCCTATCCAGGTATCTGTTCACTCTTTGCAAAAAGCAGAGCAACTGAAAAATTCCAGAATTCCTTGGAGAATAATTTCACTTTCCCCAAAGTTGAGAAAGTGACAAGAAGAAGGCTATTCTGGACCTAACTGACCAATAAGGAAGAATTGGTTGCTGAAATAAAAATGCTAATACTTGGAGAGACAATGGTCACACCATTTTAGGAGTTGTGATGGTTAAGGAGAAGATGCCAAACTTTTGACTTTTTAAAATGAATCTGTGCTGCCAGGTTTCAAAAAATTCTGATAGGAAGAATCCTGTGATCAAGGATTCTATAGGAATAAATCAGTTCATGAGGGAGAGTCTCAAGAATGAAGCTCTGACAAGAGAACTCAAATTATTCTGATGACAAAGATGGAACTGTCTAAATAGACTAGTGCTGATTTCACTGAACTTCACAACATTGCAAACCTTTTAATATTGTTTTCATTTAAATTCTTAAAATCACATATAGTTTTTCCCTTATTTATGCTTACTTTTCTATGCATCAATTCATAAAATTTCCCCTATTTATCTATTTTCATATTCATCTTTTTATAACACAATATTCTATTATATTTACATACACATTTTTTAGTCATTCTCCAATCAAGGGCACCCATTATTACCAACCAATACTTTCATTGGTGAGAATTTTTTGCATCATGACTGCCATACATTGTATTAGCTATACCACTTAGCTTGACTTTATATACAAATCTGATAATCATTATATATATATATATATGCCTTTATCTAAATCATTAATAAAAATGATTAGGAACACAGAGCCAAATACATGTCCTAGATTCCTAGGACACTCCACTTTATTTCTTTCCAGTTACCATTGAGGGGCAGCTAGGTGGTGCAGTGAATAAAACCCTAGATTCAGGAGGACCTGAGTTCAAATCCATCCTCAGACACTTGACACGTATTAGCTGTGTGACTCTGCACAAGTCACTTAACCCTCATTGCAAAAAACAAAAACAACAACAAAAGCAAAACTTAGCAAAAACAAAACAAAACAAAACAAAAACATACTACCCTCCTCTTGAAAGGGGGGTGATGAGCTCAAGATAAAGAATGAGACATAGTTACCATTGAACCTTTCAACTAAATCTAGTCGTTCACTCAATACAATCTGAGTCATCTTCTAGTCAACATTTCTCAGTCTTCTCCACAAGAATAGTATGATATGATTTATCCAATCTTTTGATAAAATATAGGTAAACTTTATCAACAACATCACCTTGGTCTACCTGTCTTATAAACCTGATAAAAAGAAAATATGATCTTTATATTTTGAATAACCTTTATTTCACATAGATTGGAGTTCATGAGTTATTGGTATAGTGCTATGTTTTAAAAATATTGCTCTTAAATATTTTGTAGATCAGTGTTAAGTGTAGGTAATTGTGAGCAACAGGGGTTTTTTCCTGTAAAATTGCTCCTGTTTGAATATAGTTGATAATCATCTTTCGTTTTATTAATCTTTTTTGATGTAGTACAAATAAAAGTGGCCTTAGATTAAGCAAATATGCTGTTATTCTTTATATTGAACACTCTTGGGCCTATGGAACAGGTGGATAAAACACCTGCTTTTTGTATTTGAGTAAAAGTATAGAGATGCAAACTCATTTTTTCTGTAGGCTTGCTGAAACACCTGGGGATAGCTGAAACCTCCTGGGACAACTCCAGAAGGAAACAGGATGACAGGAATAATATCTTTGTACTTCCTTTCTCATTTGATTTTGGTTCCTTATGTTAGGTCACTGTATTTTCTTCTACCTTTTAAATAGTTGATTTTTTTTTTTACTTTTTGAAATGAATAGATCTCTTCTGCCTCCCCATCCCCATTAAATAAATTCCTCCACAAATAACTGTATAGTTGAGCAAAACAAATTCCCATGTTAGCTATATATTTCTCTTTCTGTAATTTGAATTCATCAACTCTGTCAGGAGGTATGTGGAGTGGTTCATCTTGATTCTTTTGGACTTTTATCATTATGTTAATCAAAGTTCTAACATTTGTGAAGGTGATTTTTCTCTATAATGTTGTTATTGTATAAATTGCTCTTTTAGTCCTACTGACTTCAGTCTTCAGGTCAGTTCATGAAGGTCTTCCAAGTGTCCTTGAAATTGTCCATGATATAATTTCTTATAGCACAATAATATTCCATTACACTCACGTTATGATTTTTTTAGCCATTCTCCAATAGGAGCAAAACCCTTTAGTTTTCATTTTTTTGGCTCTTATGAAAAGAGCTACTATTAATATTTTTGTATATATGGATCCTTTTCCTCTTTTGAAATATTCTTCAGGGGAAAGGCCTAGTAGCAGTAAAGATGAATCTAAAGGTATGTACAATTTGATAATTTTCTGGGTACAGTTTCAAATTGCTATCCAAAATGGCTGGACCAATTCACAGTTCTATAAGCAGTGCATTAGTATACCAATTTTTCCATATCCTCTCCAGAATTTGTCATTTTTTGCCTTCTGTCATCTTTGCCAGTCTGATGGGTAGGTATTGACTTTATATGGAACCTCAAAATTGCTTTAATTTCATTTCTCTAATTATTGGTGATTTGGAGCATTTAAAAAATATAATTGTTGATAGCTTAGATTTCTTCCTTAGAAAATTACTGGTTCATATCCTTTGATATGAACAATTAACTATTAGTGAATGGCTCTTAGTCTAACAAATTTGAATCATTTCCTTATGTATCTTGGATATGAGGTCTTTCTTTAGAGAAACTTGTTGCAAATATTTTCCCCAGTTATCAGTTTTTCTTCTAATTTTATGACATTAAATTTGTGAAAAGTTTTAAAAGTTTGATATAATCAAAGTTGTGAATTATATCTTTTGTGAACTTCTCTATCACTTTAGCCATGAAATCTTCCCTTATTTAATATCTAAACAAATTTTCCCTTTCCCCTCTAATTTGTTTATTATGTGATTTTTTTTTTTTACATCTAGGTCATGTATCAAGCTCATCTTAGAGTATGGTGAATTATATTAGTCTAAACACAATTTCTGACAGACTGCTGTTCAGTTTCCCAGCAGTTTTTTTGTCAGATAGTGAGTCCTCAGCCCAGTAATTGGGGTTTTGAGGCTTAAAAAATATTATGCCACTGTGTTTGTTTGCTTCTGTATGTTTTATACCTAATCTGTTCCAATGACTAACCCTCCTTATATTTATTGCTTTGTGGTAGTTTGAAAACTGATAATGGTAAACATTCTTCCAAACATTTTTTTTCAGTTACCTTTTGAAATTCTTGACCTTTTGTTTTCCCATAAGAATTTCATTATTGTTTTCTGTAGCACTATAAAATATTATTTGGGGAGTTTGATTGGTACGGTCCTAAATAAGCAAAGTAATTTAGGTAGTATTGTCCTTTTTATTATATTGGTTTGATCTATCCATGAACAATTATGTTTCTGCAAATATTTAGGTCTGTCTTTATTTCTGCAAAGGATTTTTTAATAATGAGATTTGTATAATCTGACAGCTCAGTCTCAGTAGCTATCCTTAAAAATATTTTATTCCTTTTATAATTATTTTGAATAAAATTTCTCTTCCTACATCTTCCTGTAAGGTTTTATTGATGATATACAGTAACAATGAATAATTTACATGAAGTTATCTTATATTGTATGTATGTATATTTTATACATATGCATATGTATACACATGTTTATGTATATATGTGTATGTAAAATGTGATCTCAGGCAAAGCAAAAGCAAAAATAGATCTAATTAAAAAGAGATAAAGAAGGAAACTGTATCTTGCTGAAATGTACTATTGACAATGAATATCAATACTAAACATACATGCACCAAATGGTATAACATTTAAATTTTTGAAGGAGAAGTTGAATGAGTTACAGGAGGAAATAGACAATAAAACTATATTAGTGGGGGACCTGAATTTTTCCCTCTCAGAACTAGATAAATGTAACAAAAATTAAACAAGAAAGGAGTTAAGGAAGTGGATAGAAGTATAAACGTATAGAAAAGTTAGACACAATAGCTCTCTGGAGAAAACTGAATGGGAATAGAAAGGAATATACCTTTTTCTCAGCAGCACATGATACCTAAACAAAAACTGAACATGTATTTGGGAATAAAATCCTCACAACCAAAAAAGCAGAAATATTAAATGTATCCTTTTCAGGTCATAATGCAATAAAAATGACATTCAATAATGGGCAAGGAGAGATCAATCAAAATTAATTGGAAACAAAATAATCTAATCCTAAAGAATAAGTGGGTCAAGGAACAATCATAGAAACAATCAATAATTTCTTTAAAGAGAATAACAACAACGAAACAGCATACCAGAATTTATAGGATATGGCCAAAGGAGTACTTAGGGGAAATTTATATCTCTAATTGCTTATATTAATAAATTACAGAAAGAGCATATCAATGAATTGGGCATTCAACTAAAAAACAACTAGAAAAAGACCCCAATTAAACACCAAATTGGGAATCCGGAAAAATCAAAGGAGAGATTAATAAAATTGAAAGCAAGAAAAATATTGAACTAATAAGTAAAACTAGAAGCTGGTTTTTATGAAAAAACACACAATAAAATAGATCAACCTTTGGCTAATTTGATTCTAAAAAGGAAAGAAGAAAACCAATTCATCTTTATCAAAAAATGCAATGGGTGAATTCACCACCAATCAAGAGGAAATTAAAGTGATTATTAGGAGCTATTTTGTCCATTTATATGTCAATAAATTTGACAACCTAAATGAAATGGATGAATATCTACAAAAAATATAAATTGCCCATATTGGCAGAAGAGGAAATAGAATATTTAATTAACCCAATCTTTGAAAAACAAATCAAACAAGTCATCAATAAATTTCCTAAGAAAAACTTCACAGGGCCAGATGGATTCACAAGTGAATGCCACCAAATGTTTAAAGAACAATTAATCCCAATAGTATATAAACTATTTGGGAAAACAGATGAAGAAGGAGTACTACCAAATTCCTTTTACAACAAAATATTGTGCTGATAACTAAACTATCAAGAACCAAAACAGAGAAAAAAAGTTATAAAAAATTTTCCCTAATGAATACAGATGAGAGATAGATAGATAATAGAAGATAGATAGATGATAGATTTATAGACAGATAAAATGTTAGTAAGGTGATTACAGCAATATATTATAAGGATCATACACTATGATCAAGTGGGATTTATATCAGGAATGCAGGGTTGGTTCAATATTAGGAAAACTATCAGCATAATTGACCATAGTAATAACAAAACCAATAGAAATAATATTAGTATCTTAATAGATGAAGAAAACACCTTTGACAAAACATGGCACCCATTTCTATTAAAACACTAGAAGGCACTGAAAAAATGGAGTTTATCTTAAATTTATAAATAATATTTATCTAAAACCATCAGCAAACATCTGTAATTGGGATAAGCTAGAAGCTTTCCCAAGTATACTTATTATCACCACTATTCAATATTGTACTGGAAATGCTAGCTATAGCAATCAGAGAAGAAAAAGAAACTCAAGGAATTATAATAAGCAATGAAGAAACAAAATTATCGCTCTTTGCAGATGATATGATGATATACTTAGAATCAACTAAAAGACTAGTGGAAATAATTCACAACTTTAGCCAAGTTGCAGGATATAAAACAAACCCACATAAATCATCAGCATTTCTATATATGACTAACCTCAGCAGCAAGAGCTAGAGAGATAAATTCCATATAAAATGACTTGAGACAATGTAAAATACTTGGGAATCTGCCTATCAAGACAAACCTAGGAACTATTTGAACACAATTGCAAAACACTCTTCACACAAATAAAGTCAGATCTAAACAATTGGGAAAATATTAATTGTTCATGGATAGGGAAAACCAATATAATAAAATAACAATTCTACCTAAATTAATTTATTTATTCAGTGCCATACCAATCAAACTACCAAAATTATTTTATAGATCTAGAGAAAATAATACAAAATTCATCTTGAAGAACAAAAAGTTAAGAATATCAAGGGAATCAGTAAAAAAATGTGAAGGAAGGTGCTCTAGCAGTCTCAGATTGCAAACTATTACAAAGTGGTAATTATCAAAACAATCTGATACTGGCTAAGAAATAGAATGGTGGATCAGTGGAACAGATTAGATGCATAATACATTGTAGCAAATAACCATAATCACCCAGTATATGTTAAATCCAAAGATCCAAGCTTTTGGGACAAAACTTTATTTGACAAAAACTCCTGGGAAAACTGGAAAATAGTATGGCAGAAACTAGGTATAGACCAACATCTCACACTGTATACCAAGAGATAAGGTCAAAATGGGTACATGATTCACATGTAAAAGGTGATACCATTAGCAAATTAGTAGAGCATGGAATAGTTTACCTGTCAAATCTATGGATAAGGGAAGAATTTAGGACCAAAAAAGATATAGAGAACATTAAAAAATGTAAAAGAGATCATTTTGGTTATATAAAATTTAAAAGTTTTTCCACAAATAAAACCAATGAAATCAAAATTAGAAGGAAAGCAAAAAACTGGGGGAAATTTTTATAGCTAGAGTCTTTGATAAAGGCCCAATTTGTCAAATATATAGAAAATTTAGTGAAATTTATAAGGATATGCCATTCCCCAGTTGATAAATGGTCAAAGGATATGAACAGGCAGTTTTCAGACACAGAAATCAAAGCTATCTATAGTCATATGAAAAAAAAAAGTCTACTATTGATAGAGAAATGCAAATTAAAACAACTCTGAGGTAGTACCTCATACCTATCAGATTGGCTAATATGATGAAAAAGGAAAGTGATAAATGTTGGAGAAGTTGTGGAAAAACTGGTACACTACCATGCAGATGGAATTGTGAACTGATGCAGCTATCCTGGAGAGCAATTTGGAACTATGTCCAAGGGCTGTAAAACTGCATGCTCTTTGATCCAGCAATATCACTGCTAAGTCTATATGCCAAAAAGTTTTTCTTAAATGGGGCAGGGGAGACCTACTTGTACAAAAATATTTACAGGAATTCTTTTTGTGGATAAGAATTAGACATTGAAGGGATGCCCATAAATTGGGGAATTGCTGAAGAAGTTGCAGTATATGATTGTGATGGAATATTATTGTGCTATAAGAAATGATGAACAGAGTGATTTCAGAAAAGCTAGGAAAGACTTAAGTGAACTGATACAAAATGAAGTGAGCAGAATGAGGAAAACATCATGCTTAGTGAAAGCAATATTGTATCATGAAGAATTGTGACTGGCTTGGCTACTCTCAGCAATGATCCAAGACAATCTCAAAGGACTCATGATGAAATATGCTATCCACCTCCAGAGAAAAAACTGATATTTTTCCTTCCTTCCTTCCTTCCTTCCTTCCTTCCTTCCTTCCTTCCTTCCTTCCTTCCTTCCTTCCTTCCTTCCTTCCTTCCTTCCTTCTTTCCCTTTTCTTCTTTCTTTCTTAATTTTTTTCATTCTTTTTTCATTTTTAAGTCTTCTTGTACAAAATGACTAATACTAATATTTTACATGATTGCACATGTATAACCTATGTCAGATAGCTTACTGTCTCAGGGAATGGGAAGGAGAGGCAGAAAAGGAGGGATAAAATTTGAAACTCAAAACTTTTAGCATGTAATTGGGGTAAAATAAAGTATTATTTAAAATATTTCATTGAACAACCAAGCCAAATATAACAACCACAGAAACAATAACAACACGGCCATATATCCCCACACTGGAAAGATTCAGTATTAAGGGCCATCTGTTGCCTCAGAAACATGATGCTCACTTATCAAAATACTGAGCAACATCAGATCAAAGGTGACACTCATAAATTTTTTTTCAGTACTAACTGAAACCAACTCTTCCCCTAAATAGTCTGAATGAGTGAGGCTTTATCATAAATCAAAATATGGAGATACAAGTTAATTCATATTGAAAAAGGGAAGGATCAGTGCATGTGTTCAGGGAGTTGAATCTGCAATGAGAAATTCCCATGGTTTCAATATCTAACTCAGTGAATGGACCATATGCTTAGAGAGGGAGGATTTTTCAGTGAATAGTGAACTGGCTAGTTGTGTAATCAAAGGCAAGTCACGAAACCTCACAGAACTAGGGAACTCTCAAGGACTTTAAGTTACAAATAGTTTCTAATCTGTGTTGGTAGAGTGAACTTTCATACTAAGAGATACTTACGTGAAATCATAATCTTGGACCAAAAAAGAACCATGTTCTCCCAGAGCAGCTATCTACCATGAAGAATGAAGATTAGCAATTGATAAAACCAAAAGTTCACAGGGGACAAAATCCAAGAAAGTAACTAGTAGAAAACCCATCATCTCAAATATCTAAACACAAATGTCCACATGATTAGGCAATAAATAGAGGAACTAGAAGTCTTTCAAAGAGGCACATTTAACTTCAGAGGCATTGTTAAGACTTATGCACTTCACAGTGGAGTGAAAACTCTTGACTGGATAAGGTTTCCATGCACTAAAATGGTATGGGATAAATCAGCCTAGGAAGGATGGGAAATACTTAAGAAAGCAATTTTGAAGAAACAGAGGGAAACAAGCCCATGTAAGGGGGAAAATGTTACCAGGCACAGGAGATCAATATGGATGCACAGAGAATTCAATAATCAACTTAGATTTAATCAAGAAATATACAGAATATTAAAGAAAGGCCACATAACAAAGGATGGATATGAGTGTCAAATGGTCCTGTAAAAAACTACATTAGGAATACTAAAACTTAAAATGAGCTGAGGTTGGCAAAGGTAGCTAAGGAAAACAAAAAGGTTTTATTTTTATTTTTAGCTATATTAGGAGATTGAGGAGGGTCAAAGATAGAATCTGCACATAGAATAGATGGGATGGTAATAATTGACCACAGAGGGAAGGTACAGATGCTCAGTTATTATTGTACTTCTATTTTTTCATCCAAGGAGAATTATTTTGTTTTGGAAACAGTAGAATAAAAAATACTAACAGAGAGTAGATACCCTAGACACATAAGGGGATGGTAAGAGGTCACCTAGATATTTTTTAGTGAATTCAGGTCACCAGGCCTAGGTGAACTAAATCCCATGGGCCCTGAAAGAACTAGGAAATATGATTGCTGTCCCATTGTTAGAGATACATGAAAGATCATGGAAAGTGTGGTAGATGCCACAGTACTAGAAAACAGTAAATATCATGATTTATTTATTTAAAAAAAATTTTTTTTTTGGTGAGGCCATTGGGGTTAAATGACTTGCCCAGGGTCACACAGCTAGCAAGTGTCAAGTGTCTGAGGCCGGATTTGAACTCAGGTACTCCTGAATCCAGGGCTGGTGCTTTATCCACTGCGCCACCTAGCTGCCCCGCTTTTATTTTTTTTTTTAATTTTTTTTTTATGATTTATTTTTAAAGAAGAGAATAGCATCTATAAACTATAGGTCAGTGAGCTTGCCTTTGATTCTTGGGGAAATTATAGAATGGCTCATTAAAGGATGGTTTGTGTTGAGGAATCTCTAGAAAGGGCAGTGTGGATTTTGGAGAGTCAGCACGGCTTTATCAAGGACTATGTCAGATCATGCCTGATTCATCTCATCTCCATTTTTTGGACTAGATTATTAAACTCGTAGATAAGGGGAACTCTGTGGGTGTTTGTTCACCCATGTAGCACCTGCTCTAGGTCCACTCCCCTAACCTGAACCAGGTGGGCCCACAGAGGTATGTGGTAAAATATGAAAGTTTTTAACAGTCGGTTAGGATAAGTGAAAGACACCAGTTTTTCAAGGACCACCCTTTTGGGGAGGAGATGAACAGTCTGCCTGCTGCGCATGTCAGACTGCCTGCCGGGTACAGTCCGCCTGCTGCGCATGTCAGACTGCCTGCCAGGTACAGTGCGCCTGCTGCGCATGTCAGACTGCCTGCCGGGTTTTTTTGACTTCCGGGGTGGAGAGAACGGGAGTAGCCTTTTTTTTGCCGGCTTGGCGGGACTCCGGGCGGCGCGGCACAGACGGTCTGACTCACTCCAAAGGTGGCCTAAATCGGTTTGGTGAGTTTTTATAAGGAATATAGACAGCCTAGATTTAAGACGATTTGTACTGTATTTCTGTTTTCCTATCCTTCTAATCAACAACACCTTATATACAATAAAGGCTCTATCTAGAAAACCAGAAGCTTCTTCCATTTACTAGTCTGGGAGATGAATTAAGGGAAGGGTTAAGTAGGGGAGATTTATGATCTAATATCCAATTTTAAATCTCACAGTTTGGCGACCCCGAAGGGACCTTAAGGACCCTCCCACCCTCCCTAGTTTGGCCATAAGCCGGCTAATTCGGTGGATTTTCCAAATACCCCCCCCCCCCCCCCCCCCCGCGGACTTTCCCTTTGTCTAATCTCCCTTAAAGACTTTAAGCCTCTAAAAGTCTTGCTTTAAACAGAAAAGCCAGCCCAGTTTAAAGGGCAAGATGCTCGAATATTCTACCATCCCTTTGATTTTTCTCATCGGAATGTATTGGGACAGCATAACATCCCGACTTAGAGGAATAGTTTATTCAATGGTCCTTCATAACATTATTGGTTTTTTCCTCATTCAGGCAGCAAAAAGTTTTTTGTATAATAGTATACGTGAGAATCTTTGGGAAAATACGTTTAATATAAGTAGAAATTTTATGCCTGCAATTGAAATACCTTTTAATACCACATCCATAGTTCATACGACTAAGGATTTTATTTTTTTTTGTTGTTTTTTTTTTGTTTTTGTTATTATCATTGTTTTTGTTATTATCATTGTTATGATGTGGGGGAAACTCTCACATATGGAGAGAGACCTCAAAATGGCTGTTTCTACTAGAGATGATCCAAGTTCAGAATCAGATCAGCAGAAACTACTCCCTCTGCAGGAAGCTATAGAACATAGTAAGAAGGGAGTGCCAATTCAAGTCAGAAAATATAGCCCCTTTAGACCAAGTGACTTGAGCGCATGGAAATCAATCATCCCTAGTTTTGAGAAAAATCCAAACACTGTAATTTCACAGTTAAGGACTATATTTAATGCATATCAACCCAGTTGGGCTGATGTTACTTGCCTTTTGGAAACTTTACTGTCCCCAACTGAGATTACAGATATTATCTCAGCAGGAAATGCCCTTGTTGCGAAAGGTAAGGCCGATGTGGAATGGCCTCTAAAGGATCCAGAGTGGAATTATAATGATGATAGGGATTTCCAAAGATTAAAAGATGCTAGAGAAACACTTCTGAAGGGAATGGAATCTTGCTCTAGAAAACCGGAAAACTGGCAGAAATTTTTAAGCCTACCTCAGGAGGCTAATGAAAGACCAAACAGATTTTATGATAGACTTTGTGAGGCCGCTAGACAGTACACCAGATTGGATCCAGTAGATTTAAGAGATTCCTGTATCATTCTCAACACATTTGTTTATAATTCACTGCCAGAAATACGCAGATACTTTCTGAAACAATGTCCAGACTGGAGAAATCTCTCAGTAGATAGAATTAAGGAACTTGCAAATTATGTCTTTGACTCACGTGAGGAAGATCCAGATCACCCTAAACAGAGCATTCTGGCACCAGCGATTCCTAGTCAGCCATGTGGACACCGGAACAAGGACACTAAGGTGTGTTGTTACTGTCGTAAGGAGGGGCATGAATTGAGAGAATGTAGGACTTGGAGAAGAAATTCTAATTCTAATTACAGGCGAAATCAAAATAGAAATAGATCTTTTTGGAGGAATACAGAAAGGCAGTACCAGAATAATGGTAACCAAGACCCCCCTCAGAAGAGGACACAGGAATGATGGTGTCTTGGGGAGGAATGGAACATAGATAATGAAAGCCATATATTCCCAGATCCAGATTTTTTGAATGCACTTGTGCCAGTCCATTCACCTCCCCAGAGTAATGAACCACATGTCACCTTAAAAGTGGGGGAGACTTATTATGATTGTCTGCTAGACACAGGAGCCTCTAAATCAGTATTAGTAAGCAAACCAGATGCTGGGTGTAGACCTGTAGGATTTTTGAATGTAGTGGGAGTCTCAGGAAAGAGCCAGAGAGTGGCAAAATTGAATCCTCGCATGGTATCTATGGGGCCCTTAACAGTGGAACATTCATTTTTACTCATGCCTGATGCCCCTGTAAATTTATTAGGTCGTGATCTCCTTTGCAAGCTTAGAGCAACCATATCTTGTGCTCCAGATGGGGCTGTCTCCTTACAATTGCCAGAGGATACTGTTCATTTATTACCAATTTTACTTACAGAAGCTCAAGGAACAGCAGGGGAGGTATCCAAAATCCCCTCTGACATTCCTGAGTCTTTATGGGCCTCATCCCCTAATGAGGTGGGGCTCCTTAAGTCTGCCATGCCTGTTACCTTTAAAGTTAAGGGGGGACCACCCCCCTCCATTCCACAGTATCCATTGTCTAGGGAAGCAATAGAAGGGATCACCCCTATAATTGAGGCTTTGAAAAGCCAGGGTATTATTATTCCATGTCATCACTCTCCATGCAATACTCCCATTTTGCCAGTTAAAAAACCCAAGCCTGGGCCAGATGGTAAACCTGTTTATCGCTTTGTGCAAGATCTTAGAGCGATTAATAATTATGTTATTCCTAGACATTCTATAGTCGCAAATCCGGCTATGATAATTTCCTCAATTCCCTATGAATCTACATGTTTCACAGTGGTAGACCTTTGCTCTGCCTTTTTCTCCATACCAGTACATGAGGACTTCCAATATTTATTTGCTTTTACCTGGAAAAATAGACAGTGGACCTGGACTAGACTCCCACAGGGATTTGTAGACAGTCCCACATTATTTTCCCAAATTTTACAGCAGGATCTGGCCTCTATTACCTTTAAGGGCTCCACACTAGTACAATATGTAGATGACTTACTTTTGGCCTCTCCTAATGCTGAAATTTGTCAGGAAGATAGCCGTCACTTACTGCTGGAGCTGCACAAGAGAGGACACAAGGTTTCCAAGACAAAGGTACAATGGTGTTTGCCCCAGGTAGAATATTTAGGATTTATTTTGGCTGCTGGAACTCGCTCTGTCTCTTCTAAGAGAGTCCAGGCCATTCAACAACTCTCTGCCCCCACTACTAAGAGGCAGTTGAGAGCCATTCTGGGAGCAGCTGGGTACTGTAGACAATGGATACCCTCTTTTGGTGAAATTACTAAACCCCTCATAGCTCTTACAAAAAGTTCTGTTCCAGACAGTTTACAGTTGGATCCCCAGCATCTCTCAGCCATAAAAGAATTAAAACGGGCCTTGTTATCAGCACCTGCCCTAGGACTGCCAGATTATAGTAAGCCTTTCACTCTCTTTGTGCATGAACAAAGGGGGGTGGCTTCTGGAGTCCTGACTCAGTCACTGGGGCCTAACCAACGTCCTATAGCCTACTATTCAATTCAGCTGGACCCTGTAGCGGCTGGAGCGCCACCTTGCCTTAGAGCAGTGGCGGCCACAGCGCTTTTGGTAGAAAAAGCCTCTGATTTGGTCCTAGGTAACCCTCTAACTGTGCAATGCCCTCACGAAGTGGAGGCTCTCTTACTACGTCACAGGACACAAGCCTTTTCAGATCAAAGGCTGGCTAAGTATGAAATAACCCTGTTAGGTAATGAGAATATCACTTTAAAACGCTGCACAGTTCTTAATCCAGCAACACTACTCCCTAACTTACCATTCTCGGGGGAACCGTTGCATGACTGTGCTTCTTTAGTTGATATGGCTGAAAAACCCCGTGATGATCTTTTTGATACACCTTTAGAAAATCCTGATCTTGTCCTCTATACAGATGGTTCCTCATTTATGAGAGAGGGAACCCGTTTTACTGGAGCTGCTGTAGTTTCTGATTATGACACCCTCTGGGCAGCTTCTCTGCCTTCCCATTTTAGTGCACAGGCTGCTGAACTTGTGGCTCTTACACAGGCCTGTAATATAGCTAAAGATAAGAGTGCCACCATTTTTACTGACTCGAAATATGGCTTTGGCATATGCCACTTTATTGGTATGATTTGGCGTCAACGAGGCTTTCTAACATCCTCGGGCAAGGCTATTGCCAATGGGGACCTTATCAAGGACCTCTTAGATGCCCTAAAACTGCCTTCTTCCCTAGCCGTTGTACATTGCCCTGCCCACACAGGGAATAGTGATCCTGTTTCAAAGGGAAATGCACGAGCCGATTCTGCAGCCAAGCTTGCTGCATTAGAAGCTCCTGAACATGTATTTAACCTTTCACCTTCTGAGGATATTCCTTCCAACCTAACCTATGACGATTCTGAAGTAGAAAAGTGGAAAAAGAAATTTAAGGCGAAACAGATCAATGGCATCTGGGTGTCTCCGGAAGGTAAGCCATTTCTTCCCCGGAAATTCTACCACCAGGTATGCCTCTCTGTTCACAGAAAAGGCCATTTTGGTACACAAGGCATTGTAGACTCTATTAAGAGAACCTGGATAGCACCAGGTGTGACTAATACAGCATCTCGAATCTGCTCGGGCTGCTCCACATGTCAGTCTTATAATCAGTATGCTTTTAAGGTCAAAGCTTATGGAGGGCGTCCTCTAGCATATACACCTTTTGAGCACTTACAAATTGATTATATTACTATGCCAAAAGCAGGACATTATAAATTTTGCCTTGTTATAGTTGATCAGCTCACTCGGTGGGTGGAGGCCTTTCCCAGCCCCCGAGCCACAGCTGCCTTTGTTGCCAAAATTCTTCTTAAAGAGATAGTACCTCGTTTTGGCCCACCAGCCCGCATCGATTCTGACAAAGGCACACATTTCACTGATTCGATTTTATCCCAAATCTATTCTTTCTTGGGAGTGACTCCAAAATTCCACACGCCCTACCATCCACAAAGTTCAGGCCAAGTCGAACGTATGAATAAAGAGCTTAAGAGTATGATTGGCAAATTATGTACTGAAACCCATTTGAAATGGCCTGATGTTCTACCATTGGCATTATTCTATCTACGAAGTAGACCAAGAGGAGAACTTCATATATCTCCTTATGAAATGCTTTTTGGTCACCCTCCTATCCAAGCTAAAACTTTTTCCCCAGTTTATACATCACTGGTGGGAGGTGATACTTCTGTTGCTTCCTATATACAGGAATTACAGACCAGGCTACGTGAACTCCATGAGGCAGGAGCTGTGGTCCAGGCAGGACCATTAGACTTTTCATTGCATAACTTCAACCCAGGAGATAAAATATATGTAAAGAATTTTCAGAAAACCAGTGGAACTCAACCTGCCTGGGAAGGACCTTTTCAGGTATTATTGACAACTCCTACTGCCATTAAAATTGGTGAAAAAGACTCATGGATTCATTGCTCTCATATAAAGCCTGCACCATTCATAGGTGAAGAGATTTCAGATAGACCTGAGGTAGACGCTAAAGAGGTAAAAACCCTAAAGATAGCAACTGTTAAAGAGCAAAGAGAGTTCAGAGGAAAAAGGCAGTTCCCATTTAATAATCCCACTGATCAGTTAAATGCTTTGGGACTCAGTCTTCGTAAAGTATCAGGAGACGGAAATTGCCTTTTTAGGGCTTTAGCAGACCAGCTAGAAGGTCACTGTAGAAATCATCTCAGACACAGACAAGAAGCTGCTTCTTATATGATTAACCATAGACAAGAGTTTGAGTCTTTTATAGTAAATGACTCCCCTTTTGAAGAATATGTTGATGAATTAAAGAAATTTGGAAAGTGGGGAGGAAATGATTCAATTGTAGCATTTGCTAAGCAGCATCAGCTGAATGTTGTGGTTCATCAATTAAATCAGCCTTTATTGAAAATCAGTGGCACAGACAAAACTGATGCTACAGAACTCCACATTTTCTACCATAAAGAACATTATGACAGCATTAGAAAGATCAATGACAATTCAGAAACCCCTGCCACTTTGGCATGCAGAGAATTGGGGAACCAGTTAAAACAATGTGGCATACCCCAAACTCTAGCAGCTTAAATACCTTATAATTTAACAAGCATTTCCTTCTACAGGCAAAAGCACTGAAGTACATGGCCTAGTTTTCTGGCCTACCTCAACTATTTTTTTTTTTTAATTAATTTTTGGGTTTTTTTGTTTTTGTTTTGACTTTTGAAAGGCACTGAAAAGACCTGGAATTGACTGCACCTTTAAGTTCTTTAAGAGCACAAAAGGGTGCTTAGCGAATCTTTTGCTTTTTATTTTTTATTTTTGGTTTTGCTTTGGTTTTTTTTACTTTTGTTTCTTTTGCTTTTCTTTAAAACTAAATTTTGTAAACTAAGTGATTATTCAAAGACATTTTAAGTATATGCTGTGGGTGAGGCTATCGGGCCTCAGAAGCTACCAGAATTCTTCTTTTTTTTTATTTACTCTTTCTTTTTGAGAGAACCATGAGTTCTAATGAGTTTTGTTTTATTTATTTATTTTTCTCCTTTCTCTTGTATGTTGTTCTGTTTAACTAAAAAGTACCAGAAATTGCTTGATACCTCACTGAAAACATTGAATATTGAATCTTGCTAATTGAAGTCTTATTTCTTTTTGATGAATTAATCACCACTTTAAGTATCTGCTACTGTTATACCAGAGAATTCATGTATAAGATGATGTGGTCTACTTGCTAAAAGAAGATTATGTAATAATGTCTAAAAGAAGATTATGTAACAATGTCTAATATAATCAGCTATTTACATTCGTTTATTATTTATATGTCATTATACTCTGGGTATGGTTTGGAATTATTGTATATATCACTAATATATTCTCAGTTATGCAGCATAGCACACATTTTTACCATCATATTGTCTTTGGTGAAATTAATGAGATTTCAGAAATATGGAAACTTATCATTTCAGAGACTAACTTGCTGTGAACTCTGACGCAGGCCCTGGAGAGAATATATGTGCAACAAAAGGAGAGACAGGTATACGTAAGTCCATGGTTTGCTTATGATGGTGACTATGTAGAGCACAATTACTAGGCACAGTCCAGTATTCATCCTCTCTCCCTCCTAATTTAACCTAATTTAACTGAACTTATTTATCTTTTTATCTCACTCAGTTGAATTCACCTGTGGCCTAGCACAATCACTGGCTGTCTCAGAACCATGAGATATGGTATGATAACCTTTCCATAACATTTTCAGGTGTCATGAACACATACTAAATTTGGCTTTGATCCAGACACATGGTGGTAAAAAGTGTTACACATTGCGTAACTACCTCAACCCTCTATTACAAGTCTAACCATATAAAGGAGGGAATGTAATGGAATTTATTAATTTGATCATTGACAATGCTATGCTAAGGTTTTAAAAATACAGCAATTCAAACAGTTAAAGAAGATAATCCAGCTTTCCAGACCAGAGTCCAGAATCCAGTTTTCCAGACCAGAATCCAGTTTCCTCCTGATGACATCTTACCACTTCAAGAAGACAAGAGAACTCAGAGACTTTATATGAACTGTTTTGCTTTATTAGCTTTTACTATCTCCTTTCTGTTATATACTATCTGTAACATGTACTCTCTGCAGAGGCTCTCCCTTTGCAAGACTAATGTCAAAGCGTCGGTTCATGAGGAAAAAAAAAAAAAATCGCCCCTCTGGACAAAACTTTCCTCTCTTCCTTTTCTGTATTGTTGTTCGCATATTATTAGTCAGCAAAAGTTATTATATTCTTTTTACTGTTCCATCAAGGAAACATTCCGTTTCTTGAGGAAGCAAAGGGGGGAAATGTGGTAAAATATGAAAGTTTTTAACAGTCGGTTAGGATAAGTGAAAGACACCAGTTTTTCAAGGACCACCCTTTTGGGGAGGAGATGAACAGTCTGCCTGCTGCGCATGTCAGACTGCCTGCCGGGTACAGTCCGCCTGCTGCGCATGTCAGACTGCCTGCCAGGTACAGTGCGCCTGCTGCGCATGTCAGACTGCCTGCCGGGTTTTTTTGACTTCCGGGGTGGAGAGAACGGGAGTAGCCTTTTTTTTGCCGGCTTGGCGGGACTCCGGGCGGCGCGGCACAGACGGTCTGACTCACTCCAAAGGTGGCCTAAATCGGTTTGGTGAGTTTTTATAAGGAATATAGACAGCCTAGATTTAAGACGATTTGTACTGTATTTCTGTTTTCCTATCCTTCTAATCAACAACACCTTATATACAATAAAGGCTCTATCTAGAAAACCAGAAGCTTCTTCCATTTACTAGTCTGGGAGATGAATTAAGGGAAGGGTTAAGTAGGGGAGATTTATGATCTAATATCCAATTTTAAATCTCACAGGTAGAAAGTTGGGGATTACACTTCGGGCACAAAGGTCATCAGCATCCATGTAGAGAATATGTGTGACCAAAGGGTAAATTCTCAACTCCTTTCTTGAGTCCATAAGCAGCATTTTTTTCTGGTACAAGGGCTCACATGCCTTGAACCTGTTTCCTCCCTAGAATAGCGATCCTTCTATATCCTTTATGTCTGTGTTTGTCTATATTTGTCCTTCATATAGCTCTTTCTTCTCCATGGTAGAGCCTTTCCTTTTTCAGATGAATATTGGTTTGCCCTTGGTATATATATCTGCTCTCAGTTGAATGCCTTGTTCCTGCTCTTGGTACAGCTTCTTTATACAGTCAAATGGAGGATGGGGATAAGGCAAGAGAGAGAGAGAGAGAGAGAAATGGACAGAGATTCTTTCTCAGGGGCTTGAACTTGGAGTCCTTCACTACTGGACTGGTCCACCCCTTTGAACTGGACAACTGCTGAAATTTTACTACTATTTAAAGCCCCCCAGGGACATAGTTAGCTTCTTGTTTGTTCAATCCCATCTTGATCCAATTAAAGAGGAATTCACACTTGATAAAGGGATCATAAGGGTGAAAAAATCTGATTTACAAATTTTTAATCATGTTTGTTGTTTGATTGGCCGATCAAGGTGGGGATAGTGGGCTTTTTCCTTTGCACCTAGATTTTTAGCAAATCTTTTGATATAGTATCTCATACTTTTCTTGTGGAGATATGGAGTGATGTGCAGTCATTGATAGTACAATGTGATGAATTCCAAACTGGTTTATGTCCAGATTCAGATTCAACGTCAAAGTGGCAGGAACTCTCCAGTGAAGTGCTCCAGAAATCTGTGCTTGCCTCTGTGAACTTTAACATTTTTGTCAGTGAATTAGATAAAAACATAAATATTGGAATCATCAAATTTGCAGATGACAGAAAGCTGGGAGGAATAGCTAACAGTGGAAAATAGACTCAGCCTCCAAAAAGTATCTCAAGAGTCTAGAGCATTAGACTGAAACAAATAAGATGAAATGCACTTCAGATGCATGTAAAGTTTTACACTTGGTGCAAAAAAGAATCAGCTTCAGAAGTACAAGCTAGGGAGATGTGTTAAGACAGCAGTTTGTCTGAGAAAGTTTGAGTGAATTATAAGTTTAATATGAAGGAGTGGGCCATGGTAGTCAGCAAAGCTAAAATGATGTTGTTCAGTCATTTTCCAGTTATATATGACTCTTTGTGACCCCATTTGGGCTTTTCTTGGCAAAGATACTTGAGTGGTTTGCTGTTTCATTTCCAAGCTCATTTTACAAATGAAGAACCGAGGCAAACAAAGTTGGCAGGGTCATACAGCTATTAAGCATTTAAGTCCAGATTTGAACTCAGGAGGATGAATCTAGCACTCTATCTAGTTGCCCCAAAATGACAATGGACTCCATTAAGAGAGGCTTGGCTCTCTAGAATAGGGAGATCATTGTGTCACTCTATCTACCCTTGTCAGACCTCATCTAGAGTATCATGGTTACTTTCTGGTACCATTAATAAACTGTATGTCCAGGAGAGACTAACCAGGATGGCGAATAGCTTTAAGTCCAGGTAACATGAGAATCAATTGATGGAATTAGGGATATTTAGCCTGGATAAGAGAAGATTCGGGGGGATGTGATATCTTTCTTTAAGTATTTGAAGGACTTTTAAGATATATGAAGAAGGGATTATATTTGTTCAGTTTGGGCCCCAAATGGCAGAGCCAGGAGGGATAGATAAATGTTGCCAAGAAGCAAATTTAGGCTTGATAACAAGAAAACCTTTCTAATAATTACAGCTGTCCCAAAACAGAATGGGCTGCTTCTAGAGAATGTGAGGTCCTCCTCCTTGGAGGACTTCAAGCAGACGCTAGAAGACCATTACAGGTGTTATAATGAAGATTACTTTATGTAGGGGCTTAACTAGAAGACCACTGAGGTCCCTTCCAACTTTCAAATTCTTTGTGATTCTCTCTGACACTGAGAGATGTGGTCTCTTTTATGAGAACAGAGAACAGTCTCTGTTCCCACTGAAGTTTCCATCTTAAGCAAAAGATTAAGAATGTGGGATCCTCTAGAGGGAAATACCTACTGTAGCTTCACTATTTGGGTGATATCCTAGAGACAGAGTCTATTCAAAATAGATCAGTAATGAGGAAGGAGATGAGAAAAAGTTAAAAACATGCTCCCTGCCCATTTTCACTCCCCTGAGCAAAGGGTGGGTAATGTGGGAGCTCATCTTAAGCAAGCTGGGACTCTAGATTTTGGTGACATTGTAGAAACAAAAGCTTACTGATATGATCTCTGTCTGTGCTGACCCATCAATGGAGCCTCTGGTGGAAATCCTGTTTATATTTAGAATGAGCATGTTCCTTTCTCTTCCCATTTCCCACCTCCTCTCTTGAGATTCATAGACATATTTGACCCTTGCGGTGGGTTGCCCTATGGCACAGGTCATTTTGGAGGGAATATTTCTCTATTTACTGGCTTTTAACCCCTATCCAGGATCCTGGGAAAATCTGTTCTGCACTGCCCAACTCTGCCCTTGCAAACAAGCTAGCTATAATCTATCAAGGGCAGTTTGATTTTAAAATATTACTTGTTATAATAATCATTATAACAAGAAATACATGAAAACAAATAAACAACAATAAAACTTCCCCCTGAATGGCTTACTTTGACCCACCAAGTCCACCTAATCCATGGAAACATAGATTTAGAAATGGAAGGGACATTAGAGAGCATCTAATTCACCTTCTTCATCTTATGGATGAGAAAACTGAGGTCTCAAAATGTTAAGCAACTTGGTTGAAGTCAGTCAAGTAGTTAGTAACAGGGCCAGGATTTGAATCAATGTCATTTGTCTCCAATTTGAGGGTTCTTTCCATTACCCTTTTCTGTCTCGTATGGCTGTGAAGCTAATACATAACAGAATCATTTTTCAAACCCAGGTCTTTGGGCTTCAAAACCAATCCACAGTGCCAATGTGGTTCCATCTCTTTCAAGGTACAGCTTCTTTGCAAGGTATTGAGTTCCTTAAAGACTTCTGACAATCCTTCTCACCTTGGGTTGGGTAGTCAGGGATGCAGTGGATAGAATGCTTGGACTGGAGTCAGGAAGACTCATCTTGTTGAGTTCAAATCCAACTGTAGATATTACTAGCTGTGTGGCCTTGGGCAAGTCATTTAACTCTGTTTGCCTCAGTTTCCTCTTTTTAAAATGGGGAAATAACAGTGCCTACTTCATAGGGTTGTTAGGCTAAAATAGGATAATATTTGTAAAAGTTCTTAACATCCTGTCTGGTGCATGGTAAGTGCTATATAAATGATAGTCATTGTCATCACCATCATCCCCATCCCCGTCATCACCACCACCACCACCACCATCCCAATTCAAGGGCTTATTCTCAGGCAGCTATGCTCAATAGCAAATGGCCTTTTCTCTGAATATACCATCCTCTGCTGGACTCAATTTATCTTTTCTGGCTTTTATTATTCTCTTGAATATGTTCTTAAATGTCCTAATGGACCTGATGTTTGCCATTCTTTTCTCCATAAGCCCTTTCTCTGCTCTCAGTGGTGCACCAACTCTATTGCCCTCCAGCTTTGTTATGTACAGTGACCTTATCTTTTGGATGACACCTCATCATTATCTTTTTATGAGTTGTTCTAAAGTGAACTTTGCTATGCCTATGTCTGCCTGATATTCTATGAAAACCAAACATTGGCATTCATCCCCACAACTTACCTGAGTTACATATAGAAAGAGAAGGTCCCTTAGATGTCACTCTGTCCAACCCTTGTGTTTCCTTTATATAATATCCACAACAAATAGGTCATGTAGCCTAAATGTCTCCAGCAATGGGCAACCCAATTTCCCCCAAGGCAGCCCATTCAATTTTTGGACAACTATAACTGTTAGAAAGTTCTTTCTTAAATGGAGATAAAATTTCTCTTCTTCAAGCTTCCATCCATTGTTCCTTGTTCTACCATTGTTTCTTAGAACTGATATGACTATTAGACAAAATTTGACTCAACCCTTAAATGTAGAATTAATGTGTTCCACAACATCATCAACAAGAGGGTCATGCAGCTTCTACTTGAAGATTTCCAGCGATGGGAATACTCACCACCTTCCAAGGCAACCAGTTCCACTTCTTTATCTTTGCCTGAAGTTTGTCCCCCTCACACTTAAATCATTGTCTTAATTTGACTGACTAAGGTCTCTTCTGTGTCGCTGCTATAGAGAGTCAAGGTTGCAACTGCAGATTTCAGACTTTAGATAATCGCATTAGAGACCACTCATTACTTGGGCACTTAATTGGGTACCATTCTTTGTCATCATTTTCAGTCTCTATGTCTTGTTTCTCCAAAGTAAGGTTCTTCTTTTTCTTTTCTTTTTTTTTTTAGTGAGGCAATTGGGGTTAAGTGACTTGCCCAAGGTCACACAGGTAGTAAGTGTTAAGTGTCTGAGGCTGGATTTGAACTCAGGTACTCCTGACTCCAGAGCAGGTGCTCTATCCACCAAAGTAAGGTTCTTGATCTCAGGAATTGCTTCTTGTGTTCTTTGTAGAGAGAGTGTACTACATAGAGTAGGTAGCGAGAAAAGAATCCTGCTTAGGAAACTTTCTAGCTGTGCTACCATGCGCAAATCTCTTAAGCCATCTAAGCCTCGCTTTCCTCTCAGGTCAAAAGGGTATAATAATCATACCTACCTCAAAAGGTTGTGAAAGATCAAACAAGATAAAATGTTCTGTAAACCTTAATGTGTGATATAAATGTAAATTGTTATTTATAGAGGAAGTGTGGTATTTTGAATAGAGAGCTGGCCTTGGAGCCAGGAAGACATGAGTTCAAGTACAGATTTAGTCCTTGCTTTGTGCCCCTGAACAAGCTATTTAACTTCTTTAACCCTATTATTTTTATCTTCACATCCTGCTTTTTCTCCCAGCATCTAGCATAGCTCTAGACACACAGTAGGTTTTCAATGAATACTTGTTGAATAAATGAATTTTCCACAGGGAAAGAATGGTAGAATTTTCCATAACTAGGAAAAGGCTCTTTGGTGCCTCCTCATCTCTGGGTTTTGGGGAGTTGACACACCCAGCTTTTCTAACAGGTCTGTACTGGCCTGTGGGTTGGGCTAAGGAGTGGGACATTTTTTTACAAAAATAATCTCTGAGCACAAGTATGAGAGTTACGATGAGACTAGGAAACACACATATATGCACGTGTGAGCACACACACACACAGACATACACACAAAGGAAATTTGTGTCTGTCTAGCCTTGCTGAGGGAGCTGTTTCTCTGGGACCCACGTGATAAAGGGAACAACATATTGTCTTTAAAATCATTGGTTAGTCTATGTATGCTTGGTCCAGATCATCCTGGGCTAGAAAATCTCTGCTCCTACAATTGGGGCCAAGGGAATAGGGGTAGAAAATTCTAACTGATTTTTGTTGGGTTGGTGATCTCATCCATGTGTGTACTCCTAACACTAGCATAGACAGTACCTACTTGCACTTCATCCTGTGTGATTCTTGTCTGTGTCCTTCTACAAGTCCTCCACAAAGGATCTATCACATGTGCTAGAAGCCCTTCTTAGGCTTTTTAAAAATTTCATGTGAACTAGTGTAATGTCTACATTGTCTAGCCAGGAAGACATGAGTTCAAAACTGGCTTTGGATATTCACTAGCTGTGTAACCCTGGGCAAGTCACTTCATCCCTGCATCATTTTACTCATGAGTAAAATGAAGGGGGGAGAAAATGACAGTATTTACCTCCCAGGATTGTTATAGGATCAAATGATATATATAGAGAAAGGATGAAATCATATACATACATGTATGTGTGTTTGTATGTGCATATATACACGCATGTATCTATACACATATAAAAATTTATCTATACATACACATGTTTGTATGTATATGTGTAAATATGTATATGTGTATACACACTACATGTGAGTATATGAAATAAAGATATATATAATATGACTAAGAAGCATTCCATTGTGCCTGCTTCAGGTGCCTCCATGGCTATTGGAACAAATTGTTCTCATCCACCCTTTCTGCCAGCAAAAGTCTTCACATGCTTGGGGTAGACACCCTACTAACTCATTAATGGGTTTGAGGCCTATGGGTTACCCTCAGCCTAGTTAAGCCCGTTTGCCAAGATGGTTTTACAGGGGTGTGGTGGCTGTGCATGCTACAGCTTCTTGGAGCCACAGGTGAGAGTTGGGTGAAAGTGGACATCAAAATAAATGAATAGCCCTGAAAAGGGCTTGGCATCCCTGACACTCTGGTACTAGTTTTCCATGAACACCCCATTAGAGCTTGGTGAGACATTGAAGATGCCATTGTTATCCACTGCATCCTGGACCATTTCCAGTTGTCCTGACTTTTTGCCCTACCACTGGGTTTGGATGACTCTGGGAGAGAGAGTTAGACTGATGACTTTGTGCAACCCTGCCCCACCTAAATCCAATTCACACTAAAGTCAAGACATCACCTCATGATGTCATTAGTCCTCGGCAAAAACAAAAGATGAACAACAATATTAGAAGATCTATATGTTATATGTGTGTATATATCCCTATACCTATCTATCCAAATATATATAATATGGGGGCAGCTAGGTGGCGCAATGGATAAAGCATTGGCCCTGGATTCAGGAGGACCTGAATTCAAATCCGTCCTCAGACATTTGACACTTACTAGCTGTGTGACCCTGGGCAAGCCACTTAACCTTCATTGCCTAGCAAAACAAACAAACAAAACCATATATTTATAAAATAATATGTACATATACAGATATATTTAGATATATGTGCATATACACGTATTTGTATCAACATAAACATAAATTATATACAAGACTATAATATACACACAGAAATATGCATGTGTGTACATGTATGTAACATGTACTCGTATGTGCATTACAGATGTGTGTATATATTTTTATGATTTCTGAATAGTGAAAATTTAGTGATCAGTTCTCAAGAGAAGATTAGAGCTGTCTCCAGTACACCCTTGGGACCATTTCTTCTTCTAACTGGCTGTGTGACCTGGAGTAAGTTACTCAACTCTTTTGAGCATCATTTTTTCATTTGAAAAATGAGGAGCTTTTGAGGCTCTAATATACATTCACACACACACACACACACACACACACACACACACACACACACAGCCCTTTACAGAACTTTAAGGTGAGATATAAATGGTAGCTCTGTTGATGATGATGACCAGGCTACCCTCTCTTCCTTTTTTTTTTCCCTTTTATTCTCTTTCTTGTTTTTGGAGGCAATCCTGGTTAAGTGACTTGTCCAAGGTCATACAGCTAATATCTGAGGCTGGATTTTAACTCAGGGCCCCTTGACTCCAGAGCCAGTGCTCTATCTACCATGCTACTTAGCTACCTTCCATCTCCTTTTACACGGACACATGTCCCCGACCATCTCTCTCATTATACAGGGGAACTCTAAGTTACAAAAACTATCAAAGGCATCACTCTTCCAGTTCAGCCTACTTTAACACTAGGCCAGCTAAGTGGCACAGTGTATCAGGTACTGGTCCTGAAGTCAGGAGGACCTGAGTTCAAATCACCTCAGGCACTTACTAGCTATGTGACCCTGGACAAGTCACTTAACCCCAATTGACTTAAACATCCAGGGCCATCTCCAGTTGTCCTGATATCTCTATCTCTATATCCATATTTCTATCCATATCTATATCCATCTCTATATATATATCCATATCCATATCCATACGTATAACTGTATCTGTATCTGTATCTATCTCTATATCTGTATCTATCTATCTAATCATCTGTCTATCTTACCACTGGACCCAGATGGCTCTGGAGGAGTGAGTGAGGTTGGTGACCTAGCACAGCCTTCCCTCACTTAAATCCAATTCACTGCAAGTCATGACATCGCCCCCATATCATGGTCCTCTTTGAGAATGAAGAAGAAACAACAACAACTTCAACATCGGGGGTTTCTGGCAACAGGGTCAATCATTGCCCATTTTCTTCCCCAGGGCTTTGCTAGGCTTGTCAAAATGTGATGGAGGCTGATCCTGGATGAGTCTGTGAAGTATGTGGGGTTTGTCTTCTTTACTCTAGCTCCCTACTTTCTGCTCTTTCCTCCACCCTCATGACTTCCTTGATTCCCTCCCCCAAACACACACCCATAGACAGTGGGTTGTACTCTCCCCACCCTGAAATTACTTGGTACTTACTTAGTCTTTGTCTTTTGCATTTCCTTATCTGTTTACATCTTGTACCCAGATTTCCCCTTGCTAATGTAAACTTGGGGGCAGGGACTATTTCATTTTATCTTTGTATCCTAGACACCCAGCACAGTGTCTTGCACACAGTAGTAATGATCAATATTTGATAAATTGCAATGAATTGAATTATCATAGGAGAACATAACCTACAAACAAACCAATAATTATAAGGTAATTTGAGGAGAGAGGAAACACTGACATCTTGGGTGGTGGGTTGGGTGGGGTGAGATCAGAGAAGGTTTTATGGAGTAAGATGTGGCATCTGAAGTGAGCCTTGAAGTTAGATAAGGATTCATAGATAGATTTGAAAAGAAAATGCCTTCCAGGCATGGTAGGTGTTTGGGGTGAATATAGAGATAGGAGATGGAGCCTGGAGTTCAGGAAATACCTTGGCTGGAATTTTTTTTTTAGCGAGGCAATTGGGGTTAAGTGACTTGCCCAGGGTCACACAGCTAGTAAGTGTTAAGTGTCTAAGGCCGGATTTGAACTCAGGTACTCCTGACTCCAGAGCAGGTGCTCTGTCCACTGCGCCACCTACCTGCCCCACCTTGGCTGGAATTTTTAAAGTGGGTGAAGGGAGGTGATAAGAAATGAAGCTGATATTATGCCAATTTATTTAAAAGGATTTTATTCTAGAGGCAATCTGGAGCAAAGAGAGGTATTTGAATAAAGGAGTAACACAAGTCAGATGTGTGGTAGGGAGATTATTTTGGAAACTTTGCTAAGGATGGATTAAAAAAAGAGAGAGACTGGAAGCAAGGAGAACAGGAGGTTATTACAGTAGTCCAAGAAAGAGATAAGGGTCTAAATTAGCATCGTGGCTATGAGTGGAGAGGAAGAGATGGACATGTGAGCTATTGCAAAAGTAGAATGAACAAGACTTAGCCATGAATTGGATATGGTGGGGTATGAGAGAGGCAAGAGTCTAACATAAATTTGGGATTGCAAATATGGGCAATTGGAAGAATGTTGGTACCAACAAAAGAGCAGGAAAAACGTTTAACAATGAGAAGAGACTATTGGATTTATCACTGGAAAGATCATTGGTAATCCTTAAGAGAACAGTTTCAATAGTTCTTGAAGAAGACCATGACATGAGGGGGATGTCATGACTTGCCCTGAATTGGATTTAAGTGACAGAGGACTTTGCCAGGTCACCAACCTCATTCACTCCTCCAGAGCCATCTGGGTCCAGTGGCAAGATACACACCAGGATGACTGGAGATGGCCCTGGATGTTTAAGGCATTTGGGGTTGAGTGACTTGTCCAGGGTCACACAGATAATAAGTGTCTGAAGTGAGATTTTAACTCAGATTTTCCTGACTCCTGGGCCAGTGCTCTATCCCCTGTGCCACCTAGCTACCCAAACAGTTTCAGTAGAATAGAAGTGGAAAAATCCTTATTACAAAGTGTTGAGAAATGAATTAGAGGTGAAGAAACAGAGACAATGGAAGAAGTTGGTTTTTTTTTTCTACAACCCAAAAGGAGAAAGATACAGCTAGTCAGCTAAGATGAGAGCAGGGTCAAGTGAAGATGTTGTTTGGTGATTTGAGCATGTTGACAGGCAATGGGGAAAGAACTAGTAAATAGAGAGAAATAGAAGATTCAAGGAAGAGAGGATGATGGATGAGGCCAAGCACCCTTTGCTGCTCCAGGCATTGTCCTATGACATTATTTGGATGTTTTTTTGAAGTGATTGTGTCATGAGTTTGAGAGCTCACTGCCTTTCCTCCGCCATCTTGGCTCTGCCTCAGCCTTACCCTCTTTTTTAAAAAATAGTATTTTATTTTTTCCCAATTATACTTAAAGAAAATTTTATCATTCATTTTGGGTTTTTTTGTTTTGAATTTTTTTATTAAAAAAAATTTAGCATTCATTTTTATAAAATTTTGACTTCCAAATTTTTCTCCATCCTTTCCTCCCCTTCCTTCTTCTTAAAATGCTCAGCAATTTGATATAGGTTATATATAAAGCACCTTCTTCATCAGTAAAATTAGGCCTTAATACAATTTTCCTTCCATGTTCCTAATAGCCTAATATCAGGGATAGAGAGCTATGTCTGGGATGAAGCATGGAGAAGACAGCCTCCCAACACAGAATATGCTGGGGCCCTTACAATTGTCCCTAATGCTTAGCACAGTGCCTGGCCCATAGTAGGCACTTAATAAATATTTTTTGGCTAACTGACCTGAAGAGACAGGTTGAAATGAGAAATAGCCCAGTAGATTGGATCTTCTGAAATCAGAAGATCTGGGTTCAAGTTATGGCCTAGTCATTTACTAGGTATTTAATCTTCAACAAGTTGCCAAAGCTCTCTGGCCTTCAATTTCTTCAAGTGTAAAATAGGAATAATAATACTGATTGACACCCTTCCTCACAGATGTGATGTGGGGAAAAACACACACACACACACAAAGGGTTCCATTTTTCTTACTTTGAAGGCATGACTCCCAATTGTTTATTTTCATCCAAATGCCCAGTTGTAAAGTTTGTTGAAGTAGTTTTTTTAATAATCCTGGCTAGAAACTCAGAGGCAGTCAAATCTAACTCAAGATCATAGGAATGTGGATTCAGAACTGGAAAATAACCCTTAGGATTCTAGGAACCTAGATTTAATAATAATAATAATAATAGCTAACACTTATATAGTACTGACTATGTGCAAAGCACTTTACAAATATTATTTCAAAAATTTGGAACTCAAAATCTCATAAAAACAAATATTGAAAACTATCTTTAAATGTAACTGGAAAAAATAAAATACTATTACGAGTGAAAAAAAAATAACAAAATATTAAGTTGGCTAAGGAAAACCAAAAAAAAAAAAATCCCTCAAGTATTATTTCATTTGATCTTTGTAACAACCCTGGGAGATAGGTTATCCCCATTTTATATTTGAGGAAACTGGGGCAAACAAAGATTAAGTGACTTTCCCAGGGTTACATATCTACTAAGTGTTTAAGACTGGATTTTAACTCAGGTCTTCTTGATTCTAGGCCTGGCTCTCCATCCACCATACTTTATAGCTCCCCCCAGAGTTCTCTACTTCCCTTAAGTGAGTTTATTTTGGTTGTTCATTTGTTTTTCAGTTGTGTCCAATTCTTCGTGACACCATTTGGAGTTTTCTTGGCAAAGATACTGGAGCAGTTTGCCATTTCCTTATCCAGCTCATTTTACAGTTGAGGAAACTGAGCTAAACAGGGTTAAGTGACTTGCCAATGCTCACACAGCTTAGTAAGTGAATGAGGTCAAGTTTGAACTCAGGTCTTCCTGATTGCAGGCCCAGTGCTCTATCCACTGTGCCATCTTGGTGCCACTTAAGTGGGTTTAGTGATGCCTAAGTCGTTACCATTTGCTCACCCTCCTATTGATTGTGTTCCTTCAGTTTTAGGGAGTACCCTGAACCCCAGTTCTATTTAACCGCTTAATAGTCATATTAGCTTTTAGAAAGAAATATTTACTTCAAGAGTATAGCAAGAAAAGCATGCACAATTTCCCCCCAACCTGTGGAGGGACATCATCCCCCACTTTGACTACCTTAGTCTCTGGGAAGGGGGAGAAGGGAGCTAAATGGCCTTCCCATCGTACAAAGCTTCTTAAACTGTGGGTTTTCTCTAATCTTTCTCTTAAGTGTCAGGACCAAGACAACTGTCTGCTGGGTATCACTGAATGTGGGGTCCCGAAAAGCTTGGCAACAGTCAAAGGTTATATATACCTATTATATATGCCTAGATACCTGGGGCCACGTAAACATTTCTTGGGTAAAAAGGGTCCTGAGTAGGAAAAGGTAAAGAAGCCCTGCTCTAGAGCATGGCCCCACCAAGTTTGAAATCCAAGGACCTCAGGCTTGTTGTGTCTTGGCACCCTGACTTCTCAAGACTTCCTTGCTGGGCTGGCAGCTGCATGCAGCTAGGCATCTTCCCTCCAAGATTCCATGGCTTGTGCTCCCAGATCTGGTGACTTCACCACCTGTGCCTAGTCCTGAAAAGAGTGAATGATACAGACCCAAACCACAAACTTGATTCTTGGGGTACCAGGGCCTCCTTCCAAAACCTTTACCACCACCACCCCCATACTGCTAGAAAGATACAATTAGACTTTCCCAGTCTGGTAGTTTGTTGTTGTTGTTGTTTTATTTTGGAGGTGGGGTGGGGCAATGAGAGTTAAGTGACTTGTCCAGGGTCACACAGCTAGTAAATGTCAAGTGTCTGAGGCCAGATTTGAACTCAGGTCCTCCTGAATCCAGGGCCGGTGCTTTATCCACAGTCTGGTAGTTTTAAATATGTGTCCACTTCTGGTCTTGTGTTCCTCCTCCTCTTCACTTGGGTGTCATAAATGGAAAGTCTACAAGTTAAGGGGGAAAAAAGCCCAGTAACTTAAAGGCTATCATAAATTTGAGGGCACAATCTCTCTCTCAAGAGATTGGAAGAGTATGGCCAGTGGTTTAGTGAACAGAAGGACCATGTGTAGGGATAACAGCTCTGCAGATAACAAGTAGAAATGTGGCCAAGTGGGTTCTGACTTATGAAATCGGCCATAATTCAGGTTCTTTGTGGTAGTGGTGGGTAGAAGGGCAAGTGGGGCGGTGGTAGCTTGTTTTTAGCTCTGGCTTTGTTGGGAATTATGTTAGGGAAGTTTCCAGATGTGGTTATTCTAAAGAGCAGTTTCTCAGAAGAGAGAAATAGATTTAAATTGATGGGCTCTGGGGATTGCCTGGGTTGTTTGATGCTTTGATTATGCAGAAACCTGGGGCGATCCTTTATCCTGTTCAACATAACTGAACTCAGGGGCAATGAGATAGCACCAGTCACCTAAGGATGTTTAAACGCCCTCTCCTGCCAAACATAATACACAAAATGAACTTGGAGCCAAACTCCTAAGATATTGAAAACAAGTGCAGACAGACAGATGGGCAGATAGCAGCCTGGGCTGAGTCCTTACACTTGGTGTTGGACACCTTGGAGGCTTTGCATCTCAAAGAAAAAGGGGCAAGTTAGGAGCTTCTGGTGCCTGTTGCTGGTGGAGATGGAGAAAGGCTACTCTGAGGCTCAGAGATGTTGTGTCCTTTTTATCTGCTAATGCTCAGACTCACTCAAAAATCTTACTTTCTGATCTTCTATCTTAGACTGTCTTCTTCAGAGGAAAAGTGATGCCCAGAATTGATGAGGCTGTTCCTTCCCCCTGGAGTCTTAAGGAGTTTCTTCTAGATTAATCCCAGACCTTGTTTTAGAGTGGGCCTGGGTCCATGATGGTCAAAAGAGAATTTCCTTGGGAAATCTGGGATCAGGCAGAGATGCCAGCTCATCTATGCTGCCTGGAAAGAGTAGGAGGAAATAGGAGTTTTGAACAGGACATTAGGTAGGGTTAGTGAATAGCATGGAATATGATTAATGATCCTCATAACTTGCCTATAAAATGAGTTGGTTGAGGTTGATGGTATGGGAAAAGACTTTAGAAGCCATCTAATCTATACCCTTCATTTGATAGGTAAGGAAACCGAGGCCCAGAGAGAGTAGGTGAATTGCCGAGGTCGCACAAGCAGTAAGTATCAGAGGTTATATTTCAAACAGGCCTTATGATTCTGGAGCTTGTATTTTTGTCTTTAGCTCACCCAGCTTTACTTTCTCCTTGCTTTTCAAATGAGAATATGATGCTCAGAAAGGTTGAGTGACTTACTGCAGACCACACAGCCAGTTAGTGGAAGAGATGGACTTAGGGGTGTGCTGTGTGCTGGTGCCAGTTCTAATCAATCATCTCTTGAGGGCTGATTATTAAATTGCTCAGAAATCATCAAATGTTACAAATTGAGATTTGGTTTATTATTTTGCAGATCAGCTAGACTTAAGAAAGTGATGAGAGAAAATATTAATGATACAAATAAATAATAACAAGTGAGGCAATATTTGTAAAGTGCCCAACACAGTGCCCAGTACACAGTAGGCATGATATAAATGCTCATTCCTTACCTTCTCCTTTCTCCTAATGCATATTGAATTTTAAAGTGTGCCATGAATTTTTGGAGAGCCAATAGTTAAACATTTACCAGCATACTCCATATGGACTGGACTTTGAACATAGATTTCTTGACCCCCAGTCCAATATCCCTTCAACAATATCATTTTTATCTTATACTGAGGATAGCTGTCTCATGCAGCTACCCAGCAGCCAAGCTTGAAGTCATGAAGGAGGGGACCAGGTGAGAAGCTCTCACCTTTTGTTTCATAACTATTTCTAAATAAAAAAAATTATTGAAAGTAATTTCATAGTTTTCCCCCTAAAGTCCCACAATTGTAATTTCTTACAGGAAAATAGAATATTTTATATACCAAAAAGCCCCAGTAATCAAGGGTGGGTTATTTTCCAAGAAACTGGTTGATAACTGAAAAGGAAATAGCATTTATAATATCTGTCTGTTGACAGCAGCAGGAGGATAATATTAACTTAATCTCCTGTTTATCCTGTCATGCCTCTGATTAAATAGCATTGCAAGGGAAGTGCTGGTCATTTGGACCATTTGGCAACCCAATGACTCTGGTAATAAGTTATTGGTATGTTCTTATTGCTTCGTCTGCCTGGAATGTTTCCATCCAAGATCTACTGGACAATCAGCTGATATTTGATGCCACCAACTGGTTTTTATTTTCAATGTTTCTTAATGTATTCCCACCAGGAAGCTATTTTTACTATTCAATTTAAGTAGATTGTTAAAGTTTCCTGTATAAAAAATTAATATTTTTTCCCATGGTTTAAAAAAAAGGCAAGAAAGATCAAGAGAAAAAAATCTTAAAGGAGAAATTTGACTTGTATATCTAAAGAAGTTTGATTTATTGTGACTGTTGGTTCAATTCTCTTTAAAAAAAAAAAAGAGGCATAGGGACATGTACATAGATTCTAAATCCATAGTTGAATTAAATGAGTTCCAGAAGCCAACATAAAAAATTCTTTCATGAAAGAGGTAAGAAATCAGAAAAACCTATTGCCTGGTAAAGACCAGATCCCCCAAAATGCCCTGGAGGGCAACAAATAAGGACTGGGTTAGATCAGGAAAGGTGGAAGGGGAACAGGGAAGGCTAGGAGCATCAAGAAAAAATGTTTTATTGAGGCTTCCCTGGCACCTAAAGCCAGTTACTTGCAGGAGGCAGTGTGATGCAGTTGGGAAAAACAAAACAAAACAAAAACATAAAATTTGGAGTCACAAGACTTGGGTTCAGATCCCACCTCTGACATTTACTACCTGTGTGACCTTGGGCAAGTTGATTGACCTTTCCAGACCTCAGTTTCCTCGTCTGCAAGGATGCAGGGGTTGGACCAGATGGCCTCAGAGATCTAAGATTGCTTGTTCCCAGGCTGGGTGAAAGGCAAAGTCTAGCACAGAACTTTGCCCAGAGTCGATTTCCAAAGTAGAGTTGTTGATTTGGTTTGATTTGATTTAGAAGAGATGTGATCTCCAGATTCACCAGTTCCAAACCATACATTCCTAATTTTAAATCAACATACTCAGTTGTACTTGGACTCAGGAAGGGAGATAACACAGCCTTCCGAGGGTGCATGAGATATACTTGAGAGTGTGCATTTAGATCACTCAGAAATATTTCTTGAAACACACAGCCCTTATTTTGACACAAATGAATGCATCCCTCTTGCCCTTTAAACTTTCTGCATTTCCTATACCGACCCAAATCACACCATGACCTTTAGCAGCCACTTAGTCTAAATTTCCTCTTCCTTTACTTGGCTGTGTTCAGTACCATGCAACTGTAATGTATTGATATTGGCTGCTACATACAAGTCCATTGGTTGTTGACTAAAACTCTTAAGTTGGACAGAGGATTTTTTTTTTCAGACAGGAAAGAGGGTCCAGGCGAAGGTGACACTACTGCTCTCTACTCATAAGCTTGAAAGAGATTGTAGAGTTCACACTTAATACAACGAGTTAGTCATACAATAACTATATAAATACTAGGTGCTAGGAGAGAGCCCCAGTAGAATACATCATTCCTACCCTCCTGGAGTGTCCAGTCTAATAGGGAAGATAATTATATAGGATACTTGCATTGCTAGAGCCACAGATGACTACTGGGAAGGAATTATACACATTCTTATAAAGGGAGCATTTACACAACAGTACGCTTGGATAGATAAAATGGGTAAAACCAAAGACGTTCTTACCACTGCAGGCTTTTGTTAATGTAAGGAGCTGAAATCTTAAACTATAGGTCATTTCTTTTCATTCCAGACTCTAATGTAGTTAGGTTGTTTTTCAAATATATGGTAAATTCACCTGCTTTTCTCTCAGCACTTAGACGATGAAAGTATTTAACAAAGCCTTTTTCACTCACTAGTTCATTCACTTTCTTTTCCTCTCTGAATATATATATATATATATATATATATATATATATATATTCATGTAAATTCTATTATTCAATTAGTTTTTATTAATCACCTAGTATCAATCAGTTGATATTTACTAAGCATCTAACACGTGCTAAGCATTGTACCAAAACAATGGAGATACAAAGACAAAAATGAGATAATACCTGCCCTCTAGAAATTTATATTTCATATGTAATTAAATACAAAGTATATACAAAATAATGCTAAGTAACTTCCAAAAGGAGAGAGAGCTAATAATGAGGAGGACCAGAAAAAGTCTCCCACTGAAGGCAGCATCTGGGCTGAACTTTGAAGCAAGGTTCGGATTTCTAGAAGTGGAAGTGAGGAGAGAATGAATTCCAGGTCTGGGGACTCACTTGTGCAATAGCACGGGGGCGGAAGATGATCTCACCAATGTGGACACTCCCTTCAATGGGCAGATTGCTACATATCATTCCCATCTCATTTTGTGTGATTCTTGTCCCTTAAGCCTTCCTAAGAGAATTCCCACAACACAGTGAAGGCTTTCCTCCAGATTACTTAGCATTTCTTGGGTCCCAGTGTTAACACCCGGCCTGTCCAATCCATCTGTTATTTCTCACTATCAATGCATGATCAGTTGAAATCGTTTTTTTGGTTTTACATTCCCTTGATGTTTCTCTTTATGTAACTTCTTGCATGCTAACCATCACTGGTAATATGTTTCATCTAATTTACACCCACCCTAGTCTCTCCATTTGCTCTTTGGGACACATTGATCTATATCCTTTATTAAAGTCATACTCCAATGCTTCATTACGGTATGGATATTCTGTATATCAATGTGGGGACTGACCATGTATCTCTTATATCACTACGAGTCCGGCTATTTTTCCAGACACTCATTGCCATAGTGCCATGGGATGATTTACTGCCACTGAATCTAATGAAACTTTCCTTTTAAGGTAAGGAGGACCAGTGAACTTAATGAGCACACACATGCACACATGCACACAGGTGAAATCTCTGACATGTGCAGCACTGAAGTACTAAGTACTCCTCTAATCCCTTCTTAGACATGGAGGTGACTCTAGGCTCTCAAAGGTTAAGCCAATAAAGTACAAGTTCTGGCAAGTCCTACCAGGTTGGAAAAGCATTGGTAATGGGCTTGGTGACAGGACACATCTGTCATCAGTGGACCAACCTAGCTAGGCTCAGAGAGACTTGGCACCAGATTAGCCCTAGTATGATGTCTTAGTGCCTCTCAAAGATAGTTTGTTAAGTAATACAGGAGTTTTAATTTGCACCAGTTGAGGGAATATACCTAAAGCACAGACATACACAGACATATGGTTATTCCTTCCATGTTGTGGGGGTTAGGGGCACAGTATTCCCTCTGTAAAATTCACGTTAAAATTTTTGGCCCTACCTTTTGACTAGAGAAATTTGAACTGTTTTTCTTTTTCTTTTATGGGGTGTTTATAGTAGCTTATTGTAAAATTTGGGTTAAATGTTTGGCCACAGGCTCTGTGTCATCTGCTGACCTTTGCATTGTTGTCTGCAGCTTCTGCAAAACTCCCCCCAAAAGTCCCATTTAATTTCTTATGCTCACCCAAGATATATCAAAACTGTGACAATGAAAGTCACAATGTGGAATGGATAACTGTATACTAACATAGCGTATGTATGTATTGTATATAGATATGCATATATGTGTATACATGTAAACATATACATGTGTTTACCCATGTATTTTTACTGGACCTGTGATTTCAACAGCAAATGAAATTTTACATATGGAAACCCCCTCTAATGTAGATCAGCAACTCATCTATAAATTATAGTCTGAATAAGTGGTCTTGGGGTAGTGACCTGCCTAGGGTAATACATCAACTGGAGGCAGGAAGTAAAGTCAGGTATACCCGACTGCATGGCTGGTCCTTTATCTGCTTTGATCATTTCTGAGCATGTTTGTGTGCTGAGAGGGTGCACACATACAGAAAGAAGCTGGCTTCAGCATCAGAAGGATCCAGATGCAAGTGTTACCTCTGATACACACACACACACACACACACACACACACACATACATACATGCATGCATACATATATTAGTAGGTGTCCCTGGGCAAGTCCCATAACCTCTCAGTGCCTGAGGACATTCTCTGGGACTTAATAAATGCCTATTGGCTGATTATTGCAAAATTCAGACTTTGTGATGCAAAGTTTTGTCTATATATGGTCTATATGCTTTACCTTTGGGTTAACCCAGTTGGGGCTATAGCAGGAGAGGTTTTTTGTTTTCTTTTTAAATGCTGCTCAGTCAACTTGTGATCTAAGGAGATAAGGCAGACACACAGGAAATGACAAGAGAACTTTAAAGAGTCAAAACCAGGACGGATTATAAGTACTATACAATTTTTAAAAAGCTAGATAATTCTTGAGGTCTCTTTCAAATTATCATTGTGGTATAGTGGAGGGAGTTCTGGATTTCATGTAAGAGAATCTGGTTGTAAATCCTACCTCTGCTATTTCCGAAATAACCTTGAACAAAAAAACTCTCTGGGACTCAGTTTTTGTTCTCATCTATAATAAAGAAAGGCTAGAACAAGATGATTTCTATGGTTCCTTCTACCTCTATATCTATGATATTGGATCTATCTGTCCATCCATCCATCCATCCATCCATCCATCCATCCATCCAATCTATTTTCATCTCTATAGTTATCTATCCATCTCTATCTTTATCTCCATTTATCTAGTCTATCTTTATATCTATGGGTATCTCTATATCTAATCTATCTTTAACTGTATAGCTATCCTTTCATCTATCAATCTATCCATATATCTTCCTCTCTACATCTCTCTATTCATCTCTGTCCTTATTACTCTCTATTTATCTAACTTTCTATCTATAGCTAACTCTATATCTAATAATCTATAACTCTATATCCAGTTATCTTTCTCTATCTTTTCTTTTTTATCTCTCTCTATCTCTTCATCTATCTATCTATCTATCTATCTATCTATCTATCTATCTATCTATCTATTTATCTATACATCTATCCACCTACCTATCCATCTACCTATCTGGCTATTCAATTTGCTATTGTTTACCTTCTGAAATAAAGGTACAAGGGTTGAGACCTGGATCCCAAACTAGTATGGAGCCTGAAAGAGAGAAATAAAAAATGCCTTGATGTTAGAAAAGCACGAACTATGTGAATGTGTGCATGTGTCTTGTCTTTCCTATATGAAAATAAAACCAATGGCAGGACTTGTGCATTTTATTGTTTTCCCTGATAGAATATAAGCTTCTAGAGGGTAGAAATGGTTTCATTTTCATCTTTGTATTCTAGCATCAAGCACAGTGCCCTGAACATAGTAGGTCCTTAATAAATTTTTTATTGATTGATCAATAGCTTAACTGATTCCTAGTAGTGGCAATAGATCTATGCTAAATCATGTACAGCTTTCTCCCTTAATTATCTTGGAGGTCAAGGGCATACTTTTGCATGACAGCTGGACAGGGTTAGGAGCTTAGTCTGTGGCCCCAGAGCCAAGCACAGCTAACTGGCCAACCCAGGAAATGACTCAACTTAGAGACAAAAACAGATTTTCCGGGGGGGGGGGGAGCTTCTAGGTGGCACAGTGGATAAAGCACTGGCCCTGGATTCAGGAGGACCTGAGTTAAAAATCCAACCTCTGACACTTGACACTTACTAGCTGTGTGACCTTGGGAAAGTCATTTAACCCTCATTGGCCTGCCTTAAAATTTTTTTTTTTTTAAAAAACAGATTTGGAAGTAGAGTTGGTTTTGACTGAAAGGAATGAAAAGGCAAGATATTTTGAAGACACAGCAAAGATCTCTATTTCTAAGGTAGAAAAATGGTCCTTACTGCTGAAGGTTGAGGAAAACCTCAGACTTGTCTCCTAATTGAGGTCCTTAGGTCTACTCATATCAGAGATATACTGGAATCAATTGTTAAAATTTCAGGGTGAGCATTTAAACCTCAGAAATCAGTAAATACTCTAAAGCAGGACTTTTCTTTTTGCTGTTTGTCTAGACATGAGAAAGTGATACAGAAAATGTCAATAATGCAAATTTAACTTTAAAGTGTGTTATTCTTTTTCTTTTTCTGGAGAGGAAGCTGAGAAACATACCCTTGGTTCAAATCCTAGTCTTCACACCCTATGGAGGTGTGCATGCGGAATTGCATGTGGTCAGAAAATACAAGAGTACATATCAGAAAGGAGACATCAAAGTAGAGAAAAAGAGTCTGGACATAAGGAGCTGGGTACTAGGGATGGGAGGAAAAAATATTGACAGATTGAGAGGAGAGGGTAAATTTCCAAAAATGAATTAAATTAGTCCTTTAGCTTCTTCCCACCAGACTGGAACTCAGACTTCCAGCCATGGGATGTTGGGCTTAAATCAATGAACTTTCACTTTATCTTACCTGATCCAGGACCACCATGACATTTCCCAACCATCTCCAAGCCAGGTACGCTCTCCAGTACACAGCCTCCCTCAACTCAGTCTCCTATATTTGCTATCTTGCCTTATTAGAATTTAACTCTTTGAAGACAGGGATTATCTTTTTTTCCCCCTTCTATTTGTATTTGTAGCATTTAGCATGGAATCTGCCTGGCACATAGCAAGGTCATTATGAATGTTTTTATCATTCATGCATTTCATTCAGTCATTCAACTCCATCAATTTTGTTCATCTGTGGAATTCCTCACAAAGAAATCGTAGGTCCCCAATGAGAGAAAAAAAAAAAAAAACCAGGAGCAAGAATAACAGTGTTAGCTACCAAATACTTTGTTGTGAAGATCAAAAGAGACAATCCAGTGTATCCCCAAAGTCTTAATGCAATTAAGCTGCGAATACACATATATGTACATATGTATATATTCATTTGTGTATATATGTGTGTATGTACGAATGTGTATGTATATATAAATATAAATACACACACGTGTGGGGGGGTATATACGCTTTTGTGTGTGTGTGTGTGGAGGAGGGGGAAGGGTCCAGACCGGTACTTTCATTGTGGCAGAAAATATCTTGTCTGGAAACTCCCTCCAACTACACAGATGGGTAGAAGCAAGACATGGTCCCAATCTTCTTTCCTTCAAGGCCAGTCCTTATAGCAGGCTGCCTCTCAAATGTAAGTAATTATTATTACAAAATTTAGAACTCAAAATCTTACAAAAGTGAATTTTGGAAACTATCTTTACATGTAATTGGAAAAAAACAAAGGTCTGGGGAAAAAGTAATTATTATTATTATTTTTTTGATGAGGCAATTGGGGTTAAGTGACTTGCCTAGGGTCACACAGCTAGTAAGTGTCAAGTATCTGAGGTCAGATTTGAACTCAGGTCCTTCTGACTCCAGGGCCAGTGCTCTATTCACTGTGCCACCTAGCTGCCCCCCAAAAGTAATTATTATGATGGTCTGAAGAGGTTTATAGTGTGAAACGAAGTCTACTGCTAGGGTTGTTGTATAAACTTCTTGGAAAAAAATCAGCATCTAAACTTTGACCCCTCCTGCACTCCCAACATGAACAAAACTCGGCATTTTCTGAATACTTCAATCCTATACTGGGTCTAATTCAACTAGAGGAAGGGGTGTTAGTTAGGGAGAAGTAGCTTCTCTTTTGGCTCCATCATCAGAAGGAGAAATTATTCCCATATAGAAGATGTTCATGAACTCAGATAGGAGGAAGGAGGATGAGATTTGGGGGAGTATAAATTACCTTTCCAGGCTTATACTTTATTTCCATTTCACAAAGTCCCTAATTAGCTGGCCAGGCCTAACTGCTGTTCCCTGCACATGACTCTCCATCTCTGTACCCTGACATTGGCAATACCTCACGCCTGTAATGCTGTCCCACTTCCCTTCTGCCTCCCCGCTTTCCTGGCTTGGTTCAAGGCTAAGCTTCTGTGGGAGGCTTTTCCCTATCTCCCTTCTCCCACTCCCCCACCCCACTTTGTCAGTGCCTTCTCTCTGAGATTGCCTTTCATCTACTACATATATATGTATTATGTATTTTATACGTACATGATTTTTACATGTTGTCTTCTCCATTAGAATATCTGAGCTCCTTGAGGTCAAAGGCTATGTTTTGCTTTTCTTTATGTACCCAACACTTAGCACAATGCAGGGTACATAACAAATGCTTGATGACCATTATTTAGTTATACTTGGTAAATGCACAGTTTCTATACAGGAGCCACTTGTCCAAAGTGGGGGAAACAAGGAACTTGAGATTTATTTGTCTGGTTTTTCTGTGGTAGAGAGAAAACCCCAGGCCCAAGCTATGTGAATATGAACTATTCCTTAGATTCTTGGTGCTATTTTGGTGGGTGCTTTCTTTCTGTTTGTATGGGGTGGGGCAGGATTGTAGGAAGAGAGAGGAGATTCAGGTGGAGGTGGGGTAGGCAGTTGTCAAAGTAATGCTAGAGAAACCTTGTGGGAGCTGGGCCACAATTAAGTGATAACACAAATATCAAGTTTCAGCAAGTGAGACTTGGGAAAATTACCCGGATGTGTTTATATCCCACATGAAAATACCATTCAAATCCCCAAAACAGCCTGTGGATAACAGGCCCCAGGAATAGGCCCCACCGAGATGCCTCAGTCAAGAGCTGAAATCAGCTGGGTGGGAAGTTGAAAACCCCACTTAATAAGCCTTGGAAAGGTGATAAAAATTAAGACTTTTTTGGAGGGGGTGGAAATTTACTTAAGTCACTCCACAGATTGCCCAAGACCCCTCCATGATGGCACCAGGTAGGAGGAATATAGGAGACTACAAATGTAAATCCTAGGAACTAGAAGGAAAATAATCCCCAATGAAAGAGTCTTCTTGGTGGCACCAGTGGGGATATGGGAGAACACAACCATAAATCCCAGCAACCAGGAAGGAAAAAATCCAAATGCATTTAAAGACTATGCGTGTAATGATCCACTTAAAATAACCCTAATGTTAGAACTGTGCTGTTTTTCTTCTTGGTTAGGATGGCATTTCTAACTAAAAAATAAAAAAAGAAAAGCAATTGTATAAGCAACCAACAGTCCTTAAGGGTGTTTTTAAAAGCTCAAATTATTGTTGACATATTTTCTTCCATGGTAGCTTTATTTAGTGTTCCTCAATCCAATTAGTCATAAAGTGGTGTCTCTCTTTGTGGTATGTTTGCCTTCAGTCTGATATTCTAAACTGCTGCTCTTGGGTGGAGGCTAGGGGACACTCTCCTTCCCAGAACTCACTTGAAAAATGGTTTTCTTCACATCTCTGTTTGTGGATATCATTATCAGGGCCAAAAAGTAATTCATCTTAGGGAGGACACAAGATAAAGCACAGTTATGCCTTTTAAAAACAGATACTTTTCTTCCCCCCTCCCACTTTGCTTCCTATTAAATAACACTTTATCACTTGAATTCTGATGGGCAGCCCACTTCAGTAGGGATCCAGGATTGGAGAATTTAGGGGCATCTCCCTGGAGGGAAGACAAGGCATTCTGCAAGTCCTTGAGAGAGATTGAACAAAAGCGAATTTCAAGTAGGTACCTTGGGTGCTCTTGAAATCTAGCATATTCATCACTCTGTGATCTAAGTCACAATGGGATGCTTGAGCAGTAATCCTTGGCCATGATCTGTTGAGTTGACTGCCAGCTCCCTTACTTGGTAACCAGAGGATCCCAGAGGTACAGCATTTCAGGATGTTTAAGGCATTTATCTCTATCCAATACTTAAGCTACACTCCCCCTGCACTCAGTAAACTACCACAAAGGAGTATTCTTAAAAACCCAAAGGAGAAATAGAAAAGGAATTTAATGTTTCAATTAAAACACTGAGTAGACATTAGAAGAAATCATTGTTGGGCTCATAATTCCCCAGACATATGATGGCACCAAATGGGATCTGGAATTATTTCCCTGTGCTAAAAAAAACCAAAAGTATCAACTTGTAATAACCTTGCTGGGATGCTGGCTTGTAGTTGTGGTATGGATCTGTTGCTTCAGGGCCTCAGTTTTGTCTGAATGGGATCAAGCAGATTTTTGCCCACATGAGCTATATTTATGCACTTAAGGTAGTATAGGGTAGCAGAGAGAGTGCTAAATTTAGAGTTAGGAGACCTGGGTTTGAACACTGGCTTGAGTAGATACTAGCTGTTACTTCACCCTCTGAATTTCAGTTTCCCTATCTGTAAAATAGAACCACATGGTATAGTGGGAAAGGTTGGACTTGGAGGCAAGAAGGCCTGAATTTAAATTCTACCTCTGATTCTTATAAGCTAGATAACTCTGGGCAAGTTGCTTTACTTCTCTAAGACTCAGACAACTATCTGTATCTGTATTTGTAAGTTATAGGTAAGTTGATTTACATAGATGGAGGGAGTTCTCACACCAGTGAAAAGTAGAAGTGCTTAACACTTAAAGAATGGTAATAATACTTGTTCTACATTTCACAAAAGATGATTGCAAGGAGGAGGATGCTTCCTAAGTCTTAAAGTGCTATTTATAGGGGGCAGCTAGGTGGCACAGTAGATAGAGCACTGGCCCTGGATTCAGGAGTACCTGAGTTCAAATCTGGCCTCAGACACTTGACAGTTGCTAGCTGTGTGACCCTGGGCAAGTCACTTAACCCCCATCGCCCTACAAAAAACCAAACCAAACCAAAATGCTATTTATATATGAATCATTTTATATATATATATATATATATATATATATATATATATATATATATATATATAGAGAGAGAGAGAGAGAGAGAGAGAGAGAGAGAGAGAGAGAGAGAGAGAGAGAGAGAGAGCCTAGGGTTGCTGAGACCTAGGTTTAGAAAACTTTCAGATACTCTTTGCAGTATCATAGAGACTTTGGAGGACTTTCTCGGGAGATAGACTACTTGGCTTGGCTAGATGTATTATTAACTACATTCTGCGGAAAGGTGAGTCCAATTTATTTATTTCATGGTTCTAGGGTGTCTTGAAGAAAACCTACCCTAAAAATATTAAGATACCAGGTAGAGGAAGGTGAGAGTGAGACACAAGCAGATGAGACCCCCGATTACTGATTAAAAGGATGGGAGACAAATGCATGGTTATCACCTGGCAGCAGTAACCATCAGTGGGAGGAATTAAAATAATCAACTTTCTTTCCCCTGGGTGAGTCCACTGGAGTTTCCCATATATTACTTGATATTATTTGAAAATACTAACATATTAAATGGGCAATAATAGCAATTTTGTCTAACTCATTGAGTTTGGGGTTTCAGATTGAAAGAAGTAAACTAGACCATGGGGGAAATGATTTCCTGTGTTTACTTGAGGACGAGAGCCAATCTCATACGAGAAATAGGGTTTTTAATCTTAGTAATTGTTGAAATTATTCCAGAGAAATCCACTAGACTGCCTTTGAACCCCTTTAGATAAATAATTAATAAAGCAACAAGATAGTAAGACTGAGATGATGAGGGTGGGGGTTATTGTAGTTGCTCCAAAGGACACCTTAATTTAGAGATACTCTACTTCAAACACCCACATTTCATGAGAGGTGTTCGATATGCTCTTGTCTATCCACTTGGATTATCAATTCATTGAATTAAGTTTAATTCAACATATATTTCTTCATTTCCTTGAATGAGTCAGGCACTTGGATAAATATTAAGGATCAAAAGACAAAAATGAGACTACTATAACCAGTTGTACCAAATATTATGAAAAATGTTTATTATATTATATTTGATAGATACAGATAATTCTGGGACAGGCAAGGCTATGCAATGTACAATATTCATGAGTAGCCCTGACCATCCTAACATACCTCCACTCAGAATCTATACGGTTTACTGGAAAGTGAAATAGTGGAAGAATGGATGTGGAATAAGAGTATCAGGGCTGAAATCCTAGCTTGGCTACCAGCTACTTTTGGGACTCTGGACATGTCACTTAAAAACCTTGGGCCTAACTTTCCTTATCTGGAAAATGAGTGAATTATATTAGATGAGTTCTATGGTCCCTTCTAGCTCTATAATCCATAATCCTATGAAATTTCAGATAGTCTGTGAATTTTAGACCTGGAGGAGAGACTAATTCAAACTGTACCTGAGTAGGTACATCTATAAAATCTATAAAATCTCTGACAGGTTGTCATCCAGTCCCTGCTTCCATATTTCCAGTGACGGAGTATGATTTCACTTTGGCAGCCTATTTTACTTTGAGACTGCTCTACTTGTTAGAAAGGCTTATTATACCCCAGAGTCTATTAAAGTTCATAGGCTCATCAATCAATCAATAAGCATTTATTAAGTACTTAATATGGGGATACAAAGAAAAAGAAAATCTCTTCCTTCAAGGACTTTACATTCTCATGGGGGAAGATCATTTATACATAAATAGGTATATACAATACAAAATAGATACCAAGTAATCTTAGCTGTACTAGCAGCTGGGGGAGGAAGGAAAACTTCTTACAGAAGGTAACTTTGAGTTACAAAAGGATCTGAGTCTCAAAAGGATCACTGGAATCCCCAGGGTTCTGGGAAGCAGATGTGAAAAGGAAGCAGAATATTGCTGGAATGGGAGACAGACACTGGTAAGGCACAGGAATGGGAGATCGACTGTTTATCATGTATGCAGAGGAGAAAGTAAGCCAGTATAGCTAGACTAAAAACTTTGTGAAGGATAACTGGAAAGAAAGAAGTGGTACAGGCTGTGGAGAATTTTAAATGCCAAATAGTGGAGTTTGGTTTTGGTCCTAGGGGTAAAAGGAAGCCAATAGAAATTATTGAGCTCAGGGGTAGGGATGGTTGTGTGTGTGTGTGTGTGTGTGTGTGTGTGTGTGTGTGTGTGTGACATGGTCAGATCCATACTTATTTTAGCAGATGAATGGATACTAGATTACACTATAGAGAGATCTAAGGCAGGGAGATCAATTGAAACATTATTGCAATAATCCTGGCAAGAAGTAATAAGGGCCTGAACTAGACTGGTGGCTGTGTGAGAGGAGAGAAGGAAATACATAGTAGAGATGTTAAAGAAAAAGAAATGACAGATTTGGCAATGGAATGAATAGGTAGGATGAGTGTGAGTTAGTGGTCAAAAATGATGCTGAGTTTGTGAACCTGGGGGATTGAAATGATGGTGGTGCTGTCAAGTAGAAATAAGAAACTTTGGAAGAGCAGTCAGTTTGGGGGAAAAGATTAGCTTTGTTGGGAGATGTTAAGAAGCCTTTCAGAAGCCAACAGGATACCCAACATGAAATGTCCATTTGGCAGATTAAGAGTTAGAGAGGATCTTAGAGATGTTCTAACCCAATTCCTTCATTTTACATTTGAGGAGAGAGGGGCTCTGATGAGATTAATCTGCCTCTGGAGGTTTCCTACTTCTCCATGGGGTTCACCATCCATGAGCCTAGCTGATTCTGTATTGGAACAGGTTTGGTTGCTCATAGAAATCCTCTGGGATCTGAAGGTTAATCCTTATGGTTACATAGACCACAGGTCTGGTTTTAGGCTTAGATGGAGCAAGTCTCAGCCCTTTGGGTATAATTGAAAGAGAATGAAAGGCTCTAGTTCTTGACCTTCTATCTATCACTTCTTATCAATGACCTGGATGAAATCCAAGTGCATACTTGGAACATTAGGCATATTTTGAATATGTGCATGTGGGGGACCCACATAGGGAACTTGTGTGGCCAGGACATTCGTGTGGAAGGGAATATCTGGCCCTTAGCCCCGTAGGTCATTCATGGCTTCAATTCCATGGAATATGATGGCTCTATGCCAGGAACCCCCTGGGGTCTCCCCCCACAGCCTTCCTGCCTTCTTTTGTATAATGTCTCCCTCCATCAGATTGTAAGTTCCTTGAGGACAAGAACTGTCTTTCCTTTTATTAATTTTATCTTCAGTGCTTAGCACAGTGCCTGCACATGGCAGACACTTAATGAATGTTAGTTTCAGAGCTTTGGCTGTGATGGTTTTTTTCCTTCAGAAAAGGAGAATCTTTACTTGAAGGTCCTAAATTCTGTTGGAAAACTGAAGAGCCAGATAATTGTCACATTTGAAGGAATTATATCTTTCTTTTGATCCTTCTTTATCCTGCTCAACAGAGGTAAGTTTTTTGTTCCAAGTCTCCTTATGACTTGGGGTTAAAAAGTCCTCATAACTCTCACTTGATTTTTCATAGTTAATGAGCCCTTTCTTGATGATTTTGGCAGCTGCACTTTCAAGAGCTATTTGGGTCTGAGGCACAGACCTATATCCTTGTACCAACCTATATCCTTATTTTTATCAGCCCTTAGAATCCATTTTGGTATCCCAGGCAAATGAATGGAACGGGAAAGGCAATGAACAAAAACCCAAACTAGAGACTCTTGGAAGTCTGTAATGCTTTGATTGAAATTCCTGCCTTTGTTATACATGTGACTATTAATAATTTTTGAGCTACATTATACATATATTGTCTCCTTTGAGCCCAATAGCAATGAGGTAGGTAATAAAGGAATTATTTACCTATTTTGTTTTTCAGATAAGGAAACTCTGAGGCTCAGAGATATTAAGTGATTTTCTCATGGTTACATAGCTAGTGAGTATTGGAAACAGGATTCAAGTCTTCCTGATTCTAGGTCCAGCAACTCATTTGTGCTGGAACCAGATCAGACTGGCTCAGGAGATCCAACTGTTAAATGTTTAGTGTGACATTTATAACTCAGAAATTGGCAAAAGCTACAATATAGACCAGGGTTTATTCTTTTGTTGATTGTCTAGACTTTAGAAAGTGGTGTATAAAATGTTAATAATGCAGATTAAAATTTAAAAGTGTATCATGTGTACATTTTTTCTTCTAGAGAGTATATTGTTAAACATTTACCAGAATACCCCTGCTAGCCACCACACCATACAGCCTCTTGTATGCAGGTATACTAAAAGATACAATAAGGAATTTGTAGACTGTAGCTCCTAAGTTTCTGGCAAATTCTCCTAGCTCAGGAGGATAATCAAAAGTAGATGGGATAACATTTGGTGTGGTTATTCTTGCTGAGGACTACATAAGTACTAGGCTGTGAAAATGCTTGTGCTAGAAAACACATAGGAAATAATTGCTTTGTATAGTCAACACCTGGCCAGTGATGGCTAAATCTAAAGGAGACTACAGTCTAGAGAGCTCTGTTATACTCATTAGAAAACAGAACCAGGAAACTTACTGTTGTCATTTCAGAAGGTATTTTTAATGAGAAAAATGTTTTGCTTAACATTCTTCACAGCAATAAGATTTTGAAGATTCTCCAGGTGAGATTCTGACCTCCTCTATGGACTTGGGGCTAATGCCTGCAGGCGATTACCAAAATCATCCAGAAAAGGCTCACTGGACAGTTAACAAGAACCTTGCAAGAGAAATCTGGGGAAAGAGGGTGTGGTCCAGGTTGTGATATGGGGTGAGTAGGTTCAAGGCAGAATCTGTGGTGCAGCTAAATTTGAGAGCTAGGCAAAGGTCAGCAGGAGTTTGGAGGGAAATGTTGAATAAGGAGAATTCAGAGAAGCATGGGGAGACTTACATGAACTGATACAAAATAATGTAAGCAGAAATTTTGAAAATATATGCAAAATTACTACAATGTTATAAGTGTTACGAATAAACAACAAAACCCCCCAAATTTGTCCCAAAGAAGAGATGAGAAAATGCTTCTCCCTCCTTTCTTTGTATAGGCAGGAGATTATGGGTTTGTATCACAGTGTATACTGTCAGACTCAGTTGATGTGTTGGTTAGTTTTTGCTGTACTGCTCTTCCTTCCTTCCTTCTTTCCTTCTTTCTTTCTTTCTTTCTTTCTTTCTTTCTTTCTTTCTTTCTTTCTTTCTTTCTTTCTTTCTTTCTTTCTTTCTTTCTTCTTCTTTCCTTCCTTCTTCCTTCCTTCCTTCCTTCCTTCCTTCCTTCCTTCCTTCCTTCCTTCCTTTCTTTCTTTCTTTCTTTCTTTCTTTCTTTCTTTCTTTCTTTCTTTCTTTCTTTCTTTCTTTCTTTCTTTCACCTCAGATAAGGATACTCTGAGGCTCAGAGATGTTAAGTGATATTCTCATGGTTACATAGCTAGTGAGTATTGGAAACAGGATTTGAGTCTTCCTGATTCTAGGTCAGGACTTTGTAATAGTCAAGTCAATAACCATTTATTAAGCACTTATTCTGTGTCATTCTCTCTGGGTAAGTGAGGGGAGAAGGATATATAAAGAAATGGAGTCATTAAAAATAAAATATAGCAATAAAAGTAAAAATAAAATAAAGAAAAAGTTAGCAACAGTTCAGACATGGGAAGGTCAACAGAGGGTAGGTTGGGGGAACATACTATGAAGGAGGTAGTAGGCAGCAGCAAAATCGTGTCCTGTCTCACACAATTTCTCCACCTGAGACAGTGAATGTTTGTGTTAGTGGCATGCTAGTCCCAACCCCTCCTCACTCCACTGCATTCTCATTCCACTGAGTCAGCCTTGTGGTCATCCCAGACACTAAGAATGTGGTGTCAAATTCCAAGTCAATAGAACAGTGGTTCTAAGACTAGGGTCTGTCATTGATTTCATCAGTTCTACTACTGAGTCACATTGACCTTTCCAGCAGCTAAAATTTGAGGCTCAATACAACAGAATCCTATTGGACAGGTCATGTGTGGAGAATATATGATAATCAGGTGTATGGAATGGGGAAACTGCAAGGGAAGGGATGAATACAAGAAGTATAACAGGGCCTCTAAGAAATAGCATTTCAAGGTGGGCCATCTGACCTAAGTGAAATTAGGCAGGAGAACTTTTTTTGAGCAAAAGGTTATATGCACTTTGTGAAAAATGGTCAACAGGCTCTATAAACAATAGCTATAGATAGAAACCAAAGATATCCTTCCTTCCTTCCTTCCTTCCTTCCTTCCTTCCTTCCTTCCTTCCTTCCTTCCTTCCTTCCTTCCTTCCTTCCTTCCTTCCTTCCTTCCTCCTTTCCTTTTTTCCTTCCTTTTTATTGTTACCTTAACCCTGTTCCTTTTTAACCTCCCCCCTTATTTCTATTGAGAAAAAAGAAAAGGAAAAAAATTCCTTGTAACATATACAGTCAAGTGAAACAAATGATCACGTTGGCTGTATCCAAAAATATAGCAAAATCTGTAATCTTGAGTTGATCCTTTCTGTGGTGGTTAGCATGCTTCCTCATCAGTCCTTTGGAGTGACATTTGGTCATTGTATTGATCAGAGTTCAAAGTTATTGTTTACAATATTTATATTCTATACATTTTTCTGTTTCTGATGACTTCAATCTGCTACAGATCACACAAGTCTCTCTAGGATTCTCTTAAACTGTCCCTTTCAAAATTTTGTATGGTATAATCATATTACATTGCATTAAAATATCTTAATTTGTTTAACCATTCCCCAATAGATGGGTATTCCCTTAATTTATAGTTTTTTGATGTTATGAAAAGAGCTTCTATGAAATTATTTTGTAAATATGGTTCTTTTTCTTCATTCTTTGACTTTTGGAGGGAGAGTGTAGGGCTAGAAATGAGAGAATGAGATGGGTCAAAGAATATGTATAGTTCAGGGACTTTGGGAGCAATAACTTCACTGGACCTCAGTTTCCCCATCTGTTAAATGTTAAATATTAAATCTATTGTTCCTTCCAGTTCTAAATCTATGAACCAATGAAATAAAACATCTTGGATATACGTTTGAGAAGACTATCTACTTATCTTGGATATCTGGAATGCTCTGGAATGTTCTGTCTTAAGAATAAGACAGACAGAGAGAGAGAAAAGAGACTGGTGACTCACTTGACGTGCCAAATCTCAAAGAATTCAGGGATACAATAATATACATTTGATACTAAACTTTACCAAGCATAATGCCATTTTCTTTACATGAGTCAGAATTGTTGGATGTTTGTTGCCTCAACATCATGATTACTAACCAATCTCATGGTTCCATAGCTGCAGCATTGCTGTGTCCATGGTTAGTCGAGGTTCTCAGCTGATAATGCTACCCTAGCTGGGTTTTGTTCCATAAGGTGCCTTTCCCTGAGAGTCACCAGCTTTTGGCTTCTGCTTCAAGAGGACAGCTTAAGCACTTATTTCATTTTATGGCTCATTTAAATAAATATTTTTTCCTTCTTGTAATAGCTCTAACAGTGGAAATAGGAAAGATTCTGTGTAATGACACATAAGTAGTTGCCCCCTGCCAGCCTTGAACATCCACCCTCCCATCCAACTACCCCCCCTTCTTTAAAGGACTGAAGCAAATGTGGATCTCTGTAATTTTGCATTAAAAATCAAAGTCCTTAAACCCTTAAAATGAATATTTTCAGAACAGAGTCCTAAAGATTTTATGCCTTTGTTTTTATTTCATTTTCATAATTTTTCCCCATTGAATTAATCCCATATTGTAGCAGAGAAGCAATCAGTCAACCAGATAATGAAGGGGCATTTTTTATTCCCAACCTCTACAAGAAGCCTTTTCCTCACTGGTAGTTTCTTTCCTCTGAGGTTATTTCCTATTCATATTATTGAGGTCTTTTATATACATAGTACATGGTTATATGAAATTTTTCTTCCTGATTAGAACATAAGCTCTTTTAAGGGCAGGGACCATGTTTTCATTTTTCTTTGCATCCCTAGTGCTAAGAATAGTGTCTGCCCCATAGTACTGTAAAGCTTTAATACTTACTGGTTGATTGCCTCCTGCTATGTTGCAGGCCTGTGCTAGGTACTGGAGATACACAGACAAAAATCAGTCTTTGCCTTGAAGAGTTTACATTCCATAGGTAGTGTGGTATGGTAGAAAGAATGCTGAATATAAATCCTTATTAGTTCTTTGTGAATTGAATCATTACATTTAACCATTATATGTCTTGGAGGTTACAGCCTTGGGTTTTTTCTGGAGGTGATCTGTGAATTCTTTCATGTGGAATTTTATTTTCTGTATTAAGAAGTTCTGGGCTGTTCTCTTATTTCTTTCATTATGATATTAAGAAGGTTTGTTTTTGTCCTGTTGTGTTTTTCTGGGAGACCTATGATCCTTAGTTTGTCTCTGAACATCCTGTCTTTGGTTCAGTGTGTTTTACTTACATAATAAGTGTATTTTCTTTTAACATTATTGGGTTTTTCTTTTTCCTCTTCTTGTTCTATATTGTTCATCACTTCTGTGTATTTGCATTCCTAATCTATTATTTTTTTCCTTTGTTTCTTTGATGAGACTTGCCATTGCAGATTCAACCTTTTCCCTATTCTGTTCGTTATTTTTGCTGTGCAGTATATAAATTCTGCTCTCATAATTCTCATTTCTCTTTTAAACCAGTCAGTAATATCATTCTGTAGTTCCATATTCTCCTCAAATTTCAGTGTTTGTTGAGTCACATGAAGTGGTATGAAATGGAATAGAATTGAGGGATCAGCTCAGTACAGGCAAGTTTTCCTATATCCTGTTCTATCTTTACCATTCTGCATAGATATGAGAAGGGGGAAACAAGTACTTTTTTTTTTTGGCAGGGCAATGAGGGTTAAGTGACTTGTCCAAGGTCAAACAGCTAGGAAGTGTCAAGTGTCTGAGGCCAGATTTGAACTCAGGTCCTTCTGAATCCAGGGCCAGTGCTTTATCCACTGCACTACCTAGCTGCCTGAAACAAGTACTTATTAAGCAACTTCTATGTACCAGGCACTGTGCTTGACAAATACTATCTCATTTGATCCTCACAGCAATCCTGGGAGGTAGGTGCTATTATTATCCGCATTTTACAGATGAGGAAACAGTCAGACAGCGGTTGTGTCTTTCTCAGGGTCACACAGCTACTAAGTGTCTGAGGCTGGATTTGAACTCAAGTCTTTCTTGAGTCCAGGCCCAGCACTCCATCCTCTGTACCACCCAGCTGGTAGTTAGATGGGGGCAGATCTTCTCATCCTTAATTTTATAAATACAAAACTAAGATATGAAGAAGTCTCATAGCTTGTCTAGTGTTACAAAGAAAGTGTGTCATATGTCCAGGAACAGAGTCTAGTTCTTTGGATTCCTAGTCCCCCTGGTCTTTCCTCTATATTTCACACATCATTTTAATGCTAAAGAGGCATCTTCTTTTTTTTTTTTTTTTTTTTTGGTGAGGCAGTTGGGGTTAAGTGACTTGCCCAGGGTCACACAGCTAGTAAGTGTTAAGTGTCTGAGGCCGGATTTGAACTCAGGTACTCCTGACTCCAGGGCCGGTGCTCTATCCACTACGCCACCTAGCTGCCCCTCGAGGCATCTTCATTTTAAAACTTGGTAGGGACCAGTCAGGGGTTGCGAGTTCATGCGTGCCTTTAGCTAGAGGCCAGAGCCCACGTCTCACTAAACAGGGCCAGAGCGTATACTCAGACTCATGGAAATTGCTCCAGTCCTACTCCTACTACATTTGCAAATGGTTCCAATAAATTAGCTCACTGCTGGAGCTGAGGTCAATTAGGAGTAATGTGAACAGGCTTCCATACCAGAGAGTTGTATTTTTTTTTTCTACTCATCATTCTCTCCAAAGCACAGAATTTCATTCAGAGAAATGATGAATGCAGGAGCTCTGCTTTGTCTTCTTAATGACTAGAAAAGATAATAAAGCCCAAAGGAAAGCAAACACTTCAAATATGAGTGAGACAAATTAATTCCCTTTTGGTTTCTGACTTTGGGAACAGAACATGTCAATGGACGGATACCATGTTGTGTCCCACCATCTGAAACCCTCCCAAGAAAAGCTGTAGATGTGATTGATGATCCCACCCTAAGGAACAAGGGTCAGGGTATAAGTAAAGGGAACTTCGCAGCCTCATCAGGGCTGCTTGCAAATGGACAGTTTGTGTTTTGAAAGCTGTTGGTAACTGCACATTCTTGACACACGTGCCGGAAACCTCTGACAACACTTTCCTAAGAGACACCCAGACTCTGGGGAAGTCCCTTCCTTCCGGCTCTCCAGCCCCTTCACTGTGATAGAATGGTGTGGATAGGAATGGAGCCTAGGAAAATTTGCTTGCCCTTAGCTCACCCCTTGATCTCACCATTCCATTCATTCAATTCAGCAAATGCTGGGCTAAATTCCTGACTTGGAGATGAATGTTTTCCCTGAGACAAAGGAGTCATCATAGTCCTATCTGGAGGAAAAAGTATGGCAGACACCCTCTCCCTCCCCCCGCCCTTGCCTTCCACCTTTTGATTGCCGACCCTAGGGATGTTTGGATGAAGAATGGGACAGCATGAGGCACTATCTGGCCTGATGTCCATGAAACCAGATTAGGAAACCCTGTTGACTCATATGCTTGAGAATTTGGGGTTCTCATTATTTCTTAACAAAGAACCAAAAATAAATCTGCAAACTCTGAATGAGAATAATTTGTTAATCCAATTTCATGTGTGTGTCTAGGGGTAAGATAGGTCTTTTCTTTTTTTTCTTTTTTTTTTTTTTTGCAGGGCAATGGGGGTTAAGTGACTTGCCCAGGGTCACACAGCTAGTAAGTGTTAAGTGTCAGAGGCCACATTTGAACTCAGGTCCTCCTGAATCCAGGGCCGGTGGTTTAGCCACTGTACCACCTAGCTGCCCCCAAGATAGGTCTTTTCTAAGAAAAAAAGAAAGGTAGTAGAATAGTAGAGAGGCCATATGATATAGAAATGGCTTTGGATTTAGCCAAAAGATCTGGATTTGAGATACAGGTTTGACACTGATGCTGGCTGTATGATCTTGGAAAATTCTCTGAACCTCAGTTTCTCTATTTGGAAAATGGGCAGTGTGGAATAGTAAATAGAGAAACAGCCCCTAAATCAGGAAAATCTGGTTCAAATCAAGCCTCTGACATATACTAGTTGTGAGACTTTGGGCAAGGCACATAACCTCTCATTGCCTCAGGCAACTCCCTAAAACTTCAAAATGCAGAATTATTGCTGCTCTTCATTAGCAAGAGTTCTTTCCGGGAGAGTTTCCTATACCAGGGGTGTCAAGTTTGTAGCCTGCTGACCTCAGGCAGCTGGCAAAAATTCAGAATGAAGCCTGAACTAGAATAAAATATAATTGGGAAATGTTTAACAAAAATAAATTTAAAAATATAACACAACACAGATAATGATAATTTGTGCCTTTTAAAGACAATCTGCCCAGGCAGGGATCTGTTTTTATTTGAATTTGACACCACCATGACAATGACATCACATGTCTGGGCCCAAAACACAATAAAACAAATTTGAAGAGGAAAATAATAATTGCCCTGCCTACTTTATAAGAGTATGAGAAGTGCAGTAAGATATGTAATTTGGGTTGTATTCATAAGACACTAGAAAGCTCTCCCTTCATTCTAGGCTACTTGTGTTTCCCCATATACAACATTTCATCTATATCTCCATCCCTTTGTTCTATCTGTCTCTCTTGCCTGGAATTCAGTCTTTCTTCATCATCAACCTCTTAGAAACCCTATATTCTTTCAAAACTTAGCTGAAGGCCCACCTTCATAAGACACAATCACAGATCAGAAAGGTACTCAATTCTCAGCTGCCTTCCCTTAAACTCGATCCACCACTTGGCTAATTCGTACATTGATAGAACCTCTCCCTCTGATTGGCTGGTTCTTCCCAGACCCTCCATTGAAAGAAAGATGCCTATGCTACTAATGTCTTCATTCCTCCCTAGGCTGTCCTCCTGATTCTCCCTCAGACTTTTTCTATCATATTTCCTCCACATATTTTCTCTCCCCACCTCAATTTTCATCTCCCTTTTATTTATTGTCTTCTCTTACAAGAAATGTTAAGTTTCTTTAGAACAGGGGCTATCTTTCTAGTTGTATTCTCAGCAGTTAGCAAAGTGGCTGGCACATAAAAAAGTACTAAAAAAATGCCTTTTGGGGCAGCTAGGTAGTGCAGTGGACAAAGCACCAGCCCTGGATTCAGAAGGACCTGAGTTCAAATCTGACCTCAGACACTTGACACTTACTAGTTATATGACCCTGAGCAAGTAATTAATCCTCATTGCCCTGCAAATAAATAAATAAATAAAATGTATGGGGACTCTGTGCCAAGTGAGCATTACAGATCAAGGCCTATGACACTGCCTGAGGCCTTGATGAACTTACAATCTTGTTGGGAATTCTAGACTGTGAGCTACAGAGTCCATGGCCCCTGGGAAGTTAAAGACTGGTGATAAGAATATACAACTAGGTCTTGATTAGTACTAATAAGGAATCATTTTCCTGACATTGCTACATTATTTGAATTCACATTGAATATTTCCATTGGCCAGAAAAATGGCCATATTTACATATTTATAACTTCAAATAGAGTGAATTCAAATCTGTGTAAGAAACAATTCATCATCTGCACTAATCAGAATCTAGTTGAATATCAATAGACTCGGGGGTTAAGGAAGTCGTGATTGATTATTTTTATTTTCTGCTTTATTCTCCCTATGGTTTTCCAGAGGGAAAGTCTACCTCATTAGCCTACTGTATTCAAACCCATTTCATACAGTTAAAATTCCAGAGACTCCAAATGTGATGCTTCAGGAGATGGGATAAGGTAGAGAAAGAATGACTAGAATTGCTCTTGGAGTATTTCCCACTCTAAGTTATTTCTGTTTCTGGGTTGCTAAGTGTCCACATAAAATATCTTCACCATGGAAAGAAGTCATACAAATTTTGTTCAAAAAACCTTTTTTTCAGTTATAGCAAAAGTCAGTCCAAAAAAAGGAAAAAGAAAACGGGGCTTAAAAAGACATTCTCTTAATTCATAAATTCAGAAAGTAGTGATTTATTAGCATTCCTGTCAGGGTTCCATGACCACTGACTGCAACAGTCCTGAGACATCTGGCACAGGCACCTAATAGAAAAATGAAGGGCTCAGAAGGCATTGTCAAGGACGTGGCTGGCTGTGACCTTGTGACACTGAGTCATCATCGTGTAAGCCCTTGGGCATGTGCTGTGCCTTCCAATTCTAAGTCTCTGCTCCCATAGTCCTTGAGATCTCCAGCAGTTTAGAGTATGATCCATTCCATGAAGCTCCCTCCAAAGACTCAAGAAAGATAAAAGCACACAGAAACAGACATACTTGGAAAATGTAGGTAATCAGACTTCCCAGAGCAACTTTGCTCTGCCACAAAGAGGTTGCCTCTGGCTCTATCACTCTTCCTCTTCCCATTATAATCTCTCTAACATTATGAAAAGTAACCAGGTTAGAAATTCCAGCCCAGAAGCCTGAACTATCTTTGGCTTTATAAATTGGCTAAAGGCCGCTTCAGAAGAGGAAAGGGAAGCCAGTGTTCTTGTCAGGGTTATTGCTAACAGCTGCTCATCAATTGCCTGGGTTTCTAGATTGTGGTCACAATTCTAAGTCCAGAAGAGTTATTTATCAATGACTGGGGCAGCAGTGGTCTTGAGTTCTTCAAGCCCATTAAATCTCAACCAAGGGAAACATTCCATTAGACCACTGAAATGCCAGAAGCAACCTGATACAACAGGACAGAGAAGGCTCCTTCAAAATGATTTTAGTCCAATGGATAAGTTAAGCATAAAGCATGCTTTACCTTTGAAATTTCCCCATTGTGCATTCCCTGTGCAGTTTGATTTAGGTTTTTTGTTTTATTGGTTTTTTTGTTTTGTTTTGTGGGGCAATGAGGGTTAAGTGACTTGCCCAGGGTCATACAGCTAGTAAGTGTCAAGTGTCTGAGGCCAGATTTGAACTCAAGTACTCCTGAATCCAGGGCTGGTGCTTTATCCATTGTGCCACCTAGCTGCCTCCCAGTTTGATTTAACTTAATGATTTAATTGAATAATCTATTAAACATCCTCAACAATTCAATTTGATATTTATTTACTGTCTGCTCTGTACAGGGTCCTGAGGAAAGAGAGATGGAATGGGGCACAGCTTCTAACCCTCAAAAGAGCTTATGATAAAATAGAAAAGGTTAGAGACAGTGTGGTGCAATGCAAAGAACACTGGATGTCCATTGAGAATTCCTGAATTTAATCCTGGTTTTTGCTATTTATAACTTGTTTGATCTTAGGCAACTTATTTGGACCTTCCAGGCTTCAATTTCCTCACTGAAAAACAAGAAGACTCAACCAGGGAGTAGCTAAAGTCTCTGGAAAGTCTGCACCCAATCCTTAAGCCTGATTTGATATGTCTGTGGATCTGTAATTTCATCAATGTATGGCATTGTTACCCACCCCAACCTTCTTATCCTGCTCTACTCTGGTACATATCCTCCTGTATGTATGTCCTTCATGGGTTGTCCACTCTGTCCCATCTTCCAAATCTCTCAATGTTGCATGACAGTCAATCTCTTAAAATTAAGGAAGGTAGATGGTTCAGGGGATGGAACACTGCTCCTGGTGTCAGATGAGTTCAAGCTGATCCCATATACTTACTGGCTATGTAACTCTGGGCAAATTACTTAACCTCTGTGTAACAGTTTCCTAAACTATAAAATGGGAATAATAGCATCTAGTCATTATATGGATCAAATAAGATATTTGTAAATTGCTCACTACAGTGCCTAGAACATAGTAGATGCTTAATAAATGCTTGGGGTTTTCTTTGTATATCAGTGGAGCAAGTGGGCTATCCATCCGTTTTCCTTCACTTTCATTATGTGACTGCCCCACTTCTTTTTTCAGTCACACATTTTTTGATGATGCCTACAGGCCATTTCTCCTGCAAAAATTTCCATCAATGACATATTTCAGCTTATTCCATCCTACCATGCACCTCTTCATTTTTTTTTGGGGGGGGTGATTCACAAGTTTATTTCATTGAAGATGGAGGAATCTCCTGATTTGTAGTTATGTAGCACCACTGGAGGAAGATGGGTGTTAAAAAGATAGTCCTTGGTTTCATGCGTTATCACAAGTCCTATCTATTTTCAGAAAAGCAACCCAGCTCTTTCTTTTGCTCCTATTCAGTTCTGAACCCAGTTCATCATAGGTATATAATACACCAGCTCTGTTGATTTTCCATTCAGACAACAGGCATTTGTCTGCTTATAGTTTGCTTTTTTTTTCCTCTGTGAGACTGAATTTTGTTAAAATAATTATAGTTCTTTTTTTAGTCATCTCTGAAATGGTACAGGGCTCGATGCAGTCAATACTACATCAATAAGCAGGAGAATCCAAAGGAGCTGATCAGCCCTAGGGAATCCTTCCTGTTGGGCTCTGGACTAGAACATGGATCACGTCAGAGGCAAATATCTCTGGTGAGCAGATGTCTTCCTGTTTTATGTCTGTCTTGATAGGGATTATTAGAGGGTCATTAAAAACTAAGTTACCTCCTTAAGTCTTTTAAGAAATCTTATATCACTTCAACATAAGCATGGGGGACACCTTGTCAGAGAGCCTTCAAGGCAACATTAACAGCACGTACCTCACAGGGTTGTTGTGAAGATCAAATAACATAATATATATGAAGTGCTTAGCACATATAGGAGCTTAGTAAAAGCTATTTTTTGGAAACTGATTTTTGTCACTAAATGTTCTATTGTTTCCCATATATAAACAGAGGCTATGTAAGAATGTTGCATATTTTAACATAAATCCATTTAGAGAGATCATTTAGGTTTCATTAACTTTCATAGCACCTTCTTCACATGTCAGCTGAAAGTCTGCAGTAAACAATACTTGTTGAATGTTAAATATATATATATATACATATATATACATACATATATATATGCTATTGTCATTATTATTACCAAATTAAGTTCATTTTAAAAGTCAATAAACAATAAGCATAGCAAGGTCTTACCATCTTCATGCCTTTTGGTCAGTTTCGTGACTGTAAGAATGTAGTCTGCTGTAGAATATAATTTGTGAAAGTCTGTCTATTCTCTTTTCCTATCTTCAAAGACCACTTGAATTCATGTAAATATTTTTTCTCCTAAACACTTTAAGAGTTAGGAAAGTAGGCATATGCATCCCTAATTATTAGTGGCACTTTGTGGGCATTACTCTTTTTGGTAAAAATCATGATTTTTTCAATTATCTGGTAGTCTTCCGTACTTTATCTAAGTTGAGAAGCAGCCCCACAATGTTTTCCAAAGGTCCTCTTTGTATACTTGTTCTAATACTGCTGTTCTTTTCATTTTCCTTGGTGCCATTTCTACTTCTTTCTGTAGCATATCTGGGACCAGATGGGCAGAAGCCAAGTGTGGTAACTCCAGTATCCTTGATAGAGAGAGGGATTTTGTTATTGTAATGTACAATCTCCCCCCACCCCTCCACCCCCACTCCAATTTTCCATCTTTTTGTTCCCCTCCCTCCAGTTTCACCCTTAAATGCCTTCATAATTAATGGGCTTGTAGACCCTATGAGATTTCCATGCTGGGTTTCCCTCACATTTAGCAAGTCTAACTGCAGTGTGTACATTGTCAGACATTAATTCACTGTGAAGTTGCAGGTTGTCCACAATGAGTCAGCAACATTTGGATTCTGTGAGAAAAAAAAAAGTGGTACTGGGAAATATCAACAAGACAGGAATCTAGGTATCCCTAAGTTATTAAATTCTCCACACTAATGAGCATGATACTACTTCTGTAGGGGCTTTATTAACTTATGCAAGGTGGAAAAATTTTGAAGAGGATTCACAGGGTGAACAAGGACAAAATGTTTTCAGGAAATTGGAGCTCGGTATGGAAAAAAATTGGAAACGTTTTCTGTGGTGAGAAAGAAAAGGTCTTTAGATCTATGAAGCATTATTATAAGAAGAGTGATGATTGACAATTCTCTACATCCAATGAAGTCTTTGTTATTAAATTCCTTGAGGAAAATGAGTTCTGTTTATCTTCCACCATTTAAGGAGGGAGAGATGGGAAGCTTCATGTTCAAACCATCACCACCTCCCCTCAGACCCTGATTGAAATAGCCCAGAACCTGAAGCCCAAGTACTTTGGCAATAGCAGCGTTCTCCAGACCACTGACTCTGCTTCTAGTCTGGCTCTTGCAATCATTATGGTATGAGAGGAGGAGAGGAACAATTGTTTTGGAGAAAGGGGACACTGTCCTTGTTGTTACAACCAACACCTCTGACTGATTGCCAATGATATACAATTAAGCTCAAGAGTCCCAGAAATAGCCGCACAACTCAGACCACTGTCTCTGCTTCTAGCTCATCCTTACCACTTCCCTACCCTTTCCCCAACCCTGTCCTCCTGCTACTTATTACCTAGGGAATCAACCCTTGTGGAAATATGACCTCCTTGGCGTATATGCCTTGTAGTGAAATCTCTGGGTCAAAGAGTATGGGCATCTTAATTATTTTATTTGCATAATTATGTTTCTTTCTGAAAAAATATATACCAGTTCTTGGCTCCATTAACAATGCTCTAGTGTGCCCATCTTCTAACAGTCTCTTGAGAATAGTGACTATGCCCATCTGGAATAAACTTTGGAAATTTGCTGTGCATGTGAGGTGAAATCTCAAAGTTGTTTTGATTTGTGTTTCTCTTATTACTGATTTGGAGCATTATTTCTTGTGGTTATTAATAGTTTGCAATTAATATTTTGAGAACTGTTTATTTATAACCTTTGACCACTCACCTATTGGAGAATGGTTTTTGATCTTATATGTTTCTCTTATTTGTTTATATATCTTGGAAACCAAAACTTTACTTGAGAAATCTGATACAAAAAAAGTGCCTCATTTGACTACTTTTTTCCTATCCTATGCATTCATTTTGTTTGTGTGCAGACATTTTTTCAATTGCTTGTAATCAAGGTTCCATTTTAAGAATTGTTGTTTGGTTAAGAATACATTTGCTGGACTTCTGGGTCATGAGAGCAACAAGATTTAGGACTAACATTTTCTCTTATCTCCACAAAGCTGTGAGCTATGGGTAGTGGACAAAAAAATTAAAGAAAGAGTGAGCAGAATAAAAAACCAAAATGGGGATACTGTGTGTGTTGGGGTGGGCGGGCTGTGATTTGAGCCTAGAATAGTAGTATAGCACTTTACCAAGCTTGAGGAAAAGAACATAAAATCTACCTGGGGCCAGTTCTGACAACCCAAAAGTCGTCTGAGGCAGACTTAGGTTGGTGAACCATGGATTGTGCAGCACAGGAGGAGGCTGAGACTCTTTTAGGTAGAACCCCAAAAGAAATCACAGTCAGAGGGGAGAGAATCAGAAAGTGAAAGATAAAAACAATAAAGGGGGAGACTAATATTACCAAAGATTTCAGAAAGAAGAAAACACAAAGAACTTGAACATAAGCAGATAAATCAACAGAAAAGCAAAACAAAACACCAAACCAGTAACAAGGAAATATGACCTCCAGCTCTAGTAATCATATCAGGCATCTGTGAATATTACACACATGTGTGTATATATATATGCATGTATGTATGTATCGACTAGTCATGTTCAACTCTTCATAATCTCATTTGGGATTTTCTTGACAGAGAACTAAAGTGGTTTGCCATTTCCTTCACCAGCTCATTTTATAGATGAAGAAACTAAGGTAAACAGGGTTAAGCAACCTGCCCAGGACTACATAGGTAGTAAGTGTCTGAGGTCAGATTTGAAATTAGTCCCTCCTGACTCCAGGACTGGCACTCTATCCACTGTACCACCTAGCGGTCCCCTATGAATAAATACTACAAAACAAAAGAAAATTATGCAACACTTGATGAGACAGAGAAACCTGTGGAAACTGAGTAGAACATGAAACCATAACACATTGTTCCTAAATGATCAAAAGAGAAATGAGAATTAGGAGAGCACAATTTTTGTACTGCACAAATGGATAGAACAGAAAAACTGGAACTGCAATGGCAAGGCTCAACAAAGAAACATAAGAGAGAAAAATAGAATGGTAATACAAATACATAGAAGTGAAGGATAATCTAAAAGAAGAGAAGCAAAAAATCAATAACATAAAAGGAAAGTGCTTACTATGATGCATTGACCATAGGTCTTCCTAAAGAACTTTACAGGAAAAAAAAACCTCTCAACACCATATTGAAGGAACTAATAAGAATAGCTAAAAACTTCTGAACATAGAAAATGAAATTCCAGTTGAAAGAATTAACAAATCACCTCCCCCCCCAAAAAAAAAAATCCTAAACAGCAAACTCCAAGACACATAGTGGTTAAATTTAACAATTCAATGCAGAAATCACAAGTTTTGCAAGCAATCAAGAGAAAGTCCTTCAAATTCAAAAGAAAGGACATTTGAATAACACTGATTATTCTTCATTCACTTAAACATGTAAGAGAGATTATTCTGATAATGTGTTCCAATGGAGCTCAGAATGTAGCCCACAAATACCTACTGTGAAAACCTGAGCTTAGCATTACATGAAAAATGATGGATGGTTATTAATAAAGAAGAGTTTGAAATGTTTTTTAGAAAGAAAACCAGAACTGAAGTGATTATTTGCTTTTTGAACATCTCAAACAACAGAAATAGAGGATAGAATAAATGCAGCAGGCAAGGGGAACAGCTGCAATAAAGTGGCAACAGGGAGACCAGTAAGATACTTCTTTCTACATGTACAGAAGGACACAAGAGTGAAGGCAGAAGTCTGACAGAGGTAACAATTAAGAGACAGACAGGGATCATTATGGACAGAATCTGGTGATCCTCTGCCTACAAGTGAATTCAATGTAGGATTACATTACAACACGGGAGGGTACATGAAAGGGAGGCATGGAAAAGGGCATAGGGAGAAGTGTGCAATGTGCCAGGGTCAAATCAAGAGCTAGCAATGAAAGGAAGGTGATCTCTGTGGTCTCAGAAAGAGAAGAGTCTCCAGGACAGTGGATAAGGAGGAAGAGGGAAAGATTGAAAAGGGAGGGGAAGGAAGGAGACCTTACTTGGAATGTGAACGCAGATTCAATGTCCCTGTGGGTGAAGAGAAGTGGTCTGTGAAAGGAGATGGGGATCTTACACTTGGTATGGCCTGAGAGATTTGGTGCTTGAGAAGCTTATTCATTCTACATTGGGAGTGGGGAGTCAGAATCCCTAGAAGCAACTGGCATCTATGGCAGTGGGAGAGGATTGACTCACTGAGGATATTTTGAAGCAAATGTGCGGAAAAAAAAAATACCCGGGGGAGGATATAGATCCATAGCGGGCTGTATAATCAAAGAAACAGTGGGGTAGGAGCCCTATCATGAGGTAGCATCTTCTTTGGCCCCTGCAAAAATTGGTATTATTTTGGGAATAAGGAATGCTGACAAAGAGAAACCCATGGGGCCAGTCATACAAGGCGATTGAAGAAAGCCCCTAGGGGGAGAGTCTAGGATGGGTACTTTGGAAGCTTTGATTGAATGAGAAATACAAAGAGGGACTAAATAATTGTAGGGATGATGAATGAGGGAAGGGCTAGCATAGGCCAAGGAGAGGATGGATAATGAAGAGAGTGAAAGAAAACATTTTTGGAAAGGAGTGCAAAAATGAAAATTTAAACCCTAATGAACAGGATTAGTTGAAGTTCATCCTACAAATTCTAATGTGGGCATTGTTTTGAGTATCTTCACTATCTTGGTCACTCTCCCCTGAATTCACTCTATCTTGTCAATATCCTCCCTAAATGATTTGAAAAGGCCAGCTAGATGGTTCAGTGGATAGAGCACTGGGTCTAGAGTCAGGAAGACATGAGTTCAAATCTGGCCTTAGATACTTACTAGTTGTATGACTGTGAGGAAGTTACTTAACCTTTGTTTGCCTTAGTCTACTGGAGAAGGAAATGGCAAACCATTCCAGTACCTTTGCCAGGAAAACCTGTCATGAAGAGTTGGACACAACTAAATGACTACACAACAATAACAACTATACACACATATAAATACATAAACACACATATATACATACAAGTGTATATATATATATATATATATATGTATATATGAAGTGGTATCTCAGCACTCATAAGACTCAAACCTCATTGAATTTGGTATTCAAGGCATATTGATGAGAAAACATGCTTCTGCACTCAATTCTTGCTCTGCACTTGTACTTGCTAAAACCTGTATGAGTCAAGACATCACCCCACATCCCATCTCTCCCAAAGAAACAAACACTGACATATTAGTCTCACAGTGGCTTCCACTTAGTATAGAACCCCACATATTTCACCGTGTACTTTCTTCCACCTTTTTTCATATCAAGTTTATTTTTCTTGTTCTTACAAGTCATCGTGATTATGCAGAAGACCATGTAGAGACTGAAGGTTTTATTCCCTAACACGTCTTCAATTATGATGAGAATGGTTTATTTTGGAAGAAAGTGCTTAAGAGAACCTACATCACTCAAGAGGAGAAGGCATTACCAAGGCACAAGCCAATGGAGGACAGGCTAACTCTGTTGTTGTGTGGGAATGCTACTGAGGATTTGAAAGTTAAGCCTCTACTCGTGTATCACAGTGACCTCCCCCTCCCCCCAGTTTTCAAGAGAGAAAATTTAATAAAAAGCAAGTGTAATATGGAGAGCCAGCAGAAAAGCCTGGGTAACCAGCCAGATTTTCACTGAATGGATGAATGAAGTCTTTGGCCCCAGTGTAAAAAAATACATTTTCATGAAAAAGAACTGCATCTGAGGGTTCTATTAATAATGAACAATGCTCTTGCTCACTCCCCCCACCCCCCCAGGCTTGGAGGACAACTTGCTGGAGGAGTTTAATTTTATAACAGAAATTCTTGCCCCCTAATACAACTCCTTTGCTCCAGCCCATGGACCAGCAGGTCATCTCAAAATTTAAAAAACTGTATACCAAGGCCCCATAAATTTATAAATTGCCAAGAAAAATGTGAAATTTCTGGGGTTCAGAAAGAGATTATTTCAATTTATATTACACCTTATGGGGAAAATGTGTACTGTACTCATTGTTTCTGCCACTCATCTGCCTTCTGGAATGAATGAACAATAAGTACCGAAGTACCACTGTATACACATAAATAGTGTATGTGTATGTGTATATGTGTGTATAAATATAGTGTATGTATATATGTATATATGTGTATGTAGATAGTATATGTGTGTATATATATACACATACATAAGATATACATATATTTACATATATCTATATGCTAGCTATTATTATAATAAAGTTTATACAAATCACTAATAATTAGAGAACTACTAATTAAAATAACCCTGAGATTTCAATTTATCCCCCCACCCCCAAACTATCAAGATAATTCTATATGGAAATACTCAATGTTGACAGGGCTGTGGAAAGACAGGCTCATTAATACATTTTTGATGGAGCTATAAATGAGTCCAACCATCATGGAACTCAATTTAGAGTTCTGTGAGAAAAGGCACTAAGCTATGTATATACTTTGCACCCAAGATCCCATTACTGGGGATATATTCTAAGTAGGGCAAGACAGAAAGGTCTCATATATACCTAAATGTTTATATCAGCACTTGTTGTAGGTAGCAAAGGAATACCAAGAAAGTGAGTGTTCATTGATGGGCAGATAGTTAAATACATTCTTGTAGGTGAATGTAATGGAATAATATTATGGCATTAGAATCAAGGGCTATGAGGAATTCAGAGAGACATGGGAAGCCTTGTAGGAACTGATGCAAAATGAAGCAGAGACAGGAAAACAATATACACCATGACAACAATATAAATGAAAAGGGAAATCAAATACTATGAGACAAAAATAATTAATCTTGGCCCTACCAAATTGAAAAAAATATACTTCTTCCTCCCTTCATTGAAGAGGAGACCTACAGTGACAGGATGCTGTCTGATGCTATTACTCTGTTGGTTGATTTTGCTTTAACTGTTTTTACTTTGATATAAAGGAGTCTTACTAGGAGAAGAAGGCATCCATTCATAAAGGACTATAATGTAAAACAAGTCATCTGATTATTGGGGAATGAGAAAGCAAATTGGTGCACACAAATGTAATATAAAAGTACTACACTGTAAGAAATTATTATTAAGAGAAGAGAGGAGTATGGGGAAGCTCATATTAACTTAGACAAAATGATATAAAAAGATCCAGAAAAACAAGAGTACCATTGCACAGAGTTGGTGCTTAATGATATTTATTGAATCAAATTATCCATCCCTCTCAGTCTTGCATCATCTACAAATTCAATAAGTACACTGTCTATGTCTTTCTCCAGGTTATGTTCAGTAGAAGGAAAGAACACTTCTGTCTGGAATGATCAGAGCAAGCATTATGACTCAGGGGAAAGAACCCTGCACTGGGAAATAGGGGATCAGACTTATGTTGCTGGCTCTACCACTAACACTTTAGACTGCCTTAGGCAAACCCTTGACTTTCCTATCAAATCAGGGGGGTGGCTTCCTTTTTTTCTGGTTTTGATAGTTTATGACTTTCTATGATTATAGCTGGGAGCCCAACCCAAGTGAAGGGACAAGGAAAGGTATCAAGTATTCTTACTATGTGTCACACACTGTGCTAAGTGCTAGGATACAAAAAAATAAACAAAAAGAGAGTCTCTTGCCTTCAAAGAGCTGATGTTCTAATGGGTAAAAACAATATATAAAAGGAGCTAAAATGGGATGGGATAGAAGAGCATGGTATTGAAGTACAAAAAGTCAGAAGCATAATTGGGAGGGGAATAAAGGTTGGTCAGCCTGAGCTCTTCTCCTGAATAGAGACCCTGTGAAGAGCTCACCAATGGTAGAAGGGGGTTGGCATGACAGGGAGATGTTTCAGTATGATAAAGCTGTAGGGGTGGTTGTATGTTCCAGTATGAGGAGGCCCCAGGAACTGAGGGAGTTTCCAGGGCGAGACTGCAAATTAGGCATGGTGTTAAAGAGCAAAAAAATTCACAATCCCAGGTAAGAGGAGAATAGGCAAAGGAGAAGCACAAAGGGAAGGAATCCTGGAGGAATAGTGAAAATATTCATTTCTCTGGGTTAGTGAACTTTCACAAATAGACACCATTAGTCCTACTTTGTCAATTTTGCAGACCATAGGATGTTTGAGTCTTATGCCTACTAAACTTAATTTAGCCTTGAAGAAGAAACTATGTGGTTTCTCTGCTTCAACAAGACAGGAGGTTCTTTCAGAAGCAACTCTTTAATAGAAATAGAGACGTGTGTGAGTTCTCGGTTCTGTCAAATAAACAAGTTTGAAAGAATTAGTTCAATTTTCACCTCAACACACATACCAAAGGCATCTAAGGAATTTAGCAAAGAATGGTCCAAAAATAAGTCAGTTCTTCAATGCCTAAGACAGAGCATTACTTTAAAATTATATCTCATATGACCTAGCAAGTGCTCCTGAAATGGGCAGGTGGTTAAAGAGCTGAAAAGCAGATGAGTTTGTAGGTTGAGGGTTGGGGGGAGGGGAAGAGTGGTGGTAGAAGTTCCACATAGACTCTTCTCTAATGGAAAAAGGCAGCATTTCAGTCATTGGGTCTCTTCCACTGTGTTGTATGCAAAGAAATTGGCCTTTACTTACCTTTCTCTATGATCTTAGTTTGTTATTTTCTCTTACAATGTCAAGCTAGAACCTTGGGTCAAAACTTATTAAATGAAATTTAATAACAATTAATCAGTAAACATTTATTACATGCTATTTACAATGTGCCAGGCACTGTGCTAGACTCTGAGGATAGAAAGGTAGAAGTGAAATAAATATAATGATTTACACTTGAGTTCAAGAGATCAATTACACAAATGCCAGATGGAAGAGGCACAGCTAGACAGCAATAGGGGTTTCATGAACTGCAGGTTTCAAAAAGTCCAACAGTATGATATGACAGGCAAAAAAAAAATTATCCCAGGTTGAATCGAAAGGTTTAGCTTCCACCTTCCCATATTTGCCCAGTCAAGTTTGTCATTGACTCCTCACTCTCCCTTATTCCCCAACTCACTGGAATTAGCTGTTGAAGTTTTTGATTTTTAACTCTATAAAATCTCATCCAGCAACTTCTTTCTATTTACACAGCCACCATTTTTATTACCCTCACCACTCAGGACCTCATCACCTCTTACTAGGACTGTTGCAATAGCCTCTTAATCAGATTCCTTGCCTCAAGCATCCCTCTCTGACCCATCATCCACAGAACCACCAAAGTGACTTTCTTTAAGTGAAGATTGAACCATGCCACTCCTACACTCAATTAACTGACTGTTGCTTTTTACCATAGAATGAAGGGCTTTTCTATTTGACTTTGAAAGCGCTTCAGAATCTGGCCCTAACTTATCATTCTCTTCTCATTACACATTACCCTTCTTCCAGAGCTCTATCATCCAGCCAAACTGGCCTTTTCTTTGTTTCTCACATGTGGCACTCCATTCTATATTTCTCTCTTCCCTCCTCAAATCTGTCTCTTAAAATCTCTCACTCCCTCAAGATTCAACTTAAGCACTATCTGTCATCTGAAGCCTTTCTAGATTTCGAAGCTGCTAACACCCTTTCTCCCTGACTACTTCATATTCATTTTGGATTTTTTCTGTATACACACATACATACATATAGGCATGCATATACATACACATTTATACATACATACATGTACATATATATGAAACAATCTCAACTCTTTAAAAGCTTACATTTGTGGAAATTTATTTTGATTTGGGGACCCTACCTTTAGGCTGAGATTAGAAAGCCTTAGGCCCTCAGGGTCTCTTCCCCTCTCCCTCTGCTTCAGCCTTGCCATAAAGCCCCATGGGCTGTACAAGATGCCAGGTCAGGCAGCTGGGGAGAAAAGCCCCCAGCTCCCTCCAACCTGAGCGGAGCTATCCAAAAGATCCTGGATAACCTGTGCTGAGGCATGTGAAGTGGGAGCGCAACCCCTCCACCACCAGGTGCAGCCCTGGCTGGGGGATTAGCTTGGTCTGTGGGGGCGCAAGAAGCCCCGTTAGAGTGGAGAGAAGAAAAGGTATATATAGACCTGGGAGTTAGACAGTGAGGGGGGCAGACAAGGACGGACGAGAGAGGCTGAGAAGAGGTTCAGACAAGGAGACAGAGGATGAGATGAACAGTAACGCAGGACTAGGAGCAAGGAGGAAAGGCAGGTGGACAAGATCAGAGGGGTGGCAAAGGCGGCAGAAGGCAGACTGACGGAGCAGACAGACAGAAGGTCTGTGAGAGAGAAACACAGGGGTTTAGCAGTGGCAGTAAGGAGAGGAAAGTTAGAAGCAGGGGGATTTACAAAGTGAAAGGGGCTCAGAGTTAGAATAAAGTGTAATGTGCCCTGAGGCGAGAGGCAACTAAGGCCCTTATTGTATTCAAGAAGTTCGAAGTGCAGCAGGTGGGAAAGAGACAGTGGAAAGAGACCACAGGAAAGCAGTCAGGTTGTACATTTTATTTCCCTGTATTCTTAATTTTAAATAGTATCTCATAAATAAACTCTGCTTTGATTATTTAGGTAAGAGGCTTCTTAATATTTTGCTTATCAATTTGGGAGTGGAGCAGTGTGGTAGAACTTTATAAATGGCCCATATTAAATTAAATGCAGTCAGATAGCCAAATAGCCAGTTAGTCAACAGTCCCAGAATTAGTCACTCCAATCAGATTAGCCCCCCAAATTAGGGCCAGTCAGTAAAAATATTTTCACACATTCTATCAAGAGAGAGACATAATTTACATATATGAAAATATATTCACACACATATATGTATGTATGTATGTATGTATATAATAATGGTAACATCTAGCATTTATATAATGCCTATTGTGTCCTAGGCACTGTGTCATGTGCTTTACAAATATTATCTCATTTGATCCTCACAACAACCCTAGAAATAGGTGCTATTATTTCCCCTGCTTTACAGATGAGGAAACTAAGGCAAACAGAGGTTAAGTGACTTGCCCATGGTCACTCAGCTAGTAAATGTTTGAGATCACATGGGAACTTTGGTCTTCTTGACTCCAGGACTGGTACTCTATCCACTGCCATACCTAAATAATTATTCATGTGGTCTATAAAAGCTAGTTGGGAGATTCAATGGGGCTCTTTCTCAATAACTATTACTCTTGAGAAGACTGTCTTTAACATTTTCCTTATTCATTCTTTGGGAGTGTAGCAAGTAGTAGCTGTGATGAGTTACAATGAAAACATGTGACTGTGGTAGATACATGCTTTCACAAGGCTTTGAGAAAGTAATTCATGAACAATGTTCATGAACCCAAACTCATGTAGGGGTTTCCTAATACAGACAACTCTTTAGAGAAAGGAGAGAATAATACACACAGTTCCTGTTCAGCCTCCTATGGGAAGAGTAGATTTAATGATTTACTCCCATGATGAGTAGGGGTTTACTTGTTCAGCAACCCCCAAAATATGCTTGTCTTTCATAAGAAGTCTAAATCACAAGGTAATACTATGAGTCTTAAGGAAACAGTATGGGGTTTGGAGGGGAAAAGGGACTCACTGAAATGACAGAAGACCCACAGCAAGAGACAGAAAGAGAAATTCTATTTAAAGTAATGGTAGATAATATAAAATACTTGGGAGTCTACCTGCTAAGTCAAACCCAGGAACTCTATGAACACAATTACAAAACACTTTTCACACATAAAATCAGATCTGTGTAATTGGAAAAATATCAATTGCTCATGGATAGGCTAAGCTAATATAATAAAAATGACAATTCTACCTAAATTAATTTACCTATTCAGTGCCATACCAATCAGTCTACCTAAAAATGTTTTTATGGAGTTAGAAAAATAATAACAGAATTCATCTGGAAAAACAAAAGGTCAAGAATATCAAAGGGAACTAATGAAAAAAAAATGCACAGGAAGGTGGGCTAGCCATACCAAATTTGAGGAGCAGCTAGGTGGCACAGTGGATAGAGCACTGGTCCTGGATTCAAGAGGACCTGAGTTCAAATCTGGCCTCAGATACTTGACACTTACTGGCTGTGTGACCCTGGGCAAGTCACTTAACCCCAATTGCCTCACCAAATAATAATAATAATAATAATACCAAATTTGAAGCTGTGCTATAAAGTGGCAGTCATCAAAACTATTTGGTACTGGCTAAGAAATAGAGTGGTGGATCAATGGAATAGGTTAGCCACAGGAGATACAGTAGTAAATGAGTACAGTAATCTATTGTTTGATAAACCCAAAGACTCCAGCTTCTGGGATAGGAACTCAGTATTTGACAAAAACTGCTTGGAAAACTGGAAGACAGTATGGCAGAAACTAGGTATAGACCAACATCTTACAGCTTGTACAAAAATAAGGTCAAAATGGGTTCAAGATTTAGACATAAAGGGTGATACCATAGATAAATTAGGAGAGGAAGGAATAGTTTACCTCTCAGATCTATGGAGAGGAAAACAATTTATGTCCAAACAAGAGATGGAGAATATTATGAAATGCAAGATGGAAGACTTTGATTACATTAAATTAAAAAGGTTTTGTACAAACAGAAGCAATGTAGCCAAAATTAGAAGGGAGGCAGAAAAATGGGAAACAATTTTTACAGCCAGCATTTCTGCTAAAAGACTCATTTCTAAAATATATTGGGAACTAAATCAAATTTATAAGAATCCAAGTCATGCCCCAATTGAGAGATGGTCAAAGGATATGAACAGGCAGTTTTCTGGTGAAGAAGTCAAAGCTATCTATTGTCATATGAAAAAATGCTCTAAATCACTATTGATCAGAGAAATGCAAATTAAAACAACTCTGAGGTACCACCTGACACCTATCAGATTGGCTAATATGACAAAAAAGGAAAATAATAAATGTTGGAGAAGCCGTGGAAAAAATGGAACACTAATGCATTGTTGGTGGAGCTGTGAACTGATCCAACCATTCTGGAGAGCAACTTGGAACTATGCCCAAAGGGCTATGGAACTGTTCATACCCTTTGACCCAGTGGTACCAATGCTAGGTCTGTATCCCAAAGAGACTATACAAAAGGGAAAAGGACCCATATGTACAAAAATATTTACAGCAGCTCTCTTTGTGGTGGCAAAGAATTGGAAATTGAGGGAATGTCCATCAACAGGGGAATGGCTAAACAAATTGTGGTATATGAATGTAACTATTGTACTATAAGAAATGATAAGCAGGAGGAGTTCAGAGAAACCTGGAAGGACTTACATGACCTGATGCTGACTGAGAGGAGCAGAACCAGGAGAACATTATACACAGTAACAGCAACATTGTGTGATGAACAATGATGGTAGACTTGGCTCTTCTCAGCAGTGCAATGATCCAAAACAGTTTCAAAGAACTCATAATAGAAAATGTTCTCAACATCTAGAAAAAAGAACTGTGAATTATGAATGCAGATTGAACCATACTGTTTCTACTTTTGGACTGTTTTTTTTTCCTCCTTTTTAAAGGTTTTTCCCTTGTGCTTTGATTCTTCTTTCACAAGATGACTAATGTAGAAATAGGTGTAATGTGATTGTACATATACAACCTATATCAGACTGCTTTCCATCTTGTGGAGGAGGGAGGGAAAGGAGGGTAGGAGAAAAAAAAATTGAAACTAAAAATCCTGTGAAAACAAATGTTGAAAACTATCCTCATATGTAACTGGAAAATAATAAAATACTTTAAAAAATAAATAAAATCCCTTCTTTTACTGGAAAAAAAAGAGAAATGACAGAAGACTCTCCCAATAATTGCCCCACGTACAGTTCCCTTCTGGAAGTTGCTGGCCTCTATTGGAAGACTTTATGCTTCTGTATTTATTCATGAATACTTGTGAATCCCTTATTTGTTGTACATTTTCTGACAAGAAAAATGAAGGCTGTTTTATACCTAATACCCATATTGTTCATTAAGGCTCTGTATAGGAGATAGAGACACTGTTTCTCATTTGGAAAACCTAGACACAAACTATACCTAAGCTTCATAAGAAGATTTTACTGGAACAATTCTAGGTGAGGACAGTGAAACAAAAATAGAAATTGACCCTTCGGAATCAGGCTCCAGAACCTAGTCCTTGTGAACCCATAGACTCTGGGGAATGTGGGGGAAGGAGTACTAGGCCATGAGTATACTTTAATTGACTTACAGTCAAAGGTTACTTAACTCCAATATCTCCATTAGGACTGAAGTATAGTAGAGAAATTCCTGGTTTTGAATCCCATCATTAAGTTTTTACCCTGGGTTAGTTTCTTAACCTCTGTGCATGAGTTTCATCATTTCTAAAATTAAATGTTGAACTAAAATTCATCTTTTCAGTTCATCCTACCTTTAAATCCTATGCCCTGAATAATGTTGATATATGTTTAACATGATTTTAATGTATAAGCTCTACTAGATTGCTTGCTGGCTTCAGGAGGGGGGAGGGAATGAGGGGAGGGAGAAAAATTTTACAAAATCTTACAAAAATGAATGTTGAAAACTATCTTTACATGTATTTGGGGAAAAAATTAAATACTATTAAAAACATAAATTCCTATTCCCTTTTGTCCATTCAATGCCCTTTCTAGAAAAGACAAGTTGGGTTTCAAATATTTTGTTCTAACTTTTTTTCCCCAGCAGCCTTGTGAAGTCACCTGGTGATATTTAGAAAGATTATTTTCCCCCAGTTTTATAAGTGAGTAAGGGAAAGTCTGCAGAGGTTATCTCCCTGCCTTTAGGCCACACAGGCATTTAATCCTAGATCTGATAATGGTACCCAGGTGTTCTGGCTCCCATTCAGTGGTCACTCCACTAAACTTATGGTCTTGGATTTGTTTTGATGTTTATTTGTCTTGCTTAAGTGAAAAAGGAAGGGTTATTCTTCAGGCAACTTAATAAGACAATTAAGGGATACATTTGTAGAAACACTGATTGTATAAGCAAAACCAAGATTTTTTCTTTCTAGATGAAAATGATGCTTAATGTATTTTCAAATAATTATGCAATTTGGGTTTTCTTGGGTAATATTTAAACCACTTTTGCCAAATGACTTCATTTCAGTTATCATTTCCTTTGAGCTCTAATGTCTGTTGCTGTGTATTACGTATTTCTATTTATCCCTCATAGTTTCCTTAAGATTTTTTCCCTTTTTGATTCCCTTTGGGGTATGGGGTGTGGTGTGGGGGTTGGGCGGAGAGTCAAAGGCTTCATTAAGATTTGGTCATCATGGAATTTACATTGATTTCATCCATTTCATATTACTGTTATTGCCATTATTATTATTATTAGCTTCTGTAAAATGATCATTTCTTAGAGTAAGGGTCCCAGGGAGATGTCTGGTCTATGGCTGACATATTCCAGGGCCAATCAGAAAGTCCATGTGATTTCACTGTCATTGTCAAGAACTTTGTTTTATAAGGCATACACCAAAAGGGTCCCTGGTTGTGCTCTCTGCTGGTTTTGGCACTGGCTCCCAGCAGTATTTCCCTATTCTAGCCCCATTCATCTGGGTGGAATATCTTTGCCAATGTGCGAGAACTTCCAGGGCCTGGGCATCAGCATTCCCTGGGACTGGCTCTCATTCCAAGTCTTCAGCCCCTTACAGGGAAACTGATTTTACAGATTCTCTATTTGTGACATCAAGATAGGTTGCCATGGAAAAATGACATCTTCTAATTAAAAACACAGAGAGGTCACAAGTTTCCCAGAACAACTAGGGCACAGATCCTAAAAGGAAAGAAATGAAACATTAAAAAAAATCCTCCAGAGCTACATTAGCTTGGAACTTTCTGAGCCTGAAAAAAATGCACTGAGTAGACAAGGGAATGCCAAATGAGGGTGGAAGTGTGATACAACTGTGATGCTTTATGAAAACAAGAGGTTAATGAGAGTGAAGAATGGGGGACAGACCATGGGTATTTGTGGGAAATTATAAGGATGGTGGGGATGAGAAGGTAGAGATCTTATTTAGACATCATCTAGTTCAACTCCCTTTTTTACAGGTTAGGAAACTGAGGCGCATAGTTTTTTTTTCCCCTGACTTCTTTCATAAAGCCTGACTGCTCTGCCCTTAATTGGAGGTGATATTTCTCTTATCTGTGAAATAAGTTGACCTATATGACCTTTAAGGTCTCTTCTTGTTCTAAATACTATGACCATAAATGACTTACCTAAAGCCACAAATAGCAGACTGAGGCATTGAATGCAGGTCCTTTGATTCCCTTCTTTCCACTATCTCATTCTATCTTGACTTGCCCCACAGACAGTGAATGTGCTGACTTGTACCTTCTAAACTGAGTGAATCCATAGGAAGGGGTCAGTCTCATGAGAGTGACCTAAGATCCTGAAGGAAGTCCAAGATAACTCCCTTTGGCTAAAGGTCATGCCCATGCCCATCTGATAAAAGTTGAGCCAACTTTCCTTTATGTCTTAGATGATTACTTAATGTGTAACATAAAAATGTTGCCTCCTTCTACCTCTAGACATCCATCCTTCAGGCTATTTTGTGGTTCAAGTTGGGCATATACCGATTCAATAATCCAATCCAATAAATGTTTATTAAGCATCTACTACATGCTAAGCACTGGGGATACAATTGATAAAAAGAAGGCTGCCTTCAAGGGGCTTACAACACTCAACACACCAAAAGATGCAGGAAAATGGTGGGAGTAGTAAGGGAAACCAGGGGACACCTAGTGAAGAGGCATTTTGTTCCCTGAATTGAAACTAGGTAGAAAAGTAAATGCAGAGTGAGAAGTTTCTGCCCTCTCTAAAGGAATGCATTTGGAGTAGTTTGGTACACCGCCCTCCAGCCCTCCAATCAGAGGAGAGAGGAGGCTGAGGGAGGTAGTGTCAATCAAGGCTTGAGTTAGCATCTTAGTGATGAGATTAGAAGTGATGAGCTTAGTTTGGGAGTGGCATCTTGTTCTGCAGAGTTGAAACTAGGCAGGGCTGGAGAGATACCAGACTAAGGTAGAAAAATGAAAGAAAGCCCAGCTTTTTACTTTGGTTCCTCATCAGCAACTCTAGTGAAAGGTAAAGGAGGAGGCTGAAACCTAGAGGTCAGTGAATGTTTAAGACTGTGGATGAATGTTATTCATCTCTTTTCCCCTGTTATACTATATATGCATGGGAAGGCAAATAGATATATCTACATTCTTAGGTAGGTGAGAATGCTGAATAGGGAAAGAGACTATGTCAGTGTTTACTGAGCATCCTTTTTGAGTTGTCCTTTGTCCTGATCATGTATTTGATTGATAAAGAAATTTCAGGCTCAAGATTCAAGATTATGGGATGGAGGTATCATGGTCTCCAGTTCTTTCACTAACCTGTCACTCCTGGCTATGTACCACATTCTTCTTGTCCTCTCTAAAATGTGGCACAAAAAAGCGTTAACGAAATGATTGTCATTCTCAATAGATGCCCATTATGGTGTCATGTCCTGTATAGAAAATAATTTCCCAATAAAATAAATGAAAAGCATAGAGAAGAAATCTTTAATTTTATGGCTTGGTGGAGAAGAGAGATAATATCTGTAGACATGAGGGGATTTCTAACTATTGACTTAACAATCAAATCTGAATTATTACAAATTATTCATTTGTAAGTAATGAGGATGGCTTGGTATCAAAATCACTGGCTTGGAAGAAGCGATGGTAGAGAAGAGGAGGCAAAAAGAATCTAATTCTGACTCTGCCACTAATTCACTGTGTGATTTTAGACAAAGTGCTTCATTTTTCTGGGCCTCAGTTTCTACATCTGTAAAGTAAGATAGATTCAGTGATCTATAAGAAAGGTTCTCTCTTTCTCTCTCTCTGTCTTTCTCCATATGTGTATGTACAAATATACATATATGAATTAAATGGCTTTGATCATTGAGATCTGACTTGGTGTTTTTACATTTTTTTTCATTATTCAGACTGCTTACCTCTCAACTATAGCTTTGGGTCTTTTTCCCTATTATATTTATGACCAAAGTATATTGAGCCTGTATTTAAAAAGGTGATATTTTTTTTGCATTGTTCAATAGGAATGTGGCTAAACCAATGGTCTCTAACATGGAAAGAAAATATCGAAACTTTGATTTATATAATATTTATTTTTAATTCCAAATTTAAGAGACTAGGCTTTTCTAATGCTTAATATGCAAACTGGTATTGGTGACCTTATTTGGTCCATACCAGTTTAACTACAAAAAATGTCCTCTCCACATCCATTGGAGTCTTTTTTGGAGGGGAAGATGACTACCAAAAAGACTTGTCTGTATTGACAAAGACATGCACCTAGAAGAAAATGTTTGGATTGTGTAGGAATGAGATGAGATATAAAATGTATCTTCAGCAGTTCTATAAATTCTATCATGTCTTGATATTTTAAGTATGAACCTACTGGGACAATATATAACAGTAGTTGTACAATTATTATTGCTTCCTAAAGTTGTTTTTTTTAATCAATACATGTTTATTAGTGTTATGAATTTAGCATTTCTTTTCAAGGAAATAAATAGCTGTCCTATAATTGGTTATGTTGTATATTGAGTATTTTTCTGCCTCCTCCCAATTTGGGGAAACCCTAGACAGGAGGCACAACCTAAGCTTTAAATAATTTTTCCTAGGGGCTTTAGGTTGGAGAGGAGCCAAAGAGACAACGAGAGCAAAATGCCTAATGTTTTCTCTTTAGAAAACAGGTTTCCCCAAGTTTGAATGGTTTTATATGTGTGCACAGGTCCAGTAGTGGGAGGGAACCCTTAGTGGGAAGGGAGAAGGCAAAGTTCTCCAATCCCCTTGAACGTACTACCATATTTCCCCTTCTCTCTTGGCAAGTTATTATGAGAGCACCATTCTCTCTAGTGAGTTTTCAGAATAGCTTCTCTTAGTACAGATATTTTGGTACCTAGTGATATTTATTAAATGTGAGTGTTTGTATACATGTGTATTATATTATATATGCAGGTATCCATCTCTAGAAGACATATGTCTCCAGCATCCTAACCTGCATAGCAACACCAACAAGCTCTACAAAATGACTTACCCTAAGTCACACAGGTCATTAGTAGAAGAGCCAGAAAACTCAGGTCCTCTGAGATCAGTTCAGTCCAACAAACAATTATTAAATTCCTACTATGTTCCAGGCACTGGAGATATAAAGACAAAATGTAAACACAGTCTCTCCTTTCTAGAAACTTATATTCTATTGGTGGGGAAAAATCCAAATACAATGCCATTTTCTCTACATTAACCTGTTTCTCTATTGCCATGCCTTATTTCATTTCATTCGATAGATACTGAACAAATAATACTATGCTATAAAAACCCTGAGTCCTACTCCAAAAAATAATCAGACGATGATGCTGTCACAGCAGTTTTCCAAGACGATAAGGCACAAGGTATTAAAGTGAGGAACATGTTTAATGGTGTGAGAGGGGTGACAAACTCAGTCAACAACCATGAGGGGAGGGAGCTTACTGTATTATCACAAATGTCAACACCTGGATAGGGTACAACATGCAAATGTCTGCTTTCCCAGAATCATAGAATTTAAGCATTGAAAATAACCTCAGAAACCAACTTGGACCTGAACAACAATCACCTTTGTGAGATCCTAAAAAGTTCCTGTCCAGCCTTCTCTTATAGAGTGCTATTTAGGGGAAATACACTATCTCCTGAGACCCTTTTAAACACTTCTATTTGTTAGGGAATTTTTCTGAAATCAAGCTTACATTTGCCTCTCTCAGTTCTCTGGGATAAGAAAAATGAGTTTACTCCCTTTGAATATTAGAAAGTGGCTATCAATTTCCCCCTTCTCCATTCCTTCTCTTCACCAAGCCAAACTTCACCAGTTACTCTGGGGTCCCTTACCATCCTAGTTATCCTAGACATTCTCCAATTTATCAAAATTCTTTCTCTAATGTGGTATCCAGGTGTGAATACAATACTCCAGACATGATGCAATAAGACCTGACTGAAGAAGGAGGAAGAAGAAATAGGAGAAGAGGGGAAGGAGAAAGGAGACGGAAGAGGAAGAGAAGGAGGAGGAGAAGGAAAAGGAGAAGACAGAAGAGCAGAAGGAGGAGGAGGAGGGAGAAGAGGAGAATTCTGGAAAGGTCAGTATTTGGACATAAAAACACCTTCCTATGTCTGTGGGTGTGCTAGCCATAATACTATGGAGGAGGTGGACCTTGAAGGATGGATGGGGTATGGGTAGGCACAGAGAAAGGAGGAGGGATGGTTTGTGCCAAGGCCCAAATGAATTGGATATTAATAAATTCAATGAATTACCTGGGAGAATTAATTCTAGAGCATGGCCCAGACCTACAGTATCCAGTGTGGGACTGTGTACACAGCAGATACTCAATAAACATTACAACATCTCTGACTAACTGGCCACTAGATGCATCAATTGAACCTCACTGCCTATGAGTTTTGTGAGTGGCAGCAGAACTCTATGCTAAAATAGTGTTGTTCATCCATATTGGGTGAATTTCAAGAGGCAGGTTATAGCCCAAAGAGGTTGATGACACTTGTAGATCATTGGTATTTGGCTGGGAGAGAAGTTCCGGAAATAGCATTCTGATTGATTTTTTTTAGTTCCAATGTAGATATCTCTGACAGTTCGATCAACAGAAAATGAAGATGCAAGAAATATCTATACCTTTTATCTTTAAAAAGTCTTCACAAAAACTTGCAAAAACATCCTTTCCCTGGGCGAAATAGACCCTGAGAATGTGTGTGTGCATCCTTGTGTGTGTATGTGTGTGTGTTTGTATGATCTTTGATTCAAAGTTAATTTCCTTTTAAACTCAAGCAGAGGTCTGGAGCCTTAACTGTATGTCACACACCACCAAACTTGAGCTTTCAGCACTAGAACTGAGGTGGCAAGAACTCAAATGGTTGATGTAAAGATGATAAAATGAAAAACACAAAAAAAGGATACCAAAGGTCATTTCCCCCTCAGCTTTCCTAAAAGCTAGACACACTTTAATTGGGTTTGTATATTTCAAAGCTGACATGGGTGTACCAAAATCGGATAGAAGGAGCCGTGATGTAAAACCTTACAAAGGCCACTTGTCTCTTAGTTAGAGATTAACTACTGTGACTAATTGGGATGAGGGTTAGACGCATGCAAGAGCATTTAAGATGCTGATCTATGCTTGCACGAATGCAGAAAATGTCATTCATGTTCAATTAATGAGAAGGGGTCCTTTTTGAAGTCTAAGATCCAAACTTGTGTCCAGAAAACATTCTATCATGAGGCCCTTATAAGTACAACAGTGGCACATTCCTTGTTGATCTTTGGGTAAAAATCGCCTTAGTCAATGACCTCTAAGAATACACATTTAGGGACTGAAGTAGCAATGGGAAAAACATGACTCTTTATTGAATCACATCTTTCACAATAAAGATTTCTTTACTGAAGTGGAGGGCTGTGGGGATGGAACATTGCGTGTATCATCTGACTTGGTTATTGGGTTTGTTAGTTTTGCTGAATCGCTTTTGTCTTTTCTCTTTTTAAAATTCTTTGCTTTAAGGAATGGCTCTTTGTGTAGAAGAGGAGGGAGGATATATTCAAAACTAAAGATGATGTAAAAACAACAGTGGGGCTATCTAAAGGATGGTGATATTCTCTTCAAAGATAAATGAAATAATAGCAATACAAAAAATACACAGGAATCAGGTTCTTGGCTGAGACATTTTTGGCAAGGTATAACCTGCTCAGAGAGTTCCTGGGCATTTGCCTATGCAGGGAGTGGGGAGGGGGAATGGAGACAGTCTGTCATCTCTTGGGATTCTGCCTAAATTCCCAGACCCAAATGCTGCTTAGGCCACAATGCATAGCCTATTTCAGGGCTTCTTAAACTTTTTTCCACTTGCAACCCCTTTTCGCCTGAGAAATTTTTTATGCAATCCCAAGCATATAGGTATGTAAAAGAGGTATACATAAATTTTTACACTTGCCAAATTTTTGGCAAACCCCCACATTCAGTTATGTGACCCCATATGGGGTCAGACCCACAGTTTGAGAAGCTTTGCCCTATTTGATCCTCCCCTCCAATCCCAATCATTTTTATATGAATTATTTGTAAGGCCAACCCCAATATGAATATCTAGGTAGAATCAAATTATATGTCATATCCTTCAGCGTTTGATCATGAACTTTTCTTTGAAGTGATTGAAAGATCCCCAGGGACATAAGCTTTTGAAAGGGACCATGGACAGAAGTCTACTGCACATTCAATATGTAATTATTGAATGAAACATAAAGACAATAATAACCCACATCTATGGGGCATTTTAAAGTTTCACCTAGCCTTCATCTACAACAACCCTATGAGGGTAAGTATTTTTACCCCCACTTTCTTCACAGAGGAAGAAACTGAGACTCAGAGGGGTTAAAGGATTTGTCTAAGAACCCATACCTATTAAATGGAAGGAATGGAGCCACCATGCCACCTTGCTTGGTAAGAAATCTGGAAGCAATGTCATAGAATGAGCAGATAAGGAATGTGGGGATGCTGAGCTTTGAGAAGACTTAGGGATACACAGGATCATCAGTTCCTAGGATTTGAAATCTAGAGTTGGAAGTATGACCATTCCTAAAATGGATGAGGCAGACACTCACTATCCCTCACCAAAATAATTCTTCCAGGATACCATTCCTCTCTATGTGTTGTCTTCTCCTATTAGAGTGTAAGCTCTTTAAGGGCAAAGACTGTCTCGCCTTTTTTTTGTTGTTTTGTTTTGTTATTTGTATGCCCAGAACTTAGCACAGTACCTGGAATGTAGTAAGCACTTAAATCATCTCCCCACCCCCATTCATTCATTCATGGTCACCCAGTCAAACCCACCCCCACCCCACCCCCAACCACACACAATTTCATGGATGAAAAAAACATATGACCTAGGGATTTGTCCACTGTCTTCAATTATTTGAAAGGAAATTATATAGCAGAAGGATGAGTTCTAGATGACAACAGTAGGACAATTGGATAGAGGTTCTAGGGAAATAGACTTTATTTCAATCTAAAGAAGGACCTTATAACAATTCGAGCTGATTAACAATGAATAGGTTGGGGGCAGCTAGGTGGCACAGTGGATAGAGCACCAGCCCTGGAGTCAGGAGTACCTAAGTTCAAATCCGGCCTCAGACACTTGACACTTACTAGCTGTGTGACCCTGGGCAAGTCACTTAACCCCAATTGCCTCACCAAAAACAAACAAACATACAATGAATAGGTTGTATGGACAAGTAGTAAGTAGCCTAGCCTTATAAGTGCTCAAGTAAACACTACGTGGCATTTGTGAGGAATGCCATAGCAGAGATTCCTAGACTAGGGAGGAAACTGGATTAGGGGAATTCCAAGATGCTTTCCCACTTGAAGATCTGATGATTTAAAATTCAGAAAAATTTCACAAGCCCAGATAGAAATGACATTCATTCACTTCCTATACATGTGGTTTGTTATTTGGGATCACACATTTGACCTTTAGACAACTAGGTGGCTAAGTGGATAGAGCACTGGACTGGGAGTCAGGAAGACCCAAGTTCAAATTCAGCTTCAGACACTTAATAGTTGTGTAAAACTAGGCAAGTCACTTACCTCTGTTTGCCTTAGTCCACTGGAGAAGGAAATGACAAATCAACAGTATCTTTGCCCAGAAACCCTCATGGACAGTATTGGCATGCTATGATCCATAGAGTCCTGAAGAGTCAGACATGACTGAATGACTGAACAACAAAATTTGACCTTAACTTGAAAGGATCACTATGTGGAAGAGCTCTTTCCCAGTAACTGCCTCTATACTGACTTGATGAAAGGTTTAATTACCCAAAACACTAAGTAATGTATGTAATTGAATTAAACATGCATTCATTAAACACTTATTTGGTGCATGACACTCTGCTAATCTACGGGGATCCAATTGTGGCCCATATACATTCCAAGGATCCTTACCCCAAGTCCTACTTCTAATGAGTCAGGTCCTACAGAGCTTGGTGATTCTCTAATGCTGTTGGCTCAGGCCACTACTGATATCCTTTCCCCCAAGATAATCTTGAGAATCAATACTGTCGGGGCAGCTGGGTGGCACAGTGGGTAAAGCACCAGCCCTGGATTCAGGACAAGCAATGATGTCAGCTGGCTTTAAGTAGCTCTTACAAATAGGTATTTACTAAGGTGATACAATAATAACAGTTGACACAAAATATCCCTCTACCCCCAACTTCTGTGGCAAACTCTCCCACCATTTCATACAAACTCCAGTGGTAAATAGGTTTCATTTTAGAGATCACATATGGCAAAAGAGTGACTCACAGATCCTGTTTCTGTCTCCCATTTATAGAATGCTTGAAGAATTCTTCTTAGGTATGGTGTATATCCTTTACTGGGATCTTTGTAGAGCCAAGAGTTCAGCTATTCAGTGGAGACATTGCCCCCAGGATGTGGCTAGGAAACCCATGGAAAGTTGGAAGCCACCATTGCTCCAAGGTTAAAGGTCATGGATTGGAAGATTTGACATTCATCTTAGAAGGGTCTAGACTCTTTGAAACTGGTAAGATCCTTCTCTGGTCAAAGGATATGGGGGTGGGGAGGAGACCTGGCCAAGGCTAATGCCAAGACTTATCCCCTCCCGCTACCTTCCTTCTAAGGGATGTACTAGAAAGACACACTTTCTCCAATTTTGGAATTTTCCCATTCCAGCTAACTCAGTGATTTTATGCAGGACCCAGATAGCCACTAGCTAACAGAACAGACCTCTTGTCCTGAGTCATTGTAATTATAAAATGGCTTTCAAAGACTTCTTTACTTAGCTCAGTGTCTCTGATTACAACAGACTGATTGGATATCTTGTTTCCCCCCTTCAAGTGGGTGTAGGATTGAGCAAATCAATCATCCCACTCTTATATATAAAGGAAAAAAAAAGATCAAACACTCCCTATCCTAAAGGACATTTCAACCCTCTGGGGTCATACAACACATACACAGATAAGTAAATAAAAAGTAAAATAAGAGAGAGAACATGAACAACTAGCAGAGTTTGTTTTTCTCTCTCATCCAACATCTCTTGTTCACCACTTATATTCTATCTATAGGGTATATCACTTATAGGTGGTTCAGTGGGTAGAGCATTGGGCCTGAAGTCAGGAATACTTGAGTTCAAATCCCACCTGAGACACTTACTATGTGACCTTGGGCAAGTTATTTAACTTCTGTGTGCTTCACTATCCTCCACTATAAATTGAGGATAATAGCCTTGCCTACCTGTTGTGAGTATTAAATGAGATGTTTGTAAAGTATTTACTATAGCATGTGTCACATTGCTGTCATTCAGTTGTGTCTGACTCTTTGTGACCCCATTTGTGGTTTTCTTAGCAAAGATACTGGAGTGGTTTGCCATTTCTTTCTCCAGTTCTTTTTTTTTTTAACTGATAAGGAAACTGAGCCAAACAGGGTATAAAGTGAGCTTCCTAGGGTCACACAGCTAATAAGTGACTGAAGCCAGATTTGAAATCAGGAAGATGAGTCTTCCTGACTTCAGGCGCAGTACTCCATCTACTGTGCCATCTACCTGAAGGCATACATATAAGTAATTTTTAAAATATATATAGAGAAAGCAATACATAAACAGATTCCAGGGGAAAGCATTGGCCACTGGGTGGTCAGGAAAGGCTGTGAGCAGTGAGGAAAACTTTGAAGAAATCTCAGATTCTAAGGTGCAGAGGGCAGCTATGTAGCTCAGTGGATAGAATACTGGGTCTGGAGTCAGGAAGAACTGAGTTGAAATCTAGCCTCACACACTTCCTAGCTGTGTGACCTTGGGCAAGTCACTTAACCCTGTTGTCTTAGTTTCCTCATCTATAAAGTGAGCTGGAGAAAGAAATGGAAAACCACTCCAGTATACTTGCCAAGAAAACCCCAAATGGGGTCACAGAGAATTGGACAGGACTGAACAACAAGAGTCAGAGGCAAGGAGGGGTTGGATTCCAGGCATGTGTGACAGACTCTGCAAATGCACCAAGTTGGGAGATGGATTATGTAGGGGATAGAGGAAGTAGGCCAGCTTGGCTGCTATACAGAGTGAGGAAGAGGGAGTAATTTGTAATTATCTCAGAAAAGGAGATGGGAGCCAGATTATAAAGCGCTTGAAACAGCAAACAAAAAGAATTTACATTATCTTACAGACAACAGAGAGCAATTGGAGCTCCTTGACCCATGAAATCACATGGTCAAAACTGTTCATTAGGGATATCAGTTTGGCAGAGGATGGACTGGTGAGAAGAGACACTAATAGCCAAGAGAACATTTGGAAGCCTATGACCAGAGTCTAGGTCAGGCGTTCTTAAACTGTGACTTGTGACCCCGAATGGGGTCACATAACTGAATGGGGTGGGGGGTTGTGAAAAATTTGGCAGTAAATGTTTGATTTGTATACCTATTTTACATACCTGAGGGCATGTAAAAATTTCCTGGGTGAAAAGGGGTCGTGAGTAGAAAAAGTTTAAGAAGCCCTGGTGTAGGTGAAAGGTGATGGGGGCCAAAACCAGTATAGCAATGTGATTTCTGAAATATGATGGAGGCCTTTGCTCCCAAAATATCTCCTTCATAGACTCAATGATACCTGAAATTACTTTAATATGTAACAAAGCTATTTTTATCCTCCAAATTAGAGAAAAAGCTTAAAATACAAATACTCCTGCATTAAGTAGGTACAACCAGGTCCCAATTAGTGTGAATAATGATTTCCCTGAAGTTATGGAATGTATTCAAGACTCATACTATTTCAAATTATAATTACATAAACTATGGTCATTTGTATCCCCAAAAGATCATAGAAAAGGGAAAAGAACCTACATGTACAAAAATATTGATAGCAGCTCATTTTGTGATGGCTAAGGATTGGAAATTGAGGGGATCCTCATCGATTGGGAATGACTGAACAAGTTGTGGTATATGAGTTTGATGGAATACTATTGTACTGTAAGAAATGACAGGCAGGCAGATTTCATTCTTCAAGATGTACTCAGATACCACCAGTTCTCTCTATATAGATGGATTACATTTTTCATAAGACCTTCAGAGTTGTCTTGGATCATTGCATTGCTGAAAATAACCGAGTCATTCACAGCAGATCATCTCACAATATTGCTTTTATTTTGTATTCAGTACATTTCACTTTGCATCAGCTCATGCAGGTTCTTCCAGATCTTTCTGATAGCATCCTGCTCATCATTTTTTATATTAAACTACATTTATATAGTACTTTAAAGAGAGATTACCTTACAATAAACTCATGAGGTTGATTATTGCAACAAAAGTAATAGATAACATTTATATAGTCCTTATACCTGACAAAGAATTTTCTTCACAATAGCCCAGCAAAGTAACTACCATACATTTTGTCATCATCATCATCTATCAGTCCTTATAATCAATCAATCCTCATCTTCTTCCAATCATCATCAATCCATCAATCATCATCATCTCACATTACTCTTGCCTCTGCTTCAAAATTTTTTTCAGTTACTAATGTTAACTGTTTCCCTCCATCCTATTTCCTCCCCATGATATTTACTCTATTTTCTATCTTCTTTTACCCTATCCCTCCTCAAGAGTGTTTTGCTTCTGACTGCCCCTCCCCCACTCTGCCCTCTCTTCTTTCACCCCTCCCTCCTTATCTTACCTTTCCTATCCTACTTTCCTGCAGGGTTAGATAGATTACTCCACCCAATTGAGTGTGTATGTTATTCCCTCCTTGAGCCAACTCTGATGAGAGTAAGGTCTTTGAGTCCATTCTGATGAGTGTAAAGCTCATTCACTGCCCCTCTCCTCCCCCATCTTCCCCCATAGGCCCTTTCTTGTTTCTTTCATGTGAGATATCACCCCATTCTATGTCTCCCCTCCCCCTTCCCCCTCCCCCTCCTCCAGTGCAATACTCTCCCCCTTCAATTTAACCCTAAAGATGTCATCACAGGGCAGCTAGGTGACATAGTGGACAATGCACCTGCCCTAGACCCAGGAAGATTGAGCCCAAATCTGGCCTCAGACATAAGATACTCACCAACTCCTTGATCCCAGGCATGCCACCCAACCCTGACCACCCCCCAAAATTATGATTAAAAAAATAAATGCTTTGCAGATATCTTTCCTTCATAATCAATTCCCATCTATGCCTTCTGTCTACATTTATTCCTATCATCTGCCCTAATATTCAGAAGGCTCTTATGATTTAGACATATCATTTTCCCATGTAGGAATGTGAACAGTTTAACTTTTTAACATCCCTCATGATTGCTTTTTCCTGTTTACCTTTTTATTCTTCTCTAGGGTCTTGTATTTGAAAGTCAAATTTTTGATTCAGTTCAGGTTTTTCATCATAAATGCCTGAAAGTCCTCCTTTTTTATTGAAGTCCCATTTTTTCCCTGAAAGATTATACAAAGTTTTATTGGGTAGGTGATTTTTGGTCATAATCCCAATTCCTTTGCCCTCCAAAATATCATATTCCATGCCCTCTGGTCCTTTAATGTAGAAACTGCTAGATCTTGTACTATCCTGACTGTGGCTCCACAATACTTGAATTGTTTCTTTCTGGCTGCTTGCAATATTTTCTCCTTGACCTGGAAGCTCTGGAATTTGGCTATAATATTCGTGGGAGTTTTCATTTTGGGATCTCTTTCAGGAGGAGATCAGTGGATCCTTTCAATTTCTATTTTACCTTCTGCTTCTAGAATATTAGGGCAATTTTCCCTGACTATCTCTTGGAAGATGATATCTAAGGTCTTTTTTTGATCATGGTTTTCAGGTAGTTCAAAAAATTTCAAATTATCTCTCCTGGATCTCTTTTCCAGGTCAGCTGTTTTTCCAAGAAGATATTTCATATTGCCCTCTATTCTCTTTTTTATTCATTTGGATTTGCTTTATTGTGTCTTGGTTTCTCAAAAAAGTCACTAGCTTCCATTTGTTCAATCCTAATTCTTAGGGAATTATTTTCTTCAGAGAGATTTTCCATTTGACTTTTCAAACTGTTGACTTTTTTCATGACTTTGCTGCATTGCTCTCATTTCTCTTTCCATTTTTCCTTTGCCTCTTTTACTTTATCTTCAAAGTCCTTTTTGAGCAGTTTTATGGCCTGAGACCAATTCATATTTTTCTTAGAAGCTTTGGATGTAGGAACCCTGATGTTGCTATCCTCTTCTGAGGATGAACCTCAGTCTTCCTTGTCACAAAAGAAACTTTCTATGGTCTGCACCTTCTTCTGCCTGCTCATCTTGCCCAGCCTATTTCTTGACTTTTAACTCCTTCTAAAAGTGGGGTTCTACTTCCTGGATGCATTGTCCTAAGCTTCAGAGGGTCCAAGGTGGAACAACTCCTTCTTAAAGTGGGGCACTGCCTCCAGGACAAACTATCCCAAGCTTCAAGAGGTCCCAGGTGGTAAGATTTAAGAAGAGGCACATTCTCAGCTAAGCTGGCCTGTGTTCTGGTCTGTAAGTAACCACAGACTGCTTGCTCTTTAACCTGGAAACAAGTCTGATTCACTTTGGTTGCTAGCTTCGAGTGTGCCCGTGCCCCTCCCCAACCTGGGACCACCACCCAAGACTGTGTCTTGTATAGGAGCCCAGGAAAACCATCAGAGTTCCACTTCAGTGCCAGCAGAGACCCCTATAATTCCCCTCCCCAACCATTCCACCCTCTCACAAGACTGTGAGCTGAGTTATCCACAGCTGTAACACATTCAGAGGCTCTTGAAGTCTCTTTCTCTGGTGCAGCTGGGGGCTGGATCTGTGTCAACACAGTTGCAGGGCTGGGCTCCCCTCCCACCCTGGTATGGCAGACCCCTCCTGCTGAACTTCTAAGCTGTCTTTGACTGGAAAACGGTCTCAGTCCATCCTTTTGTGGGTTCTGCTGCTCTAGGAATTGTCTTATGTCATTATCTGGAGGTTTTTGGAGTGATTCTGTCAGGAGCTCCCAGAGATTACTGCTTTTCCTCTGCCATCTTAAACAGGCAGATTTCAGAAAAACCTGTAAAGTCTTACATGAACTGATGCAAAGTGAACTGAGAAGAATCAGAATATTGTACACAGCATCAGCAATATTATGTGGTGACCCACTGTGAATAACTTAGCTCTTCTCAGCAATATGTGATAAAATAATGGAATTTAGCAGATGCCCAGGGGCCCCACCTGATTGATTTAGTATTGTATGAATTGCTTGAGAATGAAAAACTAAGTACCAACTTGAGGATGATTAGATATAGGCCACACGTGGCCTTCCCTGAGTGCAGTGTTACTGTACTACTGACATCACTAGGGGAATACTCTCAGTCATCTAGCTTGAAAGACCTCCCCTTTGGGGGAGGGAGAGATAAAGGTAAAAAGAGGAACGCTCGCTCTGAGAGTTCTCTTTCCTGCTGGTGAGTGGAGGAGACTACCAGAGAGGGACTGCACAGCTGACTCTCATTGAAACTACGGACCCTGAGTGGTGAGTGGAATTGAGGCCAGCTCTTTGAGTTAACTGAGCAGGAAGCAAGTTTGGGGTTTGAGTCAGTCTTTGCTAGAGCCAGGGAGCTTATTCGTTTTCTCTTCCCTTATTCCCTTGCCCCTGGCTTTATTAACTTCACCTTTGTTGTAAATTTTGTTCCCATTAATAAAACCCGGTTTGTTTGTGAAAAAGAGGCTGTTAATCTCCTTTCTTATTAGCCTAGGAGAAATAACTAAACAAGGGAGTTTGGAAGGGAGGAAACTTTGGACCTAGAGGTCTCTCATTTTTTTCTGAACCCCAATATTATGGGTTTTTTTGGGGGGCTGGGCAATGAGGGTTAAGTGACTTGCCCAAGGTCACACAGCTAGTAACTGTCAAGTGTCTGAGACCCGATTTGAACTCAGGTCTTCGTGAATCCAGGGCTGGTGCTTTATCCACTGTGCCACCTAGCTGCCCTGAACCCCAATATTATGGCGAGTCACCCAATTAACTCTCCCATAATAAATTTGGCCCCTACAAATATAAGGATTTAAGACAATTCCAAAGAACTCAAGATGGAAAATGCTATCCATGTAGAACTGATGGAGTCTAAATGAAGATCAAAGCATACTATCTTCACTTTATTTTCCCTTTTGGCCTGTTTCTTTTTTCACAACATAACTAATATGGAAATATATTTTACATGATTGCACATATATAACCTATATCAAATTGCTCATGTAACAGAGGAGTGAAGGAGGGAGGGAGGGAGAAAATTTAGAACTCAATTTTTTAAAAAGTGAATGTTAAAAATTTTCTTTATGTGTAATTGGAAAAAATGGTATAAAAATACAAAATAAAATATTGTAATTGATTCTGACTCAGTCCAGTGTCCTCTCATGGTCTGGGCAACTTCTCAAGGCATCTTAAGAATACTATGATATATAAGATGCAAAAACTTGGAATCAGAAGATATGATTTCAAATCCTGACTCTAGGACTGAATTGAGTGACCATAGGTAATTCACTTAATACTCTATGCCTGTTTCCTAATGTGTAAAATTGAAATAATACCTGTACTTGAAAATTAACATGGCATAGTGCATAGAGAGCTAGCCTCCATGCCAGGCAGGGAAGCTAGATGGCAAAGTAGATAGAGAGTTAGACAAGGAATTAGGAAAACCTGAGTTCAAATCCTACCTTAGATACATATTAGTTGTATGATCCAAGGCAAATCACTTAACCTTTCTATGGCTAACTTGCTTTATTTGTAAAATAAAAGAGCTGAACTTGCTGGACTTTCTGATCTCTTCCATCTTTAATCTATGCTCCTTTGAACCTGTGAAGACCTGAATTCAAGTTTTCTTTCTGATACAAACTGGCTGTTTGGTCCTTGGCAAGCCACTTAACTTCTAAGTACTTCAGACAGCTCTCTCTGCAGAATGGATATTGACCTGCATTGGTAGAGGGAGCTTCCTCAGGAATGAAATCTTGTGTCTGTACCAAAAAACAAAATAAAACAAAATTTTAAAAAACCTAAAACTTACTCTGTTTCACAGAGTGACTATGAGAAAAAAAACACTTTATGGTAAATCTTAAAGTGCTATCTAAATAGGAGTCATTAGAGTAGTTAAATTTACTCACGCTAAAGCACGAGTGACATACCATTTCCTTTCTTCAGAGAATTTTTTTGGGGGTGGTGGGAGAAGAGATAGGGAGAGAAGACAGTTCAAAGAAGGGAAAAGATAGAGAAAGAGCAACCTGGTGTTGCCTACAACAAACTTCTCCACCTTCAAATTTGAATGAGGATTAGTTCCATACAAATAATAACTATCGCAGAAGTTCAGAGAAGACAGAGTTAAGGCAGTGTGCTGGGGTGAAAATAATAGTTAACATTTATATAGTGTTTTGAGGTTTGTCAACCCCTTTATACATATTAACACATCATGAACCATGTGATCCTCACAATAACCCTATGCAGTAGGTGCTGTTATTATCCCCATTTCACAGATGAGGACACTGAGTCTGAGAGAAGTCAAGCCAGGATCATACAGCAAGTAAAGTATCTGAGCCAGTATTTGAGTCCAAGTCTTCCTGACTCCAAGTCCAGCACACACTGCTCCTTTAGGCCGAGTAGACTCCAGAGAACATGTTTTAAGTTCCAAAGGTTGGGTAGGAAACATTGCAGATAGATCAAGAGGAGAGATGGAGGGCAATTTGGGTAAATGCACTCCTAAGTAACATTTTTTGGGTAGTGGAAGCCTAAGCTTGTGTGTCATAATTTTTAAATTGGTAGAGAAGCCAAAAACTGATTTTTCTTTTGGTTTAGCTATATTTAGGCAGTAATTATTCACAGAAAAGCCAAGCTCCATTTATTAATGTCAGTGTATAGATCAGCAGTGATCTGGCAGAAGGACCATCCCTCTGTAAATTTGGAACTTGTCATGGGGATTAATGGGCAGAGAGCAAGATGTCTGCAGTGATGTTTGGCCATTCAAAGCCTTTACAAGTCCAGACACAGTCAGGGCTGGGCACATTCCCATGATTCTTTGCCCCTTGGCAGATGATCAGGCCACTGCTGCTCCCTCCTCCCTGATTCAATTCCCCCTCCTCACACAGATCCCCTCCACAACAGGGCAATAGGGACAAGTTACTCACAGGTCACCTGGCAAATGCCCAATTGCCCTTTGAAAGAGTCTGACTGCGAAGCCAGACAGTAGTGCATTTTATAGCATGGCTTGGTGGACCAGCTTTGACTGAATAGGAAGCCCCTAGCAGGCATATGAGTCCCAAACAAATTGTCAGTGTTCCTCAAACTCTGATTAGAAAGGTCCCTTGACCTTTGATATAGATAACTCCAAAAGATTAGTTGTTGAGTCATTTTTCAGTTGTCTCTGACCCTTGGTGACTCTATTTTGGAGTTTTCTTGGCAAAGATACTAGAGAGGTTTGCCATTTCCTTCTCCAGCTCATTTTACAAATGAGGAAACTGAGGCAAACAGGGTTAAGTGACTTGCTCAAGGTCACACAGGTAGTGTCTGAGGTCAGATTTGAACTCAGGTCTTCTTGACTCCAAGCCCAGCACTCTGTCCACTGCACCTCCTAGCTGCCCCCAAAACTTAAGGGAAGTCTCAGAAAGTATTGTAAAGGACGAAGTTATGGATCACCTTTAATCCTGGTCACTCCTCAGTATGATCCTTGCCTAATGACCAGGCAATGTTCAGCACAATACAATTCAATAAACGTCACCAAGACCACTCAATATAGGGGAACATAAACACAGACAAGTGGGAAAATCAACTCCAGCAAGGTGCCCCAGAAGTGTACTGTTTTGCCAAGACAAGGTTGCCCTGGGCACTGCAGAAGTGTGTAGATAGACACACTCAGATGTGGCACAGACAGTTAACAAGCATTTATTAAGTGCCAGGAACTGTGCTAAGTGCTGGGAATAGAAATACAAGTAGAGAAACAAACAAACAAAATAGTCCCTGCCCTCAAAGAGCTTCCAGTCTAATGGGGTGGGGGAGGGGAAGACAACACATAAAAGAAAGCTGAAAAGGGGTACGGGTAGAAAGGGGAACTTGTGGGGAGGGGGAGGTAGATGGATTGGTACATGATGGAGAGATCTCTATTGCAGCCTAGTAAGAAAAGAAGCTTTAGCCATTAGAATAGAAGTATGAAATATGATTGCTTGTTAAAGTGCAAACTCATACTGTAGTAAGGTTGGAGGGAGCTTTAATGTCCTTTCTTTCTAGTTTTCCCTTTTACCTGCCCTGCTTAGCAAAGTCTTCTTTTCTTAGTGCTACTGGATGGTTTGACTGGACTTGGGCTCACTCTCCCATTTATTCACACCCTTATCTGCCTCTCAGATAATGACACTAGGTGATGTTTCTATTGGCGTCCGTGGCTTACAAAGCCTCCAAGTTCATTATGTTATTGAAGCCTCACTACAACTTTGTGAGACATCATCATCTGCATTTTACAGATGAGGAAACTGAAGTAATGGCCAATTAGGTGGTTCCATTTAATCCTAAGAGTCTTGTAAGGTAGGGAGGGCAGTTATTATTATCCCCCCCTTTTTATAGAATGGGAAACTTAGATGACTTTGGGGGGGCAGGGCAATAAGAGTTAAGTGACTTGCCCAGGGTCACACAGCTAGTAAGTGTCAAGTGTCTGAGGCCGGATTTGAACTCAGGTCCTCCTGAATCCGGGGCCAGTGCTTTATCCACTGTGCCACCTAGCTGCCCCCTACTTAGATGACTTTTCCAAGGTTAATTGCTAGTAAAGGAAGAACCCAGATTAAAATTCAGGTCCTTTGTCTCCAGGTCTAGTGTTCTTTCCCCATATATTAGCCCATCACTGCCTCTCAGCTGTCATGGTTTACCCTTGCCCTCCAGCCTAAACAATGTCAGATCTCTCATCCAAACCACACAATCTCAGAGTTGAAAGGGCCCTTGTGGACATCTTGTTCAATCATAAGTGAATGGGAATCCTGTTTACACCCTACAAGGAGTCACAGGGCCTCCATCTGAAGACCTCCTGTGAGGAGGAACCCACTACTTCCCAAGGTGGTCTCCCATGGGCTCACAGAATGACAAGCAACCATTTAGAAAACTGGGTTGATTCAACAGTATTCCCAGCTGTCTGCTTGGCCCCTCAGCTGCCCCACATCAGCAGCTGGCCATAAATCTTATGAGCTGCTGTTTGCCGCTCTCTATGGCAAGTTGCCCAGCTGGACTTCTGCAGCACTCCTGCAGGAGGGTGACAGGTGTCTCCACTCTCTGCTGAGATGGGCCACCACCCTGGGACTTTGTATACTTTGTGTTATTGAGCCCCCGAGCCTGGGCTTCTTTTGGCCCAACATTTGGTCTAGCACCTAACACTACTTAACTAACTTCTTCTCTTTTTCTTCCTTTTTTATAATTTAAAATTTTTTATTTATTTAGAATTTTATTTTTCCAAATTACATGTAAAAGCAAATTTTGACATCAAATTTTTAAAACTTTGTGTTCCAATTTCTCATCCTTCCCTCCTTCCTTCCCCACCCCCCCCTGCCCTGCCCAAGAACTCAAGCAATTCAATATAAGTTATACATGAGTATTCATGAAAAACATCTCCACATTAGTCAGGTTGTGAAAGAAAACAGACAAAAACAAAACTTCAGATCCTTTTTCTTCCTTGATTGGAGGAAGAAAGACTATTTGGTTAGATGGTGTCATTAACAACTCTTATCCATTTGTGAACTGGAGTCAGGAAGACCAGAGTTCCAATCCTCATCCCAAAACTTCTTGGCTGTATTTTCCTGGGCTTTGCGAGTATTATTTCATTTGTTCCTCACAACAAGCCCAGGAAGTAGGTGCTATTATTGTCCCCATTTTTCAGCTGAGGATATTGAAGGCAGACAGAGGTGAAGTGACTTGCCCAGGGTCACACAACTAATAAGTGTCCGAGGCTGGATTTGAACTCAGGCCTCCCTGACTCCAGGCCCAGCAGTCTATCCACTGCATCACTTAGTTGCTCCTTAGGTACCACTAAGGCCCTGCTCCATCAGTCTGACCTAGAACTACAAAAGGCTGAAGTCTAAAGAGCCTACCCAGAAGAGGCTGGATAACCACTAAAGGGGGATGTTACAGAAGAGAATCTTTTCGGTTTTAAGTTGGGAATGGACTGGATGACTTCTATGCCCCTTTCAGTTCTAAAATTCTGTGCCAGTTCTCTGCATCAATGACATTCAGAGAAGAAAGAGCCCTAAGTAGAATGTAGGGCAGAGGTTGTCCACAGTAGGTGAATCAGGGACCAGTCCATGACAGAATGATGCTGTAAGCAGGGGAGGCAGGAAGTGTTGATGTCATATGGAACCTCAACATGCAGCAGAGTGTGGGAATGATAGTATTTCCTGAATCTCTCTCCACAGTTAGAGACCTTCTCTGCTTTCAACAACCCCGTCCCTTCTAAGCCACAATCCCCTCCTTCTCCCATTCAGGTCTGACACAGTCAGTGATGAATATGATGAATGGCTCACCGCAAAATTCCCACTGGTCCTAGTGAAAGTATGACTCTGATGCTGTGTTGGCCAGAGAGAAGGAACCCAGAATCTAATTGGACAATACTCTAGGACTTCCTCTGTGTGTGTGTGTGTGTGTGTGTGTGTTCAGTCATTTTAGTCATTCTTGGTGATCCCATTTGGAGTTTTCTTGGAAAGAATACTGGAGTAGTTTGCCATTTCCTTCTCTAGCTCATTTTACAGATGAGGAAACTGAGGCAAACAGGGTTTAGTGACTTGCCCAGGGTCAAACATCTAGTAAGTGTCTGAGGCCAGATTTGAACTCCTGAAGATGAGTCTTCCTGTCTTCAGTCCTGGTGTTCTATCCATTGAGCCACCCAGCTGCCCTGGAACTTCCTGGGTTTGGTTTTATAAAAGAATGGTACTGGTGAAACTCATTGCTTCAAACCTCAGATTTGCTTCTTATTTCCTGTGCATCTTTGGGTAAATTACTTCACCACTTTGAGCTACAGTTTCCTTATGAGTAAAAAAGACTTCCCTGTGGACAGCAGGGCTTTCCAGGTTGCCCCACACATTCACCTCTTGCTCTTGCTTTGGGAACAGTAATCAAGTCAATACTAATAGTGGTAATGGAAAGACCATGACAATCTCCTGCCCTGATGGCACCCATTCATCATCCTGGTGACTGCTCCCACTAAAACTCCCTTCCCTGGCCATCAATTCCTCACATGTGTTGTCTGCAATGGCATGTGGGTAATTGTTTAACAACTGTCTCTCCAAAAAATAAAATGTGTGAAAGACACACCATTTAGATCTGATCTATATTAACATTCTCTCCATCACTTTCTTAAGTCTAGAAATCGGTAAAACAATAAACCTGATTTGTAGTGTTTTGGGGTTTCAGGGGTGTAGATGCTTGCAAGGAAAATTTGGCAACCAGCTCTCTTAAGTCACTTCAAGGTGGCTCCAACACACTCTAGTTTTATCCTCTTATTAGAAAATAAGTTCCTTGAGGGCAGGAAGTGTCTCACTTTTATATTTTTATCCCCAGCGCTTAGCACAGTTTCTATTGCCTAGTAGACATTTAATAAATGATTATTGATTGTTTGGTTGATAATAGGGTGGGACTTTTTGATCTCTAAACTCTCTTTTATTTTCAGATCTTATGAATCACCGATCACAGAAACTTGAGAGTTGGAAGAGGCTTCAGCCATCAAACATCAAAGAATCCCTACTATGACAAGTGGCCATCCATTCTTTCTTTAAACACATCCAAGAAAGGAGAGCTCATCCCTTCTCCAGATAGTTCATTCCACTTTTGGAAGGCTCTAATTATTAAGAGATTGTCTTCTGAATTTAACCTAACTTTTCTTTGCAACAACCTCCACCCATTCCTCTTAGTTCTTCTCTCTGGGGCCAAGTGGAACAAGTCTAGGCCTGCTTCCTTCTTGCCTTTCAAATAATAGAAGTCAGTGCTCATGTCTCTTCTCCCTCATGCCCACCTCCTTAGTCTTCTCTTCTCCAGAGTGAACCTTACCATTTCTTTCCACTGTATCTTCTATAAAGTTGCCCCCCCACCCCCGCACTGGTTAGTCTTTGGCTTATCAGTGTTCTTCTCAAACTAACCATACTGTACATACTTGAATGTCAGACTCCAGATGAGGTCTGACCAAGCATCTTAGAATGATACTTTCACCTCCCTTTTTCTGGAAGCTGTCTATGCTTCTCTTAATGTAGCCCAAGATGGCATTCTTTTTCTCACTGCCATATCACACTATCGACCCATACTGAGCCACAAATTCTATGTATTCACCATTTGTATTTATTTAAAGGAGAACTCTACTGTGCAAGGCTCTTAAGTTATAGCAAGCCCACAACATAGAGCTTGGGTCCAGCACAGAAGCTTGCAACATTAGGTACATTCTTTAATTCTATTCTATTGGCATCAATTCAAATAATTTTTTTTTTCGGGGCAATGAGGGTTAAATGACTTTCCCAGGGTCACAAAGCTAGTAAGTGTCAAGTGTCTGAAGAGGGATTTGAACTCAAGTACTCATGAATCCAATGTCAGTGCTTTATCCACTGCACACCTAACTGCCCCTGATTCAAGTCAATTTAATGAGTACCTGATGCTGTTCTACATGCTTAGGATTGTAAGACAAAAATAAAACAAACCTTGATTTCAAGGAGTTCACATTGTAAGAGGGATATAGCATGTACCCAGACAAGTGAATATAGTATGACTTGAGGAGGGAGAAACATTAAAAACTAGGGAAACTCGGGAAAGCTTCCTGGGGGAAGGAAGAAAAGACAGGTTTCCCAGCTCCTGACTCTAGGCATTGCCTGGAATGATCTCCTTCCTCATCTCCATCTTCTAGTTCTCTGGCTTCCTTCAAATCCCAGCTAAAATCGCACACCTTCTACAGGAAGTCTTTCCTGGACCCTCTTAATTCCAATGTCTTCCCTGTCCTGATTATTTCTAGTTCATCCCAAATATAGCTTGTTGTTCACATGTTGTTGCTTCCATTAGACTGAGTTCCTCAAGAATCAGGACTGTCTTTTGCTTCTCTTTGTAACCCTAGCACTTTGCACAGTGTCTAGCACATAGTAGGAACTTCATAAATGTTTATTGAATTACTAAGGGAGAGTCAAAGAAGGGGATGGACTGGATTTTAGTCATGGGGGAATAGATGACACACATGTGCATGAATGATCATTGAGTTCGGGGAACACTAGAAATGGTACAGTTTGGCTAGAATAGGGTGTAGAAGGGAAGTGATATGAAACAAGGCAGAAAGGATAGGATCAAAAAAAGGGTTCTGAAGATCTTCCTTTATAATGGGTGCTAATGGCCACCAATGATTCACCTATGAAACAATTTTTCTCCTAAAACTTAAGTATGATCAATCCCACTGAGGAGAAAGACGTTTTGAGGGGGTAAAGAATTGGAGACACCATTCTGGGTGCATTAGTGCCCTTTAGGGGAGAGTACATACGGGCAGGGTAACTAGAGGAGGGTGCACTGGGCAGGTAGAAAGCATGGGGCTTGATTGTTGTTGTTGAGTCATTCCAGTTGTGTCTGACTTCTTGACCTTATTTGGGGTTTTCTTGGCAAAGGTACTGGCATCTTTTGCTTTTTCCTTCTCCAGCTCATTTTACAAATGAGAAACTGAGGCTAACGGTGTCAAGTGAGTTGCCCAGAATCACCCATCTAGTAAGTGTTTGTACTCAAGAAGATGAGTCTTCCTAACTTCAGGCTGAGCACTCTATGCATGTCACCTAGTTGCCCCTAACATATTAGAGACTTAATAACTTGCTCAATTGAATTGAATTGTGGCAATGGGATGCAGTAGAAAAGAACACTGGCTCTAGATTTAGTTCAAACCCCTCCTACTAGTTATGTAACCTTAGGCGCTTAACCTCCCTGGACCTCAGTTTCCTCATTTGTAAAAAAGGAAGGGAGGGCAGCTAGGTGTCACAGTGGATAAAGCACCGGCCCTGGATTCAGGAAGACCTAAGTGCAAATCCGGCCTCAGACACTTGACACTTACTAGCTGTGTGACCCTGGGCAAGTGCCTTGCCCCCCCCCCCAAGGAAGGGGTTGTTCTAGATGGTCTCTGAGGTCTCTCCTACTTCCCAATCTCTGATCCTATGAAAGAGGTAACTCTGCTACTAGTGCTTCATTTGTAATGGTTTCATCCCAAAGAGGCTTAATCAAATCCATCAGTGAGACAAATGATGCCTTTGAGTGCCTAACATTGCCAATGGAAAGAGAAGCCGGTCACTAGCTTCTTGGAGGAATATCATGAAGGCTGAGTCCCCAGACCCCAAAATGGAGTCACCTGGATCATTAGTAACAGATTTTGCATAAGTGGGTTCTTCCCATGCCCAGACTCTCTGGTGATCTGAAAAAAAAAATTGGTAAATCAAGAAGTCAGTGATTAATGGAGAATATGTCCTTTAGCTGACAAGCTCCTCTGCACTCAAGCTCAGCTAAGCCTGTGATCATGCTCAGAGCTTGGCCCTTTAAACAATTGTCCAAAAGAACAGCAACAACAACAAAATAATACAAGACCTCTTGTCTTTTTCCTAAAACACTTTGTGACATTTTCCCATGAACAGATGAGTGGAGCTCAAAGATCCTCAGAGCCGTGATTTTTTTTTTAGTGAGGCAATTGGGGTTAAGTGACTTGCCCAGGGTCACACAGCTAGTAAGTGTTAAGTGTCTGAGGCCAGCTTTGAACCCAGGTACTCCTGACTCCAGGGCCGGTGCTCTATCCACTGCGCCACTTAGCTTCCCCTAGAGCCGTGATTTTAAACACATCTTATGATGGGACACAAACTGTGCTATTTTGAAATTAGAAAATTAAGTTGCTATCAGACACATACAAAGAGAACACACTCTCCCCTCCTGATTCCAAACCTCCCTGACATTATTCCCCGAGCCTCACAAAGATGTCTGTCTGTGTAATAACCTGAGAAATCACCTGTGGCCAATTCTTACCAGACGTAGATCTGAGAAGCAGCTGCAGCCTGGAGAGTGTCCCCTTTATATGCCAGCTGGAAATCCTGTGGTACAGAATGACATCAAAGGGGTTTGTTATTACTGCCCTGCTGATTCTCTTCAAAGCTTTAAACATTAGCTCCATTACCCACCCATAGCCTCATTTCGCCAGCCACTCCACGTGTTTACATTTCCCTTGAGAGCTCCCCTGGCCTGGCCTCCCCAGCTAATAGCTATGAATCCTTATTCACCTTCCTGGCTCCACCTCATCCCCACTAGTTCTGGAGTTTAGGTTTTAGAACACCAGTGGAATAGTACTAGATCATTTAAGCCAGAGGACTTTAGCTGGGTCACTTCTTCAGCACTTTGGCCAGAAGATCTGTGATTTCATCATTGTATATATTCCCTCCACTGAGGCATATTTCAAACCCTTCAGAGCTTAGTAGATGCCTTCATTGTACATGGTCCTCCCAGGTTGATGACCCCAAATCTCCATCATCTGGCTGCCAGCCTTTTGTAGACATCATTGCATTCTATGCCTTTGCATCATGTATTGATTGGAAGGATGCCACCTACTGGAGACTTACTATAGGAAAGCTCCACCATGAAGGAAGGTCTTTGAGGGCAGGACCATGCGTCTTTTCTTTGGTGTCAGGAAGTGACATTGGCTGGTGGGAAGAGGAAGGGGGAGTCGGGCACTCTGTCTTGCTCTTTTTTCCTGGGGATGCTGGTGGAGAAGGGAGCTAGAAATGTGCTCTCCCTTTAATAGATAGATGAATGTAGGCCTTTCTCTCTACCAAATTCTTATTCTCCTTAATAAATGCTTAAAAGCCTAACTCTTGCTAAAGCTTATAATTTATTGGCAACCACTCATTAGATATTTTAGACAGACTGGCTAGAATTTTAGCCCTTAACAATAAGCTATCCTTAATGCCTGGAATGCATCCCCTTGGCCCCTCTGCCTTTTGGAAACCCTAGCTTTCTTCAAAGTATGGCTCAACATATCACCTCTTACATAAGACCTTTCCTGATAACCCGTTATCAGGATTCCCTCCATGAGCTCCCACCCTCAAATTACTTGGGGTATATTTTATATTGTCTGATCTTTGTGCATAATGTGTCTTGTCCCCTCCCTGCCTTCCCCTGCCCAACACAAGCTCCTTGAAGGGACAGTATCATTATTGTCTTTCTATCCCCAGATCCTAGTGCAGTGCCTGGAACATTGTAAGCATTTAATAAATGCCTATTGAATTGAATGGGATTTGTGATATCCCCTTGTGCATTTAGCTACACTTATGCACACACACAGAGTCTATGAACAGGTCAGCATTCAAAGTCTTTCCAGTTTGCTAAAACTTTGCTGGCAGAGCCTTTAGGAATCTGGGGCTGTGTGGGGCAGCTAGGTGGCAAAGTGGATAGAGCACTGGCCCTGGATTCAGGAGGACCTGAGTTCAAATCCGGCCTCAGACACTTAACACTTACTAGCTGTGTGACTCTGGCCAAGTCACTTAACCCTCAATTGCCTCACTAAAAAAAAAAAAAAAAAAATCTGGGGTTGGGGCAGCTAGGTGGCGCAGTGATAAAGCACCAGCCCTGGATTCAGGAGGACCTGAGTTCAAATCTGGCTTCAGACACTTGACACTTACTAGCTGTGTGACCCTGGGCAAGTCACTTAACCCCAACTGCCTCACCAAAAAAAAAAAAGAATCTGGAGATCTGGAGTTGTTTCCATTATATGATGAGCCATTGAAGGAGGACTTTAGTGGAGGATTGGTCTCCAGGAAGCCTGGTTTGGGATCCTTCTGGTTTTCCCTTTTTTCTTTTAATTTAATTTTTATTTGTGATATATAATTTTATTTAAATACATATCAGATATTATATACATATACACATATGACATATATAATGTGAATTTTCCACATTATTACATTTAGATACACCTAGATATATTCTAATACATATAATTTAGTATTTTAAATCTTAAAATAACTGTTTTATAAATAATGTATACATATCAATTTCTATAAATAATATATATGACAAATTAGTTTAAATATAATTATTATATAAATAAGACCTAGATTACTTATATATGCACAGCATATATATTTATGTATGTATATATATACATATATACCTCCTGAACCCTTCCCAGCATACCCCTTCCCCACCTTTAAAATTTTTTTCCAGATTAAACATTTTTATTTAGATTTTTCTGTTCCAATCCCTATCCCTCTTCCCCCCCTTCCCTCCCCCCCCCAGGTGGCAAACAATCTGATATAGGTTATACATATATGATCATGCAAAATATCATCATATTTGTCACTTAATGAAGGAATGTGAAAAATAGCATGCTTCAGTCTGTTCCATCAGTATCAGTTCTTTCTTTGGAGGTCGATAGTATGTTTCATCAACATTCTTTTGGGATTGTCTTGGATTAATGTATTGTTGAGAATAGGAATCATTGACTCGACTTTGGCTTCATTCACCATCAACTGGGTTATTGGAGAAACAAATCTAGAAAACGAAACTGGCCCTTTTGGCTGATGTTTAAATGTTTATGTTGAGGTGATGAAACCCTAGCTTGTTTAGGGAATATTGTATGTTTCAGGCTGGGGTTACATGATGTTCATGCTAAAAAAAAAAGTGGGGGGAGTAGATGAAACCAATCAAATTTTGGTATATACTCTAGCCAATATCCATGTTGGTCTATAGGTTCTCTCCCCCCCCCCCGCCCCACCCCAATGACCTGATTGTTTGACTGAGCCAATCAAACTGATATTGTCTTAGTCTCATATAGGTTTAGCCTCAGAACAATTCTCTCTAGCTGGTATTGGTGAATTTTTTTTCTGCCAATGTGCAAGAATGCCTTAGTGTCTGTTTTCTAAAGGGCACGGGCTAAGTGGATAAGAAGGAGAGAAAATACATTTTCATTAATTAAAAAAAAATTTAACTTAATTTTTAAAAAGCAAAGAAATGCCAGGCTAATCTCATTTATGTAGTTTTGAGTGGAAACTGACCCAAAACAAGCTTTGAACCTGGGGTAGTTTCAGGACATCCATGATTGAGAAAGACCAGGCAGCCTAGCTAGGCATTCCCAGAATTTAGCACGGGGCCCAGAAAATAAGAGGCAATCCATTTGTGGTGTTGTTGTTGTTGTAATCAATGGTGATGGTGGTGGTGATAATGTTGAAGTTTTTTTTTTTTTTAATATATCATCAGAACAAAAATCTAGCTTAAAAATGTAACAATGACTCATTAACAGTGAATCCTATAAATCTTTTTTAATTCCAGAGAAAATCTTCTCTCCTCCTTCTCTCCCTGCCTCCAATTTAAATTAAATTTCCCTCTGAAGCAGTGAGGGTTTCTGTTACAGACTTTAACAGATAGCAGGCACCCAAAGGGAAGTAAGAGCCTGGCAAGTGGGGAGATCATATGAATTAGATAAGAGAAGCTTAGCTACAGTAGGCTGAAAGACATGAGATTTCTTTCTCATGCTGGTAGTTTGTTCCAGTTGAAAGCTGTCTGCAAATTTGAATCAAAATAAGACTGACCACTTTCCCCCACTAAAGCTCCTTTTCCTGTATGACTTATTTATTTACCAAAGATAAGTAAAGAGGACATGACTAGCTCTTAGGGATTTTGAGGACAAATGGGATTTAGAAATATTTTCTTCCCACAGAATTCTGTGGATTCCTCAAAAGTAGAGAGTTCATCAACTCTCTATTTTGTAAAAATTTGTCCAAGAGATCTCCATGTTCCAGCTTCCCAAATACTCCACCTTGGCAGCTGCTCTCCTTCAGCATACAGTTCACAAAAACCCTCAGGTTAATCTGTTCAGCCTGTGGATCAGGCTCAATTAGGCAGCAGATTTTTCTCTGGCCTTAGGTGATGAATGGGAGGTCCCCCACATGCTAGCACTCATTTAGCCTGAGAAAATGGAAGGGTCAAGGAACAGCCCCCTGCTGTTATAAAGGCTGCACCCCTCAGGCTAACCTGTATTCCTCTTTCTACTCAACTTCAACAAGTGACTTGCCCCTTACCCTTTAGGCGAGACAGGAATTCCAACAGGGAAGGTATGGGGAAAAGAGAAGGGGTGGGGGAATGGGAAGAGAGGGCAGAACAGAGGGCAGAAACCTATCAGACTATATACCTTTAAATATATATGTGTACATAACATGCATACATTCACTATACATCCATCCACCCACCCACTCACCCATCCATCCATATGCACACATATAAATTGAGGCAAAGCAAAGTTTAAGTGACTTACCCAGGGTTAAATCTAAGGGCAGATTTGAATTTCGGGCTTCCTGACTTCAGTTCCAGTGCTCTAGCCACTGAACCACCTAGAAGAAAGGGTGATGTCAATGTCAAATGCTACCTAGCCATATAAGGTCATCATTTCTTATTTAACAATAATGTACCACTGCATTCATATATTGGGGCAGCTAAATGGAGCCAGAGTGGATAGAATACTAAGCTTGGAGTCTGGAAGACTCATCTTCATAAATTCAAATCTGACCTCAGACACTTAACTAGTTGTGTGACCCTGGGCAAGTCACTTAACCCTGTTTGACTCAGTTTCCTCATTTGCCAAATGAGCTGGAGAAGGCAGGGACAAACCACTTTAATATCTTTGCCAAGAAAACCCCAAATGGGGGTCACAAGTTGGACACACCTGAAAAAATGGCTGAATAACAACAAATATTCATATACTATAGTTTATTTGATTGTTCCCCAAATATTAGGGTTTTCCCCCCCAGGGCAATGAGGTTTAAGTGACTTGCCTAGGATCACACAGCTAGTAAGTGTCAAGTGTCTGAGGCTGGATTTGAACTCAGGTCCTCCTGAATCCAGGTGCTTTATCCACTGTGCCACCTAGCTGCTCCTGATTGTTCCCCAATCAATAGATAGCCTTTTTGTTTCTAGTCCTTTGCTACTACAAAAAAGTTGCTATGAATATTTGAGACATGTGTTTCTGTCTTTACCCTACACTGGGTATATGTCCAGTAGTGGGATCTCTGGAGCCACAGACTATTTTTGCCAGATAATTAATAACAGTAACTGACCTTAATATCACCTTTAATAAAATCTTTAAGGTTCACAAAAGCACTTTATGGCAACAGAACACAAAGAACAATTTATACAATGACAATGTCATAATAAAGAAAAACAACTTCGAAAGGATTTAGAACTCTGATTAGTGCAATGATGACTCACCAGTCCAAAAGACTAAAAGATGAAATGTATTGCCACCTACCTCTTGCCAGAAAGGTGATGGTCTTAAACTACAAAATGAGACATTTTTGGACATGGACAATATGAGGCTTTGTTTTTGCTGTACTTTGCCTGTTACGAGGATTTAAAAAAAAAATTCAATTGATAGGGGTAGGAGAAGGAAAAATAATTAATTATTATAAAAATAAATTAATAAAGTGTTAGAGAAAATAACATACATTACTTCTTTTGATACGGCTTTGTGAGGCAGGTGATACTATCAACCTTATTCAGGTGAGGAAACTTAAATTCAAAGAAAAAGATTAAGTTGCCTGTACAAGGTTGCACATCTAATAAATATCTGAAATGAGATTTAAATCCAAATTTTCCTGAGTTCCAAGTCCAACATTCAGGCATTACACTATACTGCCTTTCTAGTATAAGGCTAAAAGAGTTCCCAGGGCCCTGAGCAAATTCCCCTTTGTCCTTGTCTTGGACTCAATTGCACTGGAAAAGACTATAATCTTTCCTCTTTCCCCCATCATTCCCTGAAAATGCTCTTAGTAATGCTTATAGCCAGCAATCTTTGCATGTTTGACTCCAATTAGGTGAACCACTTATATCCAGGCAAATCAACAGCATCCCTAGTTTGCCTCCTATCCCCCACGGAAAGGTGTGACTACTTGGAGCTTGCGACTTGCAGAAAGATTGTCTGACTTGACAGGACATGAAAGCCACATCTCAGAGGTGGGCCAGCCATGAGTAACAAAAATCCAATTTTAAACATCTGTGCCCCATGGCCTCACATCCAGGAGAGCACCAGACCCAGCTGGGATTCCTCCATGTGGCTCCCATTATGAGGGGTCCTTAAAGCTGATCGTGCCCTAAGATCCTCACTGCCAGCTTTACTGAGTTTGCCACTGCTGCTGGAGGCTTAGTTAGCCTGCCAGAGAAGAGAATAATTATTGGTGATATTTGGGAGAACCCCCACCCCCCTAAATATCAACAGAGGTCTTTGGGGCTGGGATGGAGAACAGGGGCTTGGACCTTCATTGGAGATGCTGGGTCACCTCTGGTAGGCACAGCTGGGACTCTGAGTCTATCACTGGGAGGCCGAACAACTAATTGGGCTAGTGCAAACAGTTCTTCATAGCTCTTTTTTGTTGTTGTTGTTTTGTTTTGTTTTGTTTTTTTAGTGAGGCAATTGGGGTTAAGTGACTTGCCCAGGGTCACACAGCTAATAAGTGTTAAGTATCTGAGGCCGGATTTGAACTCAGGTACTCCTGACTCCAGGGCCAGTGCTCTATCCACTGCGCCACCTAGCTGCCCCCTTCGTAGCTCTTTTGCTGCTCCATTCTATCTTTACTGAGGAAAATCTGCTGGGAATATTCCCAAAGAGCCTCAGATCATAGATTTAGAGCTGGGAAGGAGCTCAGGTATCATCTAGTAAAACATTGTTATTTTACAGACGAGGAAACTGAGGCCCAAGGAGATAACATGACTTGTTTAAGGTCACACAAAACATGTCTGAGCCAGACTTGAAAGCAGGTGTTTTGATTTCAATCACACAGTCACCATTTTTTCCTGCTTCAATGACAGAGCCTGCCTAACTTGTGCACCAGTGACCAGGGTGGAATACACAGCTTATGATTGTACAAAGAACTCTGGATTTGTAGTCATGGGACCTGGGTTCAAATCTGCTCTATGACCTGGAGCTAAGTTACTTTCACTTCTTCATCTTTAAAATGAGGAGACCAAGATAGGAGGTCTTTCTGTTCTCTTCCCGTTCTAAATCTATGATCCTAGAGAGGGCATTTAGGTATTTTTTGGCACAGTGTCTTTTGGGGGTAATCTGTGCTTTTCCAAATAAGGAGAGAATAACAGCAGCATGAACACTTCAGAATTTCCCTTGCTGGCTTGGGATTTTGCCAGCCTTCCTTGTGGACAGCGCACAATCCCTCCCCTCCCCATCACCAAAAGCAGGCTTATGAGGAGACAGACTAGGAATCCAGCTACTTCATGTTATTTTAGGGGTGATAAGAAAGTTCATTTGTCCCCAAAACATATCTCCCTTCATTGCTCCTGTACCTAAAATTCCACATTTAGAGATTCATTCTTTTAGCTTATAACTGTGTTCCCAATTGAATAGAAAATGTCCTAGGGTGTTGTAATAAATACAAGTCACCTGTTATTTAGATCTGTGGTCCAAAAGTTATCAACTAAGTCACATTTTTATATCTTTAAAAATGTACCAAGGGTGGGGGGCAGCTAGGTCGAGCAATAGATAAAGCACCAGCACTAAATTCAAATACAGCCTCAGACACTTGACACTTGCTGGCTGTGTGACCCTTGGCAAGTCACTTAACCCCCACTGCCCTGCAAAAAATAAATCTACCAAGGTTATTCATCACAACCACCCTATGAGTTTGGTAATGGGCATATTATTATCGCTATTTTACAAATGAGTAAACTGAGGCTCAGTGAACTGAAATCATTTGCCTCATCTCACTCATTTAATCAGTATCCAAGATGGCTTTCCGATCTTGCTCTATCAACCTCAAGTCCAAGGTTTTTTAGATAAAACATACTACCTCCTAAAATTCAATTCATCACTCATCTGCCAACAAGTATTTATTAAGTTCCTAATACATCTGGGCACTGTGCCAGGAACTGAGGATTGTAAAGAATCAATTGGGATTTGAGGTTTCTATGACCCCATCTTTGGCTAAAATTAGAAGCCCCAGGTGAACTCCCCAGCCAGCCTCAGACGCTACCCATTCCGTTGTGGCACGGTGATCCATCACAACTATGGCCACCACCATGGTGCTGCAGCTCACATCAACATCACTCGCTGCCACCGCTTACATGGGCCTGGCAAAATTATCATAACTAGAAGCTCGGTGAGGGTAGTCAGGTAACCTTTGGAATGAGGAAGCTGGGAGGCTGGTAGTTCTGCAGCCGCCTGTTAATTCTGTCAATCAGGGCTGCCAGCCAATTAGCTTGGGGCTGTGTGTGTGTGGCTGCCCTATTTCCTGTGAGAGAAGGGAAGAGAGATTCATTCTGGAGTTAGTGAGACGCTGGAGTACTGTGCAGCGGGTTCTCTTTGAAAATTGCTGATTTCCAGGTGGTGGTGAGTTGTGGGTTGTATTTTTTTCCTTCCCCTATTCCCTTTTTCTTTATCCCTATTTCTATTAATCTTATTTGTGTTTCAAATTTGTTCCCATTAATAAACCCTGTTTTGTTTTTTAAAGAGGCTGTTAATCTCCTTTCTTACCCCAATATTACGGTGATCCACCTAATTAACACTCCCCAATTAAAATTTGGCCTCTACAGGATGTAAAGACAAAGTGAGAAAGGGCCTACTCTCAAGAAGCTTATAGTCCACCAGAAAATACACTGTGTTCACATGCAGAATATGGGAGGGAGAGAGTCACAAAAGAGGCTGCTGTGAAGAAGGTACTTTCATTGTTTTTGTTACCCACATGTTCCCCTTTCCTCAGAACAGTTATCAAAGAGAGGAAGAAGAAGCAGCTAGGTGGCTCATTGGATAGACCACTGGTACTGGAGTCAAAAGGACCTGAGTTCAAGTCCAGACTCAGAAAATTACTAGCTATGTGATCCTGAACAAGTCACTTAACCTCAATTGCCTCCAAAGGAAGGGGGGGGGGGGAGGAGGACAATATAATGTTATGGGACATAATAAGTTTGAAGTGGGGGGGGGCAGCTAGATGGCACAGTGGATAAAGCACCGGCCCTGCATTCAGGAAGACCTGAGTTCAAATCCAGCCTCAGACACTTGACACTTACTAGCTGTGTGACCCTGGGCAAGTCACTTAACCCTCATTGCCCCACAAAAAAATAATAAGTCTGAAGTGGAAGCAGATTTATATAAATAGAGAGGTCCCACAAGTAATTGGAGATCTGGGACCAAAGTTCAGGGGGAAGATGGGAGTTGGATGTATAAATTTGGGAATTATCTGAATAGAGGTGATAAATGACCCTATTGAAGGGAATGAAATCACTAAGGACAAGAGTGTAGGAAAAGAAGGGTTGAGAACAGAACATTGAGGCACGGGCATACTGGAAGAGGAAGAAGAACCAGTGAGGACTGAGATGGAATAGAGAGAGAGAGGTAGGAAAAGAACCAGGAGAGGGCAATGTCCCAAAGGTAGAGGGAGTAGGGGGAAAATAGCAACAGTAACATTAGTTGGTATTTATATAGTGCTTTAAGGTTGGCAAAATGCTTTAGATATGTTATCTCAGTTGATCCTCACAACAACAATATGAAGTAGGCGCTATTATTAATCCTCATTTAATAGATGAGGGAAAGGAAAGGGGTTAAGTGACTTGGCCAAGGTCACAAAGCTAGCAAATGTCTGTAGCATGATGTGAACCAAGGTCTTGCTGACTCCAAGTCCAACACTATCCACTGCATCCCCTAGAAGAAAAGGGGGAGGAGTGCAATGTCATATGCTACAGACGGGACAAAGAGGCTAAGAACTTAGTGTGGGTCTAATAATTAAGAAAATATTGGTAACCAGCCATGATCGAGAACACCAAGAATCCCTGCTGATGGGGTAGCTGAGGCTGCTGGATCATTTGATCTCTGGAGTTCTGAGCTGTAGTAACCCTAAAGTCAATCAGGTTGCATAATGATGGTACTTACTTTGCTGGGCTATTGTGAAGAAAATTCTTTGTCAGGTATAAGGTACTATATAGATTTTGACTATTATGGTCATTGTAATAATCAACCTCCATGGGTGTTTTGTGAGGAAATCTCCTTTTAAAGTACTATATAAATGTAGTCTACCATTAACAAAAATAAGATGAGCAGGATGCTATCAGGAAGTCAATCAGGTCTCTATGTAAGTCCAGCACCAATATTATGAGCCCTAGGGAGTGGAGGGCCACCAGACTGCCTGAGGAAGGGCAAACTGACCCACATGGAGAAAATGGAGCAGGTGAAAAGTTTCTTGCTGTTCAGTATTGGTATTGGCCTGTGAGTGGTCTCTGCACTTCCAAGCATGGGAAAGATAATGTGGAGATGAAAGATGAATAGAGAGATCCAGTCTCAAACATAAAAACAAAAAGAGACATCCATGGCGACCTTTTCTAGGAAGGTTTCAGTAGAATGTAGGGTTGGAAGCCAGATAGCAAAGGGGTTGAAAAATGAGCAGTGAGGGGGCAGTTAGGTGGTGCAGTGGATAAAGCACTGGCCCTGGATTCAGGAGGACCTGAGTTCAAATCTGGCCTCAGACACTTGACAATTGCTAGCTGTGTGACCCTGAGCAAGTCACTTAACTCTCATTGCCCTGCAAAAAAAAAAAAAGAAAGAAAGAAAAGAAAAAAGAAAAATGAACAGTGAGTGAGGAAGTGGAGGCAGTAAGATAGGGAAAACCTTGGCATTCTTGTAGATGGGCAAAATGAGGGTTAGGTCAAATATGAGAGAGAGGGAAGGATCAGTGAAGTCAGCTCCTGGAGATGGAAAAAATATGATCCAAGGCACAAGCAGAGGACTTAGCTTTGCATTCATCCTCTGGAACTGAAGCAAAGTGAGTGAGTGAGTGAGTGAGTGAGTGAGTGAGTGAGTGAGTGAGTGAGTGAGTGAATGATGGAGGAAGGGAGGTAGGGAGTGTGTATGTGTGTATGTGTTGGAGGGTGGGGAGATTCCACAGCCATCTTGAATTCTTTGAACGGCTGTTCTATAAAAGAAAAATCATACTTATTCTCATTGGTCCCAACAGGCAGAACAAGAAACAATGAGTATAAGTTACATTGAGACAAATTTAGACTTGCTACCAGGAAAAAATTCCTAACAATTAGGGATATACCAAAGTAGAACAGACTTCATAAAGAGGCCATGGGTTCCATCTGACTAGAAGTATTTAGGTGATGGCTGGGTGATCCCTTGTCAAAGATGTTGTAGAAGAATTCTTATTCAGGTACAGATTGGAACGGATAAACCCTGAGAGTCTGGGTTTCTGTGACTAAGGACAACAACAAAAAATGCTTTGGAGGGTAGGGGTCAGGGTAAGAGATATCATGGAGGAGAAAGACTATGGACAGTATGTAGAAGACCCATTGCTCCTAGATTTTAACTTGGCTGAAGGTCATTCCTGGTAAGTCCCATTGTTGGTGGGACAGGAGCTATGTATGCAATTTCAATGCAGAGACCTCGAGAATGAGTTCCTTTGGGAACAGACAAAATGACTGAGACCCTAGCAAATGTGGGATCCAAGACCTTGAGGAATAGTTGCTGGCCCATTCATTACTGGTAAATCACAACACAAATAGGCAAACTTGACTCATAATTTTTGTGAGAGGTCTGATTAAAGCCCTCTTAACCCTTGAAGTTATATTTCTCCCAAGACACTGAAAAAAACATCCTTTTGCAGACTGAGTGGAAAAAAAGTGAGGCCAACATTGTATTATTTTTGGTTATTCTCAGTTGCATTTGGATGGAACATAAACTATTCCATACATTAGGCCCTAACCTACAGTTATTCTGATTGCATTTCTGAGAAAATTGGACTCCTTTATGATTGGCTCCTCTCATGTTTCCCTTACTTTATCCTTGGATTAATACAATTACCAGATATATTCGTTTCTTCCAAGTTGGTTATAAAAACTGAGGCTGTTCCCAAGCAAAGAAAGGTCAGCATGCTTGAGAAAAGAACCAAAGGTATCTTATCCCTTTCCAAAGGGCAAAACGTACAGTCCCCACAGAGTTGGCTCCTTCGCCAAGAATATCATTAACCTGCAAGGCTCCAGACAAAACTCACCCGGCCTTCATGGGCAAGCTTTGTATTTTCCTCATGTGGTTTCCAGGGAAAGACAGGAAGAGGCAGTGTGATTGATGACCACCCTGGATTCACAGAGGGGTAAAGAGAAAATTGTTGGAAATGGGCAATTCCAGGAATGAGCCTCAGGTGCTGGAATACTGAAGTTTTTGACTACACATGATCATTTTTGGGGGGGCAGGTCAAGGAGGAACCAACCTCTTTTAAGGAGAGAACTGCAACCTAGAAAACTTAACTGAGAAATGACCAAGGTCTGACTGTACAAAGTCCTATGAACTCCTGGTGCCCAAAGTGGAGGACTCTCAAAGGAGCATAAGGAGTTGCCCATTATGGAAACAGTCAGTCCCAGTGTGGGATTGTATTTGAGAAGTCTTGGAGCCATATGGAATCCACTTTTATGAAAGAGCAGCATTTTCATACCCCACCATCAAAATCTCTTAGTTGCTTTCTCCAGAGTATTTGCAGTTATATTTATTCATTTTTTGGTCAGGTGTACCAGATTCTTTTTCTCTCGAGTCAAGTGTTTCAGTATGTAACACACACACACACACACACACACACACACACACACACACACACACACACACACCACTGAATTCCTCCCCTTGGTGTATTTTTTCTCTTTCCCTGGATCCTTTCCTCCACTGCATTATTATGCAAACTATTCTCCCTCCCCTCAGAGCATTCTATTATTTGGGCTTCAATTTTCTCACCTATAAAATGAAAAGATTGGACCGGATGAATTCTAAGGTCCCTTCCAGCTCTCAATCCATGCTCTTATGATCTCACTGTATTTTTTTTTATGGGCAATGAGGGTTAAGTGACTTGCCCAGCATCACACAGTTAGTAAGTGTCAAGAGTCAGGCTGGATTTGAACTCAAGTACTACTGAATTCAAGGTTGGTGCTTTATCCACCATGCCACCTAGCTGCCCCTGATCTCACTGTATTTTTAAAATAATAGACCATTGAATTTAGCTTCAATTCCTGAAAAAACCCACATTTTATTGATATCCTTTATATCTATATCATCTATGATTCCCAATACATTCCTCCTCCCATTCAAAGAGCCATGCCTTATAACAAAAAAAGAAGATAAAGTCAAAACAAATCAACATTGAAAAAGTCTCACATGAAATGACATATTCCCCCTCATCTCTGCAAAGAAAGGGGGAAATATGCCTTTTCATATCTTTTCATTGGCATCAAACAATTATTATGATTTCACAGGTTCCCTGTTTTGATTGTTTTGTCCTCATTTTTTCTATTCATAGTCTAATCATTGCATGTATTATCTTCCTGGCTCTTTACTTTGCATCAGTTTGTCTAAGTTTTCTTATGTTTCTTTGTAATCTTTGTTTCTTACACAGAAAAAAATGTTCTTTTAGATTTCAGTGCCACAACTTGTTGAGCCATTCTTCAGTCATAGAATCATAGATCTAGAACTATAAGGAACCACAGAAACAATATAGCACAACCCCTCGTTTTAAATATCAGGAAAATGAGACTCAAAACACTTAAACGACTATAGTGGACATCTACTTTGTTTCTAATTCTTTGCTACTACAAGAAAGTGTACTATAAATATCTTTTTGTATGTGAATACTTACTGTTTTTTTTTAATCACTGACCTCTGGAGTAGATGAGGAGAAGTGAGAATCTCTATCAAAAGGCATGTACATTTTATTCACTTTCTTTAGCATAATTCCCAAGTGCTTTCCAGAATGGTTTGACCAATTCACATCTCCACCAACAGTTTATCAGTGTACCTTATTTCATCTCTAATTGCTCCCTCCTATCTATTGTTGTCCTTGCCAATTTTCTGGGAATGATGTGAAACCTCAAAGTTCTTTTGATTTTCATATCTCTTATAGGTGATTTGAAGCCATGTTTCATGTGATTGTTAATAATCTGAGATTCTTTTGAAAACAGTTTGTCCATATTCTTTGACACTCCCCCCCTTGTGTTTTGGGCAATAACTTTTTGTTGTATAGATTTCTGTTATTGCTTATATATCTTCGATGTCAAAACTTTTTTAGACATTTTGGATATAATGATTTTCCCCTTCAATCTACTGCTCTCCTCTTATTTGCATTAATTTTGTTCTGGCAAAAGCTTTTTCAATTTTGAACTGGATTATTAAATTGAAATCCCACTAAGAAGAAACATGAGTTCAACAAGAATGGGTCATGCCAAAGTAACCTCATTTTTATTCTTATTGGAGTTATTAGACCTAGGGATGAAGGCAATTCCATAGACAAAATAATATACCTTGCTTTCTGTGAGGCATTTAACAAAGTGTTTCATGTTAGTCTTATGGACAAGCTGGAGAAATGTGGAGTAGACAATAATAAAATTAGATTTAGAACTATTTGGATGGCTACATTCAACAGGTATTAATATGTAGAAAAGAACCAAAAGAAGGCCTCTGATATATTGGGCAGATTGTCTAGGGAGAATTTATATATCATCTAAAATGAGTTATCCAATGGAGTATTCTCCCAGGGTTTGTCTTTGACCATATACTGTTTAGTATCTTTATAAATAACTTCAGATTTTATAAATAACACAAAACTTGGAAACATAAATAGCATCTCGGATAGCAGAGTCTGAACCCAAAAGAATTTCAACATGGTACAGTGATGGGCAGAATCTAATAAGAAGAAATTGAAGAATAATAAAAACTATAAAGGTCTACTCTTGGCATCAAAACCAAGTAAACAAGTAAGGGATGAAGATACTGGACTAGTTAAGTTTTCTGTACATAATCTGAGGATTTTAATGGATTGCAAATTCAATATAAGGCAACAATGGGATATACACCAATCCTTCAGTGGATCAATTATTTCTTCAATGTGGGTATTCTCTCCATTGCTATAGATGTCAATGCACACATTCCTTTTCATCTTGTGGAATTCTTTTCCATGTATTTCCATAAATTCCCCATAGAATATCTGCCTAATATATCAGAAATCTTCCTCTGGGTCTTTTAATATTCAGTAGGTAACAGGGCAGAATTCAGGTTGTCCAGCCCCTAACTCTAGTTCTCACTATCTCCTTTTCAGGCTAAACCTATTCCAGGTAACATCTTTTGTGCCATTTCTGGCATGCAAGTTATCACTAGTAATATGATATAGCCTATTTCACCTACCATGTTCCCTCTTCATCACCCTTTGAGTCTCCTGAAATTTTTACTCTTTATAGACTGTGGTGTTTTCAGGATTTGCAATCATATAGCATCCCTGGAGAAAACTAGTGTTAAAAGAACGATTTTCATCTTGGGGAGCAGCTTGGGATCATTAAGAGCAATGAACAATTTCCCAAATGTGACCCAAACTTCTTTCTTTCTCTTATTCAATTCTGGATACATTCCGTTGTCTATCTGCAGGTCTTGAACAAGATATATGTATTAATGAACTAAATGGATGAGATGCCCATCCAATCGAATTTAATCCTCTGAACAATAGGTATTCTTCAACTCTACAGTCTTCTCAGACTTAAATGAAATCAGCACCATTTCTTCACATGAGAAAAAGAGAGGAAATAATAAGCTTATGTTCAGCTTATTAATTTGGCTTCCCTTGGTGAAGTTAGGAAAAGAGTTATTTCTTCCCCTACCCTGCACTGCCCTGTTAACCCAATAACTACCTATTGTGGGAAAATTTTTGCTATAATTCCTTAGGAAAGGGGTAAAGGTTGGACTGGTGATTTAAATTACTTGAGGACTGAAGGGAGGACTTTGGAGCAGGTTCCTTGACACAAAATTAAGTAATATGAATGGAGTCGCCTCATAAATAATTACTATATTTTCTTTTGTTTGTTTTGGTTTTGGTGAGGCAATTGGGGTTAAGTGACTTGATACAGTAAGTGTCAAGCATCTGAGGCTGGATTTGAACTCAGGTCCTCTTGACTCCAGTGCCAGTGCTCTATCTATTGCACCACCTAGCTTCTCCTAGATTGCTGTTATTTTAAGGAAAGACCTTAGTGCTCTAAGAACCCCTTGTTTGTCAGAAAGTAAATTTGCTTTTGAAAAATCCTGGTGGGAAAGCAAGGTAGCACAGTGCATAGAGCATTGACATTAGAGTCAAGAAGACCTGAGTTCAAATCTGAGACTTACTATCTGTGTGGCCCTGGGCCTTAACCCTTATTGCCCCCCTCCCAAAAAAGAAAAGAAAAATTCCAGTCTTTACTTGACCAGACTAAGTGGAAAGAGGTTGACTGTGAGTGAAGAGAAGTGGACATGTGTGAAAGATGTTGAGAACTTCCAAGATTTGCAAACTAATTGGCTTTGTGGACTAAGAGAGGGGTCAAAGATGGCATTGAAGTTGTGAACCTGAGTGACTGTAAGGATGGTGGTGCTATTGAAAGTAGTAAGGAAAAAAGAAGTAATAAGGAAATTCTGACAAAGGCAGAGTTGGGGGAAGGGATATAGTAAGTTCCGTTTTTGGAAATGTTGAATTTAATATCTACAGGACATAAATTTTAAAATAACCAACAGTCAGTTGGTGATACAAACTGTGGTTCAGGAGAGAGTTTAGTGTTGGATAAATAGATCTGGCAATCATTGGCATAGAGATGATAACTGAGCCCTTGGAAAGTGGCAAGATCATCAAAGCAAGAGAGTGTAGAGAAAAGAGGGACATTGGAGGGACAGCCATAGACAGAGAGCATAACACAGATGAAAAACCAGTAAAGGAGACTGAAAAGGAGTAGTGAGACAGATCAGAGGAGAACCAAGAGAAAGAAGAGCCCCCCAAATCCACCAAGAAGCATCCAGAGAGAAAGCAATCACCATTCGAATGCTTCAGAGCCCTCAAGAGGCAGGAGGATCAAGAAGCCATTGGGAAACTTATAAGGTCATGTTTTACATAATTGCACATGTATAACCTATATCTGATTGCTTATCACCTCAGGGAGAGGAGAGGGGAAGGAGAGAAAGAGGGATAGAATTTGTGACTCAAAACTTTCAATAAAAATGTTAATTAAGTGGGGGTGGCTAGGTGGTGCAGTGGATAAAGCACAGGCCCTGGATTCAGAAGTACCTGAGTTCAAATCCAGCCTCAGACACTTGACACTTACTAGCTGTGTGACCCTGGGCAAGTCACTTAACCCCCATTGCCCCACAAAAAAAAATGTTAATTAAAATAATAAAAAGAAGCCATTAGGAGCTCATTGATGACTTTGGAGAGAATAGTGCAGAGTACAGAGGGTTTAGAACGGTGAGAAGAAATAGAGGAACTGATTGTAGACAGCTTTTCCCAGCTGAGAGATTGAGAATAGAGATGGGATGGATATCTGAAGATGTACAATACTACCTCCCTCTTGACTCATTTCTGGACTAAGAAAGACAAATATATTGCCCTAATGGGTTCAACATACCCTTTGGATGACAAGGTTCCTTGAACCAGAGGATAACACCCTCCATCCCATGGTAGGAATGACCAGAAGGTCCTGAGCAGCCCATTCAAAATTCATACTTCACGAGGAAACTATGTATCAACTCCTCCTTTCTGGGAAAACACTCCATTGCTTCTTTTGGCTGCAGCCCATCCCATATCTCACCATCCTATCAGTTTCTCCAATTCCAACCTGACTTATTAATCAAAATACATCCTCTTCCTTTTGCCAACCTGCTTGCTTCCTGACTATAGCTTCCCCTTCCCCTTCATGACTTACAGACAGTATTTAGAGTACTTGGGTCAGGAACACATGAGTCCAAATTGTGTCTCAGACTCTTACCAGGTATGTGACCCTGGCCAAGTCCCTTAGTCTCCCTCCACTTCACTTTCTCCATGTGTAAAGTGGAGTTAATAATAACCCCCTCTCACAGGGTTGTGAGGAACAAATGAGATTTTAGATAGATAGAAAGAAGGTAAATTAACGTAAATATCAACAAAGTACTTTTCAAATCTTAAAGTGTTCTATAAATGCAAAAAAGAATATGTAATTAATCTTAGCCCATTCTTGCTTCCCTAGCTCACCTTGGACTCAGATCTCTTTTTTTCTATATGCCTCCAATTCACCTGAACAAATGTTCTCCCCACCTTATTCTTTTTTTTTTGCGGGGGGGGGGGGGCGGAGCCAGGGCAAAGAGGGTTAAGTGACTTGTCCAGGGTTACACAGCTACTAAGTGTCAAGTGTCTGAATCCGGATTTGAACTCAGGTCCTCCTGAATCCAGGGCTGGTGCTTTATCCAGTGTGCTACCTTGCTCCACCACCAGGATTTTTCAAAAGCAAATTTACTTTCCGACAAACAAGGGGTTCTTAGTGCTCTAAGGTCTTTTCCTAATATAACAACAATCTAGTAATTATTTATGAGTAAACTCCATCCTAGCTGCACCCCCCACCCCCTGACCCTGACCTTATTCTAATCAATCAGCAGCACCTCATGCACAGGCTCTGCACCTATGTCCCAAATCCATTATTAACCCCTGCTGGTCTGACCTCAAGCTACCCCCTCCCGCTCCCCAGCCTGAGTTTTAGAACTCATACCTTTCAAGCCTGACTGAACAAAAAGTCCATATCAAACAAATAAGGCTCTTCCTCAAATTTTGTTGTGGGTTTAGAATTTAGTCTTTAAGCACACATTAGTAATAGGAATGTCATTTTTGTATTTTCAGACACCAATCATTCCTCATCTCCTGTATTTTCCCATGGTCTGTCGGGCACACTTTGACAAACATCTTTCTAGTCTAGAATTTGTTTCCTCTTTTAGATCGACAAGTTTCCTCATTAGGTTTCATTATACAATTTGTGGATCTTTTCATTCCAAATGCTTTTAATGCAACTGGGCTGTGCTAGAACAGTACGGTAATGCCTTGATGAACAAAACTTCTGGGAATGAAGCTCCTGTACAAATACATTGACTGTGTTGCTATGAGATCCTCTCTGTTGAGAGGAAGTGGGGGAGACAGTATGGGAGGCCAGAGGAGAGAAGAGAAGTTTGGAACAGCTGCTAGGGAGGACATGATAATCAATCTAAGATGGATAAAAGGATTGCTGTGCAGCAGTGAGGGCACAGTCAAGATTAGAGAACATAAATCTGTAGTGGACACAGTCAACACAGTTGTTTGAGTCTCTCAAATTGGGGAAGAGAAGGCAAATGATGGGGGTTGTGCAGTTGGGATTTGACAAACCACGAATGTCAGTGGGAAAGGGGGGAAAGGATTCAAAGATAGAGAACAGGGGTTAGTTGAACTGGTGAACTATAGGGTTAATCAATTAACATTCATTAAACACCTACTATATGCCAGGCACTGAACTAGGTGCTGAAGATACAGAGATGAAGCTGAAAGTCCCTGCCTTCAAGGAGCTTACATTTTACTGAGAAAAACATGGTGCATACACAACTATACACAAAATGCAATATAATTTTGGGAAGTGATAAGATACTAGCAAGTGGGGGGCATCATGAAAGAATTTGGGGGGCAGCTAGGTGGCACAGTGGATAAGGCACCAGCCCTGGATTCAGAAGGACCTGAGTTCAAATGCAGCTTCAGACACTTGACGCTTACTAGCTGTATGACCTTGGACAAGTCACTTCACCCTCATTGCCCCACCCCCAAAAAAGAACTGGGGGAAGAAGGTAGTCTTTAAACTGAATTTTTAATAAAATGAGGGATTCTAAGAGGTAGAAGTGAAGAAAGTGCTTTCCAGGCATGGGGGATAGCCTGTGCACATAGGTCAGAAGTGCTGGGTATTTAAGACAGCAAAGACCAACAATGGAGCGAGGAAAGTGAGGCTGGAGGGAGAATGATGGACTTGGAGAACATGGAAGGGTGGAATGACTAGAAGTCACAGTAAAAATTTAAAAAAAAATAAATGAAAGAAGGAGGCTTGGATTTAAGAGAAGAATTTTGGAATTTGGGATTGTGGGGATAAACCATGGATGATGGAGGGTGTATTCATCCTCATATGTGACTTAGGTGGAATGAAAGAGGAGGTCATGACAGTCAAGGAGGTTGATGAAGCTGGTGATTAAGGTTTATGAAGGGACATTCCATTCACTGAAATGCCCAGGAATGAGAATAGGAGTTGGAGATGAGCCAGGTACTGTAGTACCTAAGAAAAGGGGAAGAATGATCTGGGAGGAGGTAATTGAAACTAGAATCTGCAGAGGGTGATAAAGACATTTGGAATGAACCCGAAAGGAAGAAATTTTAAAGAAGTGACAATTCAGGCTCCAAAGGGTCAGGGGTCAGTTGTCACTGTAAATCCTTTCCCACCTGGGACATTCCCTCACAGGAGTCCTTTAGTATTTGCCAAGTTTATAAATACTTCCTCTGACAAATTTTGTCTTCCCTAATCTCACACTTCTGATGATAAAAATCTCACTTGAGATTGCAACACTTCTGACATTGAGATTTAACTGCTTACTTACCCAGTCCTCATATCCAAACCACGCAGGATTTGAAGGGCCTGCTATTGCTCAAGAATGTCTAACTTACTCAGGGAGTTTGAAGTTCATTGCAGTCCTACAGATGAGAGATAACTCATGTGACCATTTTGTCCTCATTCACTCCTCTCTGTATTGTCAAGACCATTGATAAAACTCTGCCAGTTTACAAAGAGGCCTTCTAAAGGGTCACTTCTGTTTAGTATGTTCAATAACAAATTACATTACCTGATATAATTGAAGTTGTTCATATTTTCTTAACAGAAGACAAGATTGCCCATTCATGTTACATGTCCAGAAGAATTTTGAAACACATTCAATTAATACGTTTCCTTTCTTCCCTCTTTTCTTCCTTCATTTCCTTGTTTTGTCCCTCCTTTCCTTCCTCATCTCTCTCTTTTGCTTTCTGTATCTCACATATATGCTCTCTCTCTCTCTCTCTCTCTCTCTCTCTCTCTCTCTCTCTCTCTCTCTCTCTCTGTGTCTCTGTCTCTGTCTCTATTCCCCCTCTCCCTTTTAATGTTAGGAATTTTCCTAACAGGGGTTTGGAGCAATTGTGATAATATTTTTAACTTTTCCTTTAATATAAATTCCCTAAAGCAGTAGATGTGGGAACCATGTGTAACAAAGGGGCCATTATTTTGCCTCAGGTTTAAAATAAGCTATTTATTATAGTCATATATCTAAAACCCTCCCTGATTCCCCCCAACTACTAGTGCCTTCCTCTTCTAATTACTTGTATTTGTCTACCTTGTATGTGTTTTTATTTATTCTCTTTGTATTTATTTTGTGCATATTTATATATGTACTTTATATCTCCCCCAATAGAATGTATTTCCTCTCTTTAAGACTAGTGATTGGGGGCAGCTAGGTGGCGCAGTGAATAAAGCACTGGCCCTGGATTCAGGAGGACCTGAGTTCAAATCTTCAAATCTGACCTCAGACACTTGACACTTACTAGCTGTGTGACCCTGGGAAAGTCACTTAACCCTCCTTGCCCTGCAAAAAAACCCAAAAAACAAGCAAACAAAACAAACAAACAAAAAAAAAGAGTAGAAATTGCTTCAGTCTTCATATCTATATACACAGGACCTAGTGGTGTTCCTGGAACATAGCAGGCACTTAATAAATTCATGTTAAGTGATTGATTGATTGCTAAAGATGATAGAGGAGAAGGAAAAAAAGAAAGGCAGGTGAAGAGTGATTAGGAAATGGGAAAAAAAGAGGCAAGACACAAAAATGTGCTTGCAAAAGCCTAGCTATCTATATTGGTTCATTGTAACTGCATACAATAGTTATTTATATATAACAGTTATTTATTTTCTTTTTTTAAAAAAATATTATTTTATTTCTGCCTTTCCCCCTTCAGTTTTTCCCAACTTCGTGCCTTCTCTGTGTCCTTTTTGTCTTTCCACTCTCTTCTCTCCCTTCTCCTTCTCAGTCTTCTTCCTCCCATGCACATCCATTTCAAGGTGGACAAGAAAAGACAATAGGATTCAATGGTTCATGTTCCCTTTTCAGACTCTATTATTGTCTCCATGACTACATTGTGTAACGGAGCTAACTCCCTTTGGAATTTTTCAGACTTCAACGATAATTTTTCAGCCTATTTCTGGGATCTTTGAGCTGAACCTTTCATGTAGGATTTTAGGCAATGAAGTTCGGAAATGACGATCTAAACTCTTCTCTGTCAGGATAAAAGGGCTGAAAAAGGATTTTAGTTTCTGTTGGAGGCTCAGTCCTCTCTCTGTTTGACCAGGGTCGCAGAGAAGTGACAAACACATTGGGTCCACGTGGCTCCACAGGTGTCTCATCAGGTTTACTCATTCTCCTCTGTGTCACTGGACTGACCGATAGGAGGGACACTTACCTTGTTTCCTCTGGGAAAATAATGAGTCACAATATTGAATCTTGTTAATGTGGAAACCACCTGTGACACACACTCATGCTAGGCTGTGCATTCAATAAGGAGTGCTGATTGAGTGAATGGCTTGGCTGCTGGCTGCCTGGCTGACTGATTTAAGGTATTCAATCAAAATGATGCCAGTAGCATTTAGTATAACAAGAAAGGCTAGTTGGCAGAACTAGCGATTGTAACTAGCAATTTCTCCACCTAGGTCAAGTGACAGGGTCTGGGCAGGGAAGGCAAGGTTATATATGGTGAATTCTGATGGGAGGCTGTGTGGAGGTGTGGAAGAAGCTTACCCTGGGGATACTCCTAGCTTTCTAAGTTACTGTAAAAGGAAGAAGCATCCCTCCAAAATCCCCAGAAGTTGGATGAAGAAGAGAGTGGCTTGGGTAGAGTAGGAAGTTTTACCTCAAATATCATGTCAATGCCCTCTAAATTTCCTACCCTGGGAAACGGTTCCAGCCTTGTCCACCCTACTAATGGTTCTGCCATTTGGAGTAAAGGAGTAAATGCTCTACTAGGGGATACACAAGGCCCTTTGCTTTTGAGCTTTACTCAATGGGAGGTGAATGTGGTATAGCAGTGATATTCTGGAAGAAAGGGGGCAGAGGTTGGTGGATGTTAGGGAGAGGGAAATGTGCGTAGAAAGGGCAAAAGATGAGGAAAATGCTCAATAAGGATGGAAATAGTAGTAAAATGTTTTAAATTAATATCTTAAAGGGTAAAGGTTCTATCTGAGAAGTTTGTCAATGCCTCCTCTCTGTCAAGTGGTTGAGTCAGTCAGTTATCATCTAACTCGGTGACTGCACAGCACCATCTAGAGGCAGAGAACGGTCAGTACATAGGGATAACAGGAAAGCGGCTCTAACCTGGAATAAAGACTTCTCTTCCCAGGACTTCTCTCCCTTCTTTCCTCCACCCCGAAGCTTTGCTCTTTTCCCTAGTTTAGCCTCTCATCCTGCATAATCTCGCCCCCATAGTAGGGTCCTACAGGGCTTTGGACAAAACCATGAATCTGTGAGAACCCAGATTAATGACTAATTCCCAAACATCTTTCATCAGAATGTGATGACCCATCACTCTAGGACCAAAAATAAATAAATAAATAATAAAAATAAAAATAATCCTATGATCTAATGCTGTTATTTGGATGGTATTAGAAATGCCTCAGGAGTAAGGACCATGTTCTTTTTGGGGGGGTGGGGTGGGGTTTTTTGTTGTTGTTGTTGTTTTGTCTCCACATCTCTAGTCTTTTTTCCTTCATCTATCTGTCTTTTGCCAAAGTGATATTCCTAAGGCACTAGTCTACCCATGCTGCTGCACTGCTCAAAAAACCTTAACAGACTTCTATTGCTGCTATGAGAAAATGCAGACTCCTCTGGTTATTATTTAAAGCTTTTTACAATCTGGTTCTAGTTTGCTTTTCCAGACTTATTACATATTACTCCCTTTCATACACCCTATGGTCCTTGGTTGGCTTACTTGTATTTTGTTCCCCTTCCGCCAGGTTTTCAGAGCCCTTTATTTAAGGCTTGCACCAAAGAGTTATTATCTACATTTTAAAAATGAGAAAACTGATGCTCTGAGAATTTGCATTATTTGCTCATGATTACATAGGTAATAGTGCTGGAGGCTGGTTTTGAATTTGGATCAATAGTCAATAGTCAATAAACATTGATTAAATGCCAACTATGTGTTAGTCATTAACTTTCATTTTATTAAACACAACATCCCATCTCTTGTCTTCATGGTTTTTGCACAGAGTGATTCTCATGCCCTGCACAATAATCAACATCATTTATATAGTGCTTTAAGGTTTGCAAAAAAAAGCATTATATGTTTTATATATATATATATATATATATATATATATATGCACATAACCTATATATTTACAGTATATATATATATATAATACACACACACACACACACACACATATATATATACTGTAGGCATATATGTTAATTCATTTTATTCTCACAACAGCCTTGTAAGGTAGGTGCTACTATTATCCCCAATCTGATAAACAAATGAGGCACCCAGAGGTTGAGTGATTAGCCCAAGAGCACACAACTAGTAAGAATCTGAGGTAGGATTTTAATTCTGGTCTTCCAGATTCCAAGTGCAGGGCTCTTAGAGAGTGAGTCTGGAGACTTTGCACAGCCCTGCCTCACTAATAGCCAATTCATTTGCAAGTCATGACATCATCTTCCTGATACCTTGGTCTTCTTTGAGACTGAAGGACAAACAATAACAACAAACAAACAAACAAGCAGGACTATTAACCACTGTGCCTTCTCTCTTCACATTCACCTCTTGCAATCTCTTGTTTCCTTAACTCAGGTATTACACAAGGCCTTTCATGGTGCCCCCCCTTCCCCTGCAACTGCTAGCTCTCCCTCCCACCAAATGACCTTACATTTATTTTTCATATATGTTGTGCCCATTTTTATGTCTAGGTTGTTTCCCTTAGTAGAAGGTAAAGTCCTTGAGGGAAGGGGCTGTTTAATTGTTGCTTTTGTATCTCTGGTGTCTCCAACAATACTTTGCCCTTAATTAATGCTTGTTGATTGATAGAACATGTTTAACTTTGGCTGGAGAGTGCTCAGCGTGCCATCACATACAGGTGGAATCCTCATCTAGCTGCTGCTGCTGCTAATACTGGGGGGGGGGGGAGAGAATGCTGTTTCCCTGTTGGTTTAAGAATATAGCTCTTGGACCCCTTGACTCCATTGCAGGCTTGATAACAAATCTCCCCTTGTTCTCCCACTTCAGCCAGATCTGCATTTAAAGGGATCCCAAACTGGAGAAGGCAGCAGACTTTCTATTTAGTGTTAGAAATTTGAATGAAATGAAGGACATTTTGGCTGAGTCTGAGCCTTGTAAGACTCGCCAACTTTTACTCCTTGTACTCAAGAGCTTGATAAAAACAGTATTGAATTCAATTGCAAAATAATTTCTTTTAGAATACACTTCTAAAGAGGTTTTGGGTTGAATTCAGCATTCTCTCCACACCTTCTTAAATATCTATCATTCTCCTTAAAAGCAGAGATTTACTTCAAATCTCAACACGTTGTGTTTGAAATAACACCTATGTTGTTCAACACAAGGGCTTTGGAAACTCAATAGGAAAGATTTGAACATAATGATTACTTTTTTCCTCTGGAAATATGGCTAGAATATAACCATTTCAATATAAACATGTGTGTTTACATGTCATAGCTAAAGATCAAATTGTCAACTAGGTTTAGTATAAGCAGAAAAATTTGTAACATCACAAATTGCATTTCTGCTCTATCCTCAAAGCTCATTATTTGGATAAAAGGGTCCATTTTGAAAGTAATATTTAGTAATCATAAATGGAAATTTGCTTGGATTTCGAAAGTATATTTTAAATTCACAAGTCTTCCATTTCACGCCAGGAAGCCAGTACTAACAGTTCTACACAAGGCACAAATTTTTACCTTTCAAAAAGAAAGAAAAGAAAATCCTCAGCAAGAGAAGGCTTAACAGAAGCATAATTCATGAGTTATAGCCTCTTCTTTCTATAAAACATCATTAACATCCACTTCTAAGCCTAGAAACCTAGAAATCTTACATGAGTATACTTGTACAATACATAAAGCATTTATGTACATAATGACATTCTATCTTTAGAGAAATTGATTTGGGTAGATTGTTTCATTATTGCCTTTTTACAGAGGATGAAACAGGTTTGGGGAGGTTGAGCAATTTGCTTAAAGTCATCCACCAGATAGGTGGCAGAGATGGAACTGATGTATGGATCTTCTGACTCTATTCATGGTTTTTTCTTCCACATCAACCTGCGTATGTCAAAGCCAGGCAGAGGCCAAGCAAAGTGCTGCTGCTGCTGAGAAGGCTGAGGCTAGTGGATCTCTAGAGCTTGGAAGTTCTGAGCTACAGTAGGACTAAAGCCCATAATCCAGTTTCTGTTCTAAGTCTGGCATTGATATGGTGCGCTCCGGGAATGAGGGGGCTACCAGTCTGCTTAATGAAGGGTAAACCATCTGAGGTTGAAAATAGAAATGGAGCTGGTCAAAGCTTCCATGTGGATCATAGGTGGGATAAGTCTGTTAGTGACCCCTACGCTTCTGGCCTGAGGAAGATAGGGAGACACAGTCTCAAAATAAAACAAATAAAACAAAGCCAAGAAGTGATTAGGTGATCACTTGGGGACATGTAGAAGGGATATTTGGTCAATTATGGATTGGCCTTAATCATGACTATCAAACTTAGGAACCAAATTAAAATATAATTGGGAAATACTTCACAAAACAGATAAAAATGTAATACAACATAGATAATGTTAATACGTATTTTATAGGGATCCCTTACTTTCTGAGTTTGACACCATTGGCTTAAATGATATGTGAAATCCCTTCCAGCTCTAAGGTGGTGATTCTATGATGTGCCATAGATGGTGTTGGCCAGGCAGCTCTAACATTTAAACTCACCATATGACAGACCCTTTCTATATGCAGTTTCTATGTTTTGTCAATCAATCAAGCAGTAAACATTAAGTGCCTACTATGTGGCAGGTACTATGGTAGTCATTTGGATCTGTGTTATGTTAGAATACACATGGTAAGGGGACAGCTAGGTGGCACAGTGGATAAAGCACTGGACCAGGATTCAGAAGGACCTGAGTTCAAATCCTGCCTCAGACACTTGACACTTACTAGCTGTGTGACCCTGGGCAATTCACTTAACCCCTACTGCCCCACAAAAACAAACGAAACACACAACCCCCACACACACACACACACACAGAATACACATGGTAATAAGCAATATTATAATAAGGTCCTATACTTGTAAAATATCTGGAGTAAATAAGTCTTCCTTGTTTTCCCCCTTTGGTGCTCTTCCTTACTCTTTGTTTTACCTTCTGCTTGATTCCAGGCCATGACTCACTTAGTACTTGTGGTATGCCAGTCCCCTCCTCCTCTCCTTTTCCATTCACTCAGACCTATCACAGTTCTAGGAGGGTCTCCGTTGTCGTCTTCTTTATCGTTTGATCTGGGTGTATCAGGAAGACTAGCACTGCTATGTGAGGGCTTGCTGATCCCTTTTCAGGGCTGCTCACCTACCCTTGGTGTCCACCTCCACCCAACTCTCACCTGTGGCTCTAAGAAACTAGGAGGCACAGCAACCACACCCTAGTAAACTGTCTTGGCAAATGGACTAAAGCAGGTTGAGAGTAACGGACAGACGTCAAACCCATCAGTGAGCCAGGGGATGTCTATCCTAAGCATTCGAAGACTTTCCCCAGTGGAGTAGGTGGATGAGAATTTGTTCCAACAACCAAGAAGGTGGCTGAAGCCTGTGATGTGGAGCACATAGAGCTTGGTCAGATGTTAAAGATACCAAGGTCTTCCACTGCATCCCACGCCATCACCAGTTACCTTTGCTTTTGTCTTGTCACTGGAATTGGATGGCTCAGGAAGATAGAGTGAGGTTGATTACTTTGTGCAGTTCTGCCTCACTTAAAATCCAATTCATGCCCAAGTCAAGTGATCACCAAGATGTCATTGGAGCTCTTCAAAAACAAAGGCAGAGCAACAACAATTTGCTCCACTTCCTGTCCCTTCTACCCCTTCCCTATTCTTTATTTCACTCTGAGTCCTGCTCTAATTATCCTAACTCTGTTGCTTCACCCCCTGACATTTCATCCTTTTCCCCCTCTCTGGTCCACCTCTTATACCCTCTTTGATCTATTATGTCAATTTGTGCCTTTCACCACTGGGCTGGGGGGTTATTGTTATAATGACAAGAATAATAAATAACATTTATATAGCACCTTAAGGTTTACCAAGCACTTAGATATGCTATCTCATTTGATCCTCACAACAACCCTGTGAGATAAGTGCTATTATTATTCCCTTTTTACATATAGAGAAACTGAGGCTGAGGTTAAGCAATTAGCACAGGATTATACACCTACTAACTAAAGTAGGACTGACTCTAATTCTTTTGCTCTATCCACTCTCCCACCTAGCAGCCTTACATTTCCATAGTGTCTCCATCATGCCTCTAAGAGAAGTTGCCATGGTGTAGTGGAAAGAGACCTGAAAATGGAGTTTCAAGGTCTGAATTTAAAACTGCCTCAATCAGTCTCTCCTCCCATAATTATTGTGTGACTTTGGACAAGTTACTTAATCGCTCAGAGGTCACTTTTTTCATCTATATGTGATGTTTAAAATCTAAATTGTGGTCGCCTTAAATTAGAAGCTTCAGCACCAGTCTTTGGGCATTAAACATTGATTAAAGCATACAGGTATTCACAAGGAGTCCCTTGGCTGTGGTTTCAGAAAGTTAAGAAAAAGCCTTTCTAGCCCAGGGTTCCAGCCTGGTCTGGGTTCTTCCTCAAGTCCTCCTCCATGAGCCTGCTTTAATCAGGAACCCTTCAGCAAGCTGATTGTGGAAGCTTTTTATAGGTCCTTACACACTGCTTCAAGCTGATTGGTTGGCTTCATCCAAATCCATTGGTTTTGAAGGTACTCTCAAGTTGAGTTCACAGTCTAGCTTCTGAGAATAATACCTTCTTAAGGGCTAGCCAGGTGTGATTACAATCCAGTTAAGTTGAAGTAGGCTAATCAGCAGTCAATCACTCTCACTTGATTCAATCAGTCTAGATTAATCTTCAGGTGGGTCTTTGAGTATCTGCTAAATCCCATTATTTCATCACATGTAAAAGAGAGCTAATGAGATCTCAAAGGTTTTATATGAGGAAAATATGTGGTAAATTTCAAACACTGTGTATATATATGCCTGACATGCATACCTTCAATACATTGTGCCTTGGTCCTATGTATTTTCTGAATGTGTACCTTTCTCTATTGTGGAAAGATAGTCAGTGGAAGAAATATATAGGTGGAACCTTTTTTTTTACTTAATTTTTACTTTACTTTTTACTTTTTTATTTTACTTTTGTTACTTAATTTGTTGTGCTATTTGTTTAAATTTAATTAAATAGTGGATTGCTTTTTTTTCAACTGATATATTCTATGATTCCCTGGTAAAAATAAATACATCAATAAGAGCTAGTTATTGCTTTGAGTAGATGTTTTACTTATAAAGAATCTCAGATCTGGGATAGGTTTCTGGTGAGGAGTGTCCAAGTACTTCCTGAATATACAAGACAAGTAGTCATCCAGCTTTTTATTGAAAACATTCAGCAGAAGGGAATCCACTATCTTCTGAGGTACTTCCTCCTATTTTTAGATAGCCCTGATTATTATATAACCAGTAGGTGGCACTATGAGGCAAGGTTTGGCTATTCAAGAGTTTTACTTCCCATTGTAGGTATGTGGAAAGGGCTAATTCTTCAAAGACTGCAAAAATTTATGTTCCTACTTGTGGCCCAGGAGGTGTGACTGTCTCTTGGTCTATACCTCTTCTCTGCCCTTTGCCTCAGAGACTGAAACTTCACTGAGATGCTAGTGCTCTAAGGCATTTGACTCTGGCTCTGACTCCATTAGTGTAGGGTAGAGAGTCCCACGTTAGGTAACTTCATCACATATTTAAAATCTTATAAGAATTGTTTACAAAATTATTGATATTCTTTCTACCTTGCTTAGAACCTCCCAATTCTTTCTCTAACTTTTCTACTTATAGAAAATTCAAATGTTTTAGAAAGAGGTTCCCTGCTCATCATTTCTTGCACAATTTCTCAATTTGTTTTTTCCCCTAATTGTTGATTTTGTCTCCTATAAAACATATGAAGCAATGATCAGTCATAAGTTATCTGTGAATCAAATCAGTTAATTATTTGCATGCAGAAGGTAGTAAAATGGAAGATGTCAGTGCCTAGCATAGTATATACAGGACTGATTTGGTAGAATAAGAATCCTCCAGATACAGTTTTACCAGGGCAGAGTATAGGGAAACAATCACCTCCATATTTCCATATTTTATACCTTTCTTAAGGCACTAGAAATTAATGCTCAGATGTTATCTTCAATGTTCCAGATATGGCCAAGGAGAGGGAAATCATAACCTGCATAGTCCTAGACATGATACATCTTTTAAGGCAATATAAGATGGTGCTCAGACATCATATTCTTTTAACTAGCTATTCAGTAATCCTTTTTCAAGTTGTCATGTTGCTAAAGTAAACACCCTTCACTGAGCCTTCTATAATTTTTCCTTTCTTGATTTATCACTCTGACCTGCCTTACTTTGCTCTCTTGTCTGATGAAACAAACAAACCCACAGGCAGTGTGTTACAGACAATTAAAAAACAACAAAACAAAACCCCAGCTGCTGTAGCTTAGATCCAATAATGCCTGGGGAAAATAAGCAGTTTCAAAAATATTTTCATTCCCTTTACTCTCTCTAATCTTACTCCATTGTTTTCATTGATCCCCAGTGACCAAATCCAGTGGCCTCTTCTCAGTCATCCTCCTCCTTGACATTCCTGGAGCATTTGCCACTCTTAACTGTTCCCTCCCTTTTTATAGTCTTCTTCCTTTTCTTCCATGATGCTCTCTTCCCTCCTAGTTTTTTATGCCTCTCTGACTATTTCTTCATCTCCTTTTATATGTTATCTTTTCCTGCTCCCTAAATCAGGGTATCTCCCAAGGTCTGAACTGGATTTTATTCTCTTTTTTTATATACCTTCTCTCTTGGCAAACTTAGTCACTTTTAGGGTTCCAACTATTACCTTAATCAAATAACTTCTGAAAAGAAGGAGAATTGTATGAAAAATGCATTCAGGGGCAGCTAGATGGCACAGTGGATAGAGCACTGGCTCTGGAGTCAGGAGTACCTGAGTTTAAATCCGGCCTCAGACACTTAACACTTACTAGCTGTGTGGCCCTGGGCAAGTCACTTAACCCCAATTGCCTCACTAAAAAAAAAAAAAATGCATTCAGAGGACTTGGGTTTGAATCCCAATTTTGCTGCTTCTTCCCTGTATGATTCTGGGCAGATCTTTTAACTTCACTGGCTTCAGTTTACTCATCTACAAAAAGGAAAGGTTAGAGTAGATATTGTCTAGGGTACTCTCCAGTTCTAAAGTTATAATCCTATTATTTATAAATCCAACTTTAACTTCTCCCCTGATCATTCTAGTCATACCAATTGCCTCCTAGACACCTCCACCTGGGTGTCCCATTAGCACCTAAAACCTAACATATTCAAAAGTAAAATCATCCCCTCCATCAAAACAAACAAACAAAACTATCCCACACTTACTTCTTCCAACTTCTGTTCTTTTGTTGATAGTGTTAATTATCTTCAAAGTCACCTAAACTCCTGGGGCAGCTAAATGGTGCAGTGGATAGAGCACCGGCCCTGGAGTCAGGAGTACCTGAGTTCAAATCTGGCCTCAGACACTTAACACTTACTAGCTGTGTGACCCTAGGCAAGTCACTTAACCCCAATTGCCTCACTAAAAAAAACAAAAAAAAAAACCAGTCACCTAAACTCCTAACTTCAGAGTTATCTTTCCATTCCTCTCCTCATTTCTAAGGACTATCTATCAATGCTTCTTCCACCGTACCTCTCAACTCCAGCTTCTCCTTTTCTTCTGCTTAAACTTTAGCTTTATGCCTTGACAAGCTTGTTGTGAAGATAAAACAAGATAATATATGTAAAACTAAGGGCTACCAAAACGTTTTTGTTGTTCAGTCATGTCTGACTTTTTGTGATCCCATTTGTGGTTTTCTTGGCAAAGATATTGGAGTAATTTGCTGTTTCCTTCTCCAGTTCATTTTATAGATGAGGAAACTGAGGCAAACAGGATAGAGTGACTTGCCCAGAGTCACATAGCTAGTATCTGAGGCTAGATTTGAACTCAGGTCTTCCTGACTCTAAACCTAGCACTTTATCCACTGCATGACTTAGCTTCTCCCATTCTGAGTCCAGAGGGACATAGTTAGTATGACTTTGCTAAATTTGAATAGTTCTTGAGTCTCCATCCAATTGCAAAACCCCAACTTTTTCTTGAACTTACTACATTTCACTGAGCCTTCCTTGTGTAGCCTTGGTATATCGGAGTCATTAGGAATGGAAAAAACATTTAACTGTGTTTTATTCTCACCACAGGGACAAAAAAAGTAACAAGAAGTACATTATAACATGTCTATGATTCAGGTCCATACTTGCAGTTTCTCTAAGACCCAGACAGACCCAAATGATTCATGGGATGCTCTGAACCCAGGAGCTCTAGGAAATGTGTACTTTTGTTTGTTTAAACATAGTAGTACTAGACTCAGTGCCCCATTCACAACATGGTCATGGACTTGGGATCTAGTACTTTTTCATTTGGCATTATGTTGCTGGCAGGAGCCCATGACTGTATCCTACCATGCCTAGCTCATGACTCCTGGACTGGCAGAGTAGACTCCATTACAGTTTCCTCTAGCATTTCTCTGACCTTGAGACCTTATTACCAGTTTCCAATAGTGAAAAGCTACGTCCAATTCCCTCTTAGGCTTTTCTTTTTTTTCTTCTTCTTCTTTTTCTTTTGTAGGGCAATGAGAGTTAAGTGACTTGCCCAGCTACTAAGTGTCACGTGTCTGAGGTCTGATTTGAACTCAGGTCCTCCTGAATCTAGGGCTGGTGCTTTATCCACTGTGCCACCTAGCTGCCCTAGGATTTTCTTATCAACAGTTAAGCTTGGCTATTCCCTCCTTCCCCATTTCCATCATGGGATGGATGCAAAATAAAGGCATTAAGTACATCAGGGTAATAAGAGTTCCTTCTTTTTTTTGTTCCAAAACAGAGCTAAGTTTACCTGAAACTGCTGATTAAAGGGCTCACCTGTATTAGACATCACTAGCATTTGGGGATTTCTTTTTTCTTTCCTACAGAAAAGCAAAAGAAACAAATAAATAAAACTCCATCCACATAGGAGGCCAGAATAAAGGGAAATTTGTCTTTTTCTTTTTTTTTTTTAGTGAGGCAATTAGGGTTAAGTGACTTGCCCAGGGTCACACAGCTAGTAAGTGTTAAGTGTCTGAGGTCAGATTTGAACTCAGGAACTCCTGAATCCTGCTTTATCCACTGCGCCACCTAGCTGCCCCAAGGGAAAATTTTCTTACTGCACTATTCAGTGTGATTTAAAAAAAAAAAATAATAGAATCTTTTGTTTTACCTGATGCCAGATACAAAGAAATGGGTCTTTCTTCAAAGGAGATACAAGAAAATGAGGATGAAATATCAGAAGATGAAAGAAATGGTAATGGAGAAAAGGTTATGTTCTCTCAGAAGAAAAGTAAAAAGTCTGTGACTACTCCAGAAAATAAGATACCACCAGTCACAAAGGCTATCATAGCCACACTTGCCAAGACAGCACTTGCAACACCTTGGCAAGATGGCAGTAGATTCTCCTGTCAAGAAAGTGGTTACCCTAGTCAAAGCAGTTAGCATGCCAGAAAAGAAAGGAGCCAACCTAAATAAAGCAGCAATCCCATCGTAAGGAAAAAAAAAAATGAAAAAAAGTTCTAAGAAAGAGCACAATGAACATGAGCAAGAGGAAAGATTGGGAAGGTGAAGAATTTGAGCTGCCCAGAAAAATTTAAAAAAGGCAGAAACTCCAGTGAAATAAAACTCTGAGGGGGCAGCTAGATGGCACAGTGGATAAAGCACTGGCCTTGGATTCAGGAGGACCTGAGTTCAAATCCAGCCTCAGATACTTGACATTTACTAGCTGTGTGACCCTGGGAAAGTCACTTAACCCTCATTGCCCTGCAAAAAAAAAAAAAAAAAGAAAAAAAAGAGAGGAAAAAGGAAATGGGCAAACAGTAAGCTCCTGAAGCTAAAAAACTGAAATTAGAAATTGAACCTATAGCTTTTATCTTTTCACTGGAAACTTACACTTCAATAAAAGCTCTTTTGAAGTAAGAACTAGTATCTCTGACTTTTTTGGGGAAAATGATCTTACAGTTGTGAATGTCCAAATTGGTTCTACGAGAAAACTTGGTTATATAGAATCTGAATCTGCTGAAATACTAGAAAAAGCTCTGGAACTTAGTCACTCCCATGTCCTTGTCTCTGAAATTAAACTGGGGAAAAGGTAAAGAGAAGAAGAAAAGTATAAAAGATCAAAATGCAAGGACTTTCTTCATCTAGAACTGACCTTAAAATTACTCAGGAAAAACTAAAAAGTACTTGAAGATGCCCTTGAAGTTAGATTAGTCCTTACAAAGAATGAGATATTCCAAAGAATGGGATACCCCCAAAAATTGCCTCCATGGAATTTTAGACAGCACCAGAAATTGACAAGGTCTTGGAAGAGAAACCAGGCTGGGCTGTTATTCTGGATGCCAGAGAAGAAAAAAAAAAAAACAAAGGACAAGATAATTCAAGAGGAGACTCAAAGACAATTTCACTGAATGACCTCCTCACCTATGGTGCCACTGAAATAAGTCTGAAAGGAAGTGTTTGAGAAGGCAGCATCTAGGTCCATTTCCTACAACTGAGGCACACCTAAAGGGTACGTAGGCATTCATTGAATGCTCCTTTTCTGAAGATACAAAACAAATCTAAATATTTGTATCCAAATGGAAATTGAGGGTAGGATAATTAGGTTGGAGTTAAAAGTAATTACAAGTTAGGAAATAACAATTCCTGGATACAGTCATACAAACATTATTAAAGACTTGTCAGCACAGAAGAAACATTGAGTCATATTTTTTATGGCTTTGTGGGTGCAAGGATGGTCACAGACAGGGAAATTGGGTCATCAAAAGGGTTTGATTTTGTGGACTTTGTCATGAAAGATGCTAATGCCAAGGAAAATGGGGAGATTGATGGAAACAAAACAATTGGACTGGGCCCAGGGAGATCAGAAGGTGGCTTTAGAGTCTGTGATGGTAGTAAAGAAGGATTCAACGATGGAAGAGGTGGAAGAGGAGATGGAGGAGGCCATGGGACATAGGTGCCAAGGAAACTGTGGAGGTTGGAATGGTTTCTGAGGGGGCAGAGGAGGAGCAAGAGACCACAAGCCACAGGGAAAGAATTGAACTTTGAATAGTTTCTTTACCCTATTCCCCTTTCCCCTGCTATTTGAAAGGACTCTGGACTCTCCGGGGTTTTATCCTCACATCTAATCATTGACAGAGCCTTCTGAGGCCATTCCAAGACAGCATGCAGGCCAGATGTTTTCTTGGAAAAACCCATATGACATCAAGGGAGAGGACATATGAATTTGAATTGGATGGATATTCTATATAAAATTTTTGAAGAGATGGATATGGGAGTTAACCTTTTTGTGTATGAGTTGTCTTCAAGTTTATAATATTTTGCTCAATGTACACAGTTATTTTTTTCTACAGATATGTAGAGTAGTTTTTTTTTTCCTGTTTTTTTTTTCTATAAAGGAAAAATAAGGCAGATGCATTATCCTGTTTTTGTTTGCTCCAGCAGCCTGTCTTAGGACAACTTAAAGAGGCCTATACTGAAGGGAAATGATGTATTATGGGCTGTTTTTTTCTTGGCATGCATTTCACTCTGAAGTTCCTGGATTGCTACTAGCAAGCAAACTGGGCAAACTACATTACCTCTCTAGAGGCTTTTTTTCATCTGTGAAACAAGAAGTTTGGACTAGATTGTTTCAAAGGTTCCTTGTTTGTTTGGTTTTGATTCTGTGACAGACACTGGATCTGTAACTTTATTAATATAGGGAACTGTTTGAAGAAGAAACTCACTCTTTCTATCAATTCAGGTTAGCATTTCCTTTGTAACTTATAGACAAAGAGGTTAAATGATTTGCCCATTGTGATACATACTGTGCATGTCAGAGGCAAGACTTGGTCTATCCACTATGCTGTGCTCCTCCACAATTTCTGTGATAGTGCAAAACAAATGAGTAATAATGAAAGGGGATGGGAAGAAATGGTCTTGAAACCAAATATCACCTAGTTCCTAATTTAGCCTAAACTTGTCTGAGTACTTTGCCTAGTATGTGAGAAAAGATTGTGAACACTATGGAGGGAAAAGAGGAAAGGGAAAGAAAATAAGAACAGTTGCAAAGGGAAAGAAGATTTAAGAAAGAGGAAAAAGGAGAGAAAGGAGAGAGTAAAACAAAAAAGAGGGAATAGTAATATAAGGAGAAGAGAAACTAAGGTAGGAAAGACAGAGGAGAGGAAGTAAGAGAGCCATGAAACGGAAGCAAAGAGGAAAGAAAAAAAATTCAGGACAACTAGCCAATCTACACAAAAGTCTGATTTACACAACCATTGTCCCCCACCTTTGAAAAGAAGTAAAAAGAGGTATGACATACCTTCTTTGAGTCTATTTGGTCATTATAATTTAGCAGCATTAAGTTTTGATTGCTCTGTTGTTATTGTTCTTTCCATACATATTGTTACAATCATTAGGTATATAGTTTTCTAGGTTCTGCTTACTTCTCTGTGCATCAGTTCAAACTATTTCTTTTTATGTTTCTCTACATTCATCATTTCTTAAAGCACAGGAATATATCATTATATTCACATAAAATTTGTTTAACCCTTTCCCAATCATAGTATCATAAATTTAGAGCTGGAAGGAAACTTAGAGGTTATTGAGTCCAACACCCCCTCATTTTTTCCACCCCCCTCATTTTACAAATGAAGAAACCAATGCAGAAAGATATTGTGATTCACTTACAGTCATACTGCTAGTAAATGGCTTAGTCAGGATTTGAATTCAGGTCTTCCTGCCTCCACAACCAGTATCCTATCCATTATACCATGTCACATCTCAATTCTCAATCAATAGGCATCTGATTTTTCTAGTTCTTTGCTTCCACAAAAAAGTGCTGCTTTAGATATTTGAGTGAATATGAGACTTTTCTTTTTGTCAATTACTTTTTCAGGATATATATACCTAGCTGTGGAATCTCTGGGACAAAAAGAATGGACATTTTACTCACTGTACAAAGAAGTTTTGCTGGTACCTTCCTACCTTCTTGGACAGGCACACTTATTCTGCTTTAAGAAGACTAAAGAAACTAATGCTTTTTTTCTTAGCAACAAGAAAGACAATTGTATTTTCTGTTGAGATATTTCCAAGAAGATTGAGAAAATGGAGAACTAATGGTCCTTTGAGACCAAGAGCATAGAGATAGATATAATCATTCTACAAATTCCTTATAGAAATTCCCTTGGAGGGAATCCATTGTGCTCTGATTTTGAATATCAGTTATTTAGAGTAAGCTTCCAATTGAGCATACTTAATGCAATCTAATCTTCTAACATTTCTAGATTTATTATTAATCATTAAGTAATCCTGATAGAGCTTCAATAGCCTGTTAAGTCTTCAATTGAGGTTTGCTGTGGGCATGTGATTTTCTCCCCTGGGGAGGACTAAAGAAGGAATAGAACTGATCTTAGAAAATAAAATAGATTATTCCAATTGCATAAAATTGAAAGACTTTAGCATAACAATGCAGTTAAAATTACATGGTGAATAATGGGGGGGGGACATCTTTGCATCAAATTTCCATGAAGGATCAACCAATTAATAAGCATTTATTAAACTCCCACTGTATGCCAAGCCCTATACTTGGCACTGAAGATACAAAGGCAAAAATTGAAATAGATCCCTTCCCTCAGGAAGCTTACATTCTAATATTCGATAAAAATTTATTATCTAAGCTATATAGTAGATTGACATGAATATATAAGGACAAGAGTCATTCTCCTACGAATAAATGATGAAAGAATATGAACAGACAGTTCTCAAATGAAGAAATGAGGACTTTTAACAATCATATGAAAACATTCTTCAGATCACTAATACATAAATGCAACTAAAATGTCTGAACTTATATCTAATATCCATTATATTGCTAAAAATGAAAAAGGAGGAAAATGGCAGTTCTTGGAGGGACCATGGGAGAACAGGTATACTAAAACACTGGTAGTGAACTTGTGAATTGCTCTACCTACTCTGAAAATAATTTGAAAGTATACCCAAAATGTCACTTAACTGTATATACCTTTTAGCCCAGCAACACCATACTGACCTATGTCCTAAAGAGGTTTTTTTTTTAATGTACACATACAAAAATGTTTACAATATTTATATTATATTACAAAAATATTTATAATCAAACTTTTTGTTGTAGCAATACACTTTGAGACATTATGAGTGCCCATTAATTGGGGAATGGCTGAACAAATTATAGCATATGAGTATAATAGAATATTATTGTGTCATAAGAAATGATGAAGTTATATTCAGAGAAATTTGGACAGATTTGTATATATTGATGTGAATTTAAATGAGCAGAATCAGGAGAATGTAAATTATGGATAGAGGGAAAGGAAAGAGCATTTATTAAGCACCTACTATGTGCCAGGCACGGCTCTAAAGTTGACATGGTGGTAGAAGATGCAAAGGAAAACAACTATTGAGATACTTCAGGACTATGATCAAAGCAGTAACCACTCTTGACTTCAAAAGACCAGTGGTTGTAAACCATAGTTACCACTTCTTGGAAGAGAAGTAATAGAGGTACAGAATGAGACATGTAATGTAAATTCAGGGATGACCAATATATGATTTATTCAGTTTTATTATACTTATTTGTTTTTAAGAAAAGAGGGTTTCTATCAATGGAAAGTAATAGAAATGGACTTTCTTTTAGCAAGATAAAAGAGCCTCAATTAAAATTTTTTTAAATTATAGAATTTGGAAAAAAATTTTTTTTAAATTCTAGAACTTGAGAGCTGGAAGGGGCCTTAGTAGACATCTAGTCCAACCCATACATCAAAAGAATCTACACCATAACATAACAATGAAGTGTTCAGCCAACCGCCACTTGAAGGAAGACCTTCAGGAAGGGAGAGCCCAACACTTCTCAGCAGCCTGTTCTAAATTCAGACAGTGCCTATTGTTGAGTTTTTCCTCATGTTGAGCCTTGATTGGCCTTTTTCACAACTTTCACCCATTGTTCTATGAGGCCCTCTGGGGCCAAACAGAAGTTCAATCCATCTTCACATGACTAGCTTCAACTACTTGAATATAACTAACATGTCTTCCATGAGCCTTCTTTTCTCAAGGCTAAACATCTCTAGTTCCTTAAACTAACCCTCATGTATCTCATGAATCTCATGAAGTACTCCAGGTCCTTCATCATCCTCCTCTGGACATTCTTCTTTTTGTCAATGTGCCTACTACAGTGATTGGCATACAGTATGCATTTAATAAATGCTTACTAGGGGCAGCTAGGTGGCACAGTGGATAGATCACGGGCCCTGGAGTCAAGAGGACCTGAGTTCAAATCTGGCCTCAGACACTTGACACTTACTAGCTGTGTGACCCTGGGCAAATCACTTAACCCTCATTGCCCTGCCCACCCCCCAAAAAGTGGTCATCTTTTTTAAAGCAACCCAAAGTCTAGTTAACTTTTTTGGAGGGCTGCCACATCATGTTCATTACTCCTATTGAGCTTTAAGTGCATTAAAACTCCAAGACTGTTCTGAATGATTGCTGCCTATCCAAGCCTCCCCCACATCATATCCTCATAAAATTGGCTTTTTTCTATTCATGCAAAAGGCTTTCTGTATATCCTTATTGAATTTCATCTTGTTAATTGTCTGTTTGTTTTGGGGGGGCAATGAGGGTTAAGTGACTTGCCCAGGGTCACACAGCTAGTAAGTGTCAGGTGTCTGAAGCTGGATTTGAACTCAGGTCCTCCTAAATCCAGGGCCGGTGCCTTATCCACTTCATGTAGCTGCCCCATCTTGTTAACTTTAGCCCAATGTTCTAGCCTGTCATAATCTTTTTGGACCCTGATTGGCATCCAGTATGTTACCTATCCCATGCAGATTCCTATCACCTGCTAATTTGATGATTTTATTCAAGTTACTGATAAAAACGTTAAACAGTCCAGGGCCAAGCTCAGATTTCTGAGATTCTCTTCTGAAGACTTCACACTGCGCTGATTTTGAATTATAACAATGACTCTTTTAATCTGACCATCCGACCAGCTCTGCATTCATATACTTATTTTATTGTTTAATCCATAGATCTCTATCTTCCCAGCAAGAACAATATGGGATACTCTGTCAAACAACTTTACATTTCCCTTATATAATAGATTAGTAACTGTGACAAAAGGAAATGAGGATAATATGACTTGATTTGTTCCCTTTTTTTGGTGAGGCAATTGGGGTTAAATGACTTGCTCAGGGTCACACAGCTAGTAAATGTCAAATGTCTGAGGCTGGATTTGAACTCAGGTTCTCCTGAATCCAGGGCCAGCGCTTTATCCATTGTGCCATCTAGCTGTCCCTTGATTTGTTCTTCCTCTTGGACAATTCCTTAATCTGAAGTTTTGGTTTTGTTTTTTTTTTTTTACTGTTTTCTCTCACAACTAGCTAATATGGGAATTTTTCCATGACTACTCATGTATAGCTTATTTTGAATTGCTTGAGTTCTTGTGGGTGGGAGGTGGGAATGGAGGGGGGAAGAGAAGTAAGAACACAAAGTTTTTTAAAAATTGATGTTAAAATTTTGTTTTTACATATATTTTGGAAAATAAAATTCTATTCAAAAAAAAAAAGAAAGAAAAAGATATGCTGGGGGAGGAGGGCTTATAATTATATGTTCCATTTCCAGAAGCTTTCCAGCTACCTCTTTAATCTGTACTTGAATTTTCCCAGGTGTAAAAGATAAATACACTGGGAGCAGCTAGGTGGTGCAGTGGATAAAGCACCAACCCTGGATTCAGGAGTTCCTGAGTTCAAATCCAGCCTCAGACACTTGACATTTACTAGCTGTGTGACCCTGGGCAAGTCACTTAACCCCCATTACCCCACAAAAAAATAAATTAATTAATTTTAAAAAAATAAAATAAATACACTGGACCGTAGTTGACAAACTGTTTTCTTTCCTTTTACTTTTTGTTTTGTTTTGTTTAATAGAGATGTTTTCCCTTTTTCAATCTTGTGGCAACTCTACTGTTTTCCATGATTTTTTCAAATTTCCCTGATAGTGACTCAGCAAGCACATCTGTCAGCTTTTGTCAGAATCCAAGATATAATTCTTTTTGGTCAGGTGATGAGAATTCATCAAGAGCAGTTAAGTCCTTTCTTACTATCTCTTTATTTATCAGGTATCAGCTCTCTGCTAGTTGCTTTCATTCTGTCATTTCCAGCGTAAAGTCTATTCTTGGAAATAAAACACAGAAAAGAACTGAGCAGCCCAGTCTCCTCTCTGCTGTCAGTTATCATCATCCCATTCTCTCCAAGAAAAGGTTCTATTCCTTCTTCACTCCTCATTTTTCTCTCCAAATCTCACTGTCTCTGTCTCTGTCTTTTTTTCTCTCTTAGGCCCTGTTAGTCTCTGTGTCTGTCTGTGTCTGTCTCTTTGTCTCTCTCTTCTTTTTCTTATTGACTTGTGTGTAACAGCATTTTGGAACATGCCTAGTAACAGGCCTGGCCTTCAGGCAGTGGAACCAGAATACTTTATTACACTTACCTTTGTGGAAATTTTATCCTTCAAAAAGTGGAGAAACCTTGTCAAAGGGGAAATGGGAAATTCTATTCTCCTCTCTTCAGCCTCAGATCATTTTGATATTTTGACACTCTCTTTACAGGATTATGCTCATTAGGCAGAGCAGTGGATAGAGTGCAAGCCTAGAGTCAGAAAGCCTTTATCTTCCTGAGTTCAAATCTAACCTCAGACACTTTACTAGACCCTGGGCTCATCACTTAACCCTGTTTACCTCGATATCCTCATCTGTAAAAAAATAAACTGGAGAAGTAGATGGCAAACCACTCCAGTATCTTTGCCAAGAAAATCCCAAATGGAGTCATGAAGAGTCAGACACCACTGAAAAATGACTGAACAAGAGCCACACTTGTCTATTCATTCTCTGTAATTTGGTTTTGCTTTCATCTTCTAAACATTTATTTTTAAAATCTAAGTTGGTTGGTGAGTACCATGAGTATCAATCTCTTCAGATAACCCATTTTTCCTTCTTATTTAAATTTTTTACCCTTTTGTCATCAGAATTTCATTCTTGAGTATCTCTCATACTTCCTGGACTGACTTCTGAAAGCATTTTTTCCTATAGAATCCTACCTATTATTCATCTGAATCTACTGAAATCTGCTTTCCCAAAATCTAGGGTACATGTTAAACAATATCCAGATTTCCTTTCCTTCTTTATTTTTATTTTTGTTTTCAGTTCCAAATTCTCTACCTCCCTTCATTCCCATTCCCTATTTAATTGAGAAGACAAGAAGTATGATAACCACTATACATATGAAGTCATACAAAATATATTTCCACATGGATTCTGTTGGAAGAAAGAAAGAAAGAAAGAGAGAAAGAAAGAAAGAAAGAAAGAAAGAAAGAAAGAAAGAAAGAAAGAAAGAAAGAAAGAAAGAAAGAAAGAAAAAAGGAAGGAAGGAAGGAAGGAAGAAAGAAAGAAAAAAGAAAGAAAGAAAGAAAGGAAGGAAGGAAGGAAGGAAGAAAACATGCTTCAATTTGTACTCAAAATCTATCAGTTTTCTACAAAGGTGAATAGAAATTTTCAGCATGAGTCCTTTAGAATTGTCATGGATCATTTTATTGATCTGAGTTGCTAAGAATATCACAGTTGATTATAATTACAATATTTCTATTACTGTGTACATTGTTCTCCTGTTCTGCTGAGAGGTCACCTAGCTGCCCACCCACCCCCAATGATTATTTCTTAATAATTTAACAACCACCACTAACATTCCTTTCTTTTATCTCAACAAGTCCTCAATCACAGGGGCAGACATATCCACTTCTTCAGTTTAGAACTAATTTGTTAGTTTCAGCAATTTGCCCCACCCTTCAATCCACTTTATCAATTTGCTTAACTCTCTAAGTGTTCCATTTACCTTTTCCTACTCACTTTATCTTGTCTTGCCAACTACTCACTCCTTACCTTTTTAGAGACTAGTCTTCCTTTATCCTTTTATATCCTCCATAATTTTCCTTGATCCTGCTTATCTTAGGGAGGTAGAATCTGAACAAGGATCTGGGCTTAGAAGTTACTCTTCAAATTTTCCTCAATATATCCCAAATGTTGCTAAATTTCTTCTCCCCAAATTCAACCTCTGACCTGCTGCACAAAAACATCCCCTCCAAATCACCTGTATGATTAAAATATATTTTTGTCTCAATGCCTCTCTTTTCCTGCTCCTTCTTCCACAGAAGCTGGAAGAAAACAAAAAGAATCTTGTAATGGTACACAAACAGAGTAATTCTATTACTACCCTATGAAAATTAATATACATGTAACCTGATCCCCAAAGTCCATTGGTATTGAATTCTCTCTTCATTGGTGAATTCCTTGAGCCTGAATTAGGGACAGGCCAGAATTGACAGGAAAGAGGGAGAAAAGAGAGATCCAAACTCTTCAATCTCTTTAGACTCTTCTAAATCCAGCAGTTTTCCTGGCTTCCAGCTTTGGGAGAGAAGATGGACAATGTCAACCCCTCTTCAAGTTGCTGAAGGAAGAGAAAGACTCTGGGAAGAAGATGAGATTTGTTCTCTCTCTCTCTCTCTCTCTCTCTCTCTCTCTCTCTCTCTCTCTCTCTCTCTCTCTCTCTCTCTCTCTCTCTCTCTCTCCACCCTACCCACCTTCCTTGACCCCTACCCTCTCTTGAGCTGAGAAATCTTTTGGTTAAGTTGAGACATCTCACTCCCAATGGGAGAGGTCCTTCAATCTGAATTGTCCAGTGTGTATTTTCCTCTGATTTCTGCTCTGCTATCAACTTGGATAAATAGATTTCTTTGTTATTTACTGTGTGTAATCATTGTGAAACTGATAATTGGTGGGAAATAATTCAAGCCTCGGAAATAAAACTTGAGGTCCCTCCTTGACATTAAGAAATAGTAATCAAGAATTTAGCTTGAACCGGAAAACTACATCCCCTCGATTAATAATATTTAAGGGATCAGATAGATATAATACTAGACTTTATTTGAGGAGAGCAGAGTGGTGGCCATCTTTTATCTCCAACCCCAATCTTCCCCCTCCTTATAGGAATCAAAGTTTTCTTTGGAAAAGGATGGGGGAAGAGGATGCTCAAGATGCATCCTTGATACCTCTTATTGCATGTGGGGACACCTGTTTATCATATACATTTAAAAAACAGCTGATAGTAGCTCAAAGTTTTGCATACAAGCCTCTTTTTTGTTTTTCTAGATGCTTTTTGCTTCGTTATGACTTGTCATAATTGACAAAAATAAATAGAAGTAAAAAATATTTGTGTAAGAGAGTAATTGCTCAGACAAGGGCCTCAGAACATTCCTAGCTCTTTTAGAAGTCACTGTCTCTCTCCATAGAAACACTCTAACTACCTGTAGTTTTTACTTCCATTTTGACATGTTCACGTCCCCATAATCTCTATATGAAATTATCCTATTATTACACATTTCAACAAGGGTTTGGAGCGTGTGTGCCTGTATATGTATGTAGGTATTTATGTTTAATCTGCAGTTTCATTTCATAGAAGAGTTGTCACTGAGCTTTCAGTAGTTTTTTGTTTGTTTGGTTGGTTGGTTTTTTTTAGGGAGGCAATTGGGGTTAAGTGACTTGCCCAGGGTCACACAGCCAGTAAGTGTTAAGTGTCTGAGGCCAGATTTGAACTCAGGTACTCCTGACTCCAGGGCTGGTGCTCTATCCACTGCGCCACCTAGCTGCCCCCGCTTTCAGTAGTTTTAAAGAGTCTAGAGGTAAAGTGGCATTTCGTGTGTCTGATTTTGGAGAGGTATAGAACCTTCAGGGCTTTGTGTTTTACCTAGGAAACAAGGAAGTAAAAGTGATAGCCTAGGGGGCGGCTAGGTGGTGCAGTGGATAAAGCACCGGTCCTGGATTCAGGAGTACCTGAGTTCAAATCTGGCCTCAGACACTTGACACTTACTAGCTGTGTGACTCTGGGCAAGTCACTTAACCCCCACTGCCCCGCAAAAAAAAAAAAAAAAAAAAAGTGATAGCCTATTACCAGTCCCCAGGACACACTTTAGTCCTTTGGGTTTCTGCTTAATGTCCATTTGTAAATCTGCACCATGTTAGAAATAATTTAGCATTTTCTCTTTCATCAAAATCCAAAAGTTGTCTGAGTCTGAGGCCCTCTGATTTTCTGAAGCTTGAGATTTTTTTTTTTGTTCTGTCATTCAAATGAATGATAAAGGGAGAAAACATGAATTCACTTGAAAGTATTGCATTCTACTTTATTATTATTATTATATTTTGCTTTGGTTTCCTTACTTAATTACCTCAAAGTTAACAAGATTTCAGAGTCTTTGAGTTTTACCCTACATTTGCAGTAGAATTTGTGGTCAACAATCCTCACATGTAGCATGGGTAGGTGATCACACCTCTCTCTCCTGGCATTAGGTCATTTTCCTTCTTCATTATAATCATTCTGACTCCTAAGTTAATCCAGGCAAAGTTTATATATTTCTTTATTAATTATTAAAATTGCAACCTATATAATTAGTTAATAATCAAATATCTCTGTGCCCTGTTAGCATATTAAATATTACAAACTTAATAATCTGAAGAAACCTCTTTTCCAATAAGCAGTTGTTCATTTCTCTCACACACAAGTGTGCATGTATACGTATATGTATGTGTACATACATGCATGTATACAAATATACTCATGATTATAAACATCTGCACATGCATGTGTCATGTATTTATACACAATCCTAATCTCTTAGGTTTAAATAAATATCAAAGTTGCTAGTTTTGCAATTTATTAATAATAGAACAAATGATACCACAGAGACACAAGTCATTATTTATAGTGTTTTAACTGTGAAAAAAAATCACACTTAAATAACCTCTAACCATCACTATCAATGTAAATAACTGTTCTTCACTTCTGGAACAACCACCCACCATTCAGTTCACTCAGGATGCCAATTAGTTTCTTATCAAGAATCACTTCATCTTCTTTGCAAGATAAGGGTTAAAGCAGTTGTTGCCAGCAAAGAAGTCTTTTTATCTTTTTTCTCTCTTCTCAAAGTTTCTCTCAAATTCATTTCATTTCAAATCTTCATAGTCTCTTTAGAATGACAATTAAATTCTAACTATCTAAACCTAAGTTTAAGTACAGTATCTAAAACTTCTGTGGGAGAAGCTATTGAGGATGGTGTTACTGATGTTAAAAAAGTAGATAATATCTAATGTTTCATTAATCTCTAAAATTTGATGATCCTATACCTATGAATCTGCTTAATAATAATAGCTGACATATAGCATTTTAAAATTTATAAAGCATTCTGAATACTAATTTGATCTTCACAACTATTCCATTTTTGCAGATGACTAAACCAAGTTTCAGATTTACTCATTGCTGCTGTGATGTTTAAAATCTTAATTGTGGTCACCAAAATTTAAAAGGCTAGCTAGTAGGTGTAAGAGGAAGAATTTGGACCTAGATTTCTTCTGACATCAATTCAAGCACTCCTTCGTCTTACACTATGCATCATTTGAAGCTGAACAAAGTATATTCCCTTGTGTTATATTTAGGTACAACATAAAGAGTTGAAAGGAATCTTTGAACCTTTGAAATATTGAGTGCAATGTTATCATTTTACAGGTAAAGAAACTGAAGCCCAGTGAGGTTAAAAAAATTTGCCTGGTCACAATTAATTAGTGGCAGAACTAGGATCAAGCATTGATCCTAGAGAGACAACTGATCAACACTTTTTAGAAAGAGCCCCCATCCCTTTTAAACTAAGATAGTCAAGAGCATGCTGGTTTATCAATGAGCTCTCTGAAAAGGTACAACACACTTTAAAAAAAATATTTGGAATAAAACAAGCATTTCCATAACATAATATAATAAAAAGATGATTGTACGTGAAACTTAAAATCTACTCTGTACAACTTGCTATTTCTTTCAAATATACAACAAAATTATCATGTAAATTTCTTTTTTTTTCCTTCCCTCCCCGCCATTGGACACAAAAAGGTGTGTATATATACACACACATTCAGAGAGTAACAGAGAGATAGAGACAGAGACAGAAATGGAGGAATGTTTTTTTTTGTTTGTTTTTTTTTAGTGAGGCAATTGGGGTTAAGTGACTTGCCCAGGGTCACACAGCTAGTAAGTGTTAAGTGTCTGAGGCCGGATTTGAACTTAGGTACTCCTGACTCCAGGGCTGCTGCTCTATCCACTGAGCCACCTAGCTGCCCCGGGAGGAATGATTATTGATTACTAGTATATGGGGAACTTCACATCACCCTTTGTGTTACATGCTGTCAGCCAGACTCACTGTCCCCCTGAGGACCACACCCAGGTAATAGCCTGTCCTTGAACAGTCTGGGTAGAGTCTGAATTCTTTTGATTGATTACCATATACATACATGCATATATACATATGGTTCATATTGTGCTGAATCAAGTGATTCAGTCCTTCTGACCTGATGTAATCCACCTTTAATTAAATGAACCAATTAGATTTGATTAATTTATAATGTCCCAATTTGATTTGATTGATGTATAATGACTTGCCTCTTAACCAAAAGGAATAAAAAAAAACCTAGACAGGTAGCTATGTGCTCTCTTGGGACCATGAGAAGCTAAGAAGATGCTTGGTCAATCCCTTACCAGTAGAAATTGATAAATTGATAAATTGGTAATAAGCTTACCAAATACTTGTGTCTATAGTAATTAATGTAACCATCACTATATATCTATATACCTAAATAGTGATGGTTAGGGGCAGCTAGGTGGCACAGTGGATAGAGCACTGGCCCTGGAATCAGGAGTACCTGAGTTCAAATCCGGCCTCAGACACTTAACACTTACTAGCTGTGTGACCCTGGGCAAGTCACTTAACCCCAATTGCCTCACAAAAAACAAAAACAAAAAATAGTGATGGTTAAAAATAACTATATATAAGAAGTGTGTGTGTATAGAAACACACACACACACACACACACACACACACACACACATATATATATATATATGCCCTTCTATTTATCATTCCTTTTCTGGATGCAGATAGTCTTTCTTTATATGTCATTTATACTTAATTTGTATATTTATAATAGACAAAATAACTTTGCTCAAAGTCATTCTTAAAACAGTATTGCTGTTACTATATACAGTGTTCTCTTGGTTCTCTCATTTCACTCTTCATTATTTCATGCAAATCTGTACATGTTTTTCTAAAATCAGTGAGCTCATCATTTCTTATAGCACAGTAGTATTCCATCACAATCATATACCAGAACTTGTTCAGCCATTCCCAAACAGATCGGCATCCCTGCAATTTCTAGTTCTTTGCCACCACAAAGAGAGAAGCTGTAAACATTTTAGAACATATAGGTTCTTTTCCTTTTTCCTTAATCATCTTTGGAAATAGACCAAGCAGTGGTATTGCTAGGTCAAAGGGTATAGGTAGTTTAATAAATCTTTGGGCATAAGAGATATTGAAAGATTAAACTTTTAAGTTTAATCTGTATTATGAACATTATATCTATGCTCTCTTAAATCTACGCCATCAACAAGGCAATAAATCGAGTCCTGGTTTATAGTGCTTGCTGACTTCTGAACTGTAAATGCTCAGACTGAAAATTTCCAAGCCAACAGGAGCTCGTTCCAACCCGACCCCAACCCCCCCAGTGTTTATTCTTCCCTGATCCATCCAACTTCAACAAGGATGTTTCTATAGTATCTAAGCCCTGTGTTGTTTATCCCACCTCATCTCTTCACTCTCAGCTTAAGCATTTGTTCCTACTCCTGATCCCATTTTAAAGTTCTCATCTTAATTCATATTCAAGATGTCAAGTTTTACTTGACTTGGGAGAGCTGCCAAAGGTGAGAAGCTGGTAGAGAAGAGGTTAAAATGGTGAAGGTCATTCCACCTAGGGAAGGAGAAGAGGCTTGCTCTTTAGGCAGCCGAAACCATCTGGTAGGAAGAGAGTGCAGTGATGAACCTCACCTAAGGAACTTGGTTGTTTGTCTAAATCTCCACTGGGAGAGATCCCTGACCCTGGAATGTGCTATAACATTTTCAAATGTTATAAGAGAATAGGGATTTCAACATGTGTGATTGGGAAGCTGAGTACGGGCTTCCTTTTAGGCCTACTCTTTCCTTTGTGTGGGTGGCCAATGCTTCTCCGGCTCTATTTTCATTAGTATTGTCCTATGATAGACAAGTCCATGTTTGTCTCTGTTGTAACTTGAAGATAATTTTGATCCATGTAAGTGGTATCTTGTATAAAATTCCACATGGATACAGCCTGAGACACCCTCCTGGGCAGACCTGTGGCTTTCCTGTCATTCACATCAAACATCATTTAGAATCACAGTCAATCACGGCTAGACATTGACTAATCAGAATGGATGGTGGCCACTACCTGGTTGAGACAGATGACGAGCAGAGTCCTTTGATTTTTCAGTTTGGGGTCTATCTCTGGAGGAAAAATAATTTAAACACTGAGAACTACAAAATTTACTGAGAACTGATTCCCCACCCAGGCCCCTCTTTCCCAGGCTGGTGAATTGCCTGGGGCTGACTGTCTTTGTCATTTCCAGACTCTTGATGGACTTATGGACCTTCCCCCAAGCAACTTATCTCCCCCCCCCCCATGTTCCCCACCTTACTCCAGGGACTTTATGTTATTATGTAAAAAGGGTCCACCTGCATTAAGTAGTTTCTATACAGAGTCAGTAACACCTATACTTAAATTAGGAGCTGTTCTATTATTTCTTTTGTCAGAGGTTCATTTACATTAATTAGCTATATGTCACTCTGGAGCAATCTTTTTGTTCTGTTACCCCATTAAAACCCTGTCCTCTGTTCCCATCTTTGGGTATTCTTAGCTTCCGAGCTTTTTGATACCATGAGCTATAGTTCCTCTGCCCCGATTAAAGACCTTATTTCTCCTATATTGATTGTTTCCTTAATTTCCAGGTTAACAACACCAACTACTGTATTTGTTGTAATAACACCTAGTTCACACAAGGGATTTCCCTATAGAAAGGGGTAAGAAAGCAATGGGAATGTTTCATTGGAATCCAGGACTGGTAATGTGTGGGGAAAATGAACTGGGAAGCTTTCAACTAAAGAAATAAGAAGGTAGAATCATGGCATCATAAATTTTGAGCTGGAAAGGACCTTAGAGATGATTGAACCAAATGCCCCCATTGTATAGATGAGAAAATCAAGGCACAGAGAGTTTAAAGTGACTCAGTCACACAGCTAGAACGGGTCTGAAGCAGAATTGGAACCTAGTTCTTCCTGAATCCAAGTCCAGTGGCTGAATCATTAGAAGGGACTTCAGAAACTGAGGTCCATAGTGGACTCAGATTTTGAGATGTAAAGGACCTTAGAGGTCCCAATCCTCTCATTTTACTAGTGAGGAAACTGAGGCCCAAAAGGATTAAGTGACTTGTCCCAGGTCACAAAGGCGGTAAGTGGAAGAGTTGGAGTCTAAATTCCCTATTCCAGATACTGATCCTCCCCTTTCTGACTCAGTTTTTTTTTTTTTCAGGGCAATGAGAGTTAAGTGACTTGCCCAGAGTCACACAGCTAGTAATTGTCAAGTGTCTGAGGCTGGATTTGAACTCAGGTCCTCCTGAATTCAAGGCCAGTGCTTTATCCACTGCACCACCTAGCCTGCCCCCTCCCTACTCAGTTTCTTATTCAAGGCTATTCTTAATGTTCATTTTTAAATCATAAAAGTATTTTATTATTTTCCAGTTAGATGTAAAGATAGTTTTCAACATTTGTTTTCATAAGATTTTTAGTTCCAAATTTTTCTCCCCCTCCTCAAGACAGAAAGTAATCTGATATAGGCTATATATGTGCAATCACTTAATGTTCATTTTAATCTAATGCCCCTAGTATCAAAAATATTTCCCCTCAGGAGGAGGATGAACTCTGGAAGAGAGAATAGAATATATTCATTTACCCTGGAATAAAGGGATGGTCAATTCGACTCCTTTGCATTTGTGAGGGGGTGGCATGGGTCTCAAATATTTATCGGTGCCAAAAGCCTAGGGATGAGACAAAAGTGCATGAGGAGGGCCAACTTCCCAAATTCTAAGCATAGTTTTAGAGAGGTAGCATGAATTAGTGAATAGAGTTCTAGGCTTTGACTCAGGAAGACTTGGGTTTAGATCATGCCTCTGACATTTAACTAGCTTTGTGACCCTGAACAAATGACTCAACCTCTCGCAGCTTGGAGAAACTCCCTAAGATTTATCTAAGTTAAAGCTAAGTTGTAGAGTTGGAGGAGGGACTTCTCTCACCAACAAAATCATGGTGCTTTGGCCTATTGGTGTAGATATAGCTGTATCTCTGTGTCTATAATATTGACACTTCCAACCACATTATAAGTTATTCTCATCCAGAAACACACACTCCAGTCATCCCTGCAACTCTCTCCAGAATGTTGTTGAGTTGTTTTCAATTGTGTCTGACTCTCTGTGACCTCATCTGGGGTTTTCTTGGCAAAAATACTGGAATGGTTTGCTTTATTTCTTCTTCGTATCACTTTACAGATGAAGAAACTGAGGCAAACAGGGTTAAGTGACTTGCCCAGAGTCACACAGCTAGCAAGTGTCTGAGGTCAGATTTGAATTCAAGAAGATGAGTCTTCCTGATTCCAGGTCCAGCATACTATGCACTGTGGTGCCACCTAGCTACCCTCTCCAGAATAGCCATAATCATTACCATACACTTCACAAAAAATGACAAAAGCAGAGGGAGGAAACCCAGGACATGGCAATGCCTGTATGTCTACATCTAGAATACTAGAAGATGTATTTCTCATTGGACTAAAGGGTTCTGATTCTCTGATAAGGAAAGAGGGATGCAGGCCAACTTTGGCATGAAACCATCTTTCTCTCCAAGAAGTCATTATGTCTTCCAGATATCCATTCTGTTCTCCTTTCCTTCCATTATCATTCAAACCATAAACACCAGCTCAGGAAATACTCTGGTTCCCTGGGACCTCACTGGCAACATTACTTGACAGCTGCAAAAATAAAGTTCTCAGTCTTAGGGTCATTTGGACTCCTCCTATTCCACAAGAGGCAGTGGTGGGTGGCTACTGGAGTCCATATCCCCCTTAGCAGGACCCAGCTATACCCTGGTTGCTGTCAAGTAATGAAATACCCATAACAACCCAACATCTGCTTAAGGATAAGAACCACCCCCACACAAATTCTCAGGAAAAGATAGCACCCCAAACAAGCAAAGGACTCTCAGAAACAGGAGAGGAAAGAGACTGTCAGAATTTGTTTCTGGATCAGAAAAGGAATGAGAGGTGTTTCTGTGTGTGTGAACCCCATAATCTCCCCCAAAGCTTTTCAAATGCAAGCCACAATAGAACCCTGTTATAAACACCCATGTATTATTACACACACACACACACATATATATGTATGTATGTATGTATGTATGTATGTATTTTTAAAAGTTAGCAGAGGAGGAACCCCTGTGGAAGAGATAACTATCCTCTGCCCAATCCAAGCTGGCACTAGTCTCTGTTACTCCAGTCCATTATGGATCCAAAAGACATGGAATGTCCTGGAGACATAGGCATCCTACCTGGCTCCTTGTGAATGTCACTTAATTGGCCTAAGGTCAAAGGAGAATGAATACCGTGCTGTATGAAAACAGTTGAAGGGAGGAACCAATGATACTAAACCTGAAAAAGAGAGGGCAGCTCTCTTCTGGGTACATCTTACATAAATGTAGCTTCTTATAATTACAAAATCATTTCATATATATTATTTCATCTTGACCTTCCCAACAACCCTGGAAGGCAGAGCAGGTATTTTTCAAGTGAGAAAATTGAGCTTTAGATAGGTTAGGTCACATAACTACCCAACATCTGCTTGAGAAGAATTACCCCCAACAGGCAGCTCTCTGCCTTTGGTTAAAGGGTTTAGAAAGTGGCAGTGCCCACATTAAAACCTCAGAATCATGGAATGTCAGGACTGTTGGAAAGCTTAGATAGCATTTAATCAACTTCCCTCAGAAGACTGAGGCTCAGTTAAAGGAAATGACTTGACCATTGTCACAAAACTTATAAATAATAGGGGGTCAGCACTCAAATCCAAGTTTTTGAGTCCATGTTCAGCATTCTTTCCACTATAACATGTTAAAATGCCTTCAAAATGGAGCCTTGAAACAAAAGCTTGGCTCACACTTCATTGGGGGAATATCTTGATGTTCCAGTTGTAGAGGAAAAAATAAACTAGGGTATCATAAAAAGAAGATCAAATATAGAAATAAAGGTCCTATTGTGGGGACCAATTTTTAATTGGGGAGTGCTAGCTAAGCAGCTCACCGCAATATTGGGACAAGGAAGGAGACCGGCAGCCTCCCTCAAAACAGAACAAGATTTATTTTAACAAGAACAAACTTCAAAACAAAACACAAACAGGATCAGTAGGATAAAGGGAAAGGGAAATTATAATACCTGAAAAAATCCCACCGCCTCAGGAATCAGTTGAAAATACTCAGCAGAATGCCTGTCGCTTTCCAGCTTCCACCTCAAAAGCCCAATTCTCCTCCCCCAAACCTAGAAACTCCCCACACAACCCCAGCCAATGGGATGGCTGCTCTGACAGTCACATGACTGCCCTCACTAGGCTTCCAATCATTATAATTTTGCCAGGCTCATGTAGGCGTCGGTGAGTGGTGCCAGAGCCCTGGCAATGGCAACAACCAGTGGGTGGGCCAGTATGCGCTGAGGCATAAAAACCTCAAATAACAATTAATTCTTTACACTATCTATACTAAAATATTCAGGGCAGCACTTGAAAATGGGAAAGAACTAGCCACAAGTAGGAGTCCATCATCAGTTGTTAAAGGCCAGAAAAATTCTAGTATAAAAATACATTGGAATATGATTTTATAGCAATAAATGACAAATATAAAGAAATAACTATGACCATTTATAAATTGGGAAGTGACTCATATTCTTATAGATTTTACAAAGTTCCTTATTTTTTGAAATATGAGGCTTTTATCTGAGAAACTATCTATAAAAATTTTCCCCTAATTTCCCAAATGTTGGAGGGGACATGGAAAAATTGGGACACTAATTCACTCTTGGTGGAACTGTAAACTGACCCATCCATTTTGGAGAGCAACATGGAATTATGTCCAAAGAGTTATTAAACTGCCTATATATATTGGTTTATTTACCAAAATGATTAGGGAAAAAGGAAAAGAATCTATATGTTCTAAAATGTTTATAGCAGCTCTCTTTTTGGTGGCAAGGAAATGGAAATTGCAGGAGTGCTCATCAATTGGTGAATGGTTGAACAAGTTGTAGTATATGATTGTGATGGAATACTACAATGCTATGAGAAATGATGAACTCATTGATTTTCAAAAAACATGGATCACCTTGCATGAAATAATGAAGAGTGAAATGAGAAGAACCAAGAGAACAATGTGTATGGTAAGATCAATATTGCTTTATGAACAACTTTGAGTAACTAAATCATTTTGATTGTTATAAATACCCAAATTAACTACAAAAGGCCTGTGAAGGAAGACACTATCTGTATCCAGAGAAAGAACTAAAAAACAGAAGTATATATAGAATAATTTTACACATGTATACCTATTTGTATCTTATGGTAGCAATCTCTGGAGAAGGAGGGAAGGAAAAAGGGGGAAAAAATAAATTTACATGATAACTTTGTTATATATTTTAAAAGAATAGCAAGTTGTATTAATAGATTAACAATTTCACATGCAATCATCTTTTGTTTTTAATTCTACTGTTATGAAAATTCTTGTTTTATTTCAGAAATTAAAAATAAAATACAGTTTTAAAAATTAAATAATTAGGGGGCAACTAGGTGGCACAGTGGGTCAAGCACCAGCTCGGGATTCAGGAGGAACTGAGTTCAAATCCAGCCTCAGACACTTGACACTTACTAGCTTTGTGACCCTGGGCAAGTCCCTTAACCCTCATTGCCCCACAAAAATAAAATAAAATAATATAATGTAAAGATAAAATGGTATCTAAGCAAAATAAGAGCATTAAATTTTTAGAAGGAAGATCAAACTCAGTAAAAAAAAGAGTTAGAAAAAAACAAATAGGGAAAAGATATTCTGTACAATTTAAATAGCTATGATTTAAGCTCTTTAAACAAGTTACTGATAATTATTAAATGGGGTATAGACAGAAGAAGGAATATATGCAATGATTATAATGATTTTGTGTAGAAGTTTAACTGATGCAAATCAATTACCATAATGAAAGAGGAGGGGATAGGGGGAGAGTCAAAAAGTGCCTTAGTCAGCAAACATGCCTCAGTTGCCAAAGAAAGATATATAACATCCAAGGGCAACAAAGGTTCAAAATATAAACTTGTTTATAAAAATCTTATAGAGATGTATGGAAGAAGATTATGAACAATATCACTCCTAAAAAAAGAGAAAAGCATTGAAGTGTAAACCGAGTATAAAGAAATCTTGGTATGAGATGCAGCTAAGTGAAGTCATACTAAAGGCATTTAAAGATGAAAAGGGAAGGACAACAAACACCTCAGAGATGGAAAAGATATGTTACAATTTTTATAGCAGACTTTTTTTAGTCATCAAGGAAACGGAGCTGTCACACTTGGACTTTAATATCACAATTCTGAATTTGTTTACAGAGGAGGGAGAAATCATGCAAAATAGAATAAAAACAGTTGGATTAGAGCATATATCAAAGAGGAGACCCATGAGGGAGACAACACTATTACAAGGATATTGAAGAATCAGTTCACAAGTTATTTGAAGGAAGGGCCGATACCAAAGGTATTGGGGAGGGGGGGAAATATCAGATCTTATCAAGACCAAATAAAGGTCCAATGAAAAATATGTCAGCTATACAGCTAAGTGGTGCCATAGTGGATAGAGTATCAGGCCTGGAGTCAGAAGACTCATCTTCCTGAGTTCAAATCTGACCTCAGACACTTACTAGGTATGTGACTCAGGGCAAGTCACTTGATTTTGTTTGCCTCAGTTTCCTCATCTATAAAATGAAGTGGAAAAGGACATGGCAAATCACTCCAGTATCTTTATCAAGAAAACCCCAAATAATCACAGAATCAGACACAACAGAAATAAATGAACCACAAAGAAAAGAACATCAGTGGGGGCAGCTAGGTGGTGCAGTGGATAAAGCACTGCTCTTGGATTTAGGAGGACCTGAGTTCAAATCCGGCCTCAGACACTTGACACTTACTTGCTGTGTGACCCTGGGCAAGTCACTTAACCCTGATTGTCCCGCAAAAAAAAAAAAGAACATCAGTAACTCCTGAACTCCTGAACTATATGCCTACTTTACTATGTAGATAAAAGTTTTATATGAATAACCCGAACATGCATTGAAAGCATTTTTAATGAGGGTACATTTAAGAAACAGGCGGGGTCTTGCTGGTAATATTTCACATTAGGCCTGATCATACAATTGGTTGAAAGATGAAAAGCATACAAGTTCCCATGATTTCTTTTTGATTTCTGAATGTTTTAAAAAAGTTTTCATTTTTGAAAAAAGTAAGCTAAAGGGATATCTTGAAGATTCTTTTCAAGAAGGCATTTTACTTACATACATCAAAATTATGCAAGATTCCTCATGACAGAACAAAAGAGTAGCCTTGTCTGATTACCCTCTGATCATGAATATCTAGCATAAAACAAGGTAACATGCCTTTTTTCAAAAATGTTTAATGCCATCCTGGATTTGATCTAGCAAAGAGTTGAAGTTGAAGGAGGGATTCTCTGTGAACCCCCTTCCTTCAGTTGCTCAAGTTGGAGGGTAACATGGGGTTGTATCAAGCCCCAAACACAGCAGGGCTTATGACTGTGATTCACAACTACTCGAAGGAGCCTGGCCTAACACATCATAGAATTTTCCACTTGAAAGGAAACTCAGTGGCCATCTAGGTGACCTATTCCTCACCTACCCCCAAAGAATCTCGACTGCAACACACCTCACAAGTGGTTATCCAGCCTTTCCTTGGTGACCTCCAGTGAGGGAGAACCCAACACTTCCTGAAGCAATCCATTCCACCCTGAGATAGCTCTAATTGTAAGGATGTTGGTTTTTTCCTGACATCAAGCCTGACTTTGCCTCTTTTCATTTTCTACCCTTTATTCGGGGTTCTGCTCTCTGGGGCCCACACATAATAAGAGTAATCTGTCATTCACATGAAAGGCCTTAAAATATTCATATAAGATCTTTCCCTTGCTACACTCTCCACCCTCCCTCCCTACATATACCTTTGGAGCATGTTCAGATATTTTCTTTCTGCCCCTGGACAACCTCACAGAAACTTGAACCTGTGTACAAATTCTCTGCCTGCTTTGGGTTACATATGATTCACCACTGGATTGAGTCCCCTGATTGGTTGCTGAGCTGGGAAAAGCATGAGGTGCTTCACTTTACTAAGTGAGAGGTTGCTTCTGGCTGCAGGTCTTTTGAGGGCAGCTTTCAAATAGACAAGATATGATGCAAGATGGGATGGAGGAAGAAAAGGGCTTTCCCTGCCCCCACATAATGATTATACTGTGACGATCCCAAATTCTTGTCCATAGGTATATTCAGCTAGTTGGGCTAGCCCCTGCCTGCCTTGCCTCTCTTTTTATTTCCTTTCCTTGTCAGCCTTGAAAGATCCTGGAAATGCTGCAATTTCCAGTGACAAGGGCAGCAATTGGCACAGTTTTAATTGTAGTAGCACTAGCAGAATCAGACTTGCAACAAATAGAGCAGAGACATTGGAGAGAGGTGCTGGAGAAGATCATGATTGGTATTTGATTGACCCATGTTCAGTAGAAGTAGAATATGAACTAGCTAATTATCAGCCTTGCAAAAACGGTTTATGTCTCAATGAGGCTTGAATATTGGACTGCCAAATGGTTGTACTAGAACCGTTAAGTCTCTAGATTCTATCCTAACCATTCCATGTTTCTTTAATGTTTAATGTTCCCTTTTTGGAGTGAAAATAAACTACCACTTCCATACCTGAGTCAGGTTTGTACATTGTATACCTTTTTTAAAAAAATTTTCCCTTTGATGGGAAGAACCCTTAAGACATTGAACCCATAACCATGTATGTAATTAGCAAATAAATAATACAACTTTCTCTAGAGTAGCTGCAAGTGGAGTAGAGGGGATAAAGAACCAATAGACATGGGAATGAGAAAGCCTATTTCCTCTATGGAGAAGTCAGGCAGAATGCATATGTATAATCCACATCAAAGTACTTGCCTTTTCTTTTTTTTTTTTAATTTTTTTTCAGCCTGTTCATTCTTTATTTTATTTATTTTTTTTTTTTGCAGGGCAAAGGGGGTTAAGTGACTTGCCCAGGGTCACACAGCTAGTAAGTGTCAAGTATCTGAGGCTGGATTTGAACTCAGGTACTCCTGAATCCAGGGCTGGTGCTTTATCCACTGTGCCACCTAGCTGCCCCCTGATTTTTTAAAGTAGGTAAAAGCCATACTTTGCCTTATTTCTTACCTAATCGCTAAATGGGCATTGCCTCAGTAAAACTGAGATCTGGGAAAGACCTTAGTTTAAAAAGACCAAGGTCTCCCACTGCATCCAGGGCAATCTCTAGTCATTCTGATCTATATCTTGCCACTTGACCCAGGTGGCTCTGGAGAAGGGACTGAGGTTGGTGACTTTGTACAGCTCTGCCTCACTTAAACCACACATTCAAGTCATGTCATTACCTTCCTGATGTCTCGGTCCTCTTTGAGAACAAAGGATAAACAATGAACAAAGGAATGACCTCCAATCCACACAGTGAATATCTTATATGTAAATATTTATTTGGATACTGTCTTTCCCATTAGAATATAAGATACTTGAAAGTTGGGACCATGGTTTTGTCTTTCTTTGTATTCCCAGAACTTTGGCACAATGCCTGACACATAGCAAATGCTTGTTAACTGACTGAATGGATGGATGAATGGATGGATGGATGGATGGATGGATACAGATGGGATTCCTCCTCATTGAGGGTCTTCAGATAGGGTCTGGATGACCCTTGTTGGGTATGTCATGAGGGGGAGATTCTTTCTGAAGTAGGTTTCAGACTAGATGATCAATAAACTTCTTCCTTTCTCTAAAATCCTGTTATTCTGTGATTATGGTGGTAGTTTCCTGAGTACAAAACTGATTTGGAATGGATAGAGGAAAGTTTTTTGAAATGCATTTGATTTTATTACAATATTATGGAATGTAGAGTTCTCTCTATCTGGTCAAAAGAGAAATTCAAACTATAGGCTATGGGTTGGAGAATTTCCCCATGTTTGATTTAATGTCTTTATTGATGTTTGTTGTGAAGGTTGAAATTATTTTAATAACTTTAAAGAATTTGTGTATGGGTTGCATTGAGATTTGAACAGATTCACTGGGAAAATAAAACCAACAATGAAAGAATCAATTCCTTTGGTTTGGTTTGTGGTTCTATAAAATAAAAATAACATTTTGTTTAGAGAAAGTATTGGAATTCATTCTGGCTTTTTGGTTTCCATCTTGCTTTATGTTCTTGGCCAGAAATTGTGATGTCTAATGCTTTTCCAAAGCCAAGAACAATTTAAACTGAATATTAAAGATTTCCTATGGATGGCTGCAGAAATGAGTACAACCTCTAGGGTAGATCTTTTCTGGAAATGGTCCCTATCTATAGTTTTAAGTCTTCAAATTAAGGAAGGTCAAAAGTTCCAGATTCTGAGAACTTCAGAAGCTCACAAAAAGTGAATCTTTTTCCAAATGAGCTTCCTCTTCACCCCCATCCCCTCCCCCAACCACATCTCAAAGCCTGGGAAAGGCCTCATGAAGAAGGTGGTGCTTGAGCTGAGTCTAGAAAGGACACCAAGGATCCTGATAAAATGTTAACTTCTTGAGGGCAAAGAGTACTCATTTTTGCTTTTGTATGCACAGTATGTCATATAGTGCCTGACACATAATAGGCACTTAATAAATGCTTGTTGGTTAATAGTGGGAGAAACGTGTGCACAAAAAAAGTATATGCAGAATGTATACAAGATGAATATAGGAGGAGGGAGGGTTCCAGGAGCTGGGAGGATTAGAGAATTAATCACATAAAAAGGAGATCCTTGCAAATGAAGCTGTCGGTGACTTCTCTGAAAGTGGAGGGCTCAGGACTAACTGCTCAAAATATTGCATCTGTGACCTTATCAGTAGAAAAAGCAAAGCAGTACGATGGATCTGGAGTTAGAAAAGCCTGAGTTCAAATCTTTCCCCATACACTCGACAGCTATGTGACTTTAGCATGTCATTTAACCTCTGTCAGACTCAATTTACTCCACTATAAAATGGGAATCCTAACAGCACCTCCCTGTAAAGGTTGTTGTGAGAATCAAATGAGAGATTTGTAAAACACTTGGTGCTAGTGCCTGGCACATAGTAGGCACTACATAAATATTTGTTCTCTTCCTTTCAATTAAGAAGTTCCTTTGTTCAGTCATTCATTCATGTCTGACTCTTCATGACCCTATGAACCACAGCACACCAGGTCCTTCTATCTTCTACTATCTCTTAAAATCTGTCCAAGTTCCTATTTGTTGTTTGCATTATGCTGATCTATAATCCCACCATGCGTGCCCAACTGGTATGGCTTTTCTCCATATTTTCCAAAAAGGTTTGCCACAAGGCATCCACCCCAAATACTGGAGGTCTTCCTCAATTTCTCTTGACGTTGAAAGGGTACCAATGGAATGCTCTGACTGTCCCTCATAGAAACAAGAAAAAGAGCTTTTAAAAACAGGGATGTAAACAAGGTATCAACATTTCCCCGTTCTGGGTCTCAGTTTCTTTATCTCTAAAATGAGAGATCTGGTTATACTAGATAATCTCTAAGAGCTCCATCTCTAAATTCTATTGGAGAAACCTTGGATCAAAGATTTCAAACTGGACGAGATCTTAGAGGTCATTGAGTCCAACCCCTTTGTTTTACAGATGACAAAGCTAAGAGCCAGAAAGGGGAAGTGATTGGCCCAAAATCATTAGGGTATTTTCAACTTCAAATCCTCCACCTCCAAAATCAGGGCTTTGTTCTCTAAACTTCTACTGCCTATATTTTAATCAAACATAACCATCATGTCATGGGCCTTTCTGCAACATCATTTTGATGATTCCTAATAAAAACACTAGAGAGCATAGAAATAGGTGGAGCTTTCCTTAAAACAATAAGCAGTATCTACCTAAAACCATCAGCAAACATTATATGTAATGGGGATAAGTTAGAGGCATTCCCAATTAAGATCAGGAGTGAAACAGGGATGCCCATTATCACCTCTATTATTTAATATTGTACTAGAAATGTTAGCTTTAGCAATGAGAGGAAAAAAAGGAATTAAAGGAATTAGAATATGCAAGGAGGAAACAAAACTATCATTCTTTGCAGATGATATGATGGTATACTTAGATAATCCTAGAGAATCAACTAAAAAATTACTTGAAACAATTAACAACTTTAGCAAAGTTGTAGGATATAAAATAAATCCACATAAATTATCAGTATTTCTATACATGACCAACAAAGCTCAGCAGCAAGAGAAAGAGAGAAATTCCATTTAAAGTAATGGTAGACAATATAAAATGCTTGGGAGTTTACTTGCCAAGACAAACCCAGGAACTATATGAACACAATTGCAAAACACTTTTCACACAAATAAAATTAGATCTAAATAATTGGAAAAATATCAATTGTTCACGGATAAGCCGAGCTAATATGATAAAAATGACAATTCTACCTAAATTAATTTACTTATTCAGTGCCATGCCAATCAGACTACCCAAAAATTATTTTATAGAGCTAGAAAAAATATAACAAAATTCATCTGGAAGAACAAAAGGTCAAGGAGATCAAGGGAACTAATGGAAAAATGCACAGGAAGGTGGGCTAGCTGCACCAAATCTGAAGCTTTACCAGAAATCAGCAGTCATCAAAACAATTTGGAACTGGCTATGAAATAGAGTGGTGGGTCAATGGAATAGGTTAGGCACAGGAGACACAGTTGTAAATTATTTTAGTAACGTACTGTTTGATAAACCCAAAGACTCCATCTCCTGGGATAGAAACTCAGTATTCGACAAAAACTGCTGGGAAAACTGGAATATAGTATGGCAGAAACTAGGCATAGACCAACATCTTACACCTTATACTAAAATAAGGTCAAAATGGGTACATGATTTAGATATAAAAGGTGACACCATAGGTAAATTAGGAGAGGAAGGAATACTTTACCTTTCAGATCTTTGCAAAGGAGAACAGTTTATGACCAAACAAGAGAGAGAATATTATGAGATGCAAAATGGATGATTTTGATTACATTAAATTAAAAAGGTTTTGTACAAACAGAAGCAACGTAGCCAAAATTAGAAGGGAGGCAGAAATCTGGGAAACAGTTTTTATAGCCAGTATTTCTGACAAAGGCCTCATTTCTAAAATATATCAGGAACTAAATCAAATTTATAAGAATGAAAGTTATTCCCCAATTGAGAAATGGTCAAAGGATATGAACAGGCAGTTTTCCCATTAAGAAATCAAAGCTATCTATTGCCATATGAAAAAATGCTCTAAATCACTATTGATTAGAGAAATGCAAACTAAAACAAGTCTGAGGTACCACCTCACACCTATCAGATTGGCTAATATGACAAAAAAAAGGAAAATAATAAATGTTGGAGAAGCTGTGGAAAAATTGGAACACTAAGGCATTGTTGGTGGAGCTGTGAACTAATCCAACCATTCTGGAGAGCAATTTGGAACTATGCCCAAAGGGCTATAAAGCTGGGCATACCCTTTGACCCAGCTATACCACTATTAGGTCTTTTTCCTGTAATGATTGGAATGACGCCACCTGCTGGAGACCCTAACATTCCCCAAAGAAATCAGAAAAAATGGAAAAGGACCCACATGTACAAAAATATTTATAGCTGCTCTTTTTGTGGTGGCATGGAATTGGAAATTGAGGGGATGCCCATCAATTGGGGAATGGCTGAACAAGTTGTGGTATATGAATGTAATGGAATACTATTGTGCTGTAAGAAACAATGAGCAGGAGGATTGCAGAGAAACCTGGAAGGACTTATATGAATCGATGCTGTGTGAGATGAGCAGAACCAGGACAACATTGTATACAATGTCAACAGCATTGTGTGTTGATCAACTGTGATAGACTTGACTCTTCTCAGCAATACAATGGTCCAAGATAGTTCCAAAGGACTCTTGATGAAAAATGCTCTCCAAATCCAGAAAAAAAGAACTGTGGAATCTAGATGCAGATTGAACCATACTACTTCTACTTTCTTTCTTTTTCTTTTTTGAGGTTTTTTTTCCTTTTGCTCTGATTCTTCTTGCACAGCATGACTAATGCAGAAATATGTTTAATGTGATTGTACATATATAACCTATATCATATTGCTTGCTGTCTGGGAGACAGGGGTGGGAGGGGAGGGAGGGAGAAAAATTTGGAACTGGAAATCTTATAAAAACAAATATTGAAAACTATCTCTACATGTAACTAGAAAATAATAAAATACTTTTGTGATTTAAAAAAAACAAACAAACACATCATTCTGATAATCACCTAGGCAAACATTATTTTCCCCCATCATAGTAAATGACCCCTGAATGACTCTCTTTCTCCCTCCTTCCTTCTCTCTCTCCCTCCTTCCCTCTCTCTCTCTCTCTCTCTCTCTCTCTCTCTCTCTCTCTCTCTCTCTCATCTCTGTTTCTCTTCTTCTCTTGTCTTTACATACCCAAATTCCAAGGATGAACCTTGGACACAATAGGAGTATCATGGTATAAATAGATAAAGCACTAACCTGAATTTTCATCCTATCATAAATATTTAGTGTATGACCCAGTCACTTAGCTTCTACTCTGTAGAGGCAGAGATAACCATAAGGTATGCATGAGGTATGCAATATGCTATACAAACATTCAAGTGTTCTCTAAATTTGAATCATTATGAGGTTTGGGGGTCCAAAATTGTCTTAGAGAATTGCTTGGGATGCTGAGAAGTAAAACTACTTTGCTCCTTAACAAGGAATCAAATGTGGGGCAGCTAGGTGGCGTAGTGGATAAAGCACCGGCCCTGGATTCAGGAGAACCTGAGTTCAAAACCGGCCTCAGACACTTGACACTTACTAGCTGTGTGACCCTGGGCAAGTCACTTAACCCTCATTGCCCAGTAAAAAAAAAAAAACAAACAAGGAATCAAATGTTTCAGAGGAGGGACTTGAATCCAGCCCTTCTTAACTTTAAGGCTAGTCAGCTCTCCATCATACCATAAGATTTCTAGATGGTATGATGGAAAGAACACTGGATTTGGAGCCAGGAAGAATGGCATTCAAAATCTCACATAAATTACTTACTGTCTATGTGACCCTGAGGGAATCCCTGAACTTCTCTCAGCCTCAGTTTCCTCACTTGTAAAATGAAGATAATAATGACATCAACTTCATTACATTCTTGTAAAAATATAAATAAATAGATAAATAGATGAATGAATAAACAAATAAATTATTAAATTAATAAATAAATGAACAAATAGATGATGAATAAATAAATAGATGAAGGAATGGATGAATGAACAGACATACAGACAGATAAATAAATAGATAGATAGATAAACAAATAAATGAATGAAAGAATGAATAGATGGACGTATGGATGGATGAACAGACAGTCAGTCAGACAGACAGATAGATAGATAGATAGATAGATAGATAGATAGATAGATAGATAGATAGATAGATAGATGAATCAATCAATCAAATAAATGGATGAATGAATGAATGAATGAATGAATGAATGAATGAATGAATGAATGAATAGATGGATAAATGAAAAGAAATCTAAAAAGAGAGAAAAGGGGCAGCTAGGTGGCACAGTGGATATAACACCAGCCCTGGATTCAGGAGGACATGAGTTCAAATCCTGCCTTAAACACTTGATACTTAGTAGCTGTATGATCCTGGACAAGTCATTTAACTCTCACTGCCCCTTCCAAAAAAAAATTTTTGTGAGGATAAAATGAGATAATTTAGGAAAAGTGCTTTGCAAATCTTAAAAGCCTATTATGTGGGGGCAGCTAGGTGGCGCAGTGGATAAAGCACCAGCCCTGGATTCAGGAGTACCTGAGTTCAAATCCGGCCTCAGACACTTGACACTTACTAGCTGTGTGACCCTGGGCAAGTCACTTAACCCCCATTGCCCTGCAAAAAAAAAAAAAGCCTATTATGTGAATGTGAGCTATTATTATTTTGCCATGCTGCATGACATTATCCTTATTGATTGTCTGTTTAATCGATTTCATTGTGAATTTTTCGATTGCCTTGCCATAGTCAAAGCCGATCTTGTACAAAATTCCCAGCATTTCATATCCCTGCCTCTCCCCATCTAATCCAAGGCTACCAGATTACTTTGCCTGTGGGACTCAGCAGTGCACGGATCTGACAGCCATAGAAACCAGGAAATTCAAAGTGATGGCTCCCAAAGTGCCATAAATCAGCCCAGCTTTAATCTTGTAAAGTCAACACCACATCTGCACAGTCAGAGTCCACACACCATCTCTCCAACTGCTACTGTAGAGCTGCTTTGGGAAATGTTAGAATGCACTGAAAGTTCACAGGACCTTAGAGACCATCTAGTCCAATACCTTCTGTTTATAGATGAGGAAATGGAAGACCAGTGATGTGAAGGACTTGACCAAGGTCATGGAGGTCATTAAGAACAGAGCCAAGCTCCTAACACAGATCATCTGATTGCAAATCCAGGGCTCTTTCCATTGAACCACACTGCCTCACAGGGTGTTTCCATGAGAACATAGCACTAGACAAGAATGCTTCTCCTTTTGTAATGAGTTCTAGATTCAGCTTTGTCAACAATTAGCTCTCTGGGTTTAGAAATGTCAGTTTACTTCTCTGGCATCTAGTTTCCTTACCTTTCCAAAAAAGGGCGGGGGTGTGAAATTTTTAATAATCTAAGATTACTGATAGCTCTATAATTCCCTATCTTCCATTTTAAATGTCCTGATCATGATAGAAATAAAGTTTAGTTGTAGCAGCATGTTTAGGTTGATCATGTCAAAACCCTGTGAAAACTATATTTTCTTTTTCTTCCTTTTTTTAAGAATATATTTTCACAGAATCACAGCATCTCTGTAACGATTGGAATAACGCCACCTGCTGGAGACTTACTGTAGAAGAGTTCCGCCCATGAAGTGAAGGTCTTTGAGGGCAAGACCAGGAGTCTTTTCTTTGGCGTCAGGAAGTGACGCTGGCTAGTGGGAGGAGGAAGGAAGAGACTGGCGCTCAGTCTCGCTCTTTTTTTTCCTTTGGACTCTGGTGGAGAGCAGAGCTAGAAATGTGCTCTCCCTTTAATAGATAGGAATCTAGGCCTTTCTCTCTCTTTACCAAATTCTTATTCTCCTTAATAAATGCTTAAAAGTCTAACTCTTGCTAAAACTTATAATTTATTGGCGACCACTCATTAGATATTTTAGACAGACTAGCTAGAATTTTAGCCCTTAACATCTCCAAGGCAAAAGGGACCTCAGGAGGCACTTAGTCCACCCTTATTCCTGGTTAGGATTCCCTTCTGTAGAAGCTCCTTCAGGGAAGGGACTATGATTTTTTTGTCTTTGAATCCCCAAACACTTACCAGTGCTTGGCACATAGTAGGTACTCAAATGTTTCCCAAATTACAAAATTCAGGGCCAGCTTCTTCCTTTAGGCCTCCAGTGATAGGAATCCCATCATCTCCTGAGGTATTCTATTTCTCCCTTGGACATTCGATATGGTTAGGAAGTTTTGTTTTACATCAAGCCAAAAATCTGTTTTTCTTCAGCATCCAGCCATTACTTTGCCCATCCTTAGATGGCATGGTCTCTAGTCCAGTCCCCAGATTGCTTACACATCTCTAGTCATTAACTTATTTGTAAATAACCTTCCTTTAAAGTGTCTCTCAGAAGTGAAACTGATAATCCAGATGTGGTCTAGCAGAGTCAGAGTATGGTGGGATTATCAGGTCCTCGCATGCTATGCTTCTTTGAACATTTCCTAAGATGGCTGCAACATCACACTTAAGTTAACCTTTCATTCCTGCACTCATTTATTCATTCACCAAACATTTATTAAGTCTCTACTATGGGCCAGTCATATCTATCTTCAAAGTGGTTATATTTGATAACCAGAGAGACTATCTCCCTCATTAAGTGTCATAATAACCATCACATGTAGTTCTTTCTAATTTTGAAACATTTGCTATCACCTTAAGATGGAAGAGTTTTACTTTTTTATTCTAAAATGAAGGAGGAAAAGGAAGGAGAAGGAGGAGAAGCAAAAGGAGGAGGAGGAGGAGAAGAAGAAGAAGAATAGGAGGAGGAGGAGAAGAAGAAGAAGAATAAAAAGGAGGAGGAGAGAAGGTGTATAATAAGAAGGAGAAGGAGGAGGAGAAAGAAGATAAAAAGAGAACATTGGAAGTGCACGATCTTAAAGGAAGTATGATGCTGACCTCATCTACACAATACCAAAACATCTGGATGGCTGCCATATGAGTACGTGGGTCAAACATCTGCATGATTGTCTCCATCTTGAATAAAACACCGAGAAAAGTGAGTGAATCTTTCCATTTGTTTCCAGAATGAAGCTGGCCTCATGTAAACACAACCACTGTAAAATAATTGAATCAGTATGTTTACATTTTCTCGCCCTTCCCCATATAACCGCAGCTCCCTCCTCTTCAGCCATCACTACAGGAGAATGGGAAGATGAGGGGAAAGAGAAGAGGAAAAGATGAACTGAGACTAGGGGGCTTGATCTTAAATAAGGAGCATCTCCAGACAAGCAAGGAAGCCCCCCCCCCAAGAACAGAAATGCTTCTTCCTCTCTGTCTCTGTCTCTCTTTGTCTCTGTCTGTGTTCGTCTTTCTATCTCTATCTCTGTATTTCTGACTCTGTCTCTTCCTTCTGCTCTCATCCTTGTGATCTGGAGGTGACATCTGCTGGGATAAGAATCTTTCCCCCACTCTTATCTCTTCCTGCACTTTAATCTCTATCCAACTCTATCCACCATAATCCATATCCTGTTCATTCTTCCAGTTCTATGAGGCTTTCTAGACCCCCTTCATAAGTAAACAAACTCCCCTTTATCCTGATCCTTCCATTTTATTCTTTTCATCTTCCATTTACAAAAATGTGCATCTCTGGGTCAAGAAATGGAATCTCTTGGTACCTCGCTCCATATCTAATGACCTTTTTCTCAAACTCATTCTTTTATACAGGGGGCTAGGAGGAGGAAGAGTTAAGTTAACTCTTTCTCTTCTCACTGCTACTTCCAGACCATTGTTTTGCCACTGTCACTTAGCACCTTCTATTTCTCTGATATCTACTTCCATTTTTCTATATTATTCAATTAAAAACCTTGTTGTAATCACCTACCGGCTTCTAGGAATTCAAGTATGTGGCTCGATCTTCCTCTCCAATCCAAACACTGCTGTTCTACTTGGAGGCATCTATAGATTGATTTCCCTTTGAATATCCTGCCACCCAGTTTTCTCCCCAATTTCCTCAGTGCTTATGACTTATGCCTTTATTTTCCCTTGGCTACTAATAGGAATGAGTCAGGATTCTGATTTCTGAAATTCCTCTCAGAGCACAACTTCCTATTTGTCCAGCTCTCCTTTCCTTCTTCCTTATCCTCTTGAATTTGATCTTCATCTTCTCTGTAGTCTATAGTCCTTCCATACCAACCTGTTCTTCTAGTTCATCACTTTGATTCTGGTCTCACTTTGTTCTCTTCACAAAACTGACCCTGTGGTTGTCCATTTCAACTAAACATTATTCTCTACCCTTGAATTGCTTTCCCCCTATTGCCATATTACCTTGCCAAACCCTAATCCTGGTTACCTACACTACCTACTTTCTCAATTCCTACTCTTGTGTTGCTGAGTCCTGCTGGAAAAAAAAGCAACCTTGTTAAATGTTGATTGGGACCATTAACCTAATCTTAACTATTAGAACCTCATGACTGCAAACTCTCTCTATCTCCATCTATGTCTGTCTCTGTTTGTCTCTGTCTCTCTCTCTGTATTTCTGTCTCTCTCCTGCTCTCCTTCCCTTTCCTCACCTTATAAGTCCCCAGCATGTTTGCATGCACTCCTACAAATGCAAGTAAAATTGGGCAGGTCACACCCATGAGCTATTACTCAGTTTTTCCATCTGTTTTCTCGAAGGGCCTTGGGAAGTGGTGAGGGTGGGGATAGGAGTGGGGGCAGAAATCATCTTAATGTTCTGGCCTCTTGGGAGAAAATGAGCCCAGGTAGAAGTAAACTCTCCTTACTTTCCTGGCACTTTGGACCTTTCTTTTGCTTTATATTGCTCTTTGTAAGACATGTTTTATCTCTTCCTCTAGACTAGAAACTCTCTGAGGGTAGGGCAGTGATCAGGTACTATTTCATCTTTGCATCTTTAGCAACTATCAGAGTACCTTGCACACAGCAGGAGTTAAGGAAATATTTGCTGAATTAAATTTCTTTGAACTAAATGGAGAAAGAAGTGAAGCAAATAGGAGTAGCAGGAGGGCAGTGTTTAGCCAGAAATGTTCCTTGCTAAAGTCAATTTACCAAAGAGATATAATGGAGTCCTCTGCCACATCAATCTGCTTCACACAACATTTGGCTTCTTAAACACTGAAGAGGGAAAGATTTAAAGGAGCCTTGATTTTATGAAGTAGGGCAGGGTTCTCATTTGGCAGTGCGACCAGCTGTTATTATTCTCTGTACCTCAGTGTGTAATCAAAGCTCATAAAGGTGCTACTGTGTGGGAGGTCTACATTTCCTCCTTATTAAACCTCCCCAGATGTTCATCTGCCCTGACATTCTATCCATCACCGCCTGTTTCAACTCACCTTCCAGCCTTTTTCGTCCTCTCTGCTCAAAGAGGGGGACTCGGCATGTTGGGCCACATGGCTGGCTACATGGTAATTGCTCCCCAGAGTACCTTCCCATCTGTCTGAATGTCTTTTTTCTCCTTGATGTGGTTGTGTGTCTGCTCAGATTCAGAACAGCCTCTCTCATGAGAACCTGACTCCCAACCACAGATGAATTTGTGCATTACTTTTGGAAATTTTCTTAAGAACTCCCTGACACCACTCATAGATGTTTCTGAATGGTATATACTGAGCAGTGAGTGGGGATCAGCAGGAAGCATTTATGTGGCTTTTATGAGCTTTTTTTCTGTACACAAGTTGGTCAAGGACACCCATGGACCAACCATGGGGCAGAACACTAGACCATGAATTGGGGGACATAGGTTCAAATACTAGGTAAATTTCACTGGATCAGAGAGTCATATTTTTAGAAGTTATATAATTCAACACTGTGGTTTATTGATGAAATAACTAAAATCTAGGGAGACTAAACCACTTCTTCAAGGACAGAAAGGTAATAAGTAATGGAGGGATAATTAGAATTCAAGTCTTCTGACTCAAGATCCTGCAGGATTTCCATGGTTCATGTTGCTTTTCATTCATTACCTGTCTAACTGTGGGGAAAAAAAAAAAACCTCTGAGCCTCAATTTACTTATATTCAAAATGAAGGGGCTATTGAATTGGTATGAATTGGTAATATGAATTGGTAAAGATGATAAATGACAAAAAGTCAATCTTGAAGGTACTGGGAAGACAGGCATACTAAATTGCTATTAGTGAAACTGTGAAGTAGTCCAGCTGTTTGGGTCAGAAATTGTCAATTATTCTAGAAAAGTCATTATAGTAGTGTTTGTACCTTTTGAGATAGAGTTCTCTACTCAGTATTCAACCCCAAAGGTGCCAAAATCTGAAGAAAGATTCCACATATAACCAAATATTTGCAACTGTACTTTTTGTGTGTTGACAAGCAACTGAAGTAAAATGGGAATAGCTGAACAAAATGTGCAACTGAGCATTGGTTCTGGAGTCCAAATACCTGCATTTACATCCAAGCTCTGACTCATACTACCTCCAAGATGTGGGTAAGTCATTTAACTTCGTTGGACCTCATTTCTTACATCTGTTAAAATCATAAAGTTAGACCAGATGGCCCTATCTAATTCTAGATCTGTGAAACTATTTTTGTACCATAAAAATACAAATACAAGGAATTCAGAGAGATATAGTAAGACTTGTTTGAACTGATGCAAAACAAAGAAAGCAAAAGAAAATGTTATACACAATGACTACCATTAGAAACATCTATTCAGATTAAATGAATCATCAATCTTGGTTGAAAAAAACAAATGATTCTTCCCTTTGGGTAGAGAGGTGGGAAGCTATGGTTGCAAAATGTTGCATAAGTTACTAGGTATATTTGCTGTATCAGTCAGTTGTAATAACAATACTTTTCCTTGTTATAAGGGAGAGGGGTCCATTTGTAGGAAACGAATATCAGGAAATAACTGTGGCTTAAAACAAATTAAAAAAACATATGATGTAGAATAAAATAAAATAAAACAAGGAGACTGGACTTGCTTTTTAAGACTTCTTCCAACTGTGATGGTCTATGAATTTACAGGTTTCAACCAATGTCATGTCATAATCATGACTACCAAAAGACATGACTAACATGTCTAAGGTCTTAAACAGTGAAGGTCCCACAGCCCAGGCCAAAGGGACTTCCAGGTATGAACATCAGTGTGGGAGTCCCTCTGAGAATCCATCCCTCAAGAGCAGATGATGTGTTCATTTGGAAAGTAGACTACTAAGCTGCTATGGAGTCCACTAAAGGTGAACTTTCTCTAATATCTAAAAGGCAGTGTATATTGAAGATACTTCTTTTTTGAGACTAGGTTTCTCTCTCTCATCAAGGCTATCACTTATGACAAAGAATTACATTTCCTCATTGTCAAATGGGCATTTCTACAATTTGGAAAATTGCTGGTGCTGCTATAGGCATTAGAAGATGACTCAAACAAACTTTGATATTCTGGTAGGGATCCCAGAAGCAAATGAGAATATGATCAAGATAGACCAATTCTAGTAGTCACTGCCAATCTTGTGGAAGAACCTTTAGCACTTCCCCAATCTAGCCAATAGTGGATACATGACAAGAGGGATTTCTGAATAGGTGACCCTCATTACTCAATCACAGAGTTCTAGCCAGGCTGAAACTCATCCACAGGCCAACCAACCTGCCACCACAGGTAAGGAGAAAGCAAAGCCTTTCTCACTCTTTCCATTCCCAGAATGACCACACTGCCCTCCCCAGAGGATCCTCGACCTAAATCTGGAAAGGACCTCAAAGCCCAGCTAGTCCAACCAACATTCTCATTTTTCAGATGAAGAAGCCCAATGTTCAGGGAGGATGAATGACTTTCACCAAATCCCACAGGTAGTATCAGAAAGTCTTTTCTGTACTATGAACCTAGGTCCTTCAAAGCCTGTACTTTTCCTATGGTCCATCTCTTTTTTGACTCTGTAAACCAGGGGTTCTTCATCTGGTGGGGGTGGTACATGTACCCATCAAGGGGTCTAAAGCTGGACCTCAGCTGGTCTGTGAATTGGATGGTTTAAAAATTATTTGAAATCCTATGAATTTCACTTTTTACAGGGTGAGCCAAAAATCACAAAGGGGTTTCATTGTTTAATAACTTCTTTATTTTTTATATTAATTTACAATACCATAGCATTATATACAGTATATGTAGGAAATTAATTTGCATTATGTGTGGAAAATCAAATTTCATAAATGGCAAACATAAAGAAAAAATATTTTTCAAAAAGTTATTAAAACATTGAGTAACTTTGGGCCCATCCTATATATTTTTTTTAAAATATTCTGAAAGGGGGTCCTTAGACTCTACCAGACCAAGGTCTGGACAGCTAGGTGACATAGTGGATGAAGCACTGGCCCTGGAGTCTAGAGGACCTGAGTTCAAAATATCACCTCAGACATTTACTAGCTGTGTGACCCTGGGCAAGTCACTTAACCCCAATTGCCATCTCCAGTTGTCTTGATGTATGTCTTGCCACTGGACCCAAATGGCTCTGGAGGAGAGAGTGAGGTTGGTGATGTTGCACAGCCGTCCCTCACTTCAGTTCAATTCAGTGCAAGCCATGGCATCACCCAATGTTATGGTAAGCTTCGAGAAAGGACAAACAACCACCAGACCAAGGGAGTCCATGACACAGAAAAGGTTAAGAACCCCTACTCTTGACTGTGCTCACTACCTCATCAGTAAGAACCTCCCGGTGGGAAATGTGGGTGGAGACTTTCTGCATAATCCTTAGAGGAGAGCTGCAGACAAGGTATGTTGTCAGGGTCCAACAGAGGGAAGGTATTGCCTTAGAGATTTTGAACTCCTTCTAGATCAGATTCCAAGTCCAACCATGGCTTTGGTAGATTCTTTGTGGGGGAAGAGGGATTATATGCACCCATTTGGGATGACTGTGGATGAATGTGACTTTCTACCTGCCTGTATTTATTAATTCATTCAGCCAATAAAAATTTATTAAGCACCTACTATGTGTCAGGCACTGTGCTAAGTACTGGAGATACCAAAAAAAGCAAAGACTGTTCTTGCCCTCTACTAGCTCTCAATCCAATGACAACAAACAAATATGTACGAATAAGATAAGTACCGGAAAAATGAAAAGAAGGAAGGCACTACAATTAAGAGGGACTTGTAAATGCTTCTGGTAGAAGATAGGATCTTAGTTGGCAAAGTATATTGGAAGTTTTCTGTAGCTCCTATAGAAACTCCTCCATTTTACCCACTGGGAGACTTTCATCCATAATGTAGTGAATTGCTCCAGGGCCAGCTTAACCTACTGACAGAATAATACAAAAGGTTACTTGAGGTCAATAATGTGTTTGTTTTTTTTAATTACACTGGGTCAGAAACATGAACCAGTGTTCTGCTCACCTGCAAAAAAAAAAAAATCTATATGCATCCCAAATTCTGTCTGGGACCAGAATCCCTGGACTTAGTAGCTTTCTTTGTCTTGTATGGTTATTCTATTTGCCATATTGAGACATCAGTTCCATGTTCTTTGGTGCCCTCTATTGGTGACTAGTCAGATAGACTTGCCATTGCAGTTGATATCCATTGGGGAGTTTGGACAAATGTGTCGGGTTCTGAAAGACAAATGGAGAAATCCTCGGGCCATGGAAAATTGTAATCTTCCACTGAGGCCAGGAAGCCCTAGTTTAAGATAACAGGAACATAAGTCTAGGAGAAAGGAGCTGGGGGAGGCATTCAAAGAAGGATTTCTGAAAGACCTATTTGTACAAATATTTTTATTGCAACTCTTTTTGTGGTGGTTAAGAATTGAAAATCAAAGGAATGCCCATCAATTGGGGAATGGCTAAACAAGTTGTGGTATATGATGGTGATGGAATATTATTATGCTATAAGAAATGACAAGCAGGGGCAGCTAGGTGGCACAGTGCATAGAGCACTAGCCCTGGATTCAGGAGGACCTGAGCTCAAATCTGGAATCAGACACTTGACACTTACTAGCTGTGTGACCCTAGATAAGTCATTTAATCCTCATTGCCCCCCAAAATGAAACAAAACAAACAAAAATCTATAATAGATGTCTCCACTTTTTCTCCTCTCACTCTCCTCTTAACCCTTGGGTATGATCAACCTGGTTGACAAAGTTATTAAAAGTTGCAGTCTTGGTTACCTCTTCTACCCCATTCCACAGGTTGTTTTTATGTCAGAGGTTGGAATACTCTGACATAATCATGGGCTATAGAGCATTAGCAGTAGATTTAGTACAATATAAGTGGTATGTGGGTAGATGTGGGTGGGTGTATTGTTCCTTCCTCTCCAATCTAGTAGATATAATCACAGATAGGGAGAGATAATAGAGGAGATGAGGTGCCAATATATTAAACTAACATGTGCCCTCTTATTCCTTTATAAAGTGCAAATAGATTGCATTTGATAACACTGAGGGGGAGGAAAGAACTTTCTTGTAACTGGCAGGATATTGGCCATACCTTTGTGACCATGAAAAGATTAATTCTAAATAGTCAAGGCACAGTTTGAGGCAGGAAGTAGCTTTGTGCAGTGTGACCCCTGAAGCTCTAACAAAATGCAATGGGGAGAGAGGAAAGGGGGGGTTGGATTTTCTCTCCTCCCACCTTGCTTGGCCATGGATGGCATTTTACAATGGTGCTACTGATATAGCAGGAGACAGCACATCTACAAGGGAGCAGGTATATCCAGATACAGTGATTTCAGAGCAAGGAGCAGGACCTCTGGCAGAAGAAAAAAGAACCAATCATGCAATCAAGAAAGAACTGGCTCTCGGGGCTCCATGTAGACGCCCGGGTAGTGTGCTTGGGCCGAGCTGGGCAGGGAAAGGGGTCCGGGGGTGGGTGTGTGCACCATGGTGGAGTCACAGCAGCTGTGGGTGAAGTAGGCGGTGGACACCATGGTGAAGGGGCTGGAGCAGGAGAATATCCGCAAGATGCAGGGTACCATGTTCCGATGCAGTGCCAGCTGCTTCGAGGATACCCAGGCCTCCATGCAGCAGGTTCATCAGTGCATTGAGCGCTGCCATGCACCACTGGCCCAAGCACAAGCCCTTGTGACCAGCGAACTGGAAAAATTCCAGGACCTTCTGGCTCGATGCACCATGCACTGCAATGAGAAAGCCAAAGACCTGATGGATGCTGGGAGCAAGGAACAGCAAGTGAAGAGGCAGCTGGAGTCCCGTGTGACCAAATGTGTTGATGACCACATGCACCTCATCCCCCACAATGACCAAGAAGATGAAGGATTCCTTGGCATCTATTGCAAAATAGAGTCGTTGTCAGTAGTCATCGGGGTGGGAGAATGGGTCTGCTTTTAAAAATGTATGGAAACTTTTACCTTTCAGTGAAAATTTAAGAATGAAGAAATGGAGGCTGTAGCAAGTTTAAGAAAATCTTTATGGGAATTTGAAAAAAAAAGAAAGAAAGAAAGAACTAGTCTTTACACCTGAGAGTTGAGCTATGAAAGGGGATAGAAGAAAAGAGTCCAATCAAGTGATCCACACAGTAGAGACACGTACCCAGGGAGGAGCAGCAGCAAGGTCCTGAAATGCCAGAGGTTTGTGTTACCTAAGTTAGTTCCCGGTGGAACTAACTCACTATCAGGGTACTCTAAATTTGAGTCTAGTTTTCCCAAAGATGTTCTGATTATTTGTGGGAAAATTCACCCCCAGGTTGGATATTTTGTAGCTATTGTTATTATTATGCCATCTTACTAAATATCTTTTCTTAGAGCTAATTCTATCTACTGGCTGACTATTAAAGGGCAGTTCATTGGTGGCTTTTTTTTAGGACTTTTAGGAATGTAGACCCACAGAATACCCTCAAACTTGTGAAAATAATAACGCCCCTGGGAACCCTGCCTGCAAATCTGTGAGCAACTAATTTGGTAGAGTAGCCTAGAGGAGATGCCACATAAGAATGAAGACCTTTTAAAGACATCATAGTTTATTTTTTGTCGGTTTTAAGAATTTAAAAATGTATCACCAAGTGGTCAACCCACTGATGCTATGCCTCTCCATATTAATTAGGCTAGCTTTTTAAAAAAAGAAAGGAAGGCATAAAGGAGAGAGGGAAAAAAAGAAGAAGGAAGGAAGGAATTACAGAAGGAAGAAAGGAAGGAAGGAGGCAGGGAGCAAAGGAAGGAAGGAAGAGAGGGAGGGAGGAGAGCAGGAAGGAAGGAAAGAAGGAAGGAGGGTGGGAAAAGAAAGGAAGAAAAAAAGAAAGAGAGAAAGAAAGAAAGAAAGAGAAAAAGAGAGAAAGGAAGAAAGGAAGGAAGGAGTGAGGGACTAAAGGAAGGAAGGGAGGGAGGGAGGGAGGAAAGAAGGAAGGAGGAAGGGAAGGGGGAGAAAGAAAGAAGGAAGGAAGGAAAGAAAGAAAGAAAGAAAGAAAGAAAGAAAGAAAGAAAGAAAGAAAGAAAGAAAGAAAGAAAGAAAGGAAGGAAGGAAGGAAGGAAGGAAGAAAGAAGGAAGGAAGGAAAGGGAAGGGAAGGGAAAGAAAAGAGAAAAGAAAAGAAAAGAAAAAAGAAATGAAAAGAGCTTGATGCTGGGACCATGTTGGAAACCTTCCTAACATAGTAGAACCAGTTGGTGATTCTCTGGCACATTCTTTTTTTTTTTTTTTTTTTGTGAGGCAATTGGGGTTAAGTGACTTGCCCAGGGTCACACAGCCAGTAAGTGTCAAGTATCTGAGGCTGGATTTGAACTCAGGTCCTCCTGACTCCAGGACCAGTGCTCTATTCACTGTGCTACCTAGCTGCCCCTCTGGCACATTCTTCAAGGAATCATTTCCATGGCACAATGAAGAATCAGAGCAGGACTTTAAAGGACAGAGACTGACACATCACTTTCCTACAGAAGCTTAATTGATTTAAACCAATGGCCGCAACAAGAAGCTCAAAAGACACTAAAAAGCACTTTAGTAGCATGCACTTGACTCACTTGCCCAAAGGAAAGACATGGCAACCAAGGGCAACTCTAGTTCACAATATAAGCTCACTTATAAAATTGCATGGAGAAAGATGGTGGAAAATTATAAGCAGCAGCACCTCATAAAACAGCAAGAAGCAGTGGAGGGTCACATGAGTACAAAGAAAGCTTGATGAGAGATCCAATGAAGCAAAGAAAGACATTCTAAGGTCATTGGAGGATGAAAAGGAAAGGAGATATGCAGATGGAAGAAAAAGACACACAAAAACTGCTGTCACAAATTTCTTACACCATCAAAGATCGAGTCATCATACATGGACTCTTAACATCATAATCCCAGAGGTGATTATAGAGGAGGTAGAAATGTTATTATAGTGAACAAAGGCAGGATAAGCACCTGGATTAGGCCAAGTACACAAAGTCAAGATCAGTGCTGGAGGAAATAGGATTATGAAGGGTTTGAGGGATCAATTCACAAGGTATCTAAAGGAGAATATATCAAAGGCATGGGGCGGGGGAGGGTGTCAGAAATCAGACCTTATTAATACTAAAGAAAAGGTAAGAGGGTAACTAGGTGGTGCAGTGGATAAAGCACCAGCCCTGGATTCAGGAGGACATGAATTCAAATCTGGCCTCAGACACTTGACACTAACTAGCTGTGTGACCCTGGGCAAATCACTTAACCCTCACTGCCCAGTGAAAAAAAGAAGAAGAAGAAGAAAAAGAAAAAGGTGATTGAGGAAAAAAATCAGCAGCTCTAGAGCTATATATCAACATTCCCACCTAAAGAAAATATTTCCCTTTTTTGGCTAGAATCACAGCAGGAGAGAAGAAAAGAAAACACCACGTAATTCAGAATTCCTTCTGAAAAAGCAAAAAGCTACATGATTCCGTTGTGATTATTGTTTGCTGTCTGTTGATTAAAAATTAACTTTTGATTTAGTAGAGCAAAATTCCACTTGAAAAGTCCTTTTAGGGGCAGCTGGTGGCACAATGGATAGAGCACCAGCCCTGGAGTCAGGAGGACCTGAGCTCAAATGCAGCCTCAGACTCTTGACAACTTACTGGCTGTGTGACCCTGGGCAAGTCACTTAACCCCAATGGCTTCACCTGCCCCCTAACAAAAGTCCTTTTACCCAAGTGTGTCTCACATGCATACAGCAAAATTATACAATATTCTTTGAAATTTTAATGGAAACTCTTTAAACAATCTTTTGGTCATTAGGTGGTATAGTGGATAAAGGGTTTGGACTGGAGTCAAGAAGATATGAGTTCAGATTCATCCTCAGACTGGTTAAATGACCTTAAGCAAATCACTCAACCTCTGCCTTCATTTTTTCCAACTCTAAAACATGAATATCAGCACTCATCTCTTAGGGTTGTTGTAAGGATCAAATGTGATAATATTTATAAAGTTCTAGCACATTGCCTGATATATGGTAAGTGCTACTTCCCTTTCCCCTTCCCTTAATTAATATCAGGAAATCTGTAAAGCAGGGAAATATATCTTCTCCAGAGTTGTTCCCCATTGGCATAGAGGATGTCAGTGCAGAGTCCAAAACAAAAAGGGATTTCCTGTGGATGCCCTTTAGAGGGCACTAGATCAGTGCATGGTGGTGTGAGCTGACTCAAAGACCTATGTCCTGAGATTATGGTTGCAATGTTAGGTAAAAGCAACGATGTTTCCCCAACATATTAAGTGGAGGTCAAGAGTCACAAAGAGTTAGCAGATATGAATAGCCTGAAATTAGCATCACTGGATTAAAAATCCCACATGGATGAGATCAGGAAGGAAACAAGTATTGATTAAGTACCAACTCTATGCCAGGTATTGTGCTAAGTACTTTATTATCTCATTTGATCCTCACAACATTCCTGGAAAATAGGTATTACCATTATCCATATTTAATAGTGGAGGAAAAAATTTTTTAAAAAAATTTAAATAGCAGAGGAAACTGAGGTGTACAGAGGTTTCCAATGTCACCCAACTATTAAGTATCTGAGGCTGGATTTGAACTCAGAACTTCCTGACATCAGGCTCAGTCTCTCTCCACTGTACTGCCTAGCTGCCTTCTAAAGAATGGCAATCTGTTTGAGGATTTAAATCTCCAAGTCAGAAGGATGGCAATCTTCATCAGGGCAGGTAGTTTCCACACTGGGTATTTTCTAGCCTAATGAAATCATAGGTCCAGACCAAAACATACAAAATGAAACAAGAGAATTTTTGAAGAATTAGAAATGAATGGTGGGGCAGCTAGATGGCACAGTAGATAAAGCGCTGGCCCTGGATTCAGGAGGACCTGAGTTCAAATTTGGCCTAAGACACTTGGCACTTACTAGCTGCATGACCCTGGGCAAGTCACTTAACCCTCATTGCCCCTAGGGGAAAAATAGAGAAAATTCAAAATGAATGAAAACAAAATAAGCTTCCTCGGGAGTTAGTGAGTTCTTTTTTACTGAATGTCTTCAAGCAGAGGTTGAATTATATCTGCCTTCACTTGCCATACCAGCTACAAGGCAGTGAGTTGGATGAAGATGCATGACCAGTGGGCATAGCATCCATATAATTGATTCAGCATCCTGCTGAGCTCACACAACACCTGGAGAGCTGTGACCCCTGCCCTTTGATCTTTCTCTTTGTCTAGCTACTTTGGAAGCTGAAACCCTTTCTGTCATATTAATAGGCCAGCCTCCTTCAACCCTCATGAACTCCCCAGTTGATTTGATCCAGTATTCTGACACGTGTTTGCCCTGCTCCTGTAGTAAGGGCTGGCCTTACACTTCATATCTAGCAGCATACCATAGTGCAGCTGTCTACCTGGCAGGCCCTGCACCTGAGCCAGAATGGGTAGGACAGAACAGATGACACTTGTTGCAAATGAGATTCAGGTTTCAGGTGAAGATGAGTTAGTTATATGATCTCTGAAACCTCCTCCAAATTTAAGATGATAGAATAGCCGAAGGACTGAAGTTAGTAATATGACTTTGGTTCATACCTCCATTTTTCCACCAACCAACTGTATAACCTTAAACAAATCATTGCCTTTCTCTGGGGCTCAGTCTCCTTATCTGTAAAATAAAAGGAATGGACTAGACTGGGAGTTCTTAACCTTTTTTGTGTCATAGATCCCTTTAGAGGCGGTCTAGTGAAGCCTATGAGCTTCTTCTCAGAATGGTATTTTTAATTGCCTAAAATAAAACTCATAGGCTTATAAAAGAAACCAATTCAACTGATAGACAATTATAAATATATTTAAAAAAAAACAAATCCATGGACACCAAGTTAAAAACTCCTGGACCAGGAGCGGCTAGGTGGCGCAGTGGATAAAGCATCAGCCCTGGATTCAGGAGTACCTGAGTTCAAATCCGGCCTCAGACACTTGACACTTACCAGCTGTGTGACCCTGGGCAAGTCACTTAACCCCCATTGCCCTGCAAAAACAAAACAAAACAAAAAAAACTCCTGGACTAGATGAACTATAAGGTCTCATTCATCTCTAGACTTGTGGTCCTATCAGATAATTAGTAATTCTTTGAAAGGAGTCCAGACCTGTGATTTTAAATCAGGAATTTCCCTCCACTAAGGCAAATTGACAACTGTTATCCAACTTATAGTCTTAGCAAATTATCTTGGGGACCTGAGAAGTTAAATTCCTTGGGTCAGAGGTCCAACTTGACCCGGGATGCCTGGATTCCAAAGTCATTTCTCCATCAACTAAGATGGAGCCTTGTAGCTTGTAATTGGCATCTCATTTTTCCTGAGACGAGTGTCTATTTCTTTCTCTAAGTGCAGTTAACAACACTGCCCTAAAATCTCACTGACACCATTCATTCATTCTTGTAGCACTCTCTTCATAGTAAGAAACACCTCCTCCCAACCTCAGCTGAATCAGCATGAGTTCAAAGATGTGAGGTCCAAACTGATGAAAGATGACTTCACTCAACTGTTTGGGTGGTCCTGGATTTGGGTTCCTGTGTGTCCTCCTCTTTTAGTCATGGAGCCTTTGCCTCTTCTTGACCCTGTGTGTAGCTGCATCCGACACAGCAGAGTGAGTGCTGAGTGATGTGGGTAGAACCACTGCAGGAAAAGCCTATCCCCTCCACCCTCTGGGACTTTTCTTGGCCACATCCACCCATCAGTCACTGGGGAGAATGAAGAATGAAAAGGCATAGACTCTGAGAGTAGGAAAGCATCTGAGAGGTCATTTAACCCAGCCTCTTGTGCCAATAGATGAATCTGATTTGATGATTCCACAAACATATATTTGTGTGGTTCAGCAGAAAGAGAGTTAGATTTGGAACCAGATGACCTACCTGGATATTTACCACTGTGTAACCTTGAGCAAGTCTCTTGACTGGGCTTCATTTTTTTCCAACTCTAAAATGAAGAGATTGAAGTAGACAGACTTGGAAGATCTTTTTCATCTAAGCTCTTATTAAGTACCTGCTATGTGCAAGGTCCCTCCTATATGCTGGGCACTATTTCCATCCACATAGGCAGTCATATTACAACATTGACTCATTAAAACTCCTCTACAACCTCCCTTATATGTTTTATACAGGTCAGCTGTACTATAATGTGGGACTAGTCATGTGTGAAGTGTGAGGCCAGTGCTTACTGAAAAACCCTACAGGGGCAGGAGCAAACACCAGTGTCAGGACACTGGAGCAAATCATCTGTGGAGATTAATGAATGTCTTGAGGATCAACGGGAGGCTAGTCTATTAATATGGCAGAGAGGGTTTTGGCTTCAGTAGGAACTAGTTGAAGGGCAAGACCAAAGGCTGGAGAACCTGTTTGATTGCCTGAGGTGATGAAGAACTCACTACCTAACAAGACAGACTAATCCATTTTCAGATGACTGTGTTAGGAAGTTTTTCCTTATTTGGATTCAAAACCTGTTTCCTTATAACCTCTCTCCTCTGATCTAGATTTTCCCTTGTAAACAGAATAAAAATTTTCATTTTAGCCAAAGGAGTCCTTAACTAAGAGTTAAAATAAGGCAGGGAATACACATCAAAGACAAATGTCATTGATATCAGAACTAGGGGCAATTTTAAATTATCTAGGCTACAAATGGATAATTGAGAGTGGAATATGTGACTTTGAAAGCCTATTCGCAATATTGAGAGCTAACTTCAACAACCAGTTAAACAATGCCACAAGCTCAGTTGACAAATAACTGATCATTTCATTTCCTTCACATAATACCCTTTTACCTGTATGCACATTTGGATGCAATCCAGCTGTTGCGGCTACCAGATGGTTTGTGGGTGCAAGCTGAGACATATCAGAAAAGTAACATCTGGAAAACTTTGAATTACATTCTTCTTGTTAAAAGTATCCCTTAGGGGGTGAAAAGAAAACAACAAAAAAAAAACTCACCCATTTAATGGTTAGAGTTAAGGATGTGGGATATTAAAGTATTTCTGTCTTAATTAGGATTTGCAGTCTGTGGGAGATGTGGGTTAATAATGATCCTTTCACTCCTAAGATCAAAATGAAGTTGAGCTTCAGCTGTAGAGGGGGAACAATGTTTAGATCAAGAAGAGAAGATACCCTCACATTTCATTCTAAAACTGGAGTAGTTTATGTATGTGGTGTCTTAATACCTGAAGATGACTCTGATGTCTCACTATCGGTGAAAGCATGTGGTCTGGTTAGAGACAAATAGGTGGATAAAGTGTTGAACAAAAGATCTCTCTCTACCTGTCTCTCTGAAAAGGAAACATCAGGAAGTCGGCTGAAAAGGCAGAAATGACAGAACTTGGCAAGAGATTGGTTATGGGGGCGGGGAGGATGGTGAGAGCCAGTGAGGGGAAGATGACACTTAGGTTGTGATCCTGAGTGACTGAAAGGATGGTGGTGCTCTCACCAATAGTTAGGAAGAGGGGAGAGTTTTGGGCAAAAGATAATCATTTCAGTTTTGGATATCTACGGGACATCCAGTTTGAGGTATCCAATCAACAGTTAGTGATAAGAGACTAGAAGTCAGAAGAGAGGTGAGGGTTGGCTATATAGATACATGAGAGTTTATGTGATCCCCAAGAGAATTAGTAGAGAGGGAGAAGATAAGAGGGCCCAGAACAGAACCTTGGGGGGCTCCCACAGTTAGTGAGCATAAACTAGAAAAAAGTTCCAGCAAAGGAAACTGAGGAATGATTAGACAGATAGGAAGAAAACTAAGAGCAATGTCACCAAAGCCTAGAGAGGAGAGGGTATCCAGAAGAGAATGATCAGCAATGTCAAAAGCTACAGAAAGGGAGAGAAAGATGGAGATTGTGGAAGGCCCCCTCCTGGCTATGCATTTCACTTTCCTGATCTCAGCACTGTGCCTCATAGGCAGTATCAGGTTGGCATATCCCCTCTGCTATTCTGGTCCCCTCTTTCCATTAATGAGCCCCTCCCCTTGGTGGAACTTCCATTTTGAGGAAGGGCCCAAGCCAGCCAATCTTCTTTGCTTTTCTGTATGTGCTACTAACACCCTACCTACCCCTTTACTCTCCTTTTCAGCAACTTTTGTGTGTTGTCATCCCCCATTTGATACCAAGCTCCTTGAAGGTAGGGACCACCTTTTTGTTGCTTATATACATACCAGTTGTTGCCACTTTGTTGATTTATAGCTATCGTTAATAAAGCAGTTGCCAGGAAAGCTAGGTGGCACAGTGGATAAAGCACTGGCCCTGGATTCAGGAGGACCTGAGTTCAAATCCAGACTCAGACACTTGACACTAGCTGCGGAAGCCTGGGCAAGTCACTTGACCCTCATTGCCCCCCCTCCCCCCGCAAATAAAAGAAAAGAAAAAAGAAAGAAAGAAGTTGCCATATCTAAAGCCAGTGGAACAAAAAAATGTGAGTTGAGTTGAGTAGCTATATAGGAAACCCTTTCTAATTAGCAAGGGAGAATTTATAGAAACCTGTGCAAATATATGAAACCATATATTTGCTATTGGTCCCTGGACACTGACCCAGTTCTTTTCATTGCTGTTTGATTTTTTTCTGAGAATGCTTCTACTTCCTTTAACACTTTCTATTCAGGAGGACCTGAGTTCAAATCCGGCCTCAGACACTTATTAGCTGTGTGACCCTGGGCAAGTCACTTAACCCTCATTGCCCCGCAAAAAAAAAAAAAGAAGAAGAAGAAGAAGAAGAAGAAAGAAAAAGAAAAAAACACTTTCTAACTCAAAAGCAGGGATTTTACTAAGTTCCTTTTCAAACATAAAATCAGAGGATGTTGGAAGTTGGAAGGATCTTGGAGACTGCCTTATCTAACCCTCTCATTTTATAGATGAGGAAACTGAGACCCAGAAATCACACAGCAATTTAGTAATAGTTTTATGACTAGAACCTAGGTATGCTAACTTGCAGGCCAGGGATCTTTCCCCTGCAATCAGGCTGATGTATAAGACAAGCAGCTGGTGAGAAAGAAGAGCTTGGGTGAGGCAGCATCAGGGATCAGGAAGCAAGGTGAGTGGTGTCCAAATTTGCAGTCTTCCTGGTATGGTTAGGTCAGGAAAAGGCATGACAGGTTCATCCCTAGACAGCTAAGCATGTCAAGGCAGTGCAGAAGGCAAAGACTGCATACAAGATGCAAACTTTGAGGAATTATGTGGAATCAGACAAATAGTCAACTCTTCTAACGCACATTCTATTTTTTCTTATGAGATTCAGTACTGATCTCCCAGTTTGAATCTCTACTTGTGCCACTGATTTTTCTCATTCACGTCAGTCCCTTGGCTTTCCAAAGAAACCCTGGCTCCAAACCATTCTAGTCTTCTGGTTTATGCTTTCTGGGCTTCTGATTTAGATCACCTCCTCCCATATTGCCTTCATCCTTGCCTCCCTTTTCCTCTCAGGGCCTCATCCATTCTCCTAATCATCAGTAAATTTCAGCCCTCCCACAGACAGGATAAAACAGGTTGTTACAGAAACAAAGGAATATTCAAAACCACAAAACCTAAATCCAGGAATCTAGAGGGTTTCTTGTATACATCATTAGTTCAGAATTAAAAACCTGGGCTTTTGGGTTAGTAACTATTATTCTCTTTGGTAATTAGTCACCTTCTGAGAACAAACCTGTCAGAAATTCATCTTGGCTTTGTGTGGGAGGGTGGAGGGGGAAACTAGGAAATGAAAAGGACCGCTGATGCAGTGGAAAGAGTGATGACCTTAATGTCAAAGAATCTAGTTTAATACCCTCACGCTGATACAGGATGGAGCCTGCAGTTTGGTGTGCTGCCAGCAGAGGGCAGAATTAGCATCACATACCCACTAGATCCCTCTTTTAAGGCCAGAGATACGGCTAGGTCACCTGGGCTTTGCTATTGTGCTGAGTGCTGAGTTTAGAATGAGCTTATAGCACTTGCAGTCATTGCTTTGCTAGTCACTCTAGGACATAGACTCTTTTTTTTTTTTTTTTGCAGGGCAATGAGGATTAAGTGACTTGCCCAAGGTCACACAGCTAGTAAGTGTCAAGTGTCTGAGGCCAGATTTGAACTCAGGTCCTTCTGAATCCAGGGCCAGTGCTTTATCCACTGTACCGCCTAGCTGCCCCCTAGGACATAGACTCTTAACGTGTGTGTGTGTGTGTGTGTGTGTGTGTGTGTGTGTGATGGACTCTTTTTCAGCCTGATGAAGCCTATGCATCTCTTCTCAGAATAATGTTGTTAAATGCATTAAATCAAATACACCAGATTACAAAGAACTGATTACATTGAAATATAATTATCAATTTGGGGGGAAGGGGCAGCTAGGTGGTACAGTTGTTAAAGCTCCTGCCCTGGATTCAGGAGGACCTGAGTTCAAATCCAGTCTCAGACACTTGACACTTAGTAGCTGTGTGACCCTAGGCAAGTCACTTAACCCTCATTGCCCTGCAAAACCTTTTTTTAAAAAAAGATAATTATCAATTTTTTAAAACTAAGATCATGGATCCCAGGTTAAGAACAACTGCTCTGGGAGCTTCCTTGTGCTCTCCAGGAGAGCTCGCTTGTCCCAAGGATGCCATCTTTCCTCCATGGGTTAATGTCCTGCTTCCCATTCAGATTAGGATATGTTTCCTGCCACTTACCCCAGGCACATACATTCCTGGTCATGATTATCCTTCCCCCGTTCCCATTCTTCTTCTCACCTTCTCCTCCATTGCCTTTCCTATTCCTTTGCAAACCACCAAGATTGCTGAGAGAGCAAATACAACAGAAAAAAAAGAGTATTTGAGTATTGGTCAATTGTTTACTATGTGACAAAGGCCATGCTAAGTTCTAGGGATCCAAATTCAAAAATCAAAGATTGTCCCTACCTGCAGGAAGCTTACATTCTAATAGGTGAAGACAAAACATATAGGGAAGTGGAAGACATGGCTAGAATATTTTGGTTTAGAAAATTACAGGGTTAATAAATAAAAGTAGGGAAGAGTAGATTGACATACCCTTCCTAAGAACAGTGATAGAGTTTATTTAACTTTGGTTATGTGGTAACAAGGAGAAGGTTAGGAAAGTAAAGTGAGTATAGCTGGAGCCCTAGTGGGTGACTGAGGCTACCATTAATCAATGAGGACAGTGGAGCCCCAGGATGGGAGTGCTAGGAAAGAAAGAGCTAAGTCTTTCAGGGCTTGGTTTCTAGTCCAGACAATATGACAGCTGATGGGGAGGTGGCCGTAGAGTGAAGTTCATACACAGTGTAATAGAAAGGGCACTGAATTTAGAGTCAAAAGGTCTGGATTCAAATCCAGCCTCTAATATCTAACAGCTCCATGACCTCAAGCAAGTTACTTACCTTTTCCAGGTATCAGCTTCCTTATCAGAAAAATGAAGGGTTTGGACTAAATGATCCTTAAGATTTCTTTTAATTCTAAAAGACCAAGGTCTTCCACTACATCTGGGGCCATCTCCAGTTGTCCAGATAATATATCTTGCCAATGGACTCATATAGCTCCAGAGGAAAGAGTGAGACTGGTGACTTTGCACAGCCCTTCCTTGATTAAATCCAATTCATTGCAAGTCACAATATCCGACATGGTCCTTTTTGATAAACAAACCACCACCACTACCACCACTACTACTACCACCACCACCACTACTACCACCACTACTACTACTACTACAACCATGATATATGAAAATGCAAAGATTCAGGATAAAAAATAAATTAATCTTAGAACCCTTAATAGAAACTGGAAGTCATTATTTGTAACCTATCTTCTGGGCTCACATATACTAGGTTTGATTTGAGAGTTTTACCCAAGAATATCATATTATCTTTCTGGCTTATTATCACTTCCTGGTATTTACTCCAGGAAAAACTTCAAATATAACAGGTATAGCTCATATCTAGGTCTTTCCATATGTGGACAAAAAGGGTGCCCAGTTTCTTTACATGCATTCAAGGTAATAAATGCATGTTGATTAGACCAGTCTCTATTTCACCCCATAGAAAACACAAAAGATGGGGCAGCTAGGTAGAGAAATGGAAAAAGCACCAGCCCTGGATTCAGGAGGACCTGAGTTCAAATCCAGGCTCAGATACTTGACACTAGCTGTGTGACCTTGGGCAAGTCACTTAACCCCCATTGCCCTGCCTCCCCAAAAAATAAATTTAAAAAAAGACAAAGGATTTTTTAAAAAAAGAAAGAAAATACAAAAGATACAAAGGATTCCCAGGAATCCATAAACAGATACCAAAAAAAAAAAAACAAAAAAACCCCAAAACACCAACCCAACCCAAAACAAAACAAAATCACTTATAGAAGTAGTAGTTCCAACATTCCAGTGAGACCTTCTTTAACTTGACTCAGACTCTCCAGGCTTAGACTCCCCTAGAAGGGGAGCACACTTTGGAACTACTAATGAATTGCTGCCTTCTCATCAGACCCTCTGTCCAAATAACTCACTGTAATCAAAAGTCAGAGATGGTGTTGGCAAGCTTCCAATCTCTTATCCCTTTTCCATGTCTTTTTAAACTGCTATTACTAATCTTGCTACAAGGACCACATATATGATGCTCTTTTTCTCTATATAGGATGCTTCAAAACTCCTCTTTCCTCTAGGACCCTGGTCTCTAAACTTTTTTTTTTTTTTTTTTTTTTTTTTTTTTTTGTGGTGTGGGATCCTTTAATAGTCTAGTGAAGCCAGCTAGGTGGTATAGTGAATAGACTTCTGGACCTAGAGTCAGGAATACCTAAGTTTAAATCCATCCTCGGACACTTACCAGGTTGTGACCTTGGGCAAGTTGATAAACCTCTGTTTGCCTCTGTTTCCTCATCTGTAAAATGGGGGTAATAATAGCACCTGCCTCCTGGGGTTGTTGTGAGGATCATATGAGATGGTAATTGTAAAAGTGCTTAGCACAGCTCCTGGCACATGCTAAGTTCTATATAAATGTTGGCTATTGTTAATTCCTCCTAAGACAAACTTGTGTTACCCAAGAAATCTTCCTTCTTTGGCTCACAGGCTAGATTCTAAAATTCCCCCTGTAGAGGAAATCAGAATTCCAGGTCCTCAATCCAGGAGACTGATATTCTGAAACATTGCCCTTGAAAAGCTCCCCACCCCAGTCACATTCCACCAGGAACTGAATCATTATCCAAGCATCTGCCATCTCTTGATCTAGGAAAGTCTACCACCATATCTGACCTGGACTCAGAAGGCTATGGTTGCAGGGCAATGAAGGTTAAATGACTTGCCCAGGGTCACACAGCTAATAAGTGTCAACTGTCTGAGGTCGGATTTGAATTCAGGTCCTCCTTAATCCAGGGCCAATGCTTTATCCACTGCAGTGCCACCTAGCTGCCCCGCCTATATGCTCTTGCCCCAATACAGGCTTTGCCAATTCCTGAGGAGAGGAAAATGTATGAAAGCACAAATTTTGCCTCTTCCCCCTACTCCCTATCCCCATCTCAATGCTGAATTGGCTTTACTATGCTCTGTTCTGCCCTGAAAACAAAGAAAAGATGAAAAGGAAGAAGAGCAAGGAAAAACTCATCACTGTCCTTTAGAATCCAGGATAAAGGGACAACTTCTCTGACAAAATTTGGTTTTCCTGTGTCCCAGGAAGTCAGCCACCTGCAGGCTCACTGCATCGTACTCACTCAAACCAATTTTTTTCTACTGCATATTTATTACAAGGGTTTTTTTGTTTTGTTTTGTTCTGTTTCCTTTTCCTGGGGGACTGGGAGGTAAGAAGGAGAGATGGGAAGGAATAAAAATAAATGCTTGTTCATTGAAAAAATTAATTAAAAAAGAAAAGAAAGTTTCATGTAATATAGACTCACATTTTCATCTATTGTCTCCTTCTGTTCTCCAATGTATATGGAATTGCTCATTTTATTTGACATTTTCTAAGTTCAGAATTTTTTTGAAAAAAAAGAAAACTTTAAAAAAAGATTTAAAAAGAAAATTGATGTCCAATGCTTTAAAAAAATGTACCCATTGTTTGCATTACCCAGACCAACATTCTTCTTTAGTCCTTGCATCACCACCCAGCAGATGGGCTAAATGCCAAAAAAGTTCAGTTTCCCCAGAACTCTCCACAAGAGCCAAAAAGGGCATTCACTCAGAGGTTTTTTCACTCAGGACAAAAACATTTGTGGTGAAAAAGTTTCCATCTTGATAATGTAAGGAGGCTTGTAGCACTCTTCTGGCTTCTTCCAAATCACAGTTTGGTACAAAGAGATGTGGGAAAACTTTATTGCATTGTTTAAAGCTGGCCATGCCTGACTGGGAGACTAGATTTACTGTTTAGAGACCAGATTCTTTCATTCTTAATTCAGGACTACAGGTTATGCTCCCCCTCAAAAACAAAAAAAAATAATTTCCAGGGGAATCATATCCAAAGAATGATACAAGGAATATAAGGAGTTTCTGCCTCCTTATACATCTCAAGCAACCCATGAGTCTTATCTGGAAACTGCTTCCATGCTGTTGTTTTCCTTGTTTCTTTGTTTAAATTACATAGAATGTAAAACTTACAGAGACTGGGAAGGGGAGGAGAGGGGAGGGAACCACTTATTTTTGGCTCTCCCTTTAATAGGTTCTTTCTAAATTTTTTTTCAATTCTGGGTTTGTTCTATACTGACTAAAGGTAGTATTTGTTGTTGGCCTTGACCCTAGATGATTATGATTCTGCTTTAGGCTCTCCAGATCTCTTTTCTTCTTGATTCTGCTGTGTGCTTTTAGTTTATATTTATACTCCTGCTTGGGGGCAGCTAGGTGGCACAGTGGATAAAGCACTGGCCCTGGATTCAGGAGGACCTGAGTTCAAATCTGACCTCAGATACTTGACACTTACTAGCTTGGTCAAGTCACTTAATCCTCATTTCCCTGACAAAAAAAAAAAAAAAAAAAAGTTAAACTCCTGCAGCACTAGGCAGGTCTGAGAGAGTTTTCTCCATTATCCTCACATTTCCTTGCTACCACATTCCTAGCAAGTCAAGTCATCATTTGCTTAATTCTACCCTACACATTCCAATGTATCCTTTTTCAATCCCCATGCCATCAGCTTCTTCTATCATCACCATATTCCTATCTGAAAGGTTTTAGGTGTGCTATACCTCCTCTTCACTACTTTACCCTGCCCTCTTAGCATCCTTAGCTACCCTCAGGACTCCCTCTAGTCTCCACCTTCAAAGGGAAGCCTTTCCTGATCTCTTTAGTTTTTGCTTTTGTTTTGTGTGTGTGTGTGTGAATGGGGGTTAAGTGACTTGCCCAGGGTAATGCAGCTAGTAAGTGTCAAATATCTGAGGTTGGATTTGAACTCAGGTCCTCCTGAATCCAGGGTTGGTGCTTTATCTACTGTGCCACCTAGCTGGCCTTCTCTTTAGTTTTTTTTTTTTTTCAATTTTTTTGGTTTTTTTTTTTTTAGTGAGGCAATTGGGGGTTAAGTGACTTGCCCAGGGTCACAAAGCTAGTAAGTGTTAAGTGTCTGAGGCCAGATTTGAACTCGGGTCCTCCTGAATCCAGGGTGGGTGCTCTATCCACTGTGCCACCTAGCTGCCTCCTTCTCTTTAGTTTTTAAGGGATCTCTCCCTCCTCAAAATATCTCATCCTTAAAGATGTAACCCTCGGGTCATTTTGATATTCCCATCTAGCAAAATGCCTTACAGATTATATTTTATCATTGTTGAATGAATGAAAAAACATGTATTAAATCCTAGCCATATGCAAATCACTGGGTAAAAAAAATGAAAAAGTTCCCATTATCAAATTCCTACATTCCAAAGTGGAAGACAGCCCATATAGGAGGTTTACATACAAATCAGATAAAAGGGTTCAGTGTTCCTTGACGTCCATAAGCAATGCAAATGATAATCCATCTTCTTTAATGTCTTTTCCATGAATAAAATTGTGTCTCTTTGTGTCAAATCATTTGATGGTGCCAAAGACCTTGGTGTCAGGAACTTTCTTTTCTAGGTCTTCAGTAGCTGTGGCTCCTGAGGATGTGGAATTGTAGCAGCTGCAAAGGAAGTAGCCAAATCACAAAGGTTGGGTCCCTAGACTTTGTTTTCCATCTTTGAATTCTCATCTTTGGAGTGCTCTGTCAAGGAATTTGGTACTGTCATTTGGATGTCAACACAGGATCCAAATGGAAGAGTTATTCCTTATTGATGGGGAAGTCCTCCAAACACTCCTCTTTGTGTCAACTGAATCAAACCTTTGAATTATGTGGACCCTCCTAAAGGAAAACCAAAATCATTCAAAAGAGTGTGGCCCAGCTATCTATGCAGGAAATTCTAAGTGGATGAAGACAGCCTATTGTTTAGACTATGATGAGCAATTAAATGGACAGCCCATACAATTGTTCCATCATTACATATATCTTGAATAGACACTACAAATAGATAGTCAACCAGTCCAGAATTAAATGAGTTGAGGAAAGTGGGCTCAATTGCTTTGGGGAAATATGCATTGCTTCCAATGTTCCCACTATTCTTCCTGAAACAAAATCCTATCTTTATTTGGGGGGGGGGCAATGAGGGTTAAATGACTTGCCCAGGGTCACACAGCTAGCAGGTATCAAGTGTCTGAAGCCAGATTTGAACTCAGGTCCTCCTGCATCCAGAGCTGGTGCTCTATCCACTGTACCACCTAGCTGCCCCCCCAAAAGCCTTTTTAAGATCAATATTTGTCCAGTGATACTATATGACTTAAAAGCATAACATAGGGGAAGCTAGGTGGCACAGTGGGTAGAGCACCGGCCCTGGATTCAGGAGGACCTGAGTTCAAATCCGACCTCGATACTTGACACCTACTAGCTGTGTGACCCTGGGCAAGTCAACCCCAATTGCCTCACCAAAAAAAAAAAAAAAAAAAAAAGCATAGCATATCCCAATCTCTAGAGAATGAAAGTTGCAGATCACCCTAAGGACAATGGAGAATCGCACAGCTGGTGTGAGTAGACCGATATTGCTAACAAAGGATTTTGCAGAAGTGATGGTATAAAGGATATAAAAAAGATAAATGATTAAAAAGGAAAACAGTCATCATGTAGTGATAACAAGGTATGACCAGTGGACGGCCTTTAGGCTTCACTGATACTCATATAATGGCAGAGGATCTAGAGGAAGTTTCCTAGCACATCTAGATGAGTCCTGTGTAAAATCTACTGAATGACATGAATGAGCGTGTCACAAGATGAAAAGGTTAAATCAATGGCTAACTATACTGTTGGATGGAGTACCTACCACATAATATCACAGATACATGAAAGTGGGAAGCATTGCCAGTACTAAGTTATACCTGGTACAAAGTGGTTAAATGTTTATTCAATTGAACTGTTCTTATCTCCTTGGCTACTACTTACCTGCCCTGCCCTGCTCACCACAGACTGACACACATAATCATCTCAGAGAATAACTAAATCTATACTTCAGCAGACAATCTCCATATAACTATGGTCCATCCTATGCAGAATCTCATGCTGTTTTTTTTTTTGTTTTGTTTTGTTTTAGTGAGGCAATTGGGGTTAAGTGACTTGCCCAGGGTCACACAGCTAGTAAGTGTTAAGTGGCAGAGGCCGGATTTGAACTCAGGTCCTCCTGAGTCCAGGGCCGGTACTTTATCCACTGCGCCGCCTAGCCGCCCCTCATGCTGTTTTTTATTAGCTTGGCATAAGTTCAAAGTATTAGTAAATCTTATGAAGGAACTATATGTAGTCACTCCCCTTTTCCAGTCCAAAGAGTCCTCTTTTAGACCTCAGATTTTAGGGTCATTATTCCTACTAATCCAGCTCTCTAGGTCCTTGTGGTCTTCTGACTTGCTTCCAGGACTTCAGGTCAAAATCATTATCTAAGCAATCAGCTGGTTTACCAACTTCACCATTGTCATACCCCTATTGCCACTCTCTGGGCTCCATCTAAAGAAAATCTTTAACTAGTCTTTTCCTTTCTGATTATTGGAACTCAGTCCTCATTCAGTTCCTCTGAGTAGCTTCATGATCTCATTTCAGGTTGCATTCCCTATAGACCTGCTCATTTTATTTTCATTTGGTTTTTCATTCTTTCTCTTAAAGCTTTTCTTATAGAAATTTCCTGCCTCTTTTAACACCAACTCCAGCCCTCTAATCTGGTTTAACTCAGAATCCTTTACAGCCTCTTGCTTTAACACACAATTTCACGAAAAATTCATTTCATTTCTCCAAAACTATTTACCTTGAAGTCCATTTGACTCAATTTGGAAATTTCCTTCCTCTTCCAACCATCTCTCTATGATACTTTTCTCAGGGATTCAAAATACACATGAGTATGGTAAAGATAGTCATCTAGCCTTCTTGTCCATTCTTAAAATATTTTAAAGTACTTTCTATTTCTCAAATTCACATTTTATCTCCTCTACCTCTAGGCTGTCTGGAATTCATAATCCACTATAACCCCTTCTGTGTTCTTGGGATATTCCCACCCTTGGCAAGAATTTGGGAATTCCAGGATCCTCTAGGTTCCCAGAGGATGGGTGTGGAGCTTTGCAGGTCTTGATTAGCCTAAGTATGTTGACTTTTGGGACTAGAGCCACACTTTCTGTCTCTTATGTATCAGCATCTGAGGCTACAGTAGGTTTTATTGCTGGCCACTTTTGTGGATTTGGTCTCCAGGGAATTCATGGGGGTCTCTATTATCCTTCTGATCCTATTCTAACTACTGTGCCTGGTATCTTGATTGGCAACTATACATGGATAGTTTTTTCTCTCTCCTCCTTCCTTTTAAGTTTGCAAACGTCCAGAGCTAGTGGTGGTTTTTTTGTTTTGTTTTATTTTGTTTTTCGTTTGTTTGTTTTGCTGGGCAATGAGGGTTAAGTGACTTGTCCAGGGTCACACAGCGAGTAAGTGTCAAGTGTCTGGGACTGGATTTGAACTCAGGTCCTCCTGAATCCAGGGCCAGTGCTTTATCCACTGTGCCACCTAGCTGCCCCCCCTCCCCGAAATAGTGTTCTTAATAGATCCATCCCTAGGCAGAAATCCTTCTTTCCTCTATTTTAAGCCCTGATCTAGAAATCCAGTCATATTCAGACACCATTTTAACCAGCTGTTCACTTCCCAAATGAGAATTTGTCTGACTCCAGAGATAGTGTTCTTCTCATTGTGTTACACTGCCTCCAAGGAGGGCTCCTATGCTTGATCCACCACAAGTTAGGATTTAGAGTTGAAAGGGATCTTAGCAATGAGGGGAGTGAGACACCCTGACTTTCCTTTTACCGACCCACAAACATCTCAAAAACAATTCCCAGGGCTCCCCATTGCATTATTCAGAAACTCTCTTTGTCCCAAAGAAGAGAGTGAGGCTTTCTTTTGAGGAGAACAATTTCCTCTTTAAAAGTTTTGTCAAATTCTACCACTACCTATATGATCTTGTGCAAGTTACTCAAGCATCTTTAGGCTCCATCTGTAAAATGACGAGGTTGGACAGGAAGACCTCTACTAGCTCTAAATCCAGAATTCTTCTTGCCCTTCCCATCTCCCCCTGTGCACTTCATGCCGGTGACAGACAAGGGCATGCAAGGGACCAATCAATGGCTGTAAGCTGCTGTCCACACAAACAGGATCCTCTAGGCAGCTGACAAGGTACCAGGCAAATAGATTGGACTTGCTCCTCTTTATGCCTGTGCACGGGGCAGAGATGTGGGCAGGAAGAAGTTGGGAATTCCCTGACCCCTCATTCATCCAGACACGCTGGATTTTGAAAAATGAATGTACTGGAGTGGGGCTGGTTAGTGAGGCTCTGACGCCATCTGGTGCCTCAGATCCTATATGCCAGCCAGTGCTCTCTGCTACCACCTAGTGGCTCCTGCTTCGGTATCATCTCCAACTTCCCCATAACAGTTTTGCAAACTTCTATAAATTATAATAGTTAACAGTCTCGATTCCAGAAGACTGGTGATGAAGCATCTTATTCATCTCTTGAAAAATATGTAATAGACTAAATATGTGGAATGAGGCACATTTTGGAGCATGGCCAACATGGAAATTTCTTCTGTTTGATTATGTATATTTGTTACAAGGGTTTGGTTTTCTTTTTTTCTTGGGGGAAGAGGGGAGTGGAAAGAAAGAAAAAACATTGTTATATAAAAAAATTAATTTAAAAAAATTGTCATGTTTAAGGAGTGAGCTAATTTAATAAATGGAGAGATGTGGAAGAGGGGGGCTCTGTTTCTAGCGCTCATTTTTAAAAACACTTCTAAAAATGTATATTCTTCTCCCCTAGTGCCACATTTTGCAAATTTAAACAGATCTTTTTAAAAGTTATATTGGGGGCAGCTAGGTGGCGCAGTGGATAGAGCACCGGCCCTGGAGTCAGGAGTACCTGAGTTCAAATCCGGCCTCAGACACTTAACACTAATTAGCTGTGTGACCCTCAGCAAGTCACTTAACCCCAATTGCCTCACTAAAAAAAAAAAAAAGTTATATTGGGAGCAGGAGAGACTTTTAGTGGATGAGATGATAGTAATAGAAGACTTAAAGAATATAAAACTACTCAATCATTAGGTTTCCTTGGAGAATAATCTTTGGATCAGGAAGGATAGAAATATACATATAATATATGTATATATATATATTTATATTTACATATGTATGTATTTTTAATTTGAGTTGAAACCCAAGTAAGATAAAAGGAGGAAGGAAGGAAAGAAGGAAGGAAGAAAGAAAGGAAGAAAGGAAGAAGGTCTTGAATTTATCTAGAAACAGATTATTTTTGCCCTAATATTCAAAAAAGTGGGGGTGAGAAGGATAGAGTCATCAAACTATAGTTAATTTTAATTTTTAGAAAAATTTTAAAACATAGTATTAAAGAGAAGGTTTGCAAGAAGTTAGGAAGGGAAACATTGTGCACTAAGAAGCAGAACGGATTCCCCAAGAAGTGGGACTTCATTTTAGTGAGTGAGATTGACCTCATTTCCTACTACCACATTTAGGGTAAAGTAGCTGAGAAAACAAATCAGGAAGGCATCAATCTCTGACAGTAGGACAACAAATACATCGGTCTTTCTTAGTTTGAAGTCACATATTGTTGTTGTTGTTTGTTGCTTGTCCTTTGTTATCAAAGAGGACCCTGCCATCAGGATGATGTCATTACTTGCACTGAATTGGATTTTTAAGTGAGGGAGGACTGTGCCAGGTCACCAACCTCACTCTCTCCTCCAGAGCCATTTGGGTCTAGTGGCAAGAGATACATCAGGACGCCTGGAGATGGCCCTGAATGTTTAAGGCAATTGGGTTTAAGTGACTTGCCCAGGGTCACACAGCTAGTAAGTGTCTGAGGTAGCAGGCTTATAAAAAGTAGAGATAGCTGAGACTTCAGGGCTGATGTCTTTTAAGATGATTTTTTTTTTTTACAGTGCGTATAAGAGAAGAATGTATTGCTAGGAAAGAAAGCAAAAGATTCAGATGAGACCTTATGGTGGGAGGGCACTATTGAAGTGAGGAGGCCAATTAACTAGATAGTTTTCTTTATCTGCTCCCTTGTATTTATGTGTCCCTGGAGATGGTCTTATACATTGAGCTGTTCTAAAAACTGCTTGAGATCTTAGGAAGAGAAAATTTTAAAACTCTGAACAGTGATGACTTTGTGTCACATGGTCAGTAATAGCTATTTCCTCTCCTGTTCAATCAGGCAATAAATATTTATTAAACGCCTGCTATGTGCCAGGCACTATGCTACTTCTCAGGGATGCAAAGACAAAAGTAAAACAGACCCTGCCCCCAAAGAGTTTGTTGTTCAGTTGTTTTTCAGACATATCTGACTCTTTGTGACTCCATTTGGAGCTTTCTTGACAAAGATACTAGAGTGGTTTGTCATTTCCTTCTTCAGCTCATTTGACAGATGAGGAAACTGAGGCAAACAGGGTAAAATGACTTGCTCGGGTCACACAGCTAGTAAATGTCTAAGGCGGGCAGCTAGGTGGCACAGTGGATAAAGCACTGACTGGATTCAGGAGGGCCTGAGTTCAAATCCGGCCTCAGACACTTGATACTTGATAGCTGTGTGACCTTGGGCAAGTCACTTAACCCTCTTTGCCCTGAAACAAAACAAAACAAAACAAAACAAAACAAAACAAAACAAAACAAAACAAAAAAGAAAGAAATATCTAAGGCTAGATTTGAATTCAAGTCTTCCTTATTTCAGGCCTGGTGCTCTATCCGCTGAAGCACCTAGCTGCCCCAACTCAAGGAGTTTACATTCTATCATATGAGCATGCCTAATAAAGGTCCCATTTAAAAAAAAAGTTACCAGATAAGAATATCTCTTTTGTTGTTGTTGTTGTTCCTTAAATTCAGAATGTACAAAATAATAATCAGATCATCTCCAATGCCCTTCAAGGTCTTTTCTTAATTATATGGTTCAATTTTTTTTTTTCTAAATGAAAAATTTACTGGTCTGGTAAATTAGGGAAATATCATACCTGGGTTTCAGTAAGGCATTTAACAATGTGTCTCATAATATTTCCGGCAAAGTAGAGAACTATAGGTTAGATTATGATAGTTAGTTGGATTCAGTATGATTATTGATGTCAATGTAGAAAGAATTCTTTAGTGGAATGGTACATGGATCCACTCTTGGCCCAATTCTTTTCAACCTATGACATGCTTAATAAATGTGCAGATATCATAGAGCTAGGAGTAATATTTAACATAATAGGTCACAAAATCGGGATCCCCAAAGGCCTTGATAAACTAGAATAATGTACTGTAACGATTGGAATAACGCCACCTGCTGGATACTTACTGTAGAAGAGTTCTGCCTATGAAGGGAAGGTCTTTGAGGGCAAGACCAGGAGTCAGGAAGTGACGCGGACTAGTGGGAGGAGGAAGGAAGAGACTGGCGCTCAGTCTCGGTCTCTTGTCCTCTGGACTCTGGTGGAGAAGGGAGCTAGAAATGTGCTCTCCCTTTAATAGATAGAAATCTAGGCCTTTTTCTCTCTCTTTACCAAATTCTTATTCTCCTTAATAAATGCTTAAAAGTCTAACTCTTGCTAAAGCTTATAATTTATTGGCGACCACTCATTAGATATTTTAGACAGACTAGCTAGAATTTTAGCCCTTAACAGTGCTGAGCTTAACAAGGTTAAATTTGATAGAAATAAATGTAAAGTCCCATTGTACAAGTACATTATGGAAAAGGGATGGCTAGATAACTGCAAATGAAAAAAGATCTGAATATGTTAGTGACCTTCAGACACAATATGAATCAAAAGTGTGATCTAGTACCTCCCCCAAATGAATGTAATCTGAGGCTGAATGAATAGAAGAATGATGAGAACAAAGGGAAAAATAGTCACTCCCTCTACTCTGTCATGGTGAGAGTGAAGCTGTAGTATTTTATTCATTTCTGGTGCACTGAGAAACCAAACATGTTGAGAAGGACGACCAGTGTGCTAAGAGTAGTGAAGGTCGCTCCATATGGACATCAGATGAAACAGGCTTGCTTAGCCAGAAGAGACAAAGACTTGACCCAACATGACAGTGATTTTCAATTTTTTGAGGAGTGTCACGTAAAGAAGAGATCTAAGTGATCCCAAAGGGAAGAACTAAGATCAGTGGGTAGACATTGCAATTGATATAAGGAACATATTTATGGGAAGATAATCAGTTGATAAACATTTATTAAGCCCCTGCTCTATACCAGACAGTCTGCTGGACATTAAGCATACAAGGGCAAAAATGAAACAGTGGACAAGAATCGCAGATGGTGAGCCGGCATGGAGCGTTGCTGTCAGCATCCTGAAAGGAAGTATCCACATCAGTGACCTCACTGATCCACCTAAGTATTTAAGCATAAGGAACAAATTCTTCAAAGTTAGATCTGTGCAAAACTGGAATGGGATGTCTGATTAGGCAGATCCCAAAAGGTCTTGAAGAGGTGGCTAGATGCCAATTGTCAAGACGTATGTTAAAGATGGAACTGTTGGTCACATATAGATTAGATTAGATGACCCCCGAGGTCCATGATCTGCTTCTGCAGAATAACAATAACATGTAGCATTTTCAGCTCTCACACACATTACAACATTTTAGGTTTATAATAACTTTGTGAATTAGATGAAGTTGTTTTTGCTGTTACTGTTTCTAATGGGATGTCAAATCATCTCCTATAGACTCACTGAAAGAATCTTTAGGATACCTCCAAGCTCACAGAGATGATATGTAACCCATCCCATCCCCATGTAGTTTTGATTTCTTCTACTGGATCTCTCTGAATATAGGCAAATTTGGGATTGATGTCAGGAAAAATTTCCTCACAATTACAACTCTTCAATAGTACAATGAGCTGCCTTGAGAAATAATGAAATCTCCTTCCTGGTAGGTATGAATGACCATTTCTTGGATATATAATATACTAGAAGTTCCTTTAAGGCATGGGTTAAATTACATGCCCATTAAGATCCCTTCCAAATCTCAAATTTTGTAATTCTCTGTTTGGAAAACTTTTCATTCAATATAATTTGGAGATTATAAGTATTTGGCATAGTAACATCTATATTTCTTAAGTTCTCAAATCCTTATCAATCGATGTTGTAATATCTAAGTGATAATAAGGAATAGTTCTGTCTTTGATGATGCTCATCCAGTCCCATTACAATTTACTTGTGAAATTGTCCAGGATATTTTGAGGTCTGTATTCAGGAGCTGAAATCTGTTAGTTTATGAAAGTAAGCTTCTAATGTATAGAATGTATATAATTCTGGTATAGAATGTAAATAATATAATGCAATTCTTGTCTCCAGGTTAAGTCATGTGATAGGTTAAAGCTTCTACCATTTCTTTGCATATTATTATTAATAATAATTTCTACTACTACTTCTACTACTACCACTACTACTACTACTACTACCACCACCACCACCACCACTCACACCCAACTATTCTGCCTACAATTCAATCAATCAATAAACATTTGTTAAGCACCTACTATGTGCTGTAAGGGCCAAATTTAGTATGGGGAGAGTTAATTGGGTAGCTCACCATAATATTGGGGTAAGAAAGGAGATTAACAGCCTCTTTCAAAACACAAAACAGGCTTTATTAATGGGAACTAATTTAAAACACAAGTGAGGTTAATAGGGCTGGGGACAATGAGAAAGGGATTAGGGGAAGAAAAAAAAATATGACCCACTTTCCAGATAATTAGAATCTAAACCTCTGGGGTAAAAATGTCCCAGGCACCCTGAACTTGCCTCCAGCTAGCCCAGGTAGCTCCAAAGAGCTAGCTTCATCTCAACAACACAAACTCACCATCACCCGGAATCTGCAGTTCCAAGAAGAACCAGCTGCACAGTGTCCCTCTCCCTCTCTCCCTCCCTCCCCCCCCCTTTTCTCTCTCTCTCTCTCTCACGCACTGCAGAGTGAGATCTCTCCTCCCTGGCTTTCTCCCAAAAACGTCCGTGCAACCAGAAAACCAGGCTGTCCACGCACCCAGCCCCAAGCTAATTGGCTGGCAACTTTGATTGACAGAACTAACAGGCAGCTCTACAACTGCAAGCTGGCCAGCTTCAGGACTCTGAAGACCACCTGAGTTGTCCTCACTAGTCTTCTCGTCATGGTGGGGCTTCCCTACAGTATCTCTCCAGCAGGGGGCGGTATTCCAATTCTCACAGTACCAAGCACTGTGGTATGTACCAGTCATACAAAAAAAGGCAAAAAACAGTGCCTTACCTCAAGGAGTTTACAATCTAATGGTCTAATGGGGAAAACAACATGCAAACAAATATATACAAAGCAAGCTATATACAGGATAAATAGGAAACAATGAACAGAGGAAAGGCACTGTAATGAAGAGGGGTTAGGGCAGAAATTCCACAGAGCCTTCTGTTAAATCACACCATTGCTGTTCTACAGGATGGGCCAAAAGTCACAATGTTTTGATAACTTTTTGAAAATTATTTTTTCTTTATTTTTCACCATTTACACAACTTGATTTTTCACAAATAATGTAAATTCATTTCACATATATACATACTATATATGATGCCATTATATTATAAATTAAAAGCAAAAAATAAAGGACTTACTAAATATTTCAACACCTTCATGATTTTTGGCCCACCATAGATCCTAAGTGAATTCTTCTTTGATGACCATATCTATGGTCACCATTTTCAATATCAGTCACCAATGTAGCTGTTGGAGATGTAAGAACATACATGTAAGAACATGTTCATAGGAACATAAGACCTTGAATTGAAGGAGGTATTCATTATCCACTCAACCAATGCACCCATTTGACAGATAAGGAAATTGAGGTTCAGAGAAAGAAAATGACTTGCCCAAATTCACATAACTAGTAAGTAGCAGGGCTGGGATTTGAGCCCAGTTGCCCTGATTTCAAATCCAGTATTCTTTCTATTCAGGCCCCCCAAAAAGTACATTTCAAAAATTTAAAAAGCAACACATACTTCACCAAAATCAGTTAATACATTGGTCTGCCTGAATCAAATGTCAGAAAAAAAGATTCTACTTTCTAAGGTGATCTCTCTGATATTCCTAGTGACTCAATACCTCAGAACACAAGCAGGGTCGGGTGGCTAACTGCACCATGTTGTTACACAAAATGTGAAACCCTTCAGTGTTTGGATTGGATTGACTTTGCTATTGGGAAATTGGGGCATTCTTTTAATGGCCCCAAACTTCTCCTTAAAACAAAGCTCATCTTTTGTACTGAAATTCTTCTGCTCTTATATGGCTATGAGTTATATAATGCTACAGTATACAAAAAAGTTGAGGTTTACCCAAAGGGTGCTTTATACATTGTGGGTATAAGCAGGCTGCAACATCTTACCAACAAGGAATGATGGGAAAGCTTTTTAGAGGAGACATCAAAGAGAAGACATGATCAGAAAAGAAAGGGGACTGGTCACATAGAAGGAGCTAACCAACAGTCACCCACAAATGCTCTACTGCTATTCTTCTAGTGTTGATGCAACACAAGGCAGGACCCTGAGGTTGGGTAAAACTCCTATAGCAAACCAATGGAAGGACATGTATAAGAGCTGAGGAGGACAGACACTCAGGGATGGACTGTGATCTGTATAGTTGGAGGGAACACCACATCAATGACATACAGATGCATTGGAGTATTGATATATTGCTATCTGGGATGAATTGTATACTTATCTTGAAGTAACCTTTTTTAAAAAAAAGAAATGCCATAATCAGTCCACGATTTTTACTGGGCACATGTTAGCTGTCAACACTGTATTAGGCATAGACACAGTGGAACACACAAATGGAAAATACCTGGTCCCTCTTCAATCTTCCTGGAAAGACAAAGCTGGAATAGAAACAGTATTAAATAGTTATGTGGCACAAACTTTGAACATAAAAAATTACAATAATAACATCCAACAGCTATATAACAACTGCTATGTGCCGAGCATTTTACTATATTTACTACAATATTTACTATATTTCATTTTTCCATATTACTATGTCTCATTTGATCCTCCCCAAAATCATGGAGGGTAGGTGTTATTCTTATCTCCATTTTATAAATGAGGAAACTGAGTCAAGCAGAGGTTAAGTAATTTAACCAGGGTTATACAGCTAATAAGTGTCTGAGGCCAGATTTGAACTCAAGTCTTCCTGACTCTAGGTGTGATCCATTGGACCACCTAGCTGCCTCTGACAAGACAAGGAATTATCAATGAGAACAGAAGTAATCAGAGAAAACTCCCTAGAACAACTGGGCCATGACCGATCATCTCAGCTTGTTTTCCTATTACTTGCCCCTTTTTTTTTTTTTTTTTAGTGAGGCAATTGGGGTTAAGTGACTTGCCCAGGGTCACACAGCTAGTAAGTGTTAAGTGTCTGAGGCCAGGTTTGAACTCAGGTCCTCCTGACTCCAGGGCCGGTGCTCTATCCACTGTGCTACCTAGCTGCCCCACTTGCCCTTTATTTTGAAAATAGAATGTACCCCCCCTTTCCTCCTCTGTGGGGGTACTATGGTTTTAGAATCCTGAATCTAATGTCAGATTTGGTAATGGATGTGTGGGAGAGGTATACCGAGCTGGTCCTCCACCCCACTTTTAATTCTTTGTTATAAGAAATGACTGGAAAAAGAAAGGGGAAATAGGTGGGGTTTCCTGGGAAAATATGACGTAAAAAACAAAAGATGGCAGTAAAAAGGTTTTTAAAGTGGAGTGCAGAAATTTAAAGGGCAGTTCTGATTAGCTGAGTTATGGAACTCAGTTTCTTCCACTGTCCATTATTGGGATCTTGTTTTATTTTATAGTATTTGCACAACAGAATCATGTGCATCATATCAGACAAAGAATAGGCATAAAGGAAAGAACAGTGGACAAATAAAGGATCAATTGGTGTAAAGTTCCTGCCAAGCAGCCCCTACATAGAAAGGGGTTGAGAAAGGAACATCCTTTTCTGCTGAATAATATTTTATTTCGTAATTAAATTCATCTCTCCATTCAATAAGCATTTATTAGGCAACTCCTGTGTGTAATGCACTGTGCTAGTTGCTGAAGATATAAAGACAACACATGACAATGCAGTTCCAGTAATCCAGAAGGATGTGGGTCCCCCTAGGTGGAAGCAGTGTGTACTCAACATGATGGAGTGTAGGAATTCCCCGTGAGAAAAGGAAGATCAGAAAAAGTGCTCTCGGGGAATTTCAGGGTGAAACATAAAACTTTCAGCTGGGGGAACCAGAGAAGGTGATACAGAAGAACTGACTCCTGACCTGCAGCCTTCAAGAAACATTGAATAAATGCCAATTTTGCACAAAATGTTATTGTATGGACTAGGACACAAAGACAAAACTGAAATAATCCTCAACGTCGAGAAACTGTCATGGTCTACAGAGCATGCACATGAAGGGGTGCAATAAAGGGCAATTTAAAATTAATGTTATTTTTTGGGGGGGGGGGGTTTGCAGGCAATGGGGGGTTAAGTGACTTGCCCAGGGTCACACAGCTAGTTAGTGTCAAGTGTCTGAGGCTGGATTTGAACTCAGGTACTCCTGAATCCAGGGCTGGTGCTTTAACCACTGCGCCATCTAGCTGCCCCAAAAATTAATGTTATTTTTTATAAAGCCTTTTCCTTTTTACTAAATGTATTATTTTGGTTAATAATCATTTATTTTGGGGGCAGCAAGGTGGCGCAGTAGAGAAAGCACCAGCCCTGGATTCAGGAGGACCTGAGTTCAAATTTGACCCCAGACACTTGACACTTATTAACTATGTGACCCTGAGCAAGTCACTTAACCCCCATTGCCCCACAAATAAAAATAATAATAAAAATAATTTATTTTCTTATCTTCCTATCTGTCCTTCTTTAAAAAAAAAAACAAGAAAAAAAGAGGGAAGAAAGGGAGGAAGGGAGGAAGGGAGGAAGGGAGGAAGGGAGGGAGGAAGAGAGGAAGGGAAGAAAGAAAGAAGGAAGGACAGAAGGGAAGGGGTGGGATCTATAGAGAGCATATATGTATGCATGTATGTATGTCTATGATGTAGGTATGGTGTATGTGTGTATTATGCATGTATACATGTGTTAGCATAGGGAACAGCAAGTATGTTGGTTTGGCTAGCCTGGAGAATGTGTGAGAGAGATTACTATGAAATAGTCAGGAAAGACAGGTTGGAGCCAGATCATGAGGGATTTTAAATAGTCAAGGAAAGGGTGGTTTTGTTGTTGTTGTTGTTGCCATTGTTATTGTTGAAGTTGTGTTTGTTAGTTTTTTAAGGGAAAGCTGAGATGTTAGTAATCAGAAGGAAAGGAGCCAATAGATAGGAAGATATTAAATATAAGGAAGAAATCAATCACCGATAAGCCAGTAGAGGCAGAGCCAAGATGGCAAAATAGAAGTAATCCACCTGAGCTCCTGCCCACAACTCCTGCAAAGAGATCTAGAAGATAAATCAGACTGAATCCTAATAAGAAAAATAATCCAGAAATATCACAATGAGTCTTTTGTCTGGCCTAGGTCAACATAGGGAAACAGATAGAAAGGTCTTCTGATACTGGGGATCGGGCCAGGGGAGGACACCGCTTGCATAGCACAGCAATGCTCAACAGAGAGGCTGTGCACCAAAGCAAGAGGAGGTTTTAGACCCATACCATGGCACTCCAAAACCCATACCAGCACATTACAACAAAGGTCTATATCAACTGAAAGTTTTGTTACCTAATACCCAGTACTGGGTCACAGATGCAGGATGGTCTAGGAAAGAGACCTGTGCATGCGGGTGTTACCTCTGGGTAGGAAGGCCCTGGGTTGCATATAGAGAAAGGAGGAAATTCAGAAGCCAGCAATAGAATAGAATCTCATTTCTAGCATCTAGCTCAGACTACAGAGGAATGACCTGGGCAGGAAGCCCAGATCAAAGGGAAGCCAAAAATTCTGTCACTCTGAACCAACAGAACATCCTAACTGGTTGATAGGGACTGAATCTAGCAGCATTCTGCCATTCCTCAAACCCAAAAGCAGGTCAGAAACTTGTAGAGCTCACACCAGGTAGACAGCAATCAGTCTTTTCTCTCATCTGACTGCTCTGAGAGTGCTGAAAATTTGCAGGTCTCTGGTCTGTCCTTGAGATCTTGCACACTCAATATCCCAAGAAAGGAGCAACACGATCAGCCCAGACCTTCCCTACAGAAATGGACAAAGCCTGGTTCTAACATCAGGTCTAAAGTCAGAAAGTAGGCTGGAATAATAGACAAACAAAATGACACCATAATGAGTTATTTATTGTGGCAGGAACACTCAAGACACAAACTCAGAAGAAGAGCATGACTCCAAAACAGCTCCAGGCAAAGCCACAGAGAAAAACACAGGTTGGGCATCTGGCACAATTCCTGAAAGAGATGAAGCAAGAGTGTTAAAGACTTTTAAATATATATTGGATTTGTTTTTAATAAATGGAATGAGAGTGCTTGAGGGGGAAAATGGAAAAGAAATGAGCATTATGAAAGAAGGAATTGGAAATGGAACTAACAGCTTAGCACAAAACCTTGCCGAAACAACAAAGTCCTCGGAAATTTGAATGGACCAAATAGAAACCAGTGACTTAAGGAGACAACAAGAAATATTAAAAGAAAGTCAAAAGACTGAAAAAATAGAAGAAAATATAAAGTATTTCACAGCAAAAACAACTGACCTAGAAAACAGATCAAGGAGGAGAAAAAATAATCATTGTACTGTCTGAATACCATGACCAAAAAAAAAAAAGCCTAGACAATCATATTTCAAGGAATCTTAAAAAGAAAAATGTTCAGGGGGGCAGCTAGGTGGTGTAGTAGATAAAGCACCGGCCGTGGATTCAGGAGTACCTGAGTTCAAATGTGGCCTCAGACACTTGACACATACTAGCTGTGTGACCCTGGGCAAGTCACTTAACCCTCATTGCCCCATAAAAATAAACAAACAAATGAATAAATTAATAAATAAACAAATAGAGAAATAAGTAAATAGATTAGAAAACTATTCAGATCTCTTAGAACCAAAGGGAAATAGAAAGAATCTACTAGTCATTTCCTGAAAGAAGACCCCAAATGAAAACTCTCGTGAACATTATAGCCAAAATCCAGAACTTCCAGTTGAAAGAAAAAATACTGAATGAGGCCAGAAAGAAATAATTCAAATACCAAGGAGTCACAGTCAGCATCACACATGATTTAGCAGCCACTACCATAAAGGAGTGGAGAACTTGGAATATGATATTCCAGAAGGCAAAATATATGTATGGACTTACAGCCAAAAATAACTTACCTAGCAAAATTGAGTATAAAGATACAAGAAAAAAAAACAACCTTTAATGGAATAGAAGACTCCAGGTATTACTGATGAAAAGATCAGAGCTGTGTAGAAACTTTGAAGTTCAAACACAAGAGTGAAGATAAACATAAAATGGTAAGCATGGATAATAACTGACTAAACAAAGATAAACTGCTTACATTCTAATATAGGGACAGCTGACACATCAACCCCACTCTCATCTGAACTGGTTGAAGGAAAGAATACTGATTAGGGTACATACATACATCTTAAACAACCTGGAAATAGGATAGAAAGGGGAGAAGGGAGTGAGAAAATTAGAGGGAGGGTATGATAGTAGAGGGATTAGTCCTTAGTAAAATAAACTCTAAGAATATACAATAATATTTACAGCCCTTTTGAGGTAGCAAAAAATGGGAATCTGAGGGGGTACCCATAAATTAGGGAAAGGATAAACAAGTTATGGTATATGAATGTGATGGAATACTATTGTGTTGTAAGAAATTATCAAGGAGAAGCTTTTAGTGAAACCTGTTAAGATTTATCAATAGTCAGTGAAAAATTGTTACATGTCTACTATGGGCCAAGCACTGTGCTATATTACAAAGGCAAAAGACAGTCCTTATGCTAATCTACCATTGATGGAGTTGTGAATGGATCCAACCATTCTGGAAAGCAATTTGAAACTATGCGCAAAGGGCTATTAAACTGTTTGTACCTTTGATCTACTCACTGCGAGGTTTTTAGGAAATCTCACAGGAATTGTGCCATATTCCCAAGAAGAGGAAAATGCCTATTTGTCAAAAAATATTTATAGCAGCTCTTTTTGTGGTGGCTAAGAATTGGAAATCAAAGGAATGCCCATCATTTAGGGAATGGCTAAACAAGCTGTGGCATATGATTGTAATGGAATATTATTGTGTTATAAGAAATGACAAACAGGATGATTTCAGAAAGGCCTGGGAAGACTTATATGAAGTGATTTATAGTGAAGTGAGCAGAACCAGGAGAAGATGTACAGTGACAGCAATATTGTTTGATGAAGAATTGTGAATGACTTAGCTATTCTCAGCAATACAAATGATCCAAGACAATCCCAAAGCACTAATGATGGTGCATACTCTCCACCTCCAAAGAAAGAACTGATATTGATTGAACCCAGACTGAAGCATGCTATCTTTTACTTTCATTCTTTCTCTTTTATTTGAGTTTTCTTATACAAAATGAGTAATATGGTAATGTTTTACATAATTGCACATGTATAACCTATATCTGATTGCTTACTCCCTCAGGGAGGAAAGAGGGAGGAGAGAGGGAAAGAGGGATAGAATTTGGAACTCAAAACTTTAAATAAAACTGTTTATTATATTAAAAAAAAACACAACAGCTCCTACCCTCAGGGAGCTCACAGTCTAATGGGAGTGATAATACATGAAAAGAAGCCAAAAAGGTGTGTGTAGGGGGGGGGGGGTTGTTATGCAGGGAGAGGACATGATAAAGTCTTGGAGCCAGAGTGGAAAATGATGAGGTAACTGCCCTAGGTGTGCTCCTTTAAAAATGGAAGATCTGGGAAGAGCTCCCTGATATCTACCCTCCACATTCAGAGGAAGGGAGGGGCTCCAGGGTACTGAGGAGCTGTGGTCTCCTGCTAAATAAACTGGACAGAACCAGGAGAACAGTTTATATAAAGAAGCAATATAGTAAAGGCAAACATATTTGAAGGAATAGGGAACCCTTATCTGTGTAATGACCAATCACAGTTCTAGAGGACTAATAATGAAATATGTTAACTACCTCCTGATTAAGACTCAGACTACAGAATAAGACATTTTTTTTGGCCTGTCCGATGTGGAAATATATTTTGATTGGCTCTACATGTTTGTTACAAGTGTTTGTTACAGGGTTTGTTTTTAGTCCTTGGGGAGGGGGAAGGCAGATTTTTTTGCTCATTGAAAAAACAAAAACAAAAACAAAGTGTAGCTTAAAAAAAGAATTGAAGCAATATACCAGATGAAGTGGGAAAGAATAAGATCAACTGTATAAATTTAAAGAACCCACAACATCAAGTTGAGTAGCGCTTCTAAGGAAAGAATCCATACACTTCTGGTGATGAATCCTCCAAGTTCTGGATGAGACATGCCATTGAAATACTAGAGCACTGTTAGACAACAGATACTGATTTTGAGAAAAATAGGAGGCTACTGCAGTCTCAACATCCCTACATTTGATCTCATTCATGATCTGAGGTCCCTGGATCTTGAGATCACTCAGGATCCTGGAAATGCTTAGAAAGATTAGACTTCTCTCTTGGTCTGATGCCTTTGTTGATGGTATCCAGTAAGAGATAATGGGGAAATTTGGACTTTGAACTTGGTAGGACTAAAGTTATATAGTAATTGAGCTAAACTGTGAATTTACTCCCCTTTGCTTGCCCAGAGGCTGAGGGAGTATATATAAAGGGAGATTATGGCCCACCAGGTACATGGGATAGGGAAATGTTTGTATTACTTTATAATAGATAATCTGACTGGCATGTGCTTAAAGGTAACTAGGGTGCTTGGATCTCCTAAATTAGGGGACTAGAATTGGTGGGAGTGCCAGCAGATAGCAGATACCCTATCTAAACCTGGAACATAATGGTGAGCCCTGGGGGTGGGGTGTAATGTATCTGGCCTTTAGGCAGGAAGACAGGGAGGGAAGGAGGGAGGAAGGAAGGAAGGAAGGAAGGAAGGAAGGAAGGAAGGAAGGAAGGAAGGAAGGAAGGAAGGAAGGAAGGAAGGAAGGAAGGAAAAGGGAGGGAGGAAGGAAGAGGGAAGGAGGAAGGAAGACCGAAGAGACAATTTAGCGCTGTGGAAAATGCATAGAGAATAAGCCTATGTTTGGTTGCTATAGCTATACCTGTTAGATGGAGAGAAGCCTTGACCAATGAATTCCGCTAACTGGGAAAGATTACTATATGAGACAAAGGAACAGTAGAAGAAGAAGAGGTGGATAGCCTCAGACCAATCCAGATGAGGAATGGGTTGCTGGATGATGGCTGCTGGGTGGTGAAATTGAACAAGCTTGAGCAAGATTGTGCTAGTAAATGTTTAACAACTGGATCTCAAAAAACCCCAAAACATTACACGTGATATACTTTTAAGTTTTATCTGCATTATTACCATTTTTCCATCACTTTCTTGCCTAGACAATCAACAAAACAATAAATCAAACCCAGATTTGTAGCCTTTACTGATTTCCAAGGCATAAATACCCAGACTAAAAATTTAACTATCAGTCCCAAGCCAGTCTGAGCTGTCTGCCACATACCCATAGACCCACACAGGCTTGAGGTTATTCAAGAGCAGGTTAGATATGCAAATTGCTAGAGAAAATAGAGTTTTATGAGTACAAGTCAGAGGCTCGACTGAAAGATCTGCACCAAATAAACTAACTCAGATATTTTCCAAAACATTTTCTCAATAGATTTTGGGAGAGCAGATTCTAGGGAATCCTGCTCAACTGAGTGCCCCCCCCCAGCCAATCCCACTGGTAAAATTACAGGATGAAAGGAGAGAGAAGCTTGGAGATTTTGCCTCTTTCAGACTTTAAATCTAAGTTTAAGGGGCTGTTATAGAGATAACAAAATATAAGAGGAGGCCTATTTTAGACTTTGAAGTGTACCATTCCCATCTTGCAAAAGGTGGGCTCCTTTTGGATTCTGATTGGTCATTGTAAAGGCCCTGTCATTTACATTGGCCAAACCAAGTCAGAAACATCTCATCAGACTCCTCGAAGCTCTCCACCAAATCTCTTCAAATAATGCCATAAGACAATACCTGGAGCAGCAGAACCAACAAAAGTCTGAGGTGAGATTATTTTCCAGCCAACAATGGCTTAGAAGGTTGGCAGGAGGGGTCTACTGTGCTGGGGCAGGAGTAAAACCCAACCCCGAGGTCAAGCTGACAAAGATCCAGCCCCAGGCAGGCTGCGCCAAACAAAGAGACCTCTGGAGCCTCTGAATCAGCTGCAGTGCTGGCTTCTTCTGGAACTAAGCTCACAGTCTGGTGAGAGGGCTGAGTGGTTGGCTGGGGGGAGATTAAAGGAGTTTCTTCTTGTGCTGAGGTGGAACTCAATTGTTTTACCCCTGCTGGGAAGCACGAAATAGCCTTGAGTGGCAGCAGCCCAGATGGGAGAGGGGTGCAGACTCAAAAATTTTGTTTTCTGGTTGAAGAGCAAGTAGGCCTGGGGTTATTTTTAGACAAGAGCACAGGCCAGGTGAATGCAGAACATGCCTCTCCTTAAACTGTACCACCTGGGACCCCCCGAAGCTTGGGATAGTGCAGCCTAGAAGTAATGCCCCATTTTAATAAGGAGTTAAAAGTCAAGTAAAAGACAGGCAAGATGAGCAGACAGAGAAAGATGCAGACCATAGAAAGTTTCTTTAGTCACAAGGAAGATCTAGGTGCACCCTCAGAAGAGTATAGCAACGTCAGGGCTCCTACATCCAAAGCTTCCAAGAAAAATATGAATTGGTCTCAGGCCATAGAAGCTCTCAAAAAGGACTTTGAAGAAAATGTAAGAGAGGTAGAGGAAAAAATGAGACTGATGCAGGAAAGTCATGAGAAAAAAATCAACAGCTTGAAACATCTCACCTGCCCCTTACAACCTGTAATTTGATCAAGTAGGTTGGAAAGGGTCAATGGATCAAGGGTCCTCTGTACAGCATACACACACACCCCACCACCACCAACAACAACAACAAGAATTCAGAAGAAAAAACCCAAAACATTACACATGATACACTTTTAAGTTTTATCTGCATTATTACCATTTTTCCATCACTTTCTTGCCTGTAAGGATCCTGTAAAAATAATATTATATGAGGAAAATCAGCAGAGAAATAGTAGAAAATTCTCAAGAATGAAATGCTGGGGCAGCTAGATGGTGCAGTGGTAAAGCAGCTGCCCTGGATTCAGGAGTACTTGAGTTCAAATCTGGCTTTGGACACTTGAAACTTACCAGCTTTGTGACCTTGGGCAAGTCACTTAATGCTCATTGCCCTGCAAAAAAAAAAAAAAAAGAATGAAATGCTGAAGATACACAGAGAAACAATTTTGATAGGGAAAAAAAACAGAGGCTCTGATAAGAAATCACAAAGATGGCATTTCAGAGAATCCTAGTTAAGTATGAAGTGAGATAACATAACAAGATGAACATATTATACAAAATAGCAACATTATAAAGAAAAATAATTTTGAAAGACTTAAGAACCATGATCAATGCAATGACCAATTGTGATTCTAGAGGACCAATGATGGAGCATGCTACCCTCCTCCTGACAGAAAGATAGTGGACACAAGGTACATAAAGAGACATGCATATCTGCACACAGACATGTGAATTCATTTTGTTTGAGTATGCTTATTTGTTCTGTGGGTAACAAATCTTTCTCTTGATTTTTAAGTGTAGAGGGGATGGATGGGGTTCAGGGGAGGTTGGTAATAAGGATATCAAAAAAGGGTTCCTGAAATATTTGTGATACACAGAAGAAAAATTTTAAAGTTTAAAAAGAAAAACAAAGTGGAGTAATTTTGAAAATGATGTGTAGAATTTACTGTATACTTTTTTAATCAAGTGGTATGAAATAGTCATTTTCCTATAGTAGCTTCCTTTTGTGTTCTACTGTGTACATAGAAATACTCTTTTTCTTCCTTTCTTCTTTCCTTCCTCCTTTCTTTCTTCCTTCACTGCTTTCTTTACTTCTTTCTTTATTTTCATCAAGAATGATAAAAGTAGACAACAGAAACTATGAGATGAGATCATCTTTCAGCATCCCTGATCAGAAAATCACCACCTACTTCTCTTCCTTTTTTCCTCTGACCATCATAAAGTAATCTCCGCTAATGGTTTCTGAGGCTCTACTCTATTATTCTTGAGAACAAACAAAATATTCAGTGCTCTCAAATCTTTAAAAAAGAATCTCTGATCTGTTTTTAAGCTCTAACTGTCTAGGTTAGCAGTCTTCAAATGTTTTTTATCTCAGGATTCCTTTATACTAATAAAAATGATTGATGAATACAAAGAGCATTTGTTTATGTAGGTTTTACCTATTGATATTTGCCATATTGAAACTAAGTCATATTAGTACTATTATGAAGATAGATGCTCCAAAAGGGGTCCCTGAATTACACTTTGAGAAACATTGCCATAGGTATTCTTCCTTCCCTTTCTTTTCTGTATAACACTTTTTCATTATCTATCATCCTGAAAGGGTTAAGTTTCTCTTCCTCCACCATCTCAGACTCCCCCTTCTCTTTTATTCTCAATTGAAGCTTTGCTTTAGGAATTCTTTCTCTCTGACAACTTGAAGAATGGAGGGCCATTCTTTTAGTCTCTTTGCCTTTTCTTCCAGGAGGAAGATCAGTCTACACTTGGAGTACAGATGATAGCTACTCAATTGTGGCAGAAATACAAATATTATATACTCAATGCAAGTCACTGTAAAATTCCCCTACTCTCCATAATGCTTAAGATTTTCTGCCTTGCTCTTGAAACAAATTTTGAGTGTTTACATCTCAGCTCTAAACACTCGGCTGACACTTTTTGTGGCCAAACATTAAAAACTTTTACAACCAATTTACCTTCACTACCAATCCACTTACTTAACAATCAATTTCCTTAACTATTTGTGTCATCTATGTTTTCTCACTTACCTTGACTTCCAGTGTCTTGTCAACCACCTCTCCTTACCCTTCTTGAGTCTACCTCTTTAGGATCTACTCCCTAATTGTGTTTTATCCTCCTTAATCCCCTATATCCTCCTTAATTGTCCTTGATCTTGGCTTCTCTTACAACCAAAAGTTGACTCTGAGCCAGGATGTTGCTCTACTTAGAGTTTTCTTCATACTAAATCTTGCCAAATTTTTCCATTTCAAATTCAACCTCAGATCTATTTCCCTAACCCCTCCAAGTTATCTATATGATTTTCCTTATTCTGATCAAGTCCTTTTCTCTTTTCCTCTCCTCATAACCTTTTTCTACAGAAGCCATAAGTGAAAATTATTCCAAGCAGATATGTTTAGAAAATTCAATTAACAGATTTACCTCTGGCTGATTCATGCCAAAAATTCAGAGTACTAAGTTTTCCAAGGTTCAAAGGATCAAATGCAGAGATTTACAAATTTTAAAGTGCCATGTAAATATTTATTAATATTACTTTTTCCTATGGCATTTCACTCTGTTGCTATCAGAAATCTATATGGTGATTTTGGACATCTGGTTAAAGAGAAAATTTTAGAATTTATATACAGTAAATTTTAGGGTCCAAAATGGCAGCATTTGTCTTTAAGAAGCATGGGTGAGAATTGTGCCCAATAAATACCAAGGATAATACTACCATTCAAGCAGCATACTCAGAGTATGAGTTCTAGCAAGGCTTTAGAGCTATAGACTTACAATCTCTAGAAGGAGAGAGGAAAAGTACTAGAAATTTCCTTGTGGTGACAGACCATTTCAACAGCTATGTACAAGAATATATAACGAGGAAACTGAAAGCTTCTATAACTCGTGAAGTATTGTGGTAAAAATATTTCTCTGTTTATGTCTTCCCTGCCTGAATCTGCTTTGATCAAAGTAGAAACTCTGAAGGCCAACATCCAAGGTGTTGGCTTTTGTAGAAAAAACAAAGTCTAGAACTATATCTTGCCATTTTTGAGGAAGCTAGCAGCTCGAGCATTTCAATTGTACACTGATGAACATGCTAGGAATTCTGAGGCATGAGCAAAAAGATCAGTAGAGTCAATATGGCATTTCTAGTTGATTCAACAGGCATTTATGAAATGCCTACCCTGTCCCAGGCATAGTGCTAGTTGCTGGAAATAAAAAGACAAAAACAAACAAGTCCCTCTCCGGGAACTTAAATTCTATATTCTATGTATATATAGCAAATTGAATACAAACTATATAGAAAGTAATTTCTGAAGAGAGAGCACTAGTAATTGGGAGGTTCAGGATAATTTTCTTGTATGAGATGACACTCAAACTGAGGGTATGAGAGACAGCCCATGCAAAGACATGGAGATATGTCCTGTTTCTACTACAAGTTGGAAAAGTCTAATATAGTAGGAGAATTGAAAGATTAGTCAGAATAATGATGAGACATATATAATGATATTATACATATTATATATTATAATATATTATATACACACATCTATGTATATATACATATGTTTACATGTGTGTGTATGCCCATGTGTGTGTGTGTGTGTATATATATATATATATATATATATATATGGAGAGGGTGAGTTATGGTTTGTTCTTTTAAGCAAATAGGGGTTTCAGAGGACACAATGGAAGATGGTTTAAGACTGAGGTAAACAGGAATAAAAATACAGAGAGGTAGCAAGAGATGGGGTTTTTTGTTTGGTTGGTTTTTGTTGGTTTTGCATAGGCAGAAGACAATTGTAAATCAGAGATTAGAAGATCAGGATGAAGGAATTTGCTAGCCCCCCAGAAGCAGATTGCCAAGTTTTGAGAATCCTGTAGACTTGATGGTCCTAAGATTCTAATTAGGTTATTGGTTTTAAGGGGGAGTTTGCTAATGATATCTCTGAGGCAGAATCTCCTCCATTATTTGGAATGGATGGCAGGATAAATCACAGTAATGATAGTTGGGGAGGGTGCTAAATTGAAGGAACCTTTGTCAATGGTGTCTAAATACAAGTTGATTTGTAATCACAAAAGATTAAAGTGTCAGGGACCCAAATCAATACCCCTAAAATCCGCCTTTCCCACCACCAAACTCTTCTCCAGGAGGCAAATAAAACAGAAAGACCTAAAGGCTCAGGGGCATTTGTACTCAACCTTTTCCTAGAAGAGATCCGTATCAGCCCATCATATGTTATAAATATTGCTTCCCTCTTTACTTATTCCTGGACTGAAACCCTAATGGATTCCGGTTTTCCCCTTAGATGACAGTCCTATAAAAGCTAGGATAGAACATTCCAATTCATGCTAGAATTAACCAGAATACCCCAGCGGCCTATTAGAGATTCAGCCTTCCCAAGGAGATTGTTTCAACTCCCCCATTGAGAAGGAATGCCCAATGGCTACTTTAAGCTTCTGCCCAGTTAATGCTTCACCGTTATCTCAGCTTATCCCATTTCAATATCTGTTTCTTTTGTCAACCTTTTTGGTTGCTAACTGCAATTTCACTTTCATCTTCAGGGCTTGCCTGTTCCACTGGGGAGTGTAGCCTTCAACCTCCCACCTTTTTCTTAGTCCCTCTTATTCCATCCAGTTCCTCTTCTCACCCTGGTCTCAAATCTGCTTCCAACTCACCTGAGCAAGCATTTGCCCCATCTTGCTCTAATCAATCAGCAGCAGATCTTGCACCGGCCCTGAGCCTTTGTCACAAATCCATTACCAACACCTGCTGGTCTGACCTAACCCTCGCCCCAACTTCCCCCCACTAGCCTCCCTGCTGGGAAAGTCATAGAGCTCACTCTTGTCAAGCCTGACTGAGCAAAAAGCCTATCTCAAACAAATAGGGCTCGTCCTAAAAATTTTGTCAGGGGTTTAGAATTTAAACTTTAACCACCTATTAATAACAGGAATGCAACTTTGTATTTACAGAGGCCAATCTTTCTTCATCAATGCTTTCCCATGGTCTAGTGGACATACTTTGAAGAACATTTTTCCAGCCTGTGTCTTTAGAATTGGTTTCCCTTTTCATAGCAACAAAGGTCCTTTGGGGGGGTGTGTGTGGTTTCATTGTATGATTTGTTGACCTTGTGGTTCAAAGGTAAGTTCTTCTAATGAAATCAAGCAGTAACTGGATGGAGCATTGATACCTCAATTAATAAATCCCCTTAAAATTAAGATCTTGTAAAGGAAAGTTGGCCATGATTCCAGACAGACATCCTGCACAGAAATATTAAGATGCATAATGTGACTTAGGGACAAAATTGCTACTGCACCATTCATAATCATACATGCAAAGAGCAATAATATGTTACATGGAATAGCTAATGTCTTAGATGATAGTTTGGGCATCACAAAAGATCTATACAGGCTAGAAAGGTGTAATGAAGCTAATAGGATGAAACTTTTAATTTTAGACATGCATAAACGTAAAATCCTATACTCGGGTTCAAAATATTAGGATTTTGGAGATGAAAGAAACCTCATCTAGTCCTGACTCCCTCATTTTGCTATTGAAGAAACTGAGGCCAAGAGAAATGAAGCGATTTACTCAAAAGTGCCCAGGTAGAGCAGAAGCAAAATCTGAACCTCGATTTCGAATACAGGTCAATTTGAACTCAATTCAAAAAGCACTTATTATGTGCCTGACACCATACTAAGTGCTAGGGATACAAAACCAAAAATAAGATAGCCCCTTCTTCAAGTAATTTCCATTCTTTTGGGAAAAAACAGGAGGTAGACAGGCAATATAATATAGCATAATATTATATAACATGATATGATATAATACGATATAACATAACACAATATGGAATAATGTAGCATAATATAACATTACAAGGCATAATATGATATTATGTGATATAATGTAATATAATATGGCATAATATGATATGATATAATGTGATGTGATGTGACATGATGTGACCTGACATGACATAACATAAGGTAAAATGATATGATATGATATAATACAATACAATATAATATATAATTCCATACAATGTAATGTAATGTACCATGATGTAGCATAGCATAGCATCTGTAACACAATATAATGTAATACACATAGTATAATACACTATTATATAATGTATATCACATATATGTATGTATAAAATAAATACAGAATAAATGGCGATTGGAAGGAATATTAGGAACTTGGGGGGGGGCACCCAGAAAAGGACTCCTCTTATAGAACGTGGCACTTAGCCTTAAAAGGAACTCAGGTTTCTAAGAAGAAGAGGTGACTGAGAGTATTCTAGGCATAGGGGATTCCAGGCATAAGGGATCCAAGACATGACTCTTTCTAATACATCATAATGACCACAAAACAATTTGTTCAAAACAAAATTTAAGGGGTGTAAAGGATTTGGAGCTCAATGTGACAGGAATTGTGAATAGAGCCATAGGCTAACTGATGAACATCCTTTCCAGGAAGGGGAATAGTTCCTTTTACTATTCGTAGAACTAGCAGTGGAAAGTGGTTCTGGGGAAGGGGAGAACTACCCCCTATCAGCATTAGTGTGCTATCTGTGCTGGAATGTGACTTCATTGATAAAAAATGTTAAATGGAACAGGGGCAGAGATGGATCCCTGGGATTCACTGGGCTAGGAACTTCCTTCCAAGCGGACACTGAATGACTAATTACTACTATTTACAAATAACCAGTCAAATCATTCAAAATCTACCTAACTTTTCTAGAAGACTAGATTGAGAGACTTTGCCAAATGCTTTGCTTAAATCTAGATAACCTGTATCTCCAACATTCCTCTGTCTAGTAATCTTATCAAGCAGAGGAAATGAAGTGAACTGTGATAAATGCTCTCGATACAGTCACACCGGCCCTGGGTTATCACTGTTCTCTTGTCTTTGACAATCTTTCCAGGATCATGGATACTTGCATCTGATACATCACATCTGCCAATTCTTTCAGTACCCATGCCATGTTACACCTCACTCCTGTCTTGAATGTTTCCAGATGTCACCTCCCTCTTCTCACCTGCCACATTGCATCAGTCCCACCCCCACCCTGGGAAAAACTCCTCATTTATGACTCTTCTTGGGACCACCATTTTAGGAAGGACTCAGCCATGGTTTCCACTCTCTTTGCATTTCACCTCCTTCTTATCTGCCATATTGCCCCTAAGCATATATCCTTCTCCCCTCCTACTCTTCCCCTATTTCAGTACCTCTAAATGTGTTATCGTCTCTCATTAAAATATAAGCCCCTTCTGGGCAGCAACAGTTTTGTTCATTTGTATTTGTATCTCTATCACTTAGCCCAGTGCCTGGCATGTAGTAAGCACTTAAAATGCTTTATTTAGCCATTTACCCTGATATGCATTCACCTGGGCCTGCTCACTTGATTCATGAGGGGCAAATCTAACCATCACCTCTCTTACCTCTTTGGCTAAGAAATCAAAGCCAAATAAGTCTATCTTCTCTTCACTCTGTCATAATCTTCCAGTGAATGACTTGGGAAATGCCACGTCCTCCAGACCTTACTTCCAGTTCCGCTCTTGTTAGCCATCAACCAAAAAAAAAGCCCCCATATGGGTCCAGACATGCCCACCAAGTCCCAACCAACGGCCACTCACATGGCAAGGAATTAAGCAAGCTTAGCTGGTCTTAGGACAGGGACTGAAATGAATAAAATGTGAATTCTGCAACATAGGAGGAAGCTGAGATCACTTTAAGATCTGGTCCTGAGGAATCTGGCAGAAAAAAAAGGGAAGTATATGTGTTCTCTGCCTCCTTCCATATAATTTGCATACATTTTAACAAGCATCTTCAGGAGATGCTGCTTCGATTCAAAAGCCTAATTGTGGGGGTGGCTCGGTGGCGCAGTGGATAAAGCACCGGCCCTGGATTCAGGAGTACCTGAGTTCAAATCCGGCCTCAGACACTTGACACTTACTAGCTGTGTGACCCTGGGCAAGTCACTTTTTTGCCCGGCAAAAAAAAAAAAGCCTAATTGTAATCATGAAGATCTCTGATAGACAGATTGTAGAGGAGGTATTTTAGGCAAAGAAGTCTTTCTGAGACTCTCAAAATGTACTCCATATACACTTTCCTTTGACTATGTTACCATAATTAGGAAGGCAGAGTAATTGATCTATGGAGCAAGAAAGGAAAAAAAAAAAAACCTGTTGTCAATAACCTCAAGGAGGAAATTAGCTTCCCCCTCCCCACCCCTAAGGCTGCCAATAGCTAACATATAGAAGCTGAGCTAGCCCAGCTTCTATATGTTTAGTGTTTCATATGGCAGAGCTGAGTCTGTTGTCAGGATGAAAAAAAAAAAAGTAAAAAACGTGTGTGTGTGTGTGTGTGTGTGTGTGTGTGTGTGTGTGTGTGTGTGTGTGTGTAAGACAACTCTGGGAAGTCTGGTTGCATGGATAGTTTTTTTCCTGTGTGTTTGTGTCATCCCATTTTATATGTGTCCCTGGGAAGAGTTTTATGAAGTAGGTTGTCTTGGAAATTGTTGGAACCCTATGTCATTGTATATCATAGGGGGGTTGACAGGGATGATGCTATGGTCCAAGATAAGCAAATGACTGCATACTTGATGATACTTTGCAACTCTTTCCCTGTTCTCTTAGACATACCTGTGTCATAAGTCATGGGTCCCTATCAATCTAAACAAAAAAGTCAGGTCCTAAACCCTCCTGAGATGTGCGGTAGGTCATGGAAGCAAATGTGGTAGGTGCTGGAAAGTTTTACTTCTTAGATTCATGGTCAGTCTGCAACCTTTCCTTCAGAGGGGCAATCTTATTATCATTTGCAGCATCTCTGGTATGTCTGTCTACTGCTGAATTTCCCAGATGCACTTTTTTTTTTTAAATTAATTTACGGAATCAAACAAGCATCTTTATAGTATAATAAAAGAGATGGTTATACATGAAACTGACAATCTATTCCATACAACTTGTTATTCCCTTTAAATATAAAGTTGTCATGTAATTTTTTCCCCTTTTTTCTCCTTTCCCCCCTTCCCCCTCCCCCTAGAGAAGGCCTACCATTAGACACAAAGAGGCAAACACACACTCCAGGGCTAGTCCTCTATCTACTGTACCACCTAGCTGCCCCTAAAGTCCAGGTTACCATTTTTTACATATCCTACTTATTATAGGGTATATATATAAAAACTTTGAGCAATGCTCCCAAGATCTTGAGTGGGACACTCCTACCCCCACCCCCCCACCCCCACTGAATTTATGGGAAGACATGGATAGAAGTAACACAAGATAGGGAGGCACATAGAGAATACTCATGTTGATGTGATTATAGATTTATTGGAATACAGAAACACTTCCTATAGATCAATGTTTATCTAGCCCACAAAATCAGCATGAGCCTAAGACATATGTTAATCTGGAGTGGGATATACTAATGATATTGAATTAACCTTTTTATCAAAGGCTCCTTCATGACACGATGGAGTTCAGAAAACTTTTGAGAATTACTCACCTCCCTGGCTCAAAGCTCCCACCCAGAAAATCTGGGCAAGTCACCACCCCATGAGTTGGCAACAATTCTTTCAGGCAAACTATTTATACACATCAAAGAAGGAAAGTTATATTGATAGGTTGAGGGAAACAAAATGTTTTTTTTATTTGTTTAATTTTCAGTCCTGCCCAACTCTGTGAGCCCATTTGGGATTTTCTTTGCAAAGGTAACTGGAGTGGTTTGCTATTTCCTTCTCCAGCTCATTTTACAGATGAGGAAACTGAGGCAAACAAAGTTAAGTGACTTGCCTAGGGTCACACAGATAGTAAGTGTCTATGGCCAGATCTGAAGTCACAAAGATGAGTCTTTCTGACTCCATGCCCAGCACTCTATCCATTGTGCCATGTAGCTGCCCTATCTTATGGAAAATGAGGATCCCCTTCAATGACCTCCCCTGTCCCAGAGACCTACATATAGTTTCTCACTTAGAGTCATGATTAGACAAAGTGCTCAGCAAATGTCCTGATGTTCCTTGGTGAGTGGATTTTCTCATAGTTCTGGGCAACTCCCAAAAGGTGCCATTGGCATTGAATCTCCCTGAGGGCCCTCTTACAGCTCCTAACAGCCCGTTATCATGCCCTTTAGCCTGCTTCTATAAATCCAGAGACCTTAATATTCAGAGCTAGAAAGGACTGTAGAGAACAACTAGTCTGATCTCTTCATTTTACAGAAAAGGAAACTGAGGCACAGAGAAAATAACTTGTCCAAAGTCATACGTGTCATAAGTGTCAAAACAGAGATAGCAGGGACAGTTCTTCTCTGTTATAGGCACAGAACACAGCTTCCCATTCTTCTTAGGACACACAGTTCTCCCTGCCTACCAGCAATGCCAGATGAGAGTCTGTGTTCCAGAAATTTTTTAACTGTACTGCTATTCCTGTGTGACTCTGGCATTACAGAAGACTGCTGAAGCAACATCAATGTCTCATCCATCTCTGACTCCAAGTAGATCCCAGTCACCAACTGTCAGCTCCCTATGCCTTCCCTTCTGCAGGTATATACTCTCTATTAGTCTAGGAGCTTAAAAAGTTACCTAGAGGGGGCAGCTAGGTGGTGCAGTGGATAGAGCACTGGCCCTGGATTCAGGAGTACCTGAGTTCAAATCTGGCTTCAGACGCTTGACACTTACTAGCTGTGTGATCCTGGGCAAGTCACTTAACCCCCACTGCCTGGCCAAAAAAAAAAAAGTTACCTAGATTTGTGCCTTGGCCTCCTTACTGAGGTGACTGGTTGGGAGCATTAAGGCATGGAGGAAAAAGATGGCAGGTGAAGGAAGCAAACCATCTGGGAGAACAGAAGGGACAAAGGGGAAAAGTCCCCTTCTACAACTGCTGCTGATGCTCATGCTGCCTTCTCCCGTTTCTCTGCTTCTTGGCATTCAAAGAATTTCACATCCTTCCTTCTTTATGTCTCACACCCACCTACTCTCATACGGCCTCTGGCATACACTGTTTCTGCTGTTGACACAATTTCTTTCATGCTCATATATAACCACACACAGTTGTTCCCTTTCTCTCCCTCAGTCTTTTATTCTGTCTTCTTGGCCTCATCTCTATCTCAACGTTTCCCGATCTTTCTGTGCGTCCGTATATACCAGCAGACTCTCGGGATTTGGCTCTGACCCTTATATTTCTCCTTCAGTCTCTGTCCTTGTAGACTTCATCAAGGGATGCAACCCTAATGAAGAAGAGAAGCTATCTCCAACAGGACCAATACCAAATGTTGACCGAATGCTACCAACAGGGTAGGCAAGGCATTCTGAGGGAGAGCTATGTCAGGAGGCTCAAACAACCTGAATGAGATTTAGTCCAGGAATCAATTCTGCAGATGTCACAGCCCCACCTCATCAGGAACCACAGCTACTGAGGACCAGAAGAAGAAAGTCCTTAATACCAAAGTCCTTGGAGCTATCAAATAATTCAACATCAGAAACCACTAAGGTTTTGTTCATGGAAAATCTGCTAAAGAAGATGCATATACTATCTGCTAAGGACTACTTGACCTTTCTCTCTTACAGCTCAAACCTCCTATATATGTTTTCTCTCCCTTCTCTTCCCCCATTATAGTGTGAGCTCTTGAAAACAAAGACTTTCTTTCTCTCTATCCCCAGGGTTTCACACATACTAAGCATTTAATAAATGCTTTTCCATCCATTCATTCAGGAACATTTTCAGGAGGGGTTCTCTCAGTGGCCTTCATAGAATTATATCAGGAGGGGCCCAAGATCATGATAAATGGGCAGGGATTTGTATTGCCAAAATAATACCCATGAGCCTTGGGTGAATCAACAAGGGTCTGAGGATTCCAACTTCCTTTGATGGGAAGCACCCACCCCAATGGGTGGGACGGTCTAATAAGCAGATGTGAAGCAGTCCCAGAGTCCACAGCTCCAAGCATGAGGAGTCAGGCAGCAAGCCAAAAGGTGGGTTGGAGAGGCCGGAGCCTAAACAAGTCTCAACTCAGACTCATGAAGTAGTTTTCATTTGGTCTGGATGAGAGAAGCTGAGAATGTGTCTGTTTTGAATTTCTGATCTCTTTAAATGCTGGGGCCTATATGCATAGCTGACTATGAGATGGCATTTCAGAGTACTGTCCATCTATGACATTCCCTTCCTCAAGAATCTTCAGTGGCTCCCTATTGTCTTAAGAAAAACAAGAATCTCCTCTTGTCACTTAAAGCTCTTCCCAGTCTGAGCCCAGCCTACCTTTCCAGACTTTCTTCACATTATTCTCCTTTATCCATTTTCCATTCCACCAAAATTATTTAGTTGTCATTCCCCAAATATGCATGCATTCTCCTGCTTTCTGGTCTTTGCAGTTGGTCCCATATCCCTGAAATGCATTCCCTCTTCACCTATACCCCTCAGAATCCTTATCTATATTCAAGGTTCAACTCAGGCACCACCTCCTATGGGAAGCCTTTCCAGGTCTCCTTAGCTATTGATTAGTGCCAGGTTCTGCACTAAGTACCTTATAAATATTATCTAATTTGATCCTTACAACAATCCTGAGAGGTGCAATATATTTTCTCCCTTGGGGTCTTAGAAAGCAACCCTCATACAGGCAGCTAGGTGGCACAGTGGATAAAGCATCAGCCCTGGATTCAGGAGGACCTGAGTTCAAATCTGACCTCAGACACTTGACACTTACTAGCTGTGATCCTTAACAAATCACTTAATCCTCATTGCCCCACCAAAAAAAAAAAAAAAGAAAAAAGAAAGCAACCCCTGAGGAGTTGGGTAGTGATTTTGTAATGCCTTTAACTCGATCCCCAACCAGTGTATTTCCCCTCTAAGCTTATCAGCTGAAAATAATTTAGTCAATCATCCTTCATTTTTAGAAAGGTGGTATTTATAAAGTGGTAGGGTGCAAACAGTTGGTATAAAACATCCTGCCCCACCCCTCAAAAAAGTCTGTACTACACTCTTTCATAAATATATACAGAGTCCAAGGCAAAATGGGCTTAATCTTAGATAACATATATGGCAAAGCTCCTATTTACTGGAAGTTCCTTTCTTCCATTCATGGAGTACTCAAGAAGTTTCCCTTAAGGATGACGAATCTGGTTCAGCCTGTTTTTGGATCCCAACAGACATGGCCATTAGCCTCTACTATTCTGGTGGGAGGATGCCAGAACCCTGATGAGAAGATGGGAAGTCAAAATCCTTCAGACCCTTTAGAATTCACCTAGCTCTCCTCCAGCCAAGGGCCCAGCCAAAGTAGGGTGGGAGAAGAGACTTGACCAAGGTCAAAGTAGGTCTCCTGTCTAGTGTTATTTCATTTCATCTAATAACTTTCCAATTCTTTTCACACTTAGTATACAATCTGTGATTGATCAGTTGAAGCTCAGTCTTACCTAGTGAAGTTAGCAAGAAAAAATGGGGGTGAGGGTAGAGAGTTTATGACTCTTCTCTTATACCAGGCTGAGGAAAGTCAAATTTACTTGGTAGACAAAAGGAAACCAATGAAGATTTTTGATTAGAGAGTGATAAAATCAGGTCTTGGGATAAAGGACTTAGAGTTGCAGGGGTGTGTCAGCCATAGGAAGGATGGAATGGGGAGCCTGGGCCAGGGGTTAGTGGCAAAGACATCTGTTAGGTTATAGTGATAGCTCAAATAGTCAGTTAAGAATGACACATGCATGTCAGCTGTTCATTGGTAGAATGAGAGGTAAGAAAGAAGAGATGAAGACAATTCCAAAATTACAAATAGGAGAGGCAGGTGAATGGTTGTGCCCACACAAAGAGAAGGTACAAACTTGAATAAGTTTGGGTGGAGCTTCCAAATTTCTTGTCTTTTTCCTACCTTTGTGCCATTGCCCCTTCCTCCCAAGTACCCAGTGCCATCATTATAGTCTTTTACAAAATTCTAGCACTACAAGAAATCTGTCCATCTTCCCATATTCATCTTAGATATGAGGAAACTGAGGCCCCAAGACTTACCCAACGTCACGCAACTAGTTGGTGGCAAATTAGGAATTCAAACTTAAGTCTCTAATAATAATGATGACAGTTAATATTTATATAGTGCTTTAAGGTTCGCAAAATACTTTATAAACATTCTTGCATTTCATCCTTACAACAAGCCTGGGAAGTAGGTGCCATTATCATTCCCATTTGTATAGATGTAACACTGTACAGTTGAGGAAACTGAGGCAGATAGAAGTTAATTCACTTACCCATGGTCACATAGCTAGTGTCTGAGGTTGGATTTGAACTCTTCTTCTTGACTCCAGGCCCAACACTCTATCCACTGGGCCACCTAGCTGCTGGTACAAATAGTTTGCTAAATAATTGCTGATAGCAGTGGGCATTACCTTGCTCAGGAGTAACATTTTGACGGGTATCAAAGCCTTAAATCTTTAGTCAGAGTTGGAAGGGCCCAAAGGTTCAGTGTGATCTCCTCATTTTATGATGGGAAAACTGAGATGCAGAGAGATAAAGTTACTTGTTCAGGTCACACAGGTAATTAGTGGAAGATCCAGGAGAAAAGCTCAGAATTACTCACCCCAAATCCAGCCATTTTTCCCTGGAACCACTTGTCCTCATCGTAAGTGGCATCATTTTCCACCTTGCGACTCCCATTGCTACTGTCGTTCTACCCTCCAAGCTAGACCACCAAAGGGCAGACCTAAAAGGAACTTGGCCCTGTACTCCCTGGGCTCATGCAGTCTCAAATTCACCCTAACCATTGTCAGCATGCCATAAGATGAGAGGAGTACCCTTCCTCCTGTGATGTTTAAAATCTAAATTGTGGTTGCCTTAAATTAGAAGCTTCAGCACCAGTCTTTGGGCATTAAACATTTATTAGAGCATACAGGTATTCACATGGAGTTCAGAAAGTTAAGAAAAGGCTTATCTAGCATAGAGTTCCAGCCTGGTTGGGTTCTTCCTCAAGTCCTTCTCTAGGAGCCTGCTTTAATCAGGAACCCTTCAGCAAGCTGATTGTGGAAGCTTTTTATAGGTCTGGAACAGAGGCGGTCCTTACACACTGCTTCAAGCTGATTGGTTGGCATCATCTAAATCCATTGGCTTTGAAGGTGTTCTCAAGTTGAGTTCACAGTCTAGCTTCTGAGAACAATACCTTCTTAAGGGCTAGCCAGGTGTGATTACAATCCAGTTAAGTTGAAGTAGGCTAATCAGCAGTCAATCACTCTCACTTGATTCAATCAGTCTTGATTAATCTCCAGGTGGGTCTTTGAGTATCTGCTAAATCCCATTATTTCATCACACTCCCTAAACCCCTCATAACCCCTTCTTCCCATCCCACCATCCATAATCAAGTCATCTCAATCATTACTTGAAGAAAGGATGTATTAACAGACTCCTAGATTGTTCCAATCCCTTTTATTTTTAAGTTTTGATTTCCACATTTACAACTCCCCTCTCTGGACTCTGCTACCCTAAATGTGTTTTGTCCTCACTAAAACATAAATTTCCTGAAGCCAGGGACTATCTTTTGTATTCATATCCCCAGTGCTTAACACAATGCTTGGCATATACTGTGCTTAATAAATGCTCTTCATTCATCCATTCAATCATTCATTCATTTGTTTGAATATCTATGTATATTTGTATGGCAATGAGAGTTAAGTGACTTGCCCAGAGTCACACAGCTAGTAAGTGTCAAGGGCCTGAGGCCAGATTTGAACTCAGGTCCTCCTGACTCCAGGGCCAGTGCTCTATCCACCGTGCCACCTAGCTGCCCCCAGAGTCTTGTCTTCTCTGAATCCATATGGCTCTGAGATGTGCATCTGAGTGCTTGGCCTCTGCGTTTATTCTTTTCCATTCTAGGTGAAGGGAGTGGAGTTGCCAAGACCTTATGGGTTTTGAAAAGTCTGGACAGCACCTCTGCATCCCAGTACACCAGGTTTTTATGTCAGCCCAGGATCCATACCTCAAGGAACAAGGATCAGGCTTCTGGCCTCAGGCTGATGAGGCTGAGATGATGACATCTGGCAAAGATGCCACCTTTGGATATGCATTTTGTGGGACCAATCCTATGTAGGAACTGAGCTAGGCTGACAATGTGGGATAGCCAGTAAGTCCCCAGTTAAACAGCTGCTTACTCAGAGAGTCTTGGGGGTCACAAGTAACCCTTCCTTAAAGAGCTTCCAAATATTGTTGTGGCAAAAAAGTTGATTTTTAAAAAATTATTATAAATAATAAGCACCTATTGTGAAGAAAATTCTTTTTCAGGTATAAGGTACTATAAAATGTTAGCTATTATTGTTGTTGCAATAATCAACTTCATGGGTGTTTTGCAAGGAAATCTCCCATTAAAGTACCATATAAATGTAGTTTACCATTAAAAAAAAAAAGATGAGCTGGATGCCATCAGAAAAAGCTGGAAAGACTTACATGAGCTGATGCAAAGTAAAATGTGCTGTATACAAAATAACAGCAATATTGTAAAATTATCTGCTATGAATGACTTGGTGATTTTTAGCAATGCAATGATCTAAGACAACTCTGAAGGACTTATGAAAAATGCAATCCATCTACAGAGAAAGAACTGATGGTATCTGAATACAGATGGAAGTATATTTTGTTGTTGTTGTTAGTTCCTTTTTCTAAACTTTTTTGTCTGCTATGTTTTGCATGACTGCATATGTATAACTTATATTGAATTGCTTGGGTTCTTAAGGGGAGAATGGGGAGAAAGGAAGAGAATTCAGAGCCAAAAGTTTTAAAAATCGATGTTACAATTTGTTTTTACATGTAAGGTGGGGGCAAATTCTCAACAGACAAACAAATAAATAGAGAAATAGATAGATGATAGATAGATAGATGATAAGTTATAGATAGATAGATGAATAAATAAATGAAAACTATTTTTTTTTTGCGGGGCAGTGGGGGTAAAGTGACTTGCCCAGGGTCACACAGCTAGTAAGTGTCAAGTGTTTGAGGCCGGATTTTAACTCAGGTACTCCTAATCCAGGGCCAGTGCTTTATCTACTGTGCCACCTAGCTGCCCCAAAATTTTAAAACACAAATAATAAGCACCAACAAAAAAGATTTAAAACCAAGACTAAGGGGTGAAACGGCCAAACTTTAGCTACTATGTTCAAACCAAATGAATAAACAAATAGTAAACAAGCAAATAAAATGACTCCTTCTAGTTTTGCAGTTTCTTCATCTTTGGCCTTATCATTCTCCCACCCTTCTTACTTTTCCACCTTTTATCTCTTTGTACAGTTGCAGTCAATTTATATCCAATCTAGCTTGTTTATTTCACTTTCAACTCATCTTTCCAAGCTTTTATAGGTAGGAAAACATCGAGTTTTTGCATTGGCAATGCAAAAAAAAAAAAAAAAAGGATTTTACAGCTGGAAGACCTACTCAATAAATGCCAAGTGTATGGGCCAGAAATCATATGCCTTCTTTACACAATTTAATTTGCATGTCAGAAAAGAGCAAAGGGAAATTTGCGGGCCCAGTCTCCATGCATGTGCTGAGATTTTTTGTTTTTGTTTTTGTAAAGTCCCCCAAATAGGTTTGGGGGCATAGGATCCCTGTAAAGGATTTAAAAAGGAGTTCTAATACAAGGAATTTTCTAACTTTCTAGCAGACGTTACTTTGGGACTATGGACTTTAAATCAGCATCAGACACAGGCAGTCAAAGAGACTTAATCTTACCTTGGGGTACTCTGGCTAGCTTTCGTTAGTTATTAGGTGTCATGACTCAGCATTGTCTATGAACCAAAAAAGCTTCTAGTCTCCACTTGTCACGAGGGGCTTTCTTATCAGACTGTAGTACAGAGTCTAGCACAAAACTTCTTAAACTGTGGGTCATGACCCCATAAAGGCTCAAGTAATTGAATTTTGGGGTTGTGAAAAATTTGGCAACAAAGGTTATGTATACCTGTTTTATATAGCTATATACCCGGAGTCATGTAAAAAATTTCTTGGGTAAAAAAGGGTCACCAGTGGAAAAAATTTAGGAAGCCCTGGTCTAAAAGATGACCCTCAAGAGCTGAATCTCAGACAATGGTAGTAGAGAGAAGCTTAGCAACTGTGTGACCAGAAGAAACATAGTGGAGAGTGGGAAATTGATGTCCACCACAAAAGCAACAAGGTCAATGGAAAAAACTTGCCAAGGAGATGATGACCCAAGGAGAGTACAAAAGCCTGAAGAGAGCAGTATAAGGAGATCACCAGAGAACAGACATCACCGGCCCTTAGTAATGGAGGTCTAGGTTCCTTCTATCATGTGTGTGCCCTGGATACATGTTACTTAAATGTTTGTCTCCCTGGTCACACATGTTTTCTGCATGTATGTTCTTTCCCACTGGAGGCGTGCTATCTAGGGTCAGGGTTTAGTTTTATTTTGCACGCAGGGACAGGGAGGGCTTTTAAAAACTGTCATTCTATATGCTCTGCTGTATGATTAAATGTCTTTTGCTTGGAACTAATGTCTCCTGTGATTGACTGGTAAAAGTAATTATCAGTGGGTAGAGCCTATGAGTTATGGTTTTGAGGGCATAGCTGGGGTCACTTTTCTGGCTGCCCATGTTTGATAAGGAGGAAGTCACTGGTGTTCAATATGAATTTTCATTTGTATTATTGTTCATATTTACGATGTCACTGATGTTGAAAACTCAACAATGCAGATTTCTACATCCAGAAACTTGTCTGTAACTTACAGTCTTAGAAAATTCCCTGGGGTGCTGAGAAATGACCTAAGTTGGTCACACATCAGGATTTGAACCAAGATCTTTCTGAACTTTAAGGCTAGCCCTCTATTCAAAACATCATGCTGCCTCTCTTATATGGATTTGTCATTAAAGGGCACTATGATATTTTACTATATTAATATATGATAATTTATTTAGCTGGTTTTCAAAAGTTGAACATGTAGGGTTTTCTCTCAGTTTTTTTTCCATTAGAGAATAATTTTCCATATACATACATATATATGTGTATGCCTATTTGTGTCTAATGGTAGCTATCTCTAGGGCTACGGGGGGAGAAAAAATAAATTTACACAATAACTTATTTAAAAGGAATAACAAGTTGTGCATAACGGATTTGCAGTTTCATGGGTAATCATTTTTTATTTTACTATGTTATGGGAATGCTTGTTTTCTTCCATGAATTAAAAATAAAATTTAAAAAATAGAAAAGCTATAAGTACTTTGATGCAGATAGCTCTTTTTTCTATTTGAATGACATTTTGGGGACAAAGTTCTAGCAATGATTACTTTAATAACTCACTGTCATCACCCAATACTCTCCTAAATATTTGTACTAGTCTTCATTCCCACTATCAATGTTATTGGATTCCTGTTTCCAGGTCTTTAAAATCCAAATTGTATTTTTTATCACGTTGGGGGCCTATTCTTTGCCTTATTGCCTTCCAATCTGTATAAAGTGGTATTTTAAGTTTGCATTTGTTTGGATGTATCTAATTACTAGTGAATTTGAGCAACTTTTCATGTGGTTTTTAATGGCTTATATTTCTGTCTTGATAAATTTTCCATTCATGTGTTTTAACCATTGTTCCATTGGTTATGCATATTATTAATCTTATAGCTACAGTCAGTTATTTTATTTTTTTTGCAGGGCAATGGGGGTTAAGTGACTTGCCCAGGGTCACACAGCTAGTGTCTGAGGCCGGATTTGAACTCAGGTACTCCTGAATCCAGGGCCGGTGCTTTATCCACTGCACCACCTAGCTGCCCCCAGTTATTTTTTATAAATATCTATGTTGAAAGTTTTGAATTCCAAATTCTATCCCTCCTTTCTTCCCTTCCCTCCCTCCTTCCAGAGGCTGTAAGCAATCAGATATAGTTTATACATGTACCATTATGTAAAACATTACCATATTAGTCATTTACAATCAGTTCTTACAAATGCTAGATTTCAGACCTGTACTGAAGTGGTGACAATGAAAATAGTGAACAGGAGATAGTTGTGACGGGTATTAAGGGAGGAAGAATTGACAGGATTTAATAACTGACTAAATATGAGAATTAAGGTAGAGAGATGATGCCAAGGTTTGGAATGGGCGAGAATCAACAGAGTAAAGTATGGGTGGAGCAGGTTTGGGGAAAAGAAAACAATTTGAGTTTTGAATGTGTTGAATTTGAGGTTCCAGAAATATCTTGTAGGCAAACCAATGGCCAAGATTCAAGAGAGAGGTCAGGGCTAGAGACAGAGACTCACTTATCATTTACAATGAGACTGTAGATAAAACTGAAATTAAATGAGATTGCCAATGGAGAAACTGGAGAAACAGAGACAGAGAGACAGAAACTGACACACACACACACACAGAGACAGAGACAGAGAGACAGAAACAGACACACACACACAGAGATAGAGACAGACAGAAACAGACACACACACAGAGACAGAGAGACAGAAACAGACACACACAGATAGACAGAGAGACAGAAACAGACACACACAGAGAGAGAGACAGAGAGAAAGAGACAGAAACAGACACACACACAGAGACAGAGAGACAGAAACAGACATACACACACAGAGACAGAGACAGAGAGACAGAAACAGACACACACACAGAGACAGAGAGACAGAAACAGACACACACACAGATAGACAGAGAGACAGAAATAGACACACACACACACAGAGATAGAGACAGAGAGATAGAGACAGAGAGACAGAGACAGAAACAGACACATACACACAGAGAGAGAGACAGAAACAGACACACACACACAGAGATAGAGACAGAGACAGAAACAGACACACACACACAGACAGAGAGACAGAAACAGACACACACACAGAGACAGAGAGACAGAAACAGACACACACACACAGAGATAGAGACAGAGACAGAAACAGACACACACACACAGAGAGACAGAGAGACAGAAACAGACACACACACAGAGATAGAGACAGAGAGACAGAAACAGACACACACACAGAGACAGAGACAGAGAGACAGAAACAGACACACACAGAGAGACAGAGAGACAGAAACAGACACACACACAGAGATAGAGACAGAGAGACAGAAACAGACACACAGAGAGAGACAGAGACAGAAACAGACACACAGAGAGAGAGAGACAGAGAGACAGAGACAGAAACAGACACGCAGAGACAGAGACAGAGAGACAGAAACAGACACACACACAGAGATAGAGACAGAGAGACAGAAACACACACACACACACACACACACAGAAAGGACCAGTGACAGAACCTTGGGGAACACCCACGTAAGAGGGTAAGTAAGGGGATGAGGAGTCAAGAAAGGAGATAGAAGGGATATAGGAATAGTTGGAGAAATAGGAAGAGAATTAGTTAAGTACTTTAGAAATCAAGTGAAGAACGCGGTATAAGGTATAGATGACTTTTCTAGGTTTTCCCATCTGTCATTTCCAAATTAATGCACAAACTACTAATCGTATCATCATCCTCATCTACTCCAAATTCTAAGTATCTGAACACTTGAAGGAAATAGGAAAGCACATGGACTGAGGCCATGACAGTCAATCCACGAACAAACATTTATTCAATGTTTACTATGTTCTAGGCACTGGGCTAAGCATGGTAAATACAAATCACAAACAAAACCAAAAAACTGTCCCTGTTTTCAAGAGTTCACATTCTATTTTTTTAACTTAAAGTTTTTATGATTTTTATTTTTCAGTCAACAACCATTTGTTCCTAACCCATCTCGGTATTCTTCACCTTTCCCCCACATTGAGCAAATCAAATTGAAACAAAATTAAAAACTGAAGACCCTCAAACATTTGTTGTTCAGTCATTTCTGTCGTGTCCAACTCCTGATTTCAAGCCCAGTGCTCTATCTACTGAGCCACCTAGATGCTCCTGGACACATAGCTGGAAATATAAATCATATATAAGGTCTCCATTGAGTTATGTATCTACCTCAACACAGAACTAGATCTATAAATCAATGGAAACTTTCAATATGTAACAGCACAATGGATGAAGAGCTGGAACTAAACCTGAGTTTAAATCTAACCTGAGACCTTGGGCAAGTCACTTAAGCTCAGCCTGCTTCAGTTTCCTCAAGTATAAAATGGGGATGATAATCACACCTACCCCCCAGGGTTGTTGTGAGGATCAAATGATTTCTTTGTAAAGTACTATACAAACCTCAAACCTCTATGTAAATGACAGGTATTAACATCATCTGAAGTTGTACAACATATTCCCATAGTAGTGATGTCCGATATATGTCTGATCTATGTTGCTTTCTGCATTTTCAGTTCATCACCTTTTCGTTCATTGAGTGGGGTGTATCATTTCATTCTTTTTGACTTATAGCTTATGAATGAGTGGATCCAATCTTAAATTTATCAGAGCCTATAATTTTTTCTCTTCTCTATTGTGTTGCTATCCTCTACATTGTTCTCCTAGTTCTATTCGCTTCACTCAGTATAAGTTCATAAAGGTCTTCCTAGTTTTCTCTGAAATTGTCCATTTCATCATTTCTAATGGCACAAGAATTTTCATATATCACAGTTCTGTTTAACCATTTCCCAATAGGAAGGTGGCCCCTTAGTTTCCAATTTGGGGCTAGCATGAAAAGAAGCACCACAAATAATTTGTACATATAGATCCTTTCCCTCTTTAATTTCTTTGGATGATAGATCCACAAGGGTAGAGTTGAGCCAAAGGGTATGCACAGTTAGCTTTCTAGAATGGCTGGACCAATTCACAGCAAGGAACTTCCATTTCAACAGAAGAGGCCAAATATATATATATAAGACAGGTACATACAACATAGGTAAGACAGAGGAAAGGTAATATTGGAGTGAAGGCAGTTGGGAAAGATCTGGAGATGGGGGTGCTTGAGCTGAGTCTTAAATGAAGATGGGGATAAATTCTAGTGGAGGGGTGTTAAGAGGGAAAGCATCCCAGGAATGGGGAACAGCCAGGGCATATGAAATGTGTATGAAAAGCCTTCATCATTTATTCAGGCCCTCATTGCTTTTGGGCAATTCCTTTATTCATATCTTATTGACTATCACATTCCTTATAGAAATTGCCACAAATTTTTTCTCCTCAAGTCCTGTATTCTACTCCATTCTTTGAACAGAGAAGCAAACTGGGAAGATTGAGACCATCTGATAGAAGCCCCCTCAACTGCTTTCCTCCACACCTCAGAATTATTTTATTTTCTTCCACCTTCTTCTTCTTCCTAATACTAAAAGGATAAAATGGGCTTCCACCTTGCCAAAGCTAACCTTTCTCTCCACTTGTTACTTTGATTTCAGACTCTCTTATCTCCTCCACTAATTGTTTTCTTCTCTCTTAATCTTTAGTCTTCTATATATTTGGTGAAGTGCGTAGAGCCCTGGGCTTGGAATCAGGAAGACCCAGCTTCCTAAGTTCAAATCCAGACTCAGATACTTATTAGCTGTTTGACCCTGGGTAAGTCATTTTAACCCTGTTTGCCTTAGTTCCTTATCTATAAAATGAGCTGGAGAAGGAAATGGCAAACCACTCCAGTATCTTTGCCAAGAAAACCCCTAAATGGGGTCACAAAGAGTCAGTCATGATCTCCAACAAATGCAGTCTTCCCTCTGGCTCCTTCCAGAGGCCTATCCTATCATTAAAAAGTCCTGTTCTCCACCTCCACCACCACCCTGAACAAAAACAAAATATCCCTTGGAGTAGATTACCAGAGTGGAAGGTTAAGACTAAATTCAAGCACATCTGTAAAATGTAATGGGATGAGATGATTTCTGAGGAAGTGGCAGTGCAGAGGAAAGAGTAAGCCAAGCTCCACTCTTGAGTCTGGACAGGAGAGAAACAGTATTTCCCAAGGAAGAGTGTTGTGAGACATATGGTAACTTCAAGGGAAAGTCAAATATCACATTTTAGAAATGGACGTCTAAGAAGGTTTAGTGGGGAAAGTTGGAAGATATAAGGGAATTTTGGTGTAGAGTGGGTATTCCAAGGGCACAGTCAAATGGGGTCAGAGGTGGCTTAGGAGAAAGAAGAGTGAATAGTTAAAGGATTAGTGTTCTTGAAGTATTTGTAGAGTTACACAGCTAGCTTCAAACATGGTAAGACTATAGAATTCTGGTATTTGGCAGGGTGGATGTAGGGAAAGATTTTCCTCTGGGCATGTTATACACTCCATCCCTGTTATTGGCATGTTAGTGGATAGCATTATGGATGCCTAATTTATCTTTTTAACATAAATACTGTAAAGCCCTGCTTTCTCCTACGCCATATCCTTTACTCTAACACTTTGTGTAGTAAAAAGAGGAATAGATTTGGATTCTAGACTCCAGGTTCCGTGTTCTAGATGCGAAATTCTAGATTCCCTGGCTTCCAAGATTCCAGGTTCTAGATGTGGAATTCTAGATTCCAGGTTCTAGATGTGAAATTCTAGATTCTCTGGCTTCCTTTAAGACTCAGCTTCAATCCTACCTTCTGCTAGAGGCCTACATTCCACTCTCCCTTCTAGCATCTTACTTCTGAGATTACCTGTCAATGATACATCTCTTATGTATAAATATAATTTTTTGCATGTTGGCTATCCAATTAGAATGTGAACTCCTTGAGGGTTTTTGTTATTGAGTCTGACTCTTTGTGACCCCATGGACCATATCATGACAATACTGTTCCTGGGGTTTTCTTGGCAAAGATACTGCAATGGTTTATTATTTCCTTCTTCAACAGGTTATGGCAAACAAAGGTTAAGCGACTAGCCAAGGCACACACAGCTAGTATTTGAGGCTGGATTTGAACTCAGGTCTTTCTGACTCTAGGCCCAAACCTCTATCTCCTGTGCCACCTAGCTGCCCTTGAGGGTAGGGTCCAAATTTTTACCTTTTTTTGTGTTATGAGTGCTTAGCACAGTGCCTGTCACATAGTAAGTGCTTAATAAATGCTTGCTGAGTGAATTTTTTGCTGGGGGGGGGCAGTGAGGGTTAAGTGACTTGCCCAGGGTCACACAGCTAGTAAGTATCAAGTGTCTGAGGCCGGATTTGAACTCAGGTCCTCTTGAATTCAGAGCTGATGCTTTATCTACTGCACCACCTAGCTGCCCTGACTGAGTGAATTTGATTAAATCACATCAACTCTTTGTAGATGTTTCCTCATCTATAAAATGTAATTGGGTTAGCTGATATCCAAAGCTGCTTCTAGCTCATCATCACTATAAACTTTTAGCTTATAATAACTGTAAAAACTTATAATAATAATAGCTAACATTTACATGGTGCTTACTATCTGCCAGGCACTTGGTTAAGTACTTTAGAAATATTTTCTCATTTGATCCTCCAAACAAGCCTGGGAGGTAAGTACTATTATCACCCCCATTTTACAGATGAGGAAACTAAGGAAAACATAGGCTAAGTGACTTGCCCAAGGTCACACAGTTAGTAAGTGACTGAGGCTGGGTTTGAACTTAGGTCTTCCAGACTCCAGGCCTGGTACTTTCAATTCATCAATTCTGTTAAAATCTAGTCTCCAGTGACTGGTCCTAACGATAGCATTACCTCAGCCTACTCTTAAAGCCACTCTCAGAGGCCAAATTAGGTTTGTGGTAGGCTATGGGAAAGAAGTATTTATGCCCATGGGCTACATCTTCCTTCAATCCCCAAGTTTCCTTGCCTGGAAGTAAGAGTATTTCTCAAAATTAACTAATGATCAACGTGAAGGGCTCAACTGAAGAGAAGCAGGGTACAACGGGGAGAAGGAAGACACTCAGGAGTGACTTTTAGTGTCCAGAAGGGACATAGCATTGGTATAATGCCACCCCACAGACTGTATGGAATATGAACTGGTTTTCTACCACTTAGTCTGATAAAATTGTTTGTAATAATTAAACCTTGAATCCAAACGTTCTTCTGCTGAGGCTTGTCTTTTGGATTTTACAGGATTCGGCTTGTCTATGTTTTACTGATAAGAGGTGTTAACAGTGCGGGATATAACACAACCAAACCTAGGATACAGGAAGGAAAGGCCTCCTTGAAGAGTTCTGTAGCCAGTCTGTTTAAAGAGTGGAAGGGCAATGGAAAGTGCAGGTGCTGATTCTTCTACCTTTGCCCTGCCCTTTGAGTACCACCACAGAGGGGATGGGTTTGAGGGAAAAGAGTCAAATAGAATCATGTGACAGTGTGGGATATATATCCCAGGATGTATTTTCCTCTTTTGTGAGGCTAGCATTATATTAACAACTCAAGTTAGCTCAGCTGGTTTTGAACATGGTGTTAACAAATATAAGGTGATCAGGTCATTTTCCCAGTCACCCTGTTAGCTTTACACAGAGGGAAAGCGATTTCCCAGTCACAGAACACTGAACTAGATCCTTGAGCTCAGACAGTGTGGTAAAAAGCATTAATGTAACATCTCTAACTGGGCAGCTAGGTGGCATAGTGGATAGGGTGCTGAGCCTGGAGTCAGGAAGACCTGAATTCAAATCCAGCCTCAAACATTTACTAGTTGTGTGACTCTGGGCAAGTCATTTAATCCTGTTTGCCTCAGTTTCCTCATCTGTAAAATGAGTTGGAGAAGGAAATGGCAAACTACTCCAGTATCTTTGCCAAGAAAACCCCAAATGGGGTCATGAAGAGTTGGATATACTGGACAACAAACATCTCTAACTGCCTCCTGGGTATTCCTACCTAGGTATCTCAAGATTATCTCAAACTCAAGTCTAGAATTGAATTCATTGCCTTTTCCCAACATTTGGTTTCTCCTCATAATTTTGCTCTATGCTTGTCAGTGATATGATACCTTTTCCCAGCCAGTCATATTTGAAACCAGAATCATCTTCGATTGCTCCTCTTTTCAGATCTTTTCTGTTAGTACCATATTCAGTCAAGGGCCAGGAATTTTCTTTTCATGATGTCTTATACCCAATATATTCTGTCATCTTTCTAAAACACCACTTTCAACCCAATGAATAATAATAGCAAGAATTTTATATTGTGCTAAAAGGTCTGCAAAGTGCTTTACAAATATTTATCCTCACAACAACCCTAGGAGGTTGGTGCTGTTATTATCCCTATTTTCCAGATATGGAAAGTGACATTGTGACTTGCCCAAGGTCAACCAACTAGTCTAAGGTAGGATTTGAACTCAGGTCTTCTTGACTCCAGGAGCAGCTCTCTTTCCATTCCACCATCTAGCTAAATAAATCATGTAACTGTCCTATTAAAAAATGTATAGCCTTAATGATCTCCCACATCCTATATGACAAATTTCATTTACATTCCTCCATGCTTTGGTTTTTAATAGTCCTTTCAATCCCTTGTCTCCCATTACTCCCATACCTGAATCCTATCTTGCAGCCAACCTAATCTACTCATTTTCCTTAAATAGGACATTCTTGCCATCCTGACATATGTTCATACCATTTCTCTGTTCTTAAAGGTTCAACTCTAATCCCCAATCTCCTAAATCCCCTTATCTGAACAACTATAAAATGTTTATACTACTTGGAACTTTTCATTCAATATTTATTATCTACTATCAATCAACCTAGCAATAAACACTTAAGTGCCACCTTGTGCCAAGTCTGCCAAGTGGTCTGATGGTAGGTAGGTAAGACATAATTTCTGCCCTCACGGTACCCACAATCTAATAGGGGAGATAAGAAATCTTCACAAATGTTACTACTATAAGGGAGCCTGTAATAAGAGGTACAGGACAGGCACAAAGTATCATGGGAAAATGAAGTGAACCCTAAAGGGGAATTTTCAAAAAAAAAATAGCTTATCTTTTAAAGCATCAAAAATGTTATTTTAAAAAGTTCTTTCAATTGAATTCAATCCAATAAGCATCTATTAAGTGTCCAATATGGATAAGGACTATGCTAAACCCTATGGTCAAAATGAAAACAAATAAAACAGCATCTCTGACTTTGGGCAGCAGAGATGGGGAACCAGAAGGCTATTTACTCCAGGAGTGTCAAAGCCAAAAAGGAATAGGGCTACTAATTTGTACATAAGGATCTCTGAGGTGGCATATTGACTTGTTTTTAAGATATAATGTTATCTATATTTTATATTTTATGTAGTTTTGCTAAATATGTCCCAATTACATTTAATTTGGTTCAGGCTATAGTCAGGGGTATTATGGGCTACATGGAGCTGGTGCTGTGTTTGACATCTCTGACCTAGCATACCCACCTCTTTTTACAGATGAGAAAACTGAGGCCCATTGAGGTTGTGAGTTGCCCAAAGATACACAGGCAGTAAATGCCAGTGGTAGGATTCCAAACTATGTCCTGTCACTCCCAAACCTGCACTCTTTCCATGGTACCAAGCTGCCTCCCTAGTAGTTAAGAATCAACACACACACACACACACACACACACACACACACACACATACACATACACACACACACACTCACACACCATTCAAAAAGAGGATGTTAAGTGAATTGAATAAAGAGGTAGGGATGGATTCCTGGACCTATGATTTTATCATAAAGGGATGCTACTGTATGGAAACTCCTTATCAGAACTGGTTCAGAGGTAGAGCCAAGACGGCAGAGAAAAGGTAATGACTCACCTGAGCTCTACCCCAAACCTCTCCAAATGCCTTTAATAATGCCATTAAACAATTCCTGGAGTAGCAGGACCCACAAAAGGACAGGATGAAATAATTTTCCAACCAAAGACAATTTAGAAGGTCAGCAGGAAAGGTCTGTTGTACCAGGAGAGTGGAACGCAGTCCAATGCAGACCCTGACAGCACAGCAAGCCCAGCAAACCAGAGGTAGGTTTTGGGAGCCACTGAATCAGTAGTGGTGGTGGCTGCTTCCAGAGATTTCTGCCCACAGATGGGAAGGGGGTCAAATAACTGATCAGGAGATTATAAGGGTCTCTTTTCTGGCACTGGGGGCAGGACTCGGTTGCTTTGCCCATACTCAGATCCAGGTCTCAGTCCTGAGTGGCAATCCCAGGGCAAGGAAGAGTACCAGAAGTACACCAGAGCTTACAGTGGAGCAGGTGGTACTCACAGTTCCAGGGCATAAAAGGGGGCTTGTGGTCATTCACAGACCAGAACAAAGGCCAGGACAGTAGTAAACACACCTCTCCTTAAATCAAACCTCCTTGGAAGAAATCAAAACTTACTGGTGCCTAAAAGTATCTCTGAAAACAGTTGTACAAAACCCCCGAAGCTTGGGACAGTGTGCCCTTCACCCTGGAAACAGATTCCTACTTTGACAAAGGGTTAAAAGTCAAGAAATAGACTGGAAAAATGAGCAAACAACAGAAAAAAAAATTCTGACCATAGAAAATTTCTATGGTGACAAGGAAGATCAAAGGACATACTCAGAAGAAAATAGCAAAATCTCCCAGAAGAATATGAATTGGTCTCAGGTTACGGAAGGGCTCAAAAAGGACTTTGAAAAATCAAGTAAGAGAAGTAAAGGAAAAATTGGGAAGAGAAATGAGAGTGATGCAAGAAAATCATTAAAAAAGGGTCAACAGCTTGGTAAAGGAGACACAAAAAATACTGAAGAAAATAACACCTTAAAAACAGACTGGCCCAAATGATAAAGGAAGTACAAAAGGCCAATGAGGAGAACCATGCCTTAAAAAGCAGAATTGGCCAAATGGAAAAAGAGGCACAAAAATTCACTGAAGAAAATAATTCCTTAAAAATCAGAATTGAGTAAATGGAAGTTAATGACTTTATGAGAAATCAAGAAACAATAAAACAAAACAGAAAGAAAAAAAAGAAGAAAATGTGAAATATCTCATTGGAAAAACAACTGACCTAGAAAATAGATCCAGGAGAAATAATTTAAAAATTATTGGACTACCTGAAAGCCATGAACAACAACAACAAAACTTTCAAATAATTATCATGGAAAACTGCCCTGTTATTCCAGAACCAAAAGGTAAAATAGAAATTGAAAAATCCACAGATCACCTCCTGAAAGAGATCCCAAAATGAAAACCCCAGTAAAATTATAGCCAAATTCCAGAGCTGCCAGGTTAAGGAGAAAATATTGCAAGCAGCCAGAAACAATTCAAGTATTGTGGAGTCATAGTAAGGATGATACAAGATTTAGCAGCTTTTGCATTAAAGAATTGGTAGATGATATGATATTCTGGAGGGGGCGGGCAAAGGACCTAGGATTACAACCAAGAATTACCTAACCAGGAAAACTAAATATAATCCGTTGTCGGGTGAGTGGGTGAAAAATGGACATTCAGTGAAACATAGAACTTTCAAGCATTTTTGATGAAAATATGAGAGGTGAAGAGAAAATTTGACTTTCTAATTCAAGACTCAAGAGAAGCATAAAAAGGTAAACAGAAAAATCATGAGGGACTTAAGCTGTTAAGCTTCCTAAATGGGAAGATGATACATGTAACTCTTAAGAACTTTCTCATTATTAGAGCAGTTAGGAATACACACGCACACACACAAACATATATATATATATATATATATATATATATATATATATATATTTGAATATGAAGGGATGATATTTTAAAAACATCAAATTAAGGGATGAGAGAGGAATGCACTGGGAAAAAGGGAAAGGGAAAGGTAGAATGGGGCAAATGATCTCACATAAAAGAGGCAAGAAAAGGCTTTTACAGTGGAGGGGAAGATGAGGGGAAAGGGGGGGGGAAGTGATTGAACCTTATACTCATCAGAATTGGGTCAAAGTGGGAATAACATGCACACTCAATTGGATATACAAATCTCTTACCCTATAGGAAAAGTATGTAGAAAAGGGGATAAGAGAAGGGGAATGCAGAGTGATAGAAGGATGGGCAGACTGGGGGAGGTGATAGTCATAAGCAAAACACTAGAGAGAGAGAACATAATAAACAGGGGGAAACATAGTTAGCAATCATAACTGTGAAAAAAATTGAAGCAAGTTTCTCTAAAAAAAATACTCATTTCTCAAACTTATAGAGAACTGAGTCAACTTTATAGAAATAAGAGCCATTCCCCAATTGATAAATGATCAAAAGATATGAACAGTTTTCAGATGAGGTAACCAATATGCCATCTAGGATCTAGTTTATAATAGGGAATATTACATACCATCAAATGTATTCAATTTGTCTGTAAAGTGCTAGTAAATAGATTTTGATTGAGGTTTCTAAAGAACTCTCTTGTGAATACAATCATGATGATAGGGCATCTGTATCACTCAAGGTTTCCTTACTTTTTGTTATTAGCTATGTTTTAAATAGTGTTACTTGATGGATCATTCAGCGCCTTCTGGATCTTCATAATATCCTTGAGAAGTTTTTTTTTTTTTTTTACTTCTTACACTTTTGTAATTGATTCAGGGGTGTGAAGTTCCTTGAGGGCAGGAACTATTTTGATTTTTTTAATCTTTGTAATTCTATACACTTGTAAAACAGAGCATGGTGCTATACTGGAGCTGGCCTTAAAACCATGAAAATCTTAGTTCAAAACCTTCCTTTGTAGCACTCTGGCTGTGTGATAATGGGTAAATCACTTAAGCCCTCTGCAAACTCAAGATGACTACACAGCTGAGTTGGTACAGCTGTGCATTGATAAAAGGGAGCACTTCATATACCAAAGAAATGACAGGTTCTAAGAAAAAGGGGGGAGGGAGGGAATGGGGTGTTGGCGTGGTATCTAGCATGTTAATAAATATTTGTTTAAATTAAATTCGAACCCTGGTCTCCTGGGCATTGTTTTTTTTTAAACAAACAAACAAAAAAACCCTATATAAATGCTAGCTATTTTCATTTCTTTGAACTTTCGACTAGACTGTCCACTCCATGGCGGCAGGTTCTAGATCTTACCCTTCTCTTGGGCGCTTTCCAGTGCTTCATATAAGGCTAGGCATCCAATAGGCACTAAATAAATACTTGTACCCCTTTACCAGACATTCGGCTGGAGGAGGGGAAAGAGGGGAGCGGAGGTCAGCACATTGTTGGTTTCTGCAATAAAAGGGCTGCTATCCCAAACCATCCAATCCGATTTAATCCGATTTAACCCAACGGGCATTTATTAAGCGCCTACTAGGTGCAAGACACTACAGTGCCGGTGGCTAGGGCTACGGGAACAAAACGGAAATCTGTGCCTGTCCTCCAGGTGCTTACATTCCACACGTCGGATACAACGTGCCAGAAGATGTAGGGGGTTAGTGGCATCGGGTTGGCGGTCTTCCGGGAGGTGGGTGCCGGGGGAGGAAGGGGCTCCCAGCGTGCGGGGTCTGTGCCTGGGTGGTGTGCGTTGCGGGGAGCCCAGGACTCCGCCCTAGTGCCTGCAGGTGGGCAGGGCAGGGCAGGGCTGCGCTGCGCCGAGCTGCTCTGGCTGCGCTCCCGGCGGCTTCTTGGCTTCTGGCCGCGCCGGGCTCGGGCTTGGGCTCGGGAGCTCGCTCGCTCGCTCTCTTTCTCGGCGGCGGGGCTGGGCTCCGGGCTGCGGGGCGGTGCCGGGACAGGAAGCGGAAAGCAGCAGCGGAGCGGCGGCGGCAGGGCTGCGCGGAGCCTCTGCACGGAGCCCAGCGCAGGCCGCAGAGCCGGGGGGCTGCTGGGCGCCGAGACCCCGCGCCGGGGTCGTCCGCACCCGCCGGGACCCAGGTGAGCCCCGGGTAAGGCCACGAGGGACTGGGCCAGGGAACTGAAGCTCGAGCAGTGCCTGGAAGCGGACCTCCCGGGGGAGACGCCCCCCACTCAGGGACCCCGCATCTCCCCGCAGCGCCCCTCCATCCCCGGGACTGCGCTCCCTCCCTCTACCCAGGCTTGGGGCCCCGATTCCCTCCTCTCCCAACCAGGGACCCTTCCCGTTTCTGCTGGTTAGAGGACCCCGCCCCATTTCTCTCTCCCCCTGACCCTGGGAACCTTGCTTCCCCCTAGTCCCCCAACATATGTACCCTCGTTTCCCGCCGCACCCTTCTCCCCCGACTCTGCAGCCTCACATCTGTACGTGGTGCCAAGATGCCCTTCCCAGCCCCAGGACGCCCCTCTTCCTTTTCCCTAGTCTTGGGGGGTGGTGGTGGTTCGGAAAGGTCTACTCCGGAGCGCAATTTTCGGGGCGCCCCGAGCGTGGCGAAACAAGAGCCTGCTTTACGCTCTTGGCCGCATCCCAAGCGGTTTATCCGCTGCAGCGGGTCCCAGGGAGGCCCTGGGTGGCCGGCCAAGGATAGGACTTGGCTGCATTAGGGCCGGCTCTGGACCTCCGAGAAGAGGGGAACAAAGATCCCCGTGGCTTTCCCAGCCAGGCGCTGAGCCTGATCTAGAGCATCAGCCGGTGACCCCGGAGCTGCCCAGTCTGAGGCTGGACTGGGGGCGGGGGGGGTGCCTATTTCACACCTCCCTTACATAACTGAGCCATCCCTGAAGGCCCAGCCGGCCGAGCCCCGCTGCGCTTCAGGGAGCAACAGGCAGGTAGGAGTTTACTTTTAAAAAACGCCGGGGTGGAGCAGAAATAGGCTGGCAGAGGCGCAGCGCCGAAACCCCTCCTAGGATAACTCCTGATCCACGCCAGGGCAGAGGCAGCCACAGGACAGGACCTCACTTCCTCCCCCAGCCTTTGAACTGCCACAAGAAACGAGGCTAGTAAAAGAAGTGCAAAGAAAGCATTATAAAATTTTAAACGCGTTGGTTCGGAGAGACTAGAGCTCCTTAGGAAGGAGGGCCTGGCTGTCATGGAATCCTATTCTGCTGCCTTCCCCGCCTCACATACCCCCTCCCCCATGAGTGAGTGAGTGAGTGAGTGAGTGTGTTCGTTCCTCGTAGGCAGTTTTTTCTAGTTTTGACCTGGCGTCCCTAACACTTAACACAATGACTTGCTCATAGTAGGCGCTTACATGCTTTTTGGATCGAATTAATTAATTGCTTGCTTTACTTATCTGAAGAGTAGACAAAATCCTTACTTAATGAGAGTTTTAGGTGGTGCATTTAGCCTCTACTTAGAAAGTGTTAGCAGGCATATTATGGCAGGGTTTTTGTTTTGTTTTTGTTTTTTGGGGGGGTTTTTCTAACTGGATGCATGGGAAATGCCTGTATATTTTTAGCCACTCTTTTGAAAAGCAAGTTAAGCTGTAAAGAGTCTGGCGTCATCACTGACATGTTTTTAAAATTTTGCAGGGGCTGCTGAAAAATATTATAACTTGTATCACTAATCAACAATGCTAATTAACATTCTCTTTCCAAGGGGTGGGTTGTTTGATTACATGTCTCCTAAGAGTCTTTAAGTGAGATGGCAGAAACTGTCTGAATCTAGGGAGGCATAATTAGCCATTTTATGTAACCACTAATTAGAGTTTTTAGGGTTGAATTAAGTCAATGTGATATAGTTGGGGCTTTGATTTGTGGGAGGGAACTTGTTTTACAGTTCAAAGAAACAACACACTGGACATAAACCATGTCTATGGCCTTCCCAGATTTGGGGTGCCACTCAATGTAATTAGAAAATGATGTAGGTGGTGTTTCCCTCACGATGATGGGGGATCAGGGTGTTGATTCTTAATTTGGAAGTAAAATGTGGGTAAGAAGAATTTTGCCAGTGCCACATTTGGAGACATCATTTGTCTGCCAGTATACTGTTAGCCTTACGTGGATTTGGACTTCTGTGAAAGCACAGGAATGGTAGCAGTATGACAGATTTCAATTCTGGACTCCTAAAGAAAAAGTCAATTTAACAGTAGTCTTTTCTATTGTAAAATAAAGAGTTCTTTCAAGGGGTGTTACTCCTGCCCCGACCCCCCCCCCATACCTGTTATTACTGAGGGACTGGCTGGGCCACATTTGTATCTATGGGCAGCAGATGAAATTGAAGGATGGATAGATGATGGTTTTGAAGAATTTATGACTTATTTATCCACCTGTTAGTCAAAAGGCTTCCCCTGTGAGTGCTGTATTGCTCTAGAATTTCTAATGAAACTGATCGAAATAGGCCAGTGAAAGCACCATTTCCGGATGGCTGCATTTCGGGTGAGAGGGCAAGGGGGCAGGCCAGCTGCCCCCAAGGGTGGCTTTGGCTGTCTAGGGATGGACTCTCTATCAGAGATCTCTTATTCCCTAGCCTGAATGTGTTACTAAGGGTACATGTATGTTTCTCTGCTGTCGGTTTCAATTCTTGTCATCATTATCAACTCTTACCATGCTGAGCCTTCACTGTGTCAGACACCCTAGGGAGTTTGCTACAAAAGAAATGGAAGGCATGGAAGAAGAGGGGGAGGGAGAGGGCACACCTGAATAAAAATCATACTTCAGATACCCCAAATACTAAACCCAATTCCTAAACACTTGCAGCTGTTCAAATACATGTACATCAATGATAAAAGGTTCGAAAAAGGGATTAGAGTGATTGGATCTTTGAGACTAGATGATCTCTAAAGAGACATTTCATCTGGGGAGGGAGCTGAAATCTGTAGGTCAATGGAGGCAGAAGGAGCCTGCCATTTCCTTTCCATGTGACCAATGGCAGAGAAGCATTCGTTGACGAGTGGTGACAGAGAAGTGACTTGAAGATTCAGTAAGCATTACTGAACATTGTCACCAAGCCGGGGAGATGAGCCCTATGGTAGGGTAGAAGGAGGCTTGAATTTGTTGTCTAGCCTGGGGTTCAAATCCAGGTTTTCTTGGTAAGGATGTAGGGAAATCATTTTGCCTCTTGCCTCACTGGGTTTCAGTTTTCTCATCTCTAAAATGAGAAGGTTCACTGTTATGATCCCTAATGGCCTTTCCAATCCTAGATCTTGAGTTGTTCATATCCTCTAGATCATAGGGCTGGCGAAATTCACGGAGATCCATGCCACACATTCTCCCTTCCCAATTCTATGCTGACATATGCATTCATATACTTCTTCCCCACCCCCACCCCCCAGTCTCTCTGTCTCTCTTCTCCCTCTCATCTTCCACTTCCTCTCATCTTGATTCATCATCCTGATATTAGGGCACGTAGATCAGTGATAAAGAAGAGTAAAAAAGAATAGATAAAAAAAAATTTAATGAATATTATAAGGTCTGCAAGTAGTTTACCAGTAAAGTGAACACCTCCATGAGAGCAGAGCTATCTCTTATCTAAGTAGTTCCTCTGGTGTTGGCACAATGGGTACTTAATATTTGTCAAATAAATTTTAAAATTAAACTTTAAAATCTCATGGTGTTAGATAGTACTCCCTCAGGGGACTTAGAAGTTTCTGCCACCATAACTAGGAAGATTAATTAACCTTCTGAAGCCTCCGAAGCAGCTAAATGGATGGTCAAGGGGTTGTTCAGTCTTGTCCGAGTCTTTGTAATTCTATTTGGGGATTTCTTCTCCAGCTCCTTTTACAGATGAGGAAACTGAGGTAAATAAGGTTAAGTGACTCACCCAGGGTCATCTAACTAGTAAGTGTCTGAGGCCAGATTTGAACTCAGAAAGAAGAGTCTTCTTGATTCCAAGCCCAGAGTCTCTGAACACTGAGCCCCCAATCCACCCTCAGACACTTGCTAGCTATGTGACTCTGGGCAAATTGCTTAACCTCTGTCTGCCTCTGTCTCCTTATCTATCAAGTGAGGATAATAATAGCACCAATCTCTCTGGGCTGTTGTGAGGATCAAATGAGATAACATATGTAAAATACTTTGCAAATGTTTAAGTGTTATATAAATGCTAGTATTAGTCTATTTTTTGAAGGATTGAGGTAGTTCAGTGTATAGAGTGCTGGGCCTGGAGTCAGGAAGACCCGAATTCAAATCTAGTTCCAGACATTTACTAGCTGTGTGACCCTGGGCAAGTCACTTAACCTCTGTCATAATCCAGTGGAGAAAGAAATGGCAAACCACTTCAATATCTTTGCCAAGAAAATCCCATGGACAATATGGTTGACAGGGTCACGAAGAGTCGAACACAACTGAACAAAAAGAAACAAAAAAATAGTCTGTTTAGCTGTAAAAAGATCGGTTGGATGGAATGGTTCTTAAAGTCCCTTTAATCTCAAAAGTATTAGAAAAGTTCCATACGCATTGTACCCAGTTCGTGCAGCTACACAGTATCCACCGCCTCCCCAACTGTAGTTGTTCTTTGGTTTACCAGACAGATGTTTTTGGCTATAAAGTTAGCATCAAACAAATTCTTTTAGCTGGCCAGTGGTAAAATAATCACAATTATTATGACAGCAAAATGGCAAAATAATTATAAAATTGAAGATATATTCCCATAGAAAAGATTATTTTTGTTCCAAGACATGAGGAAAACCCACAAAATACAGCATTTTTTTTTTAAATCGTGTATTTAAAGGATTTAAAGGACCATCCTCCCATTTGGTACCTTGATGGATGTGGGATTTCACTGGGGTGGGTCCTCCTTCCACAGATGTACAGGAAGATGCTTCTAACCCCCTCATTTCACAGATAAGGCAAATGAATCCTAGAAAGGTGAAGGGATTTGTCTCAGATCCCATGGTTAATAAGCAACAGAGAGCCAAAGCAAACATTCTTTTCTCTACACAGTTCAGCCTGTACAGACCAGCATTTACATTCTTCGCTGGGCCTTTCTAGAAATCTTCATAGAGCATCTACCCAGTAGAAGACCATTGGCCTTCTAATTCTTTTAATATCTCAGGTACCTCTGAACCACCTGGATTGCCCATCCCTTGTCCTACTCTTTTTTTTTTTAGTAGTAGTAGTTGTTGTTCAGTCATTTTAGTCAGGTCTGACTCTTGGTGACCCCATTTGGGGTTTTTTTTGGCAAAGAGATTGGAGTGGTTTGCAATTTCTTTTTCCAACTCATTTTCCAGATGAGAAAATTGAGGCCAACAGGGTTAAGTGACTTGCCCAGGTTCACACAGTTAGTCCATATCTGAGGCTGGATTTGAACTCAGGTCTTCCTGATTCCAGGCCTGGTGCTACCTAGCTGCCTTTCTAGCAGTAGATCTCTTCAATGTTGTGTTTTGTTAAAGGAAATCAGATTTTGGGCACAGTGGGTGGGGAAAATAAGACTTGAAGGTCAGGGGGGAGCCAGTCTTTTACGTCATTTGTCTTGTGTAAATAATTAGTAGCTTTCTTACTACCACTGATTTGTGCCCACTAATGGTCTTTTTATTGGCCTTTGGGTTATTTTAAATTTTTTGATTGTTCTGTGATTGCAGCGTTCTATGATTCACAGCCATGTAACCCCACTGAGGGAATGCTGGTATTAAAGAGCTGGCCTTCTGTAGTATCCCACAGTTTGGGAGTTTTGAAAACAGTCTCCCAAACACAACGCCACTCATCTCCTTCCATTCAATTCTAGCTCAGTTCATTATAAATAGGCAGCAACTGTATATGTAGCTTTAGAACTGGAAGGGGACCTTAGAGGTCATCTAGTTCAACTCTCACATTTTACAGATGAAGAAACTGAGGCTCAGAGAAGTTAAGTGACCTTCAAAGGTCACCTAAATAAGTGGCAGAGGCAGGATTTGATCTGGGGTCATCCGATTTCAAATGTAGTGCTCTTCCCCCTGTACGATGATACTGTGCTTTTTTTTTTGACATGGCAATGACCTTGGGTCTGGCTTGGTGGAAAGCCTTTGAGTATGGCCCAAGCACTAGACTTCCTCTTTTGAAGGAGCCTATCTGAGTTTGGAGAGGCTCACCACCATTTGTATGTACTCAGATTCATTTGAGAGAATCCTTGCCTAGCAACATGTCTGTCATACCATAGCCTAGGCAATTTGTATTTTGCATCTACTTTGTTAAAAACAGCAATGGGGAAAAGGTAAATGTCTTTCACATTTCTATGGATTTCATTAAAGAGGCATCATTCTGTCCTGGGGCTCCATACGGCTTGTACAAAGTCATCTGTGATTAGTAGCATTTGGAGAACCTCCATATGAATGGTGCTTGGACTTTGCTCAGGGCTTCTTCCTCTTTGACATTAAATTACCCATTAAAGGGGACATGGGGGGTGGGAAGAAAGCCAGTCAGACTACTCAAAAGAACTTACAGTATTCTAAATTTTTATACTGGGAAATCATCCACAAGAAAATGTGAGATATGCTTGACTTTTCAGATTCAGTCTATGGTTTTGTGTGTTCATCCTAAGGATAGATAGGCCCCTTTAAAACCTAGCCAAACAGAATGATTTTGTTTCAAAGGGAACCTCAATTTTTCAACCATATTTTTATCTTTTTATTATGGATAAAAAACTGTTTTATTTTTCCTACTATTATTTCCATAATTCATCATCCCCCTCACTATGGATTTCTACTTGCTTAACCTGGTATTTATGAACGCATTCTTTTTTTTTTTTTAAGTGAGGCAATTGGGATTAAGTGACTTGCCCAGGGTCACACAGCCAGTAAGTGTTAAGTGTCTGAGGCCGGATTTGAACTCAGGTCCTCCTGACTCCAGGGCCGGTGCTCTATCCGCTGTGCCATCTAGTTGCCCCGAACTCGTTCTTTTTTTTTTAAATGTTTTGGATCATCATATTTCAATATAATTGGTCTCCTTTGTAGTCCTGTGTATTTCCTTTTACACATTTAAAAACTTTATTCAGAGAAGGGACCTATAAGCTATTAGACTGTCAGAGGGGTTTGAGACCCCCAAAGGTTAGGAACCTCTGACATCCTTTAAGTGGTACTCAACTCTGTTTCATAAAAAGGGATATGAATTTAGGGAAAATCCTAGGAGGAACCACCGGACCCTTTCCAGTTAATAATCTCCTTCTTGAGTTGTTTACCTTTTGGTTCCAGAATCTAAATGGATGTTGTTGTTCAGTCATTTTTCCAGTCTTCCAACTCTTCCTGACCACTTTGGGGGTTTTCTTGGCAAAGAGACTGGAGTAGTTTGCCATTTCTTTCTGTAGCTCATTTGCCATTTTACAGATGAGGAAACTAAGGCAAATCCTGTCAGGTGACTTGCCCAGGGTTACACAGCTAGTAGGTGTATGAGGTTAAATTTGAACTCAGGAAGATGAGTAGTCTTCCTGACTCCAGGCATGGAACTCTATCCACTGTGCTACCTAGCTGCTCCACAGCTGAATGTTAACCAAGACAAATATATGGTATATATCCCTCCTAACACCACTGTGAATACAGGTGTCTAAAAACTGAAACGTTCAAGGATTAACACAAGGCTTCTATGTAGCCCCCACCTAAGTATCCCCTGAAATGCTTGGAGATCCTTGAAAGGAGGAGGGCACCCATGATTTAAGCAATCAGGAAACATTTATTTAGTTCCTACTAGGTGCCAGGCACCATGCTAAGCCCTGGGGATACAAAAGAAGCTAAAAGACAGCCCCTGTCCTCAAAGAGCTTATAACTCATGTACAACTTTGTGCCAAAAAGATAGATACAGGATCAATTAGAAATAAAGGGAAGGCATTGGCTCTAAGGAGAATCTTCTTGTAGAAGGGCAGGTCTTAGCTGACACTAGAAGCAAGCTAGGAAGGTTAGGAGGCAGAGATGAACAAGGACAGAATTCCAGGCATGGGGGACAGAAAGGGAAAATGCCCAGAGTTGGATGATGGAATATCTCGATCAAGGAGCCCAATGTCACTGGATCACAGAGTACATGGAGGGAAGTTAAGGTATAAGAAGTCTGGAAAGGTCGGGGGAGGGGAAGGTTATGAAGGTCTTTGAGCACCAAAGGATTTTATATTTGAGAGGTAATAGGGAGCCACTGGAGTTTTTTGAGTAGGCAAGGAATGAGTGGCAAGATCAGACTTGTGCTTTAGGATAATCATCTGGGTGGCTGGGTGGGAGATAGACTTGAGTGGGGAGAGACATGTGGCAGGTAGTCTAACCAGCAGGCTTGAGGTGCTGAAGGCCTTCACCAGAGATATAGCAAAGGTAAAATCAAAAGGACTTGGCAACAGATTGAATATAGGGTGTGAGAGTGAGTGAGGAGTCAAGGATGACGCCTAGGTTGCAAGCTTGGGTGACTTGGAAAATGGTGGTGCTCTTAACAGTAGTAGTAGGGTAATTAGGAAAAGGAGAGTGTTTGAGGAGAAAGATAATGAGTTCTTTTTGGATGTTTTGAGTTTAAGATGTCTATGGGGGGGCAGCTAGGTGGCGCAGTGGATAGAGCACCAGCCCTGAAGTCAGGAGTATGGCCTCAGACACCTGACACTTACTAGCTGTGTGACCCTGGGCAAGTCACTTAACCCCAATTGCCTCACCAAAAAAAAAAAAAAAAAAAAAAGATGTCTATGGGACATGCATTTCAAGATGCCCAATAGGCAGTTGGGAGATGGAAGTCTAGAGGTTAAGAGAGGTTACAAGGTTAGGAGGTTAGAAGATCTGAGAATCTTTAGCATAGAGATGATATGTGAATCTGTGGGAAACGATGAGATCACCAAGTGAAATAGTATAGAGGGAGAAGAGAAGAGGACCCAGGTGAGCCCTGGAGGACAGCCAGTTATGAGTTGGGACCTGGATGAAGATCCATCAGAAGAGACTGAGAAGGAGTAGACAGACAGGTAAGAGGAGAACCTTGGACACGTTTTTAGACAAACAATTGGTAAATAGGGGAGACTGATGGGAGAATGGGTATGATAAAGGGAGTAATCTGCTGCAAAGGTCAGGATGGACGAGATAGCCCAGTGCTTAGCACTGTGCCTGGCATATAGGCGCTCAATAACTGTTATTTATTGACTGATTGATGATTTGTGCAAGTGGCGGGGTTTTCCTTGGCAAGGAGAAGGGCCGCCTCTTTGATGTGAGGAAGTACTGAAATGGGAGAGTAGCTATTAGGAAGAGCGTAGGAGTGATTTGAGACGAGGAGGAGGGGAGAAGGAGTTCTTAGCAAATAACCTCCATTTTTTCAGTGAAATATATGAGGCAAGGTTCTTAGCAGTGAGGGGGTGGGGTGGAGTCATTATGGGAAACTTGAGGAGTAATGAAAAGATTTGGAAAAACCTCTGAAATGAACGGGATATTGACTCGATTAGGGAGGTACAAAAGGATTGCTTTGCGGCAGTGAGGGCCCAGTTGAGATTATATAACAAATTTGTCATGGACCCAGGCAGTAGGGTTTTGTGATATTCTCCGGCTTTGTTCGGTAGCACGGGAGTAGAAGCAGACAGCAGATGGTGAAGGTGATCCAAGGCTGAGGTTTCCAGGGCAAGATTGGCACTAGGATAAAAGGGCAGGGAACTCTGGAGCTAAAGACAGGGTAGAGTTGAATAATTTCACTAAAAGATCAACATGGAGAAGAGGGCAAAGCATAACCAGTGCAAATCACCATCTGTAAAAAAGGAGTCAATTGGTCTAAATGACCTCAAGGTCCCTTTAGCTCTAAAATTCTATTATTTATAACCTATTTCTAGCCGTACATTTTTATAATTCTAAAATCAAACTGTTCCCATTGTATACTAAGGGCTATCATAAAGCCATCTTCTGGGTGCTGTGTTTATGTCCCTTCCCCTGCCCTCCTGCCCATCCTGTTAAAATATATGGGTATTTGGGGCAGCTAGGTGGCACAGTGGATAAAGCACTGGCCCTGGATTCAGGAAGACCTGAGTTCAAATCCGGTCTCAGACACTTGACATTTACTAGTTGTGTGACTCTGGGCAAGTCACTTAACCCTCATTGCCACCCACAAAAAGTATATGTATATGTATATGTATATGTATATGTATATGTATATGTATATGTATATGTATATGTATATGTATTAGATTGGGAGCTCCTTGAGGGCAGGCACTGTCTTTTCCTATTCTTTGAACCTCCAGTGCTTGGCACAGTATTTTGAACATAGTAGGTGCTTAATAAATGCTTGTTTCTTGTTGGTTGGACAGAACCCTTTTCTTTCATTGCTTCATCGTATTTCCTGATAATCTCTGCCTCCTGCTTCTGGGAGCTTTGTTAAAACCTCTGTGTACAACAAATTATCTTGTAAATGCCACCAGTGCAATGATAAGCTTCGGGGCATATTTCCTGCTTAAGTACAGCTGACCTGTTGTCCTGACTCTCAAGCCTATTTTTAAATAAATTAACCTGAGATTTTATGGGTTTAGTGCTGTCTTTACCATCCTTCCTTTTCCTTAATTTACAGTCAGATTTAATTAGTTAGCAGTGTGGGGCTCCTGTGCATTTTCTTCAAGGGAGCACCTATAAATTCTTTGACTAGCAATGGTCTAATAGAGGAAGCTGCCTTAGCAGCTGGGTGGGTTGTCTTGGCCTCCTGACTTGAGCTGTCCCACGACTGACTGAGGGGAAGCAGAAGAAGGGAACAATTGTTTTGTTTTTGGTTTGGGGTTTTTTTAAGTGCTGTAAACTATGTGCTGGGGCATAGTGCTAAGCACTTTACAAAGAGTATCTCATTTGATCCTCACAACACTCCTGTGAGGTAGGTGCTATTATTATCCTCATTTTATAGTTGAGGAAACTGAGGCAGAGGTTAAGTGACTTCCCCAGGATCACGCCACTAATAAGTGTCCCAGGCTGGATTTGGACTCAGGGCTTCCTGACTACAGACTCAGTGTTCTGTTCTAGCCATTGTTCCATCTGGCCAGCTCTGTGGATTGTGGAAATGGATGGGAAGGGGGAATGAAGGAAAGGAAGGAAGAAAGGAAGGAAGGAAGGAAGGAAGGAAGGGAGATAGGGAGAAAGGAAGGAAGGAAGGAAGGGAGGGAGAGAAGGAGGGAGAGAAGGAAGGAAGGAAGGACAGACAGGCTTTCTTTAGAAGTGTACTCTGCCAAACATTCCTAAGTATTGTAAATTTTCAGTCATTTCAGTCATGTCTTACTCTTCATGATGCCATTTGGGGTTTTCTTGGCAAAGTCACTGGAATGATTTCCTTCTCCAGCTCATTTTTACACATGAGGAAACTGAGGCAAACATGTTAAATGACTTGCCCTGGGTCACACAGCTAGGCTGGAATTGAACTCCTGAAGATGAGTCTTCCTGACACCAAGCCTGGAGCTCTAGCTGCCCCAAATACTAGGAATACAAATGCAAACTCAAAGATGACCCTTGCCCTCTAGGAGATTGCATTTTAAAAGGTGAAAACCATACAGTTGGAGAGAGATGGCCAGGAAGGACTACTTTGGTTTGGAAAGTTTAAGGGGGTAGCAAGTCAAACAAAGTAGGATTCTATGATAGAGTTAAGGCCCATTTAAACTGATGCGATCAGGGAATCTAATGGATGGATAACAGACAAGTTGCTGTTAGGGTCCCAAAGCAGTGCGAACAATGTCTCTACTTGGTTATCCTTTTACAAGGGTGAACGTGTTCTTTAGTCCAATTTAATGGAATTTGAACTTGGCTGGCCAGGATTAGTCAATTACCTGGCAGTCTCTATAAAACAAGAGCGGAGATTTTAAACCTTTTTGTATGTTATACATCCAAGCATGCACTAGTAACATTTAACAACTGGCTTTCAAAAAAGAAAATGAGCACTGGACACGCTTTTAAGTTTAATCTGCATTATTAACATTTTCTTCATCACTTTCTTAAGCCTATACAATCAACCAACAATATAGTAAATCAAGCTCTGATTTGATGTTTTTGCCATTTTCCACTATGTAAATGCTTACACTGAGAATTTAACAATTGGCTCGAGCAGGTTTGAGCTGGCTTCAGCACACCCCTGCATGGACCCCTTCTCAGAATGTTTTAAAATACACCAAAACCCAGTACATAGGATTGCAAAAGAAGCAACTATTTTGAAATACAGTTATAAAAGTATTTTAAAACACGTTCTCAGACGACAGGTTAAGAGCAGCCCCTGTTCTTATGAGTGAGTGAAAGCAGCAGACAGCTCCAAGGAGAGTAAACTTTGGTAGCAGAAGTTATGGAAGAAGAACCCAGTCTTTGAGAGTAAATTCTCTCTCTCTTCTGGGGAGGTTGGAATTTCTCCCACATCCCAATCCCTATAACTGTGGCCACAGCATGTGCTAGCTTAGCTCCTTGTCCATACCCAGAAGGGAAAAGTCAGTCAAGGACATTAGACAGGAGGATCTTCCTGAGTCCAGAGAGTTATTACTGGACATTAGCAGCTTAGCTGTGTAGGACAGGCCCTGGACCCTGCAGAGCTACTGGTGGAGGGGCTGTGTCCAGGAGAGCCACGTAAGAAGACTGAAAGAAAGGGAAGGCAGTTTGGACCCTGCAGGACTGGGATAAGAGATGACTGGGCCATGAGTGTTTCCTACCAGTGTACTCTTTGCATTCTGCCTGCCCACTCTTCCCACAACTGCTGAGTACATTTGTGATAAGAGTATGCTCCAGGTTTGTGGGTATCGGCTTTTGTACCTGGATTCTGATCGTTTCTACCCACTGGAAACCTGGACTCCTGCCCTGGCTCCCCCAGATCCACCAGTGGATCTGGGTGCTGTGTTTGGACCTAAGGCTCCATGCTACTTCTGGCTGTCTTCCCATCATATCCTTGCTTGTAATTTGTATTCCCAGGAAATAAATAACATGATGCTTGGCACATAGTAGGTGCTTAATAAACTCACTCACTTTATTCTTCTTTCTATCTACTGCCTCTGCTGTGGGATGCAGTTAATATCATTACTTTGACCTGATTGGTTAACTACTGAAGACAAATGAACAGATTGCGTGGTTCGTGCACTGATATCAGGCATGCAGAACCACTGGGTCCAGTCCCTTCCTACTCTTCTTCTCTGAAGAAAATACATATTCAGATAAGTGTAGTTATCCCTTCCACATCACAGGGGTTATGGGTGCAGCAGCCCTGCAATCTGGAACATCTGCATAAAATTTTTAGCCCCCCATATCAGGGAATAGGTCTGTATTATTATGGTATTAAAAGATAACATATGCTGATATTATATACTACTACACATATATTTTATGCATTTCCAAGTTTCTAAACTTTTTTCTGTGTCATCTGCTGGCCTTTGAGTGTCATCTGCAGCTTCCACAAACTCCCCTCAAATTCCCATTTCATTTCTAATGCTGACCCATGATATATTGAAACTGTGATGGGGAAGGGATAACTATATGCAAATGTGAGAAAATAATGGGTTTTGGAGGGACTCAGAGGGCCTCCCACTCAAGGGAGACTTGCCTGACTTTTTTTTGTTTGGTTGGTTTTTCGTTTGTTTTTTGTGAGACAATCGGGGTTCAGTGACTTGCCCAGGGTCACACAGCTAGTAAGTGTCAAGCGTCTGAAGCCAGATTTGAACTCAAGTACTCCTGACTCCAGGGCCGGTGCTCTATCCACTGCGCCACCTGGCTGCCCCTTGCCTGACTTTTTTTAAGGCCAGCCAGAGTCAGTAGAATTGCAAAGGAAATGTAGATTGACCTTCCTGACTACCCAAAGGGAGTTAACTCGCTTAGACCACCCTCGTCATGCCAGTCAATGGACTTGAATGTCACTGGACATTTAGCTTGGGTCAAGGTGCAACGACCCACTTCTCCCTGTGAGAGGATAAAAGCCCTTGGAGGGGGGGGTCTCACTCTCTTGGCACTCTCTTCTTTCTCCCACGCTGCTCTCTGGCTCTCACTCTCTATCCTAGGTATGGAGGGCTTCTGAACTTTAGGAGCCACGTGCTCTCTCTCTTTACTAGCATTTAATATGCTTTAATAAATGCTTAATGCCAAAGACTGGTTCTATAGTCTCTAATTTATAAGTAGCAATATATTAAAAAGCCTGGATAAGTTCCCTAAAATTTGGAACAGAGATAGGCACCCCCATATAATTTCAAATGACACACAAAATAAATATGGTACCCCATCTGAGGACTCTACAACTCCCCATTCATAGTTGCATTTTGGGGATCCTAGAAGGCCAACTTCCTTAGGTTCCAGTTCAAAGTCAGGGACTGTCCTATAGTTGTCTTTGTATCATTACCTAACATAGTCTAGCATATAGCTACTCAATAAATGCACATTGAATTGAAATATACTCAAACTTAGAGGGTAGGAAGAGGAAGATTGACAAAGACCCATGAAAGAAATAGGGAAACCCAAGGAGGCAAGACCAACCAGAAGGGGTGTGGTCAACACCATGTCAAAGTCACAGCCATGTCAAAGGCTGTAGAAAGATCAGAGAAGACATGGCCTGAGAAGAGACTATTAGATTTGGCACTTACAAAGTCATTTGTGGGTAGAATGGTGACAGCACCAGCCAGGATTAGGGGGAGGTGGTGATGGTGAGCTCCCCCTCCAGTTACAAGTGAATAGTGAGTGTGGGCAGGGAGGAAGGGCTAGTCAGAATTCCCATCTCTAATTCTTCTCTCCAGCTCCCGTTTCTTTTCAGACAACTTTCACAAACATTTTCTTATTTCATCCTCATAATGTTGTGAAGAGGTAGTACCCCAGTTTTATACACATAGAAAAATGATTTAGCTAGGACCACAGACTTAAGAACCTAGGCCTTCCAAATCCCCTAACTTTGCTCTTTCCAATCAGCTGATAAGAGTAATTGACATTTGTTTGGCATTTGAAAGTGTGCAGAGCGGGCAGCTGGGTGGCGCAGTGGATAAAGCACTGGCATTGGATTCAGAAGGACCTGAATTCAAATCCAGCCTCAGACACTTGACACTAGCTGTGTGACCCTGGGCAAGTCACTTAACCCTCACTGCCCTGCAAAAACAAAACAAAACAAAAAGAATGTGTGCAGAGAGAAATTTACATAAATTAATCATCTTCAGACCTCACAATAAATTTTAGAGCAACTCCATTTAAAATAACTGTAGACAATATAAAATACTTGGGGGTCTACCTGCCAAGACAAACCAAGGAATTATATGAACACAATTATAAAATACTTTATACACAAATAAAGTCAGATCACAGTGCCATGTAGGTGCTAGAACATAATTATTCCCATTTTACAAATGAGGCAATTGAGGCTGAGCGTGGTCAATTGGCTTGCCACTTGTCACAGAGTTAAGTATCAGGTGGCATTTATAGAACCCAAGTTTTCCTACCTCTAAGTCCAGCACTGTCTGTTGTACCATGGAGACCTGAAATGACACAATTAGAAAAGAGTCTATGATAAAGGGAAACTTCCTTATCAGGACATCATGTAGCAAGTCTGGAATTACAAAGCTAAATTTTACACTGGAATTATAAAGCTAAATTTCCTTGGAAAGTCTATGGCAAGATGAAGTGACGCCCCACTTGATTTTTTTGTAAGGTTCTTAGGCTGTTTTTGCTTGTAGTGATTTGAAAGGCTCTGATGTTCTTCTAAATGAGTGTGTCTGGGGCAGCTAGGCGGCCCTGGATTCAGGAGGACCTGAGTTTAAATCTGATCTCCGATACTTGACACTTAGTAGTTGTGTGACCCTGGGCAAGTCACTTAACCCTCATTGCCCTGCAAAAAAAACACCCCAAAACCAAAAAAACCCACAAAAAAAAAAAACCTAAATGAGTGTGTCTGTTGCTTCTTATAAAATGGAGGGATTGGATTAGATGGTATATCTCTAAAATCCCTTCCATCAGTTGATCATTAGTCATGTGTAATCTGTACTAGGCTTAACTGTGGAGCTACAAAGACTAAAAACAAAAGCAGAAGAGGAAACAGCCTGTGCCCTTCAGGGAGCCTTCCATCCTTTTATTTAGGGAAACATGTATATGTGTTTGTATATGTATGTGTGTCTATGTATGTACATATGTGTATATGTACATGTGTATGTGTGTATATGTATTATGTATATGTGTGTATATACATACACATAAGTAAATACAAACTAAGTATAAGGTAGTTAGGGACCACTTGCCAATTGGGGGAAAGGAAGGATCAGAAAAGGTTTCAGGTACAAGGCGGTTGGGCTGGACTTTGAAGAAAGCTAGGGATTTAGTGTGGCATAATGGAAAGGACACTGGCTTGGGGCAGGCGGAGTGGGGAGTAATATCTCATAGATTTGGAAAGGAAGACTGGAGGCAGATTGGGAGGGGCTTTATAAGCTACACACAGGAGTTTGTTTTTTCTACAGGTAATACGGAGCCACCTAGTCAAACCTGTGCCATAGTTAGATTGGAGAGGGAAAAGACGCGAGGCAGGAGTGCATTTTTTATACTTTTGCAGTATTTCATGTGAGAGGTAGTGCGGGCCTGAATTGGGGGGTGACCAGGTGAATGGAGAAAAGGAAAATGATGTAAGAGATGTCATGAGAGAGACTTGATGAGACTTGGCAACTTATCAAATATGGGTAATTAGGGAGAGGGAGGAGTTGGGCGGGATCCCAGGGCCCGGAACCTGGGTGACCTGAAAGATTGCGGTCCCTCCACAGTTGGAGCATCTCGGAAGAAGGGGTGAGTTTGGGGAACGGTTCTGTTTTGCACACCCTAAATTGGAGGTGCCTATAAAAGAGGTGTCCAGTAGCCAATGAAGGATACAGACCTGGAGTTCAGGAGGGAGGCAGAAGAATATGTTCAGATTTGGGAGTCATTTGCACAGTGATGATAGTTGAGCCCATGGGAGCTGATGAGATCACCGAGAAAGTGAGACAAGGAGAGGTTCCAAGATAGACAACTCATTGAAAAGGAAGGATGTGGATTCCGTGTTTCTCTAAATATCCTCAGTGGAAATGATGTCTTTTAAAAATTGGAAATTTTACAGACTGTTAAAACACGTCAGAAAGTGTGTGCCAGTCTGTAGAATGTGTATAGACAGTAGGCTAAAGTGAGACGAGCCTGCTTCCAGAGAGAAAGGTAGCAGCCGTAGCCAGGACAGCTTGCCTCTATTTCCCCTGCCTCTGCTTAGCCCTGAGTTTGCAGTCTTTATTTTCCCTGACACATACATAGCTCATTGCAGTTGTCTGTGTCTGCTGTTCCAGCTCCCATATGGAGTTTCGGACAGGAGCTGTTATGTTTGGATGGTGATGTGAGGAAAGCAGATGACAGATGGAACATGGCTCCAGTGAGGTGCAATGCAGGGAAGGAAGCGGGGCTTGGGGTTCCCGGAGGGTGGGTTCTTTCCTTTTCCAAGAATTCAGGGGCTTTAGCGCTTTGCAGCAGTGACTGAGAGCATGGTTTGTGCACAGTTGCTATGGTTAGTAAAGGTGACAAGAGACACTTTTTGTGCTGGAAACTGCCTCATTGGTGGGCGGCGTCCAGTGTAGATAGAAGAGTAGAAAACTTAGCATGGAAAAAAACAATGCATTTGGAGTTGGAATACCTGAGTTCAAACCTCAGTGTTGCCCTTTAGTACTCATGTGACTGTGGACAACTCACTAGTAAGCATTTCTTGAGTGAATACTCTGTGGCCAGCACCATGCTCCAGCTAGGGAAACAAAGGATTTAAAAAAAAAAATAAAAAGAATACCAATTGCTGACCTCTAGGAACTTAAATTCAATGAGGTGGGGCAGCTAGGTGATGCAGTAGATAGAGCATCGGCCCTGGAGTCAGGAGGACCTGAGTTCAAATCCAGCCTCAGATACTTGACACTTGCTAGCTGTGTGACCTTGGGCAAGTCACTTAACCCCAATTGCCTCACCAAAATAAATAAATAAATAAATAATTTGAATTCAATGAGGTGCTTATAACATTCACATGGTTTGATAAATATATAATTTGGGAAGGAAGAAAACACTAATAACAAAGATCAAGCTGAATTTAGCTTTAAATACTACTGCTGCTGCTACTCCTGTTGTTGTTTGTCCTTCATTCTCAAAGAGGACCAATGACATCAGGAAGGTGATGTCTTGACTTGTAAGTGACTTGGATCGAAGTGAGGCAGAGCTGCACAAAGTCCTCAGCTTCACTCCCTCTTCCAGAGTCATTGAAGTCCAATGGCAAGACAAGAAGAAATTTATAGTCTAATGGAGAAGACATTACATATTTACCTGTGTGCAAACAAGCTATTTAAAGGATAAATTGGATATAATCAAGAGAGGGAAGACACTAAAGATAAGAGAGATTAAAGCCATTTCTTCTTGCTTCAAAAACTGTGAAAGATTTGGGAGGAGAAGGTGGCTGAAGGAGTTACCGGTATCCTTTTCACATATAGGATATGTGTAGGGTGACTGTGAATTGTAGAAGTAGGAAACGTGGAGCTGGATCCCCTTCTAGATGCCTAGATAACATTAGTATTAACCTGTCTTTCTCCACCTCTTATCTAAATACTCCATAATCAAAATTCAGATTATTGAGTTGCTGCTGCTGTAATATTTCAATTTTCTTTCCCCTTTCAGGTGGATGGTGCAGGTTAAGGGATCTCTTTCATAGCCTTTCTTGAGGTCGAAGAGTTGGAAGATCACCCCTCCAATTCCCAGACTCGTCCCCCCTGTGTCTCACGAGTGCCATCTGAGAAAAGCACGATAAGCGGTGGTCCTTCTCTCCCAAGGAAAACCAATACCTGCCCCTTCCCCAAGGGCAAGGTGCCCTCTGCTATGGATACTGAATCTACATACTCTGGATATTCTTACTATTCAAGTCACTCCAAGAAATCTCACAGACAGGGGTAGGTAAACTTTATTGATTATTCTCCTCGTCCTTATCTGGGAAATGTTCCAGTGTGTGTTCCAGCGGTGCCTCCACTGCGGATGCCGTTGAAATTGTTTCACAGGTTAAAACATTTCAAAGTAGAGTGCGGTAGAGTTGGGAGAGCCGGGAGTTTGTCTCCCTTGACAATACGGGTAACTGGATCCTGAAAGAGCTTTTAAAATGCATGAGGAGTAACTACCCTGCCAAATGAGATTTTATAGCAAAAGACAGTGAATGGCCTAATTGATTTTAGATTAAGTCTCATACTTCTTCGGCTGCAGTGTTTCTTTGAGTTCCGAGTGCTTCTCTGAAGGGATCCCTCCCTTCCCCCCCAACCTCCTTTAACAATTAACCAAAAATGTAAATGAAAAGGGAAGGTGTTAATTTGTTTTCTTTCCTGTCTGGAGATGTTCCTGTTGACTGTGTGGATGGGTTAGGAGCTCTGCTTTGAGGTTCTTTTCTTAGTAACTGTGTGGGGTCCTAAGGTCATAGATTTAGATTTTGAAGTGACTTTGGGGGATCATCTGTCCAACTCATTTCATTTGACACAGGAGGAAACAGCCCCAGAGAAGGAGAAATGACCTGGTGCAGGTCACACAAGAGGAAGAGCTGGGCTGGGAAACCAGGTCATCTGATTGCAAACCCAGAGCTCTTCCTATGGTACCCATTGCTCCAGCAGGGCCCCTTATTCTGGTTGCTCCTGTTGCCCTAACTTCCATCATCATAGCCCTGCTGGGTGATGTAGCTTGTGACAGTAGAACAAAGGTCTTTTCTCTGAGCAAAAGCTTTCCTGGCCTACATAAGGTCTATATCAAAGCAGCACTTGGCCTATTCAGAGCTTTTATAACCAGTGGAGCTGATTTTATTCCAATCAAAGGAAGAACCTGTTCAATATGGTGCTCTCATGGTATGCTCTGTTAAGCCATGCTAAGCCTCTGAACTTCTAATAAGGTATTGTAGTGTTGATTACTGTAGTGGGTAGGGCTTTAGTTCCTACAATGCTTCAGATTCAATAATTGAAGTCCAGTTAGGGCTGGGCAGAAGCTAGAGCCTTGGGCTTCCACGGTCAGAAGGTTAAAAAATTTAATAAATTAGAGAGGTCTCATGGTGTGGTAGAAAGAGAGTCTTGGATTTTAGCTTTGGTCCTACTGCTTATGAGCGTGTGACCTTGCACGAGTCAACCAACCTCTGAATCAAGGGTCCTAATAATACCTGATTTGCTGACTTTTCAGGGATTTTTGAGGAGCACCAAATGAAACTGTGCACGTGAATGTACTTTGTTTTTATTATTATAGATCATAAGCAAAATGATGGGTCAGCTTGGCAGAGTGGATAGAAGGCTTCCTGAAGAATCAGGAAGACTAGGCAGTCCTACCTCCAGGACATGCTGACTCTGTGACCCTGAGCAAGTCCTTTAGCCCCTCAGCTGTACAGGTGACTCTCTAAATGCTGTAAATGCAGAGAAGGTACTAACCTGTATTGGTAGAAGGAATTTCCTCATTGACATAACATCCCTTCACAGATACAATCATAGATCAAAGTCTCTAAATCTGTTATTAAAACACACTATTCATTTCAGAGCCTAGAAAAAGTTTTTTTCTAATAGAAACATTTGGTGAAAAGGACCAGAGGATAAACCTGTGACCCAAAGCCCCCAGCCTGAGGTTGTAGTACTTTCACTTGGGAATATTAGTTTAAATTGAATATTTTGAGGTTTTCCAAATAATTCAGAACAAAACAAAACTGATTACAGCACAGAAGATGCCATGGAATTCTGGAAGCCCGTTAGATGATGAGACAAATTAGGACCATGGGATTAACAATTGGATAAACCTCTCAGAATGCTGTTAACAGCTACAGTCTTAAATTCTTAGATCTGCCTAGGAAGGCATTTACCTCGTCAACCTTTCCTTTTCTTCCTCCAAATATTATGTAAACCAAGATGTTCAGAGATTTAAGATTTGCTTATGCTTTTTTTGGAGGGGTTGGCGGGGAGGTTAGATGGTGAATTGAGGATAAACAGTTCACACTGTTTCTTAGCCTGGAATTCCGTCTCATCTCATCTCACTCAGTCTGACATCTAATCCATTCTTCAGGGCTTAGCTGAAGTACTGCTTCTTCCAGGAAGCCCTTCCCTTCTCCTTCTGCCTCCTTGAATTAAGCCTTGATCTTATTTTGATGCTTCTCTTACATACATATCCTATTCTAATTGATATTCCATTTATTCATATAAGCAACTTATTAACCCCACCTCCACCCCTGAGATGTTTATAATAATTAACGCTTCACCTTAGTATTCAAGGTTTACAAAGCATTTTCCTCGCAGTAATCTTGTGAGGTGGGTAGTGCAAATATTTCCCCCATTTTACAGATGAGACCTGGAACAAATGTCTGCCTCAAGATCCTATAACTTTGTGCTAGAAACAGTACTTGAATCCAGGTCTCCTGACCTAAGCTATTCTTTCTACTAGGAAAACATTGTGGTATGGTAAAAAGAAGCTTAAGATTTGACCCAGAGGACCTGTGTTCAAAACCTGGTCCTGCTACTTAATATAGGTGTGACCTTGGGTGAGTCACTCTTTTTTTAACTCATTTGTAAAAAAGAAAGGGGATTTGGCCTCTTTAAGGCCCCTTGCTGCTCTAAATCTGTGAATCATCCTATAAACTCCTTGTGGATAGTCTTTCTTTGTGTCTCCCTCATGCTCAACCCAGTACTTTGCAAAGAGGCATTAGCTGTGGTTGAGTGAATGATTGCTTGCAGCTCCATAGTGCCAGTTTGAGTGTCACCCTCTCATGCATATTAAAGGACTTTGGCCTTCTGAGGTATTTACATGTTGATGGGCATCCTGGCCTAATGAAAACAATTCTGGATATGGAGACAGGGGCCCTTTAGCTTCTTTACTCAATGTTTGTATGATGTAGGTCATTTTGCTGGACCTCTCGGGCCTTCAGAATCTTTATCTGTAGAATGACCATATTAGAGGGTACTGGTACCATAGGAAGAGCAGTGTGCTTGAAGTCAAAAGCCAGGTTCCAATCCCATCTCTACTGCTTTGTCACCTGTGTTACCTTGGGGAAGTCACCTAAAATTTGTGCCACAGTATGGGCATGTGTCAAAAAGAAAGCATTGGGCCAAATGACCTTTAAAACTATCTCTAAGTCTGTGATCCAAATACCCTATTCCAGCTCAAACCTATGATCCTATTAGCCTTATATTTTCATAATATTTTCACAGTCCAAAGAGAAATTGTTATAATATCATCTTAGCCCTGAGAGGTGGGTGGTCTAGGTTTCATTACCCCCATGTATATGTATATTATATGTATATATATGTGTACACACACACACACACACACACACACACCAGTTCAGTCAAATATCTGTTGAGCTCAAGAGACATGGATTGTAGTGTGGTGTTAAAGGCAAGGGATTTATAGTCAGAGCTAGGTTTGAATTCTTCCCCTTCTGCTACATGAATAACCTTGGGAAAGTCATGGATCTGTTTCTTTGTCTATAAAACGAGGGAACCAGACGTGATGATCACCTTTCCAGCTTCGAATCCCATGAAATTGTTCTAAATCTATCTAGGCGGTGATGAGATATATAGATGCACGCAATCGACTAGCTGCCTACACCGCTGAGCTTTAACCACTCTATTGGGTGAATGAATTCTGTGACTGAGGTGTATTATCTGTGGTATAGAGATTGTGAACCCCCTAGGGCAAGGGATATATTTTATAGATCGTGCACAGCAATATGTCCTTTATCAGTGTTCCGAGCAGTAATAGTACCTGTCCAAGGACTGGTTAATGAGAAAGTTTCAATCCAGCCAAGCACAGAGCATTACCCAGGTGTGTGTCTATGAAAACTGAGTGAGGGTTTTTGTTTTGTCTTTTTTTTTTTTTTAGACATGCTCAGAATTCAAATAGATCTGAATAGGACAGTTGAATAAGAAAAGGGGCTACATTTTGGGGGGTAATTTCAGGAGGAGTCTGATTTCAAAAGGGGAATGATAAAATGTTCTGAACTTGATACTCCTGATGACATTGTGATTACCCTCTAAGGGTAGTCCAGTTTCCAGGTTGACGGACAAATGGGAAGTGTCTGAGTTTCATAGCCTGACTGCAAAGCTGTATTCTCAGGAGAGTTTCCAGTTAGCTTGCTGGGAATGGTGGGTAGGAAAGTGCTGTTATGCCACCATTTTTTAGCTTAGTAGCTTAGTATTTCTTCAGTTTTATTGCAGAAGGGTCCAGGAATGATTGAGATTTGAAGGGTGGAAGAGCTTTAACAAAATCCAGTGGAAATGAAGAATTGCTTCCCAGTAGAGATATGTCCTTTATTTCCAGCTGTCATCTACCACAAGCTCCAAGTGGCATAGGAACAGACTTGGAGCTGACAGTGGATTCACTTTAGAGATGGCTTCAGAATCAGGCAAGACCTGGAAGAAGGCTTATGCCTAGGGTCAGGGGAGAGAAAAAGTGGGGACCAATTTAAGATGGTAAAAGAAAGGGAAGGATAATGGAGGGTGGAGATGGAAGATTCAGGATGGAAAAAACCCTTTTCTTATGTGGGAACAGAGCCCTAGAACTGGGAAATGATTGTAGAAGGGAAAGAAGAAGGGGTAAGTAGCAGTCCTCAGCTTAAATGGAATACCACTTATATTCCATAGCTACCTATATGCACATAAAGAGACAGAGACATATCTCACTCAGGTATTCTTATAGATTTTCTTCTTTGTCCTCCTCTCACATGCACACAGTTATACAAATACTCTTGTTTGCTCCCGTTGGTTAACAGGTTGGTATAATTCATAGGACACTGAAATTGGATGAATATCTGATTTCAAAATCAGTTTGGATGCTTACGAGCCATATGACTTTGGGCAAGTCATTGAATCACAGAATTTCATAGTTGGAAGGGACCTCAGACTCCATCTAGCCCAACACAAGTGGCCACTCAGGGCCTGCATATGGATCTTTAATGGGAGCAAACCCATTTTACCTTTGCTTGGCTCTGTCATTTAATCTCTTATGAATCAGTTCCCTCCTCTGATAAATACTATAAGAATGCTTGCATTGACTGCTTCCCAGGGGAGTTGTGAGGGTCAAATGAGATGGTGAATATAAAACTCATTATAAACCTCAAGGTACTCTATGCATTTAAGGTATTATTGTTATTTCTCCTCCTCTTCCTCCCCTCCCATTATATCACCATCATTAGCAGGATGGCTGCCTTTTATAATAACATTTTAAAGTTTACACAGTGCTTTATGAATATTAACTCATTTGATCCTCCCAACAGCCATGTGAAGTAGGGATTATTACAGGGTAGGCCAAAAGTTATGAATATTTAATAACTCCTTTATTTCTTGTTTTTAATTTTAATACCATAGCATCCCATACAGTATACATAGAAAATGAATTTACATTACGTGTGAAAAAGCAAATCTCATAAATGGTGAAAAATAAAGAAAATTCATTTTCAAAAAGTTATTAAAACATCAGATCCCCTTGGGACTTTTGGCCCATCCTGTATTGTCCTCATTTTATAGATGTGGTAACTGAGGCAGATTCATGAAATGACATGCCTAGGGTCACACAGGTAGTTAGTATGGGACTGCTGATAGCGGGATCTATGTGCCACCATAGTTATACCAACATATAAGCTAATGGGCTATAATGGAATGAGCACTTGGAATCAGAAGGACCCCAGTTCAAATCCTACCTCTAACCTACTCTCTTTGTAACCCTGAGCGGGTCACTTAAGCTCTCTGAGCTTTAATTCCAATATGAAAAAAAGGATTATGAATAGTACCTATCTTACAGGACTGTTGTAAGCTTCAGAGGATATAAGGTATATAAAGCATTTTGTAAACCTTAAATAGTTATATAAATGCTAGCTATTAATATTATGAACCCTCTGAGATACAAACCATTGTGCACATTTATAGGTACATAAACCACTAATGAGAGCTAGTGTGGCATAGTATGTAGAGGCCTGGGTTTGGGGAGGTCATCTGTAGCTTGAATTCTTCATGGGCTGGAATCAAGTGATGGCAAAATATTCATGTCAGTCAGTCCTCGTTTTTTAAGTTTCCAGCTATGTGACATGCACTGTGCTAAGAGCTCTCAATCTAACGAGAGCAAACAAACACGACAAGGAAGAAACATTTAAAAGAGGAAAGGCCCTAGATTTAAGAGGGCTTGGGAAAGACATCTTGCAGAAGATGAGATTTTAGTTGGAATTGAAAGGAAGCCTGGGAAGCCAGTAGATGGAGATGAGCAGTAAGAACATTCCAGAAATAGGGGAAGCCAGAGAAAATGCCTGGCAGCTGATGTAAGGAAGATCAGCCTTTGTTTCAGGGAGAAGCCAGAGGGCCTGGGGTCCAGCCTTATCTCTGGTCCTTACTACGGGTATGGCCATGAGCAAGTCACTTAATCACCCTAACCCTCAGTTTCCTCATATGTAAAATGAGCACATTTTGACCAGATGGTCTCCAAGGTCCTTTCTAGATTTATGATATTACGGTCCCCTACCCCTGAGGACATCAGGCAGGTTTTCATACTTTGTTTGAAGGTCTCTGGTATTGGGTGCTATTGTAATATACTGCAGAGAGAGTACTGATGTCCTGGGGGACTTCTTTGTATGCAACTTTGAGCTTCAGAGTGGCTCTGGCATCATTTCAAAGCCATTCTGGATTGGCAGTTTTAGTGGGGACTTACAGTTTTTATGGAGTCTGTTTTTTGCCTGTCCTGGAAGTTAGGGAGAGGTGTGATAGGTTCCTTTGACTATCAAGCATCTCCCTCTAGTATTCATTGATCAATCAAGCATTTATTAAGCACTTTCTTGGTGCCATTAGATTGTAAGTTCCTTGAGGGTAAGAACTATTTTTTGTTTTTGTTTTTTGTCTGCCCAGTACTTAGCCCGGTGCCTGGCACATAGTAGGCACTTAATAAATGTTTATTGATTGATTCCTAGGTACTATGCTAAATAGTTGTTGTTCTGTTGCTTCAGTCACGTCCAACTCTTTGACCCCATTTGGGGGTTTTCTTGGCAAAGATACTGGAGCAGTTTGCCATTTCCTTTTCCAGCTCATTTTACAGAGGAGGAAACTGAGGCAGATAGGGTTAACTGACTTGCCCAGGATCACACAGCTAGTAAAGTGTCTGAGGCGAGATTTAAATTCAGGAGCATGAGTCTTCCTGACTCCAGGCCTTGCACTGTATCCACTGAACCACCTAGTTGCCCCTAGTTGCCCCACTATTACAGAGGCAAAATAGCCCTGAGGGATCTTCCATTCTAATGGAGAAGATGATATATACAGAATATACACAAATGAACATTAGATAGTTTGTAGGGGAAGCTTGGGAGGCTAAGGAAGGCTTCTATTTAACTGGTGACCTGTGGGAAAGTTGTTTTTACAGGTCACAGGCTTTAAAAACAAACACTGTTAGAATGACTAGTTCACCATGATGGGAGGGTCACCTTAGCCTGGCCATTGGTCCATTGCAGTGGTGCTCTTTGGTGATCTTGACTTAGTTTGTGAAAGCTCTTATCTAGTTAGCCTCCTTAAAAAAATAAACAACCACCACAACAAAAAGACCACTTGATAGCTATTTATATAGCGCAATTTAAGAGGAAAAAGAAGAAAATAAAGACATTCATTGATATCTTCTGCCTGGCACTTAAATTTAGCCCATCAGTCAGACATGATAGATAGGAAGATCAGTTAGCAAAGATGATTGTGGACAGCTATGGGCTCCAGACTTCATAGGATAAAAAACTTCCTTTTATCAGATAGGGATCCCTTTATCAGGCTTACCCTGATTTTTATCAAAGGATTATCAGATTATGGAGAATTTCTTGATGTTTTGTTACTCTTAGCTTCCTTAGAAACAAGTAGTACTGGAAGGAATACCTGACCCTGTGCTCTTACTCCCAGGGTAGGCGCCTGTTAGGGCCACTGCCATAGAATTAGTCATTCCAGTGACATTCTGGCACACAACATAAAGAACTGCAGATTTGGGGGCCACAAGCTTGCCTAGGTCCATATCTCACCTCTGCTACTTACTAGCAGTTTGACCTTGGACAAGTCATCTGATGTCTCTGTGCTCCAGTTCCCTCATCTGTAAAATGAGATTAGACTAAATTATTTCTCGTGTTCCTCATCCCCACCTCCATCCCATCTCCCTTGCCCTGAATCTGTGATCCAGGGATTTCCTGTGGATTTTAATATTGCCTTTCTCGGTACCCCCAGCTAAACAGAGTGTTCGTCACGTGGTAGGTGATTAACAAATGTTTATTGATTATTAGGATTTGGTTACAGGACTACCAGTGGGTTCCAATACACTACGAGCTTCTTCCTGGCAGGAGCTGTCTGACTCGTCTTTTTATCTCTAGCACCTAACACAATACCTGGCACATAGCAGGCTTTAATAAATGCTTTTGATACCCAAAGTCATACGGGTCCAGTGGGTCTATGGCTTGGTTGGTTAGTAAGTCACTTGTTATCATTCTCTTCCTCTTGAAATTACTTTGTACTGTATGTATTTTGTATATAGAAAGAGAGATTAAGTGAATAAAGAGAAGGGTGGCATCTTACCTTAGGGAGGGAGGGCATCAATAAGATGGAAATTCAGTGTTAGCCAGGGAACAAATAGTTTTTATTATTATAGGACAGCTGTGTCTAAATTACCACTAACTTTTTAAAATGAAATTTTTTAAAAAAATGTTCTCCCATTAAGTTTTATTTTCCCAGATTACATGTAAATACACATGTTGACATCAAAAATTTTTTTTAAAACTTTGTGTGCCAAATTCTCTTCCTCCCCCCACCCCAAGAACTCAAGCAATTCAATATAAGCTATACATGAGCAGTTTAAGTTAATTATTTTAACCTCACTTTGCTGTAAGCTGCATGACTTTGACAACCAAGAATTTTTTTTTTTTTAACCATTAGTCCTACTTACTTCATCGTGACCATTCTTGGGAATTAGGGCAAGTGTTTTGCTGGCGGCAGAGGCTGTGCTGAGGAGCACAGGGATCCCATGGGAAGGAGGGGCGGCCCACTTATTTATTTACTCTAGCCAACTGAGGGGCCTGAATGGTGGAGGGCCTTTGATCCTCAGTCAGCAGCTGTGATTTGGAGTGCCATTTTCCATCTGTGTTTAATGCCCAGGTTGTGACCCCATCTCTCCGTGGGCTTTGCCACAGTGATTGATACCTTTTGTAACCTCCAGATTGGATTACTACAGGGTGTGTTCAAGGATCCCTGGATGACCACCCAGAACGTTCATCTGGCGTTGAGCGCCCATTTCCCTTAAGTGGTTATAATGGCTTGGATCGTGGTTTTTGTTTTGTTTTGTTTTTTAAAGAAAGAAAACATTGCCATTTATCCCCATTTATTTTCTCCACTTCTGGGTATTTGGTTGTTTCTGAGATCAGCTGGTGTCATTGGAGAATGACTTTCAGTCCTGAACTTATGGAGTTGCTAATATAATCATATTATCTGATGTGGTTTTAGAATCCCTTGGTCCCACCAGACCAAGATGTAGGGATGAGAAAAAGCAGTATCTTCTAATGTGTGCCATTGTCTATAGAAGCACAGTAACAGCTGACATTTATTTACATAGCCATGTAAGGTTCATCCAGGATTTCTGCATATATTTTCATGTGATTACCCAGCAACTTTATGAAATAGATACTGTATCATCTCAATTTTACAAATGAGAAAAGTGAGGCCTAACAGGAATGGAATTTTCACATAGTCACACAGACAATAAGTGTCATCATGAAGAAACAAGTTTGGGGGGCAGCTAGGTGGCACAGTGGATAAAGCACTGGTCCTGGATTCAGGGGGACCTGAGTTCAAATTCAGCCTCAGACACTTGACACTTACTAGCTGTGTGACTCTGGACAAGTCACTTAACCCTCTTTACCCCACAAAAGAAAAGAAAAGTAAAATAAGAAAAAAAGAAACCAGTTTGACCCTTGGGGAGTATAGTGTGGTTTGCATGCCAACAGAAGTAATAAAATTTTCATAAATCCAGAATGAATTGATGTTGAATTTCTTCTTCTTCTTCTTCTTCTTCTTCTTCTTCTTCTTCTTCTTCTTCTTCTTCTTCTTCTTCTTCTTCTTCTTCTTCTTCTTCTTCTTCTCCTCCTCCTCCTCCTCCTCCTCCTCCTCCTCCTCCTCCTCCTCCTCCTCCTCCTCCTCCTCCTCGCAATGGGGGTTTAAGTGACTTGCCCAGGATCACACAGCTAGTAAGTGTCAAGTGTCTGAGGCCAGATTTGAACTCAGGTCCCCCTGAATCCAGGGCCAGTGCTTTATCCACTGTGCCACCTAGCTGCCTCCGATGTTGAATTTCAAGTTAGAATTAGATGATTTCTAAAGTTCCTTCATGCACTAAATTCTATGATCTGATGAGCAAATTTTGAAAGAAATTGTAGCTAATTGTCTTAACATATTGGGCAGTTAGGTGGTGCAATGGATAGAGCACCAGGCCTGGAGTGAGGAAGATCTGAGTTCAAATCCAGCCTCAGAGACTTACTAAGCTGTGCGACTCAAGGCAAGTCACTCAAACTGTTTACTTCAGTTCCTTGTCTGTAAAATGGGAACACACTGGAGAAGGAAATGGCAAAGCAATTCAATGTCTTTGCCAAGAGAACTCCATGGACAAGTTCAAGAGATTATGAAGAATTGGACACAACTAAATCAACAATATCCCTGTCTATATCTGTCCATCCATCTCTATACCTATATTTGTGTCTTTTTTTTTTCTCTTCAGGGAGAGAAATAGAGAGAGACACAAATCCCCCCGAAGTAAAGATGGCAGCCGCTCCGAAAAATCTGTCACCATTCAGGCCCCTCCAGCAGAACCACTGCTGGGTAACGATTCCACTCGAGCAGAGGAAGTACAGGTAAGGACAAAAGAGGGAGCAGAAATGAAAGGACGACATTATCCAGGCAGAGGCCCATTTTAGCTCATCCTTTTTTTTTCTCATCTTTTATACTCCTGTGGTTTTCACATTTATTTTTCTGATATGTTCACTCATTTTCATCTGGCTCTTTCCTTTGGTTTGAAGGCTGACAGCCTGGTGCTCTGTCGGCTCAGCAATTGCTTTGCTTCTGAGTCAGAGGTTTACTTACTCAACCTTTACTTGGTGCTAAGAGCTAAGCCATAATTATTAGGCATAATCAAAGAAAAGGAAGCATTTGGGAGCACTAAAGGAGAGGAATAACTGGCTAGAGGCCATGGAACCATAGGTGATGAGAGGGAGGACTGAAAAGCAGACCATATGATTGGGTTGCATCCCTAGATTCACGTTCCCCTCCACCCTCCAAGTCCCCAGATGGAAACTCATTCACAAACAGACCATACATAAACATATATGTAGTCAGGACCCCCCCACACACACACACAGCCCATCCTAGGCCAGGTGTACACACTCTCAGACATGCACAGTTGTGCACGTATGTTTGCCTAAAGAGACACGTGTAAGGGCAGACATGTCTCCTGGGATGCTGCTCTGCCTGGGATTCTATTGTACTAGTGTTCTTTATATATTATGATCAATCTACTTGTTAGCCGCTTCAGGTGCTTTAGTTTCAGATACACATCAGAGGATTGGCAGTGATCTTAGCCAGCTTAAGGCCCTGTGGCAATAACTTTCCCAAGTGTCAGACCACGTACTATAGCTTCATTCATTCATTCATTCCTTCATCAGATCTGGCTGTAAAGTTGTTTCTCTGAACATTGTAGTGTTATGGATACAAGAAATCATGCTACTTGGATGCCAAAGGATCATGGATTTAGATTGGAATGGATTGTAGAGGTATTCTAATCTATCCTCAATGGGTTCAGAACATAGAAAATGACTTATCCAAGGTTACATAGTAGATGATAGGCCAGGATTTGAACACAGGATCCTGAACTCAATGTCTCCTTCTGGCTTATAACATAATAGAACATAAATTTAGAGGGAGAAGGGACCTTAGAGTTCATTGAGGATCATGGGGGTTGGAATTGACCTCAGAGGTTATTTAGTCTAACTTTTTATTTTAAGAAGAAGATCATGAAGCCTTGAAAGTTTCTAGTGACTTGCCCAAGGTCACACAGGTAAGTGGAAGAGCTATAGTTTGAATTCAGGCCCATTAATTCCAAATCCAACATTCTTTCCATTATATCATGCTTCCTTTCTGAATACACATAGATGCTGGCCACTAGGCATACCTCAGGGAGTGGTCAAGGGCTCACTACTTTTCTCTCCTAAGTTGATTTACAAACAAGGTTACATAGTGGGTCCACTTAACATGGCTCAATTTTTTTTTAAAGCTCTGTAGGCCTTTTCCTCCCATCCCATAACTGTTAAATGACCCTGGGATTTTTGAGGACCACTCTCTAATTATAGATTTGGACCAGATTTTTTGGGGGGAGGTATCCACAACAGCCATAGATAACTAAGTTCCAGCAAGAACTGGGGTTCAAGGCATCTTCTGGTCCATTACAGGTCCTTGGCAATTATTCTGCAGGGCACTCAAGCATACAAGTATGTATGCTGGTGTGATTATCATTGAAGCACAAGCACACAGGACAACCTTTAGATAAATAGGAGATAATCTCAGAAGGAAGACTTTGTGATGAAGGACAACTGGGAAAGGCTTATTACAGGAGGTGAGACTCTAGCTGAGACCTGAAGGAAGACTGGTAGAAGGAATGAGGTGCGAGACCCTTCTGGACAAGGGACAAAGCCAATGAAAGTGCCTGGAGTCAGCAGTGGAGTGTCCTGTTGGTGGAACAGCAAGGAGGCCAGTGTTAGTAGATGGCAGAAGACATGGAGAAGAATAGAAAGGGAGGAAGGGACCAGTTTATGAAGGACTTTAAAAGCCAAACAGAAGAGTTTACATTTGATCCTGGAAGCAATAGAGAACCATTGATGTTCCTGACTAGGGGTGTAACATGGTCAGACCTGGACTTTAGGGAGATCAATGGACCAGAGTTGGAAGAGATGAGACAGGGAGATCAACCAGCTGGCTATTGCCATAGCCCAGATGTGAGGTGATGAGGGCATAAACTAGGAAGAGAGAAGGGGACGTATAGCAGTATTGTTACAAAAGCAGAAAGGAAAGGGCTTGGCAGTGGTTGGCTACGGGGGTGACAGTGAGAGAGAGTGAACAATCAAGGGGGACACCCGAATGCCAAGCCTGGGTGACGGTGAGGATGGTAATACTTTCAACAGTAAGAGGGAAATTAGGAAAAGAGGTGGGTTTGGGGGGAAGGTAATGAGTTCAGTTTTGGACAGGTTGAGTTTAAGATTTCTATGGGACATGTGGTTTGAAATATCTAGTAGGAAGTTTGAGATGTGAGCCTGGAGGTCAGCAGAGAGGTTATGGCTGGAAAGATGATGGTGAGAATTATCAGCATAGAGATGATAATTAAATTCATGGGAACTGATAAGATCTCCAAGTGAATAGAGAGAGGAGGAAGAGACCAGGAAGAGAGCCTTCAGAGACATACACAGTTTTCCAGGCTAATAGAGCAAAGGAGATTGAGAAGGAATGGTCAGAGTGGAGAAGGTAGTGTCATGCAAACTTAGAGAAAAGAGAGAATCCCTTGACAGTCTCAAAGGCTACAGAGAGCTCAAGAAGGATGAAGCCTGAGAAAAGGCCAGGAGATTTGGCAATGAAGAGATTAGCCAGCTGGTGTAATGGATAGTGTGGGATTGAGAATCAAGTAAGATTTATTCAAAATGGGGAAGCTAATAGCATCTACCTTCCGAGGTTGTTGTGAGGATAAAATGAGATAAAATTTGTAAAATGGTTTGCAAATATTAAAGTGCTATACAAATGTTATTTTATAAATATATAATTTATTCACATGTGATTTCCATAATTTATACATATACATAATATATATGTACATATAATATGTACTTATACACACACATAAACACATACATCCATGTAGCATTCAGTCTACCATTCTACTCTCTTCTGTCTCTGCACTTCCCACAGAAGTTGACAAATTGTTAGGTCAGGAAGGCATCCTCTCAGGGAAATAGGCATTTTGATAAAACCTCCAGAACACCAATTCCCTATCCATTGGGTGCTTTATGAATCAGGGGACAAGGAAGCCAGTCCAATCTACATAAAATAGGTGCTGCTTCTACCATACCGTAAGACAAAGAACTCACCCAGAGCACTTGTTTTCCATTCCCCTCCTCCCTTTATTATACCTACATAAGATTATAGCTTACAGGGCCTATTTATTCTTCTTCACAGAGAGTCCTAATGAGATTGCTCTCTGTAGTTTTATAGCTTCTGGAATATTGAAAGCTAACTGCAAGAATAGATAGATGCAAGGGAGAAGTGACAGCTTTGACATTGTGACTTGGGGGAAAACAACAGAAGAATTATAAAACTAGACACAAGAATTAAAAGTACAGTGGCCCAGGCCCATTTAGTATGGGGGAGAACTATCCCCGTATACCTTAATACCTATTGAAAAGCATCACTACATTAGAATAAGATAATTGGTATTAATTAGGAATATGGGCTAATAAGATTTAGAGATGAAAAGGACCTTAGATATCTTGTTGTCCAAAACCCTCTTTTTTCTGATTTGGCAACTCAGGGCCCCAAGAATTGAAGTGAATTGCCCAATGTCACATTTGCTTCTTCCCCTCCAAATCCAGCTAACTCTGAGTTATCAAGAAAATATTGTTATATTCACTATATTAATACCTCCCCTAAAATTTAGTGTTCAAAGAGGTCATTCTTTTTTTTTTAGAGGTCGTTTTTAATTACATAGCAAACACTCCTCCAATTCTCCCATGATAATGGATAAATGAAATCTCAAAAATATATTTCTGTATATTCTCTAAATGGCTCATTATATCTCCAAACACTTCCTAGCTATTACAAATGACACATTGCTAACTAATTTGTGATATAAGGGGGAAAATCATTAGCTCCAAAGTCAGAAGACTTGGGTTCAAATCAGATCCCTCTTCGGATACTTCATACCAGTCTGACTGAACACATAATTTCATTTCCCTGGACCTTAGTTTTCCTCATCTTTAAAATAGGAGATTTGGACTAGATGTCTTCCGAGGTCACTTCTAGCTCAGCAGAACGAATTAAGTTCCCAAGATGTAATGAGCTGCCTCAGAAGAGTAGACCTTTCTCCCTCACTAGGAGTCCTGAAACAGGGTCTAGGTGCCCTTCTGTTGGGGATGGGTTGGGTTCTGTGGCCTCTGAGGCGCTTGCCTGCTCCGAGGTTCAGTTGACGGTGGTTGATTGGTTCCCATTACCTCTTGTGTTCTGCCATTAGGATGACAACTGGGGAGAAACCACGACAGCCATCACCGGCACCTCCGAACACAGCATCTCCCAGGAGGACATTGCCAGGATCAGCAAGGACATGGAGGAGAGCGTTGGCCTGGATTGCAAACGCTACCTTGGCCTGACGGTGGCCGCGGTCTTGGGTCTTCTTGTTTTCCTCACCCCCATTGCCTTCATTCTCTTACCCCCGATTCTCTGGCGGGACGAGTTGGAACCGTGTGGCACAATATGCGAAGGGCTCTTCATCTCGGTGGCGTTTAAACTCCTCATCCTTCTCATCGGGACCTGGGCCCTCTTCTTCCGTCATCGGACGGTGGAAATGCCACGGATCTTTGTATTTCGGGCCCTCTTACTGGTCCTCATTTTTCTATTTGTGGTTTCCTATTGGCTTTTCTACGGCGTCCGCATCCTGGACTCTAGGGACCGAAATTACCAGGGCATCGTGCAATACGCGGTCTCCCTTGTGGACGCCCTTCTCTTCATCCATTACCTAGCAATCGTGCTGCTGGAACTCCGGCAGCTCCAGCCCATGTTCACCCTGAAAGTGGTCCGGTCAACGGATGGCGAGTCGCGCTTTTACAGTTTGGGAAACTTGAGGTAAGTTGAGAGATTCGGCAAATTAAATTTCGTGGCTTGCTAGAAAACAGCTGGTCTGCTTCTGATTTGATAAAACGGGATTCTGATGCCTGTCTTTTCTCGTCAGCTGAGTGATGGGGAGAGGAGGTGGCTGTTGAATCTCATTGGTGTTAGAGGTCAGGGGGTTACCCGTCGAACTTTTGCAGTAGGAAGTTATTCTCCAGAGTGGTAGTTAATAGAGTTTGGACTTGCTGCTTAAAGTGGGTCCAGGAATCATCTCAGACACGTTAGCCATCAGCTACTGAACCCTCTCTTAAGTGTCAGGTGCATGAGTGATAGCTGTTAGAGGTGGATATAACTGGCAGAAGTCACGTAGAAATGAGCGCAGAGCAGCACAGTCTGAGACGAAGGGGAGCAGCTGAGACGTGGAGCTAAAGCTGGCCAAGAATCCCTTCCTTTCACAGTGTACCCCAATGAGGGACCATCCATCCAACCTTTCCTCCAAAACCTCCTTCCAGTACTTTAGAGAAGTACTTGTTCAGGTAATGTGTGACAACTGCCAAGGTGCTCGGGCTTGGCAGAGGCACATGAAAGGCTAGAGTGACAACAGGTATCCAGAGACTCCTGTTTGGGAGCCAGGCACATGGCCAGGCCTCAAGCTGTAGCCAAGGTCGGCCGCCTCCCCGGAGAGCACATTTACATCAATTTTGTGACATCTTTTGATTCCTGGGGTCACTCTTGAACTCATGTTGCTTCAACTTATAACACTCTTTGAGGACTGGGCGGCCCAATGGAGAAGACCAAGGCACATTCTTAAAGAAAATGAAAAAAAAAAACTGTTACGTAGAAAAAAGAAGAAAGATTTTGTTTCATATTGCTCCAGGAGGTAAAATTAGGACTGACGGGTAGGAATTCCAGGAAGAACCTAAGAGTCGTTGGTAGTGGCAAGATGATAAATTTGTTCTTGTCTCCCAGACCCATTGGGCAGTATGGCTTTGTAAGAAATGGGAGGTAAGGCAGAGAGTGGGGGGAAGGCGGAAAGGGAAGGAGAGATCCTAGTCACAATAAAAAAAATACTGCCTTAGGAAGTTATTCCTGCTGTGTCCACAAGTGGAAATGCCAACAGCTTGGGAATTTCATCAAGCAGCCATGATGGGCAGTGGGCAAAACTATATGTAGAGGGCAGGATGGCAGCCAGGCATTTTTGAGCTCATGAAAGAATATTCATCTATTATTAATCATCCATTCATTCCCCTGCTTCCCAACGCCAAGTACCAACTCCTCAGCCTCCCCTTAAAAATGATTCATCTCAGGGATTCTGGCTTGTAGTAAAGCCCGCACTCTTGTGTCCTCCGCACAGCTCCGTGGAGAAATCTCCCTCCTTTTCTCATTCTGCTCCAATTGGATTTTCCTAAGCAGTCTCTCTTGTTTCCACATGGAAACCGTGGTGGAGTAGAATGGGTGGGTTAGAGAACAACTGTGTGGCAATCCGTCTCATCGGCCATCACTTCATCTGTCAGGGCATAGGCCTAAATCAGGGACAAGATAGGGTAGGTACCAGTGGAGGAGTTGGCCTGGAAAATCAGGGATGTTCCCTTGGGGCAGATGGAGGCTACATGGCCCACAAACCCAACACCGCAGGGGCTGGAAAAGCCACTAGACCAGAAAAAGGTCTTCTGAGAGTCTTGCAAAGTTCAGAAAGAAAAATAAAAAAGATTTAAATGTTTAAGCATTACATAAGAAAAAAAAAACATATGAAAGGAATCCAAGAGATAGATCCAGAATAGCACATCCTTTTTCTTTGTCCGGCCAAGCTAGAATCACAGGCCTCAGCATTTTATTTCAGGCTGCTCCTGTGGGACTGACCTCTTTTTATGCTTCAATTGCATAGCTAAGGTAACTTTTTTTTTTTTTCCCTGAACGATCTACAGCAGATTGTCCTGGCAGATCTTTTGGGGTTTTTTCGAGACTCGGTCTCTCCATCTTTCTTCAACTGGAAATCCAGCAACTGCTCATGATCCTGATGCCAGTGCCAGTTGGCACAGAAGTAGCTTCATTTTTCTGACCTGGGCTGATCTGTCCCCTTGGCAGCCTGGTGGCCTGGAGGCTCACTCTATGGGTGCCAGACTTGGATGCCTGATAGCCTTTAGTCTCACTGCAGCTCTAGTGATCCAGGGATCTGTAACATCAGGAACTATAGGCAGCCGGGTGCTACTGTGGACTGGAACACTGGGCCTGGAGTCAGTAAGGCACAAGTTCAAATCTTGCTGTTTCCTTGCCATATGACCCCAGAAAAGTCATCTTTCTCAAAGGCTTTGAGGATAGTTGACCCAGCTGGGTTCAGAGAGAAATTCTTCCCCTAAAGAATCACAGATATAGAACTGAAAGGTCATTTGCTCCAGCCTGCTCATTTTGCATGTAAGAAAACCGAGGCTCAGAGGTTCCTCAAGGTCACACAGGCAATTCAGGTCCTCTGAATCCAAATCTAGCATTCTTTCCGTAGTACCCTGGTACCTCCCTTGAAGATCCTTAATAATTCAGAAAGGTTAAGTGATGCTCATCATACTTTTTGTGTGTGTGTCTGTAAAGATTTCTAACTAAACTGATTAAACCGACCACAGATTTGATGCTTTTA